>NW_024500349.1:1124779-2324779 GCF_017590055.1 Onychostruthus taczanowskii | reverse complement strand
TACTTGCACAGATTTGCATGATTCAGTGTTGCTGTGAGAGCACTTAAAGAGAAAGGAGAGCCATGAAGTCCATTAAAATTGCAAACTTACTTAAACTGAAAAAAATATTGATACTAAATGACATTAGTGAGATAACACATGGGAGAGAGGACAAAGTCAAAGGAAAGGATTTCGTATCTTCTACTTGCAAATCACAAGAGTGCATCAATTCTCAAGGAAAAAACTGTAATTTCTATCACATGGAGGACTAGGAAGAGCACAAATGATTACCCCACTAGAGAGCTCAAATAGCTCTTTTTAGCCAAATTACATCCTCCTCTCCTCTTCATTGGCATGCTTTACTTTCAAGACTTGCACCTCCACAGGTGCCAGTTGTCCTGGAGTGCAGGTGGGAAGGGAGGAGTGCCCCCAAGGGAAGGGCTCAGCTGAGGCACACATCCTACCTCTGGCAGCGGGGAGCGTGGCATTGCCCACACAGCCAAGGAGAACAACAAACCTGCCCCATACATTTGCTGTTTAGTTATTCAGGATATTTAGTCATTCAGTATATTTACTTATAAATTTCACATTTTATATTCAGTTATTAATTTTCATATTTTAGTTATTAATTTCATTTCCTATTGAAATGTTGCAATTCTTGTCAATCTTCCTGCTTCTCAGGATGAACATGACCATGTTGAAATTGGCAGATTACACTAAATCCTTGACACTTCTCCCCAAGCAACCAAAACATGTTTCCTGTTTTCAGTAGAAAGGAAAGGGAAAAATTAAAGAATTTTAGACTTCTCATTTTAGCATGGGAAACTGAGAACAGAATGCTGTTCAACAGCATGACATTTAGGAAAAGAGAGGAATGCTGCTGAGTGGACTGGTTGAAGACGCTGCTAAAATAAAATATTATTAATCCTTTACCTTTCTGAAATACAACATTTATTCTTTATTGTGAGTTGAAAGCACTGTCATTTATTTCTTTTGTGATAAATACTGAGTTCACGACCAAAGAATTTGGGTGGAGAATAAAAAGTGAATTTTAGATGAAAATAAATTTGCTAAAATTGTACATTATTAATGTATGAACATCAATCATAAATCAAAAATTCACCAGCAATATGAGGTTTTTTATGAAGTTTCTCTGAAAATTCATGCCAAACTGTTACTTAGTTTAAGCTGAAAAAATGGGAAATTCTGTTTTTTTTTAATAAAAGATCATGTTTTTTCTCCACCATTTGCTTAGAGATCATGTTAATAAGCCACTGTCTCTCCAAATATCCCACAAAACCCAAGAAAATAAGTTCCCATCATTCCACTACAATGGGTTAGCTATATTGACGTACTTTTTTTTATTCTCAGGTCAACGTCAAACATTTTTTAAGTCTTATTTTCTAAGGATTGTGACTTACATACCCTGATTTTTTTCGTGTGCCAGCATTTAGGATAAAATCACATAAGTCTTCATGTAATACAGATTTTAGTACGGTGACAAGAGGAAAGAATTTTTAAATGACTGGCCTGTGTTTCAGGGGATGTGGGAAAGATACTAGCTATCAGTGCCTAGCTGAAGTGGTCTACAGACTAGACCCCAGATATAACAGATATAACCCCTCTGTAACAGGAACTACAAGGAGCCTGGAAGATCCACTTTTGAATCTTGTGTCTGTTGCCCTTTTCAGCTGGACTGGGGATGTAGCTCTCAGTTCCTAACACCTCCATCACTGCTGATAGTCTGCCTCAGAAGAAAGATTGAAAAGAATGGTTCATCAAGGAGACACAGGCACAAATCAGTTTACATTACCTCTGCCTGGCTTGCAGCAGCAACAACTCTTTTTACATTTGCAGTCTCCTCTTTTACTAAAATCCCCATCCCTCAGAAACGTGGCTGCTGTTCCAGCATATGCCATGTAATGTTCTGAAATCCTGTGTTTCAACACCTTTCCTGGGAAGACAACATAAGGGAAGACTCAGACTAGACTAGCATTTCACCTGCAGTCAGGCAGGGGAGATAAAACACTGGGTATGGCACAACAGGAGCACTGGCCTGACCTGCATTGTTCATTTTCACTGCTGCTCCTGCTAGTGACACTGGTGAATGACCCACTGCAGCCATTCCTGGCGCCTTCTACAGAACATTGACTGGGAATGGGAACTGCTCTCTTTTGGCAGGCACCCCCAGGGAAGCAGAAGTGAGAATCCCAGAGTCTTTCCATGCAAGAATTAAAATTTAGATCAGGGTTTATTTATTTATAATGATTCAGTCTTTGGACTATAAACACAGGCAGCTGACTAACATCAGTCATGTATGTAGAACTCAGAAACACATATCTGATTGAAAATGGAAATCCTGACTAAAGCATTGTCCTAAAACCAGCAAGAAACTGCCTTAACTAATTTTGAAAAATTCCCCATATTAGTGAGTCAGAGGCACTCCACATTTTTCCTTATTAATTGGTTGTGGAGACTGAAAGAATCCTTCTTAGTACTGCCACGACAGAGCATTAAAATAATTTGTCAACAATGCCACTTTTATTCTGCAGTAAATTAGCATGTCATTTGCAATTTCTCTGTACATAGGAATTTGAACACTAGTCCTTGCTTCTCTATTACCAGGAAAAAAGGAATATATTTCTCAGATAAAGCCAAAATAAACAAAGCAAAAACTTTTGGAATATATTTGCTTTTGAAATGCAAATCTCTGAGGTGGGTAAGAAATTCAAGTGTTCAAGGATCTTTCCAGCTCAGTATGTTTTTTTTAATTACACAAATAATATTCTTCTCAATTTCCGTAAAGAGAGGTTATTATTTTTCACAAAGGATAATAAAGAAATTTGGATTGGTCAATCCAAACCTGCCATTGTTCACACACATCCATAAATTTAAAGAATGACAGTGATTGAAACCTTGGGCATGCTTCACACCTCTCAATTAAGTCTATCAAAGGAATACATTTCCATTAGTATTTTGATTCCAATGATTTAAAATTTTCTTAACAGGAAAAATGAAAAATGACTTAATGAAAACTTCATGAAAAATGTTTAAGACATGCCTACAAAGATATTTCATCCAACTGTTTCTTAGATCACATGAATAATAACATTTTTAAAACCAAACCAGAACATTGTTACTATAGGTTTTAAACACTTTAAAAGAATTTCTTAGGGAATAAAAAAATCTTGATGAATAAATGAGCAGCTTTACATTTTAACATTAACATTGAAAAGCAGAGAAGGGATTATGAAGTATGAAAACAGTGCTCCATTGCAGAAAATAAATTGTTCAAGCTACCATCATTGTTTCAGTTCTGTTTGCTGTGCTTTTAATGCAAAATAAATGAATTCAGAACAGCCTGCAATAGTAAATAATTGGAAGTTCGTTCTATGTCTAAATGATTGTTAGAGGAGATACAGCTGTGTTGCAAACAATCCTTACCAATATTGTATTCTGATTTTTGCAACACTTGAAAAGATACAGAACCATCACTTATTTTCTCTCTTTCAGGGACATGAATCTATGCTCTTTTTAAAAAAAGTAAAAAGCTATTTTACTTAGAACAGTGAAACATAGCATTTTGTGCCATCTTTGACTTTTAGCAAAGGATGGAAAGATTGTGTTTCTAAAACTGCAAAGTGCCTTAAAACAGAAAAAATGTCAATGGTGATTGATAGATTTTAAAAGGAATGTTTACTTTAATGACTGTCACAATAATTCTTGGAAGCAAAAGCACAGATAAGAAATAAGATTAAACATAGATGCCATAAAAAATTTGTGTATTTCAATGAGATATTTTAGTACTGTTAGGAGCTGGTTTTCTTAAATTATATAGAAGCTTTGAAATGTCATGTCATAGCTCGCTTAAGTGATTTATAGACCTAAAGTCCTATGTTAGGAGGATAGTCTGCTTTATTCAGAGCAAATGGGTATGGGAATCTGGAAAAATTCTGAAAGAATTCAAAATATTCTTTTTCCAAGAGAGATTTATTATGGTTGGCAGTGTATTTTTAACACACACTGCAGCAACTAATCAATAACTCTGTTTTGAATTTGAATTTTATTTGTGTTTTTTTTTCTTTTACTATGAAACTATGAGAACTAAATTATTAATTACCACAACCGTATTATGTTTTTACCTTGTAGATTGATTCCTTAAATCCTACTCTGTCATTAACCATTATGTGTACTATGACAATAGTCATAGATCAGTAACCCCTTGTGTTCAGCAAAATAAGAAACCATGCAAAGGAAAATATATCCATGCAAGGAAATGTAGCTATATGACAAAAGAAATGGGTCAATACAGGGGGAGAATGGAGTAAAAGGAAAAAGACCTCCAGCCAACTGCATCAAAAGACTGACCACTGCTGAGGTCAATAAAATTCGTAGGACAAGAGGGTTTTTAGGGGAACAGTGAAATGGTTATTCACCAGGGGCTACTCCCAATGATGTGAGGAGGTCCAGGAAAGAGAATTAAGGGTTTTCTCTAAAAACAGGGGGTTGGTGCATTAGTGAGACACACCAGGGTTATTTAGAAGTAGAAAGAGAGGCTGACTAACAGATAATGCCTGAGCTATGTGACTGTCAAGTGACTCTTAGCACAGTGCAGAGAAGAGCTAGAAGAGCCCCATGAGTGAAGGAAAAGGGACTGTGAGCCTGGGGAGGTTGAGCTTCCAGAAGGATACAGGGGCATGGCTGATGGCCCTGAAGATGATGGATGACCCAGTCATAAAAAAGGGAAATGAGAAGATATTGAAGAAATTAAACAGCTCAGCCTAACTTCAATATACAGAATGATACTGAACTGTGATAGAAGACAATTTATGACTACATAGTAAATAATACACTGATAAGAAACAATCTTTGTGAGTATATCAAGAAGAAATTGTATCGAGCCAGACTAATTTCACGCCAGGTTATCTAACTGTTGAGACTGCTGTTGGTGTGACTTGAACATGATTTTTCTAACACAGTTCCCAAAAATTTCTCACAAAAAAAAAAGCTGGGAAGCATGGTCTAGATGACAACAGTATAAGATCGATGCATACCCAGCTGAAATTTAAAATTTAAGGACTTGGTAAAAAATATTTCCTGTCAGCAAAGTGAGGCGTATCAATGCTGTGGGGCTCTCTCCAGAGCCTGATATTATCTCAGTTTTAAAATACAAACTTTCTCCTCACCCATATGTGAGGTGGAGTATAATATAGGAGTATGTCTGTGGAGCATAATGTCCCCTTTTGAACATCTTTGAAATCAGCTTTTTAATAAAGTTGGGGGCAAATTAATGTCCAGAAGAGAGTAACATAAAATATGTGTGAGAAGGCTGTCTTGAGAGAAGTGGGAAAAGATGTCTAAATATAGGAAAGATTCAGCATTTTAAAATATGGGAAAGAGGTTTAATTTCTGTTGCCCATGAAGGACAGAAAAAGAGACAGTCTGCATAGCATCCCAGAGGGAAGATCTGGTGGCACATCAGAAAAAGCAGTCCATCTGCACATTTAGAAAGCACTCAGATAGGTACCCTGGTGTCTTTACAGAAAATCTTGTATTATTCTGCAGCAATAGGAAGAGAGAGGTATTTGCTCATGGCAGAAGAGATGATGACCGTATCTGAGAAGTAAATCCATAGTTACTGGAGTAAGGCAGTTTCAAACAGATCTCTTCATCCCTGTCTAATTCCCAACAGTGTCTATCAGCTCACTGTTTGTTAATTTGTCCAATCCCTTTTGGAAAACCTGCCAATACTCTGCTCCTCACAGACTCCTGTGGCAACAATGAACTTCCACTGATTCACCAGTTGCTTTTATGTGTTTTAAGCTACAGCTCCCTATTTCCAGTCTTGTGGGACTTGGTGAATAAGACTTTGGCATGCATTTATCTCATTAACCACCTTTTTGATTTTGTAACCCTGGAGCACATTCCTGTGGCTTTCTCCTCTCCAAACTGCAGACTTGTTACCACTTCCACTCCTTCATAAAAGGTGGCTACTTCAGCCGTTTAGGTCTTATGCCAACTTGTGGGGTAATGGATTTTAATGATAGGAAGGAAGGGAACGCAGCTCACCCTTTCAGGTTTCACATTTACCATGTGATTTTACACTTCAAGCAAAACCTGACAAGAAAAAATGGTGCCACATCCCCACTTATAATGCCAATGAATGCAAATCTATCCTCTGGATTGTCTAATATCTACTGGTTTTATTTTAAAAGTGCTCTTCTTTTAATCTGTCTTCTGTTTAACCATGCTCTTGCCTTGTAGCTGCATGTCAGAGGAACACCTCATATAATTAATTATTTCAATGGTCACCTTTGTGGCTGACAGCTGAAAGTCATTTACTTTTGGCTTTCTGCTTGCAATACCAATTGAGCCATTTTCCTAAATAACAAAGGGTCATTTGTGTCCCTCCACTAAGACATGGTAGGAGAGGCCACTGCAGTATTATAACCAGATGCAGAATTACACCTGGACAATGAGAGTAAAGCTCATGGGCACCACAACAGCCCTCCCCCATCAACATTTCTGATTCAGACAAGGAAATGGCTAACTTTTTTCCTGCATTCCCTGGACATTTAATGTGGTTCTGTTCGTAACTTCCATTTTCATTGTAGTTTAGCATTCACCTTTCTACACTACATATTTTCAGTTCTTTGATAAGCACTTGAGATATTACATGAAAGATGCCTTTAGGTGGTGACTTCTCAGCTCACAAGGGGATGATATGCCAGTTATCTTAAAATTTAGGAGACTTCATGCTTAATGAAAAGCAAATCCCAAAACTGATATGAGACAAAAGCACAAGAATAACAAGCAAATTAATTAGAAAATACCTTACAAAATTATTGAAGTATTCTCTCTGCTATACAAAGGGTCTGGCAGTGAAAGGAGATATTATAATAATGTGTCGTGATAATGTTGACAACTCCATGGAAAAAACAAAACTAGAAGTTTAAAGTATTATCTCTAAAAGTCTTCTAAGAGAAAGGAAAATGGTAAAAGGAAGTGGATGTATCACTATGGTTATGGAGAGTCCCATAAAAGCACGGGTCTGTTGGGAGAGGCAGCTTAGACAACTGACAGTGTTCTGGTTTTCCTGATTGACATCACGGTCAGCTCCATCTCACATGTTGGAAGGAGAAGATGGCACTGCTGTGCAAGTCCCTTTCAGGAGCAGGCAGTTACACTACCAGTGGTGGTGTACCTTTCCTCTGCTCCCTATTGTGATGACAACTGTAGCAGGGCATCTTTGTGGTGGCTGAATGCACAGCGATGACATCATCTCTTGTTTATCTTTGTTGTCCTTTGATAAATGATGGATAAATACAACAGATTGTGAGTTTCCCTTAGCAGCAGTAGCAGCCTATAAACATTAGGTCTACCAGAATATCAAGTTTCTCTCTCTCAAAATCACTAAGCAGAATGATTAATTAACTCTGTTATACTTAGGATAAACTAGTACATACACACATGGCAGTTTTACTCCTAATTTACAGGACTGCTTTTTGAAAGTATATGCATTTTTTAAAAATTGCCAATGACACAAGTATGGCATGATACTCAGTGATTTTGTGCCAGTTCCTAAGGGTTGAAAGCATTTAAATTCTGTTCTCATGGTGAAATACCTACAACCATGAAGGTGAGTGATCAAGCAAAGGACTGACATGGACTGATGAGGATTAAAGCATGATGACTTACACAGTTCTAAAATAAACTGGAAATAATTTTCTGTCTCCAGAGGTGGCAGACAGTTACCAAGTTCTTCAGTTATGTAGAAGTTTTAGAAGCCCAGAGGTTATGCACAATATCTAAGCCAAAATAAACCAGGTGAATAATAGAATCTTTGCCACTGGCTAGCATATACAGGGAGCCTTTTGCAATGTTAAAAAATTCTCAGTGATCAGGCATTAAAGAATGTATAGCACCAAATGATTGTAGAAAGGGTCAATTAAAGACTTTTTTAAAGGAAAGAAAAATATTGTGCTTTTAGGTATAATGTACTTAATTGTAATTTCTTAAAAAGCTGAGAGGCAGGCAGGTAGAAAGAAGCCCAATGATGCTGCACAGTAACTGCAACATTTTGAACAGTATTAAAACTCTTAAAAATCAGTAATTTCAGAAACATTAAATTGCCAGTTGTATCCACAAAAACAAGCTGTAGCAATTATTAGCAACTATTTATTCTAACAAAATTTAGGAAGGATGAAATACCGAAAAACAATCTGTTGTACTGCTGTCCTAATCTTCTGTGAGCATTATTTTTACTGGCAATGTTTTATGGAATTTTGTAATTATAAAATGTTTGGATTTGGAAGCACAGAAAACACAAACCAATTTTTGTTTCATGTTATGATTTAGCACTTTACATCTTTCATCAATCTTCACATAATTGCATTTTAGCCACTATGCATGTTCTTTGATATATGTGTATCTTTATCCGATAACTCTGATGGAAAGACATATAGTCGCAAAAAAACCCCATATAATAAACAAACACAACACATTTACAAAGAATAATGGAGTTATTAAGGCTGGAAAAGACATTTAAGGAGACTGAGTCCAACCATTAACCCGCCACTGCTGTGTTCACTATTAAAGTATATCACCAAGTGCCACGGCCAAACAAACTCTTCCACGGATGGAGATTGCACTCTGGGCAACATAATCCAGTGCTTGGTAAGTGAACATTTTATGGTTTCCAGACTCCTATTTGGCTGAGGCTTTTATTCTGTGGCAGCTGGTTTAAATGTTTTCTTTATCTAATTTTCCTTTACCCAGTAAGGGTTGTTGTATACAAAGTCTTGTCATCTTCTCTTTCATCAATGACAGCTGGCAATTTAGAAATATATCTGTTATTTGCTGAGACCTGTAAATGCTCTTCTATGCTCGGGTTCATAAAGATTCACTACCACAAAAGACTGAAGCACTGGGAAAAATAAACTATGAGCAAGGTCTTTATCAAAAGCTCATCCAGGTGAGCTGGAAAACTTCCTCTGATTTTATATCTGATTTTGTTAACAAGCACCCTTTCTCTGTCTGTACTGCTACTCATATTGGGGAAAAAGAACTAGACAGTAAAGGAAGTGTCAGAAAAGGATTTAGATAACCAAATGAGAATCCAGTTGGAATTTAAATACTTTTTTGGGAGAGCACATAAATATTGCCTTTCCAAGAAGTACCTAAACTTCATATCTATATGTGCTTTACAAATTCCCACATACCTAAAACTATCTCAAGGCTAAGACTCAAAAATTATCAATTCCTCTGTCAGAATCCACTGCAAATATATATATATATATATATATATATATATATATATATATACTTTCAATTAAAATAATATCAGGGTATGGTGCAAACAACAAGTTTGCAATCATCCTTCCTTTTATCTGTTTGAATGTGTTCTGGCATGATTTTGACCCACATCAGCTAATGCTGTCTTTGAGACTGTTTTGGTGCAGATGACATTGCAGTTCAGGCCCAAAGCAATTTTCAGTAAGCAGCGCAGGAACAAATACGTAGTTTTATGACAAAGAGAAACAGGAAAAAACCCATTCCATTCCCCCTTTTCACAGGGAAATCTAAGCACCTATTTTCTTTGCCTGTAGACTGTTTTGGACTGGCAAACTCAGTGTTCTTCCAACAGGAATATGCCACTGTGTGCAGTGCTTAGTAGTGAGGTCACCTACTTGGCTATTCTAAAATCTATGTAGTTTCTACATTTCTACCTTCTATACAATTCTAATTTATATGGACTGCCCAAAAGAGTAAAACAGAAAATATGCACAGTCTAAAAACTATGACTTGTTTTTATTGCCCCCCAAGCTGTAGGCATGGAGGTTCATACTTGATTCCTGTGTTCTTCCCTGCATAGGAATCCAGCCTCAGCATCAGACCTGGAGTGCACCTTTACTGTTAGCACCAACCCCTTATGGGTGATATGACACATGTATTGCAATACCACAGCCACAAATCTTTACAAGGAGGGGCCAGCAAGAAGCCTGGACCCTTTGCAATGCAGTAATGAAACAGAAATTTTGAGGAATTCTGATATTTTAAAGGGCATTAGCCACAATAAATTCTTGAAAGACAGAGGAGAAAAAAAGAGTGGGCTGGAATCTATACCCAAAGAAATCATCCTAGCTCTCTATATGCCCACTGGAGAGCAATTCCTGCCTGCACATTCTCACATTCAGTGTGCTGACTCTACCTAGCCCTAACTTCTCATCCTACAACATTATTTTTAAGTGCAACTTTTCATAATCAAGCCTTTCCACGCTGTCTCTAGTAAACAAACTAGAACTTTACAACCTGGGTGAGAGGGCAGTTGGAAGGGCAAAAACCTGCTTGCCAGTCAGGCTTGGATGTTGGCAGTCAGTGGCTCACACTCTACCAGAAGGCTGCAACAAGTGCACTGTTGCACGGCTCTGTTCCTGGACCTGTCCTGTCCAACACCTTGCCAGTGACCCAGGGGAGGTGATAGAGTACAGTTCCATCAAACTTGCAGATGACTCCAAATTGGGAAGAACAGACTTAAGGGCAGGTCTGTCATGCAGAGGGACACAGGCTGGAGGAACAGGCTGACACAGGAACATGATGAAATTTTATTGTAATCTGTGCAAACTTCTGTACTTGGGAGTCTTGACAGACAGCAAGATGAGCCAGCATGAGCCAGCAGCGTGTTCTGGCAGACAAGATGGACAACTGTATCCTGGGCTGTACTAAGCACAGACAGATGATTCAGGGATGTGATTATCATTCTCTACTTGGTACTTGTTAGATCACATTTGGAACATTGCATACAGTTTCAGGTTCTGCACAAAAAAATGCAGTGTTAATAAAATGTTGTTCAGCTGAGCGCCAGCAAGACTGTAGGAGGACAAGACACAATGAACATAAATTGAAACTAAAAATTTCTGATAGGATATAAGAAAAAACTTTTTCCCTCTAAGGACAGTCATTCGTTGGAGCAGGTTTTCTACTGAGGTCTTATAGTCTCCATCCTTGCCAATTTTCAAGACTCAGCTGGAGAAAGCCACAAGAAACCTTGTCTTCTAGCTGATATGACTTCAAGTTTATATATGTTGGACTGGAGACTTTCTTATGTCTCCAGCCTCCACTCAGCTGTGATTCTGTGGTTCTATGACTCCTGGTTCCTTCAAAGCTAAAGTTTTACAACATAATTTTTTGAGCTTTACTGAAAAAAATCAGTAAATCTGGTTTCTTTTGGGTCATGCACTTTGAATTAGAATTACCTTATTGTTCCAAGACTCATCTGAACTATTCATTGTTGCAAAGATGACTAGAAGTGTTAATTAAGTTGATGAGTTGTGAATTGTCAATTTGGATCTCTCAGACATCACAGTTATGTTGAAATAAATTATATGCATTATTAAAGGGTGAATATCATAACACCCATGTTATAACTAAGGAAGTCTCAGAAGAGAAGACTTAATTTTCTCATTTTCCTGAAGAAAATTAGTTGTATTCCCATACCACAAAACATGAATTTGAAACCACTCACACAATTTACCAAACTTAAATACGTCAAGGGCGCTTTGAAAGAACTGAAGAGTGTTTTCTTAGTAATTCTGTCATATTTTTTAAAGTAACAAAACTTGCTAATATTAGCACATGTATTTATTTATAACATTTGTGTCACCTAACAATCATTATCTGGGAAAAAGAAAAAGCAAGGCTTTTCTTAATGCAAATCTGACAGATATCATGACATCTAGGAAACAAAAGTATTTTTCAATTTTTTGGTTACTGAATTCAAAGTGAAAACATCCACTGTTGACCACGTGAACAGAATTGTGTGCAAGATTGTTACTTTAGTGTGATGTTACTTCTATTATTTATCTATGAGAAAAAAAGTAAGACCAGCTCTACAAGATAGCTTCTCCACAATTTTGCGCTGAGACAGCTCATTCAACCAGTGTTGCAACAACACAAGAATCCAATAAAGATATCACATACAACAGTGTCATCAGGAGAGTCTGCACTGCACTCATCTGTGGTGAAAGAACTTCACCACAAAAAAAGAACAAGTCTTCATGGCTTGTTCAGCTGCAGATTGGAGGGTAAACGCTGTGGATCCAGTTTGCAGAGCACTCTGTGAGTTGTGTGTTGTGAGCACAAACAAAACCTTACAGGTAAAATATTAAGAAAAAAAAAATAAAAACATTGCACTGTCTGAACACAGCAAGCAAGCTGTTAATTAATGGGTCAAAATGAGGGAGCCAGGCTATTCTACACTAATTTTTTTACAACAGCAAGTAGATATTGAACATAGGAACCACTTAAACAGAGGGCAGTAAAGACCTGTCTCTGACTTATGTTCTTTTCTTTCAAAGAGAGAGACAGGGAAGAAAAGATGATGTCAGTTAAGGCAGCAGCAGAAGAGATCAAATAATTGCAAATGGTTGAATGCAGAAGCTGCAGGATGTACTTTACTATCAAGAGGGTACTTGTTAGAAGCTATTTATGTATCAAGTGTTGCATGAGAGGACCCGCAGGGGAAAAAAGCACCAGAGTGCTAGAGATGCAGCTGGAAATCAGGATGGAATTCAGGCAAGACCTGAGGACAGGATGGGTGAAGGGAAGAAGAAGGTTCAGCAAAGAATACCTGATGAGAATGGATGAACACTGTCATGAGGAAGAAGAGACAGGCATGGAGGAAGGAATGAAAAATAATAAAAACTTCCAGAATGGGCTTGTTGCTCCAGAAGACAAAGATAAGAAGAAAAAACAGAAGGGATAAGGAGAGGGAGAACTAGTGTGTCAGGAAGAGCAGTTGGGGATACTGGGAGACTAGAAAAATATGCGGTAGCAGGATAATTCACTGATGACTGTGTAGGAGAATTGAAACAATATTTTTTTAAAAAGGGAAAAAAGAACAGACATCCATTGCAACAACATGAAAAGGCAATTTTCAAAGGGACTCACTGGCCCTATCTGTAGAAGCATTTTGGTTTAGAGCAAAGGAGTTCTGAAACAGATTGCTTCAATGTTTCCACTTAGCGCATGTCAGTTTTGCTGGTGGAGTTGCTTGGCTTCTACATTTGGGAGAAGACTAATCCAGAAGTTGTGCTTTTAAGTGTAAATGAAAAGCATGCCTGAAGAAGAACTAAAGGGCCAGTCCAAAGTGGGCTATATTGTCACAAAGTTCTACCCCACATGCATGAACGTCAAAAAGTTCTTAAACCCCAGAGTGTTTCTGTCACAATCTGAAGTCTTTTGGGACCCATAAAATGAACCAAATGCTGTGTATCTGCTGCCATATTTATCATCAACAGTCTGCCCTCGACTCTTTGAATCTCTAGCACTCCTTCCACCTTCATCTTCTCTAATCCTATCTTGGAACCCTTATTTACCTTCCCTACGTCAGCTGTTGTCCATCCACCCTTTCTGATCTTTTATTATTGACTTTTATCCCTTTCGCAATGGTGAGGTGCAAAACTACAGAAGGTGCAAATTTTACTGTGCTATGAAAGGGCTGAAGGTTTCCTCAGGAGCAGCCTAGCACTGGCAATCTCAGAGGGCTGCATCATGACTGATGAACGAAGAGGTCTGGTGAGCCAAACAATTTTAACTTTGAAAGGATGAAAATCATTCTTGATGAGCAAGGGCAACAACCACCCTTTGGGGGCAGTGCAGCGGGAGTATCCATATTCTGGAGAGCTCGAACTGGTCTCCTGGTGAGAGCCATCATTGATTTTGTTGCCCATTTGCCTATCAGTGCTCTGGGATACAAGACAACATATCTCCAAGCACACTCTTCAGCCACTCTGGGATCCTGTCCATGCATCCCACAAGAATGAAGAACAATTCAAAAGCAGAAACAGCAGTGACTCTCTGGCTTGCTTCTAGTGCTTTTGCAAAGCAAATCTGTGTCAGTGTTCCAGAGTCCAGTTCAGATCAGCATACTGCTCCTGTGCAGGTCATTATAGTGGAATGGGAGCAACATGACGTTTCTGACACTTGGATCATGACTGAGAGGAGATGATGTGTGTTACAAAGTACTTTAGTAAATGTCTGTGGTTATGAGTTGTGGGTGAACTCCTCGATGTGACAGCTAACTACATCAGAAGCTCCCCTCCTAGTCCCAGCCTGTACAAGCGTCAAGCTGTGTGCCAGTGATTGTCCAGCTGTGCATGCAACATGCCATAGCACAGCTCTGCTTGAGTCCCAGACAGAGACTTGTGACATTCAGCACAAGAGGTATGGGAATGGGGGAAAGCACTGGGAGGAACACCAGATAGCTGATTGCCTGAGGACCAGGCAGAGCCAGCCCAGGCTGATGCAGAGTCTCTATAGAACATGACCTCTGCTGTTCCTCACTGTGGACAGGAAGTCAGGGATAGGAGTGGAGTCACAGAAAACACCTGTTGGGACATTTCTACTGTGCTCAGGCCTCATCTGCTACCCTAGGCATTCTTGCAGCAGCAGGAGGCTCTGGTTCACTCTCCATTCACTCGGGAAAAAAACTCCCAACCAACCAAAAAAACCCACCACTAACAAAAAATCAACATGAGGGAGCAATTTCCCTCTAGGAGCCTTCTGTTCCCAATTTCACTGCTTAATGCCACCTCTCCACCTTGCTGTTCTCTGGCTGCCACCAGTCTTGGTGATCATATATGGGAACAGAGGCATCAGTTTGGGTCGAGGAACCAGAGTAACCCTAGGCTGGAATAAAGTATCCACATGTGCATAACGAATATGTGACAAACATAAGCACCAACTGCTTTGATCCTCTGCTTTGCTCCAGTTGTACCAATATTATGTTGTACCAATATTATGCTCCAGTGGTACCAAATTATGTACTAAGATAGACATAGATAGCAGTACAAGAACTGACAGGTCTGTTGCTGCTGTGGATGCAGGAAATGAAGTATAGATTTGTTGTGTGTCAGAAGCAAAGATAAAAACTGGGGGCTTTTTAGAGAAGATAATAGTTCCTACAGCTGCAAAACATAACTGGTACAAAAAACAGCTGTAATTGCTGTTCTTCTTAAGGTTTTTAAAATAGATCTGTTTGTTTAGACACAAGGAAAACAGATCTACACCTGTATCTTCTGCAAACATAAACTAGAATGAATGTCAACACAGCTATATAGATATGCATCAGTTGTCTATTTTCAGCAATCCTGACAAGGTCAGCTATAAATTATGGAGAACTTTTCTACAAATATGTTGGAATGTGATCAAATTAATGCTTATGCCAGTATCAGGAAGAAATAAAGGGGGTGTCGATGGAGGAAAGTGGGAGCTGTCAGTGAACGCTGAAATACCAGCTGTAATTATAAAAAGATAAAAACAATTTTCACATGCATTACAGAGTTTAGTCACAGAACTAGGGCATCTTTATTTTATGAGCTTCCCTATTATCAAGCTGTGCAGCCCAGCCATGAAATTAACAGTTAAATAAGGAACTTGATCCTGACACAAATAACATTCTCACAGACAGTACTGGGAGATTTGTCAGAAAAGTGTGTTCAGAACTTGACCTATAAAATTAATACAGTGTTGGTGGCTTCCTAATTATAACATCTCATTTAGCTACCAGAGTAAGGCAACTGAAGCAGTAAGAAGTACAAAGTCAGTTGTTGACAGATGGCTTGGTCTTTGCAGCCATTACTCACAGAAAATAATATTTGCTCACACAAGGTGGCCCACAGCATTCACTGGAGTGTAACACAACTTATCAGAGGAATTCAAGTTTCATGATAAATCTTTCTAAAAACAAGTTATGGCAGAGAATCAATCTTCTTTTTTTTTTTCCCCAAGAACAGTTTTTGTGGGTAAAATCACTACTTTGCATTAAAGTAATCATGGACAGATTACTTGTTTCAGCGACTTTAAGAGCCAGTAATTAATTCAGGAAAACCTTCAATGTCCTTTGAAACTAAACAGCTAGCTTGCAATCTGAAGTCAAGAACAACAAAAGTTCACCAAAAACATGGGTGCTTTAATGATTGCCAAATAACTTTTTATGCTTTGTAAGCATTTTCCTAACATATATAAAAGTTGTTATTTGGCTTGTGCTGGAACTGCTCAAACCTAATTCAAAGTCAACTGATGTCAGGAGGAATCTTTTCTCTGACTTTCAGATTACAGACAATACTTCTTCAGGAATAGCGGGACCACTCAACCCCAAAAAGCAATGACACCTCACCAGCTGAAGGATGAAGACCATAGTTCTGGACTGAGATCAAATTATGCTAAGAAAGCTACCACAGCTGTCAGAAAGAGACTTTAGCTGACTGGTATTTCCCAGGTGTGGGAAAAGAAAAATATCAGAGGTTTCTGATATTTCCCATGAAACCTATTTAATAATGGGCATACAGAAATGCACAGAACCTTTATTGCGTGGACACTTTTTGAGGTTTCTGGTTTTTACTGATACCAAAGAAACTAAAGCCAACTAGTCAAGTCAACTTAATTAATTAAGAAAGCATACACTCACAGAAAGGCTTTATTATCTTATTTGTCCTAGAAAATTAATTCTTTTTAATCAATACAGCTGTAACCATAGTGCTATCATGAGCAGCAAAAGAAAACAGAACAACCCACGAGTGCAGCAGTTTTCGTAATTGCAAATTTGAAGCACATTTCTTTCTCATTATGTTTGAATTTCCAAACTACTGTGCAGTAAATTTGGCATGATGTCACAGTCTTGCTTCTCTTTTACAGAGATCTATCCAATTCAGCAACAGTATAAAAGGAAGAACAAATAATACTCCCTTTAGTGAGATATGAAGATCAAAATATGATTAAAGCATTAATTCCTGAATTTATTCTAAAGGAATGCGCATTAGAATGGCTGCATACTTCAAACAGGAATAGACAGGAAAAGCAAAAAGAAACATTCCAAACCTTCTCCATCCCCACTGTCCATTAGGTATTTTATTTTCTTGTTTACAGTTATACTGCAATCAGAGATTTCACCAGTAGTATAACTGGAATTCAGCAGCGCTGCATTTTGTCCTGATGCCTATATAATTGCCAGAGGAAGGTATTTTGTTTACACAGCTGTCGTGTGTTTTGTAAACAGGTTGATCATGACTTCTGAAAGCTTATGGAGAATTATTGCAAAGGAAAAAAAGAAAAGCTGACAGAAGCTCCCACGTGTTTGGCTTCTTGCCATGTTTACTGATAGGACTACAAAATAGTGCTTCTGTCTGTTTTTTCTGGAAAGGGGCCAAAGCTATTTAAGGACAAGCAGCCCAACAGGTTCCTATCTGAGCACAGCTGCACCAACCACTGCTTTAAAGTCCCAAAGTACTATGACCAGTCCCAAAGCAGTAAGACTGGTTCCCCCTCTGGAATTAATAAAGCTCCTGTTAAACATCATCTAGTAAATAAAAAAAAAAAAAAAAAAAAAAAAAAAAAAAAAAAAAAAAGAAAAAGAAAAAGAAAAAAAAGTTCATTTACAAAGCAGAGGCACTCCATCACTTTTATAATGACAATGGTATGACAGATACTGCTGTCATTACTTCTGCTGTAAACACAGTTTCTGAGTAGAAAAGCAGGATTTTCACCTCAATGCATTTGCTTTCCTCAGATAACCACATTCTTTGTCAGAAAAGCTTTCTCTTCATCATGCATTATCAATAACCTTACACTAGATTTACCTCACAACAGCTTATGCACAAACAATGCTCTGATCTAAGAAAATCCCCAGTTATATTTGTTTAGCATATTGCATCTGTGGAAAGTTTTAACTCAATCTGTTAGCTGAAGGTCTTTTGGACTGCTGAGTCACACAGGATTAATTCTAACAATATTTTAATTTCCTTCATGATTAGGTAACTAATGATTTGAAATGAGATTGGGTGTTCAAAACTGAATCAGAATTAGCTTTTTTTTTTTTTGGTGAATGAACTATAATTGATTTATGAAGTGGGACTCTCTAGGGCCTGACTTTGTGGTGCTTATTGATGAGGCTAAATTCCCACTGAAACCAATGAGCAATTTTCCTCAATAAGCATTGAAGGATCTGCCCTTATGATGTAGAAGTTAAAACTAGCTCTAGCTTTTGAGCCACTCTTAGGACTGCAATTGCAAACACTCCAGAGCCATAATCCCCAAAACAAATTTTGCTAAGAATTACACCAGAATTTCTGAGTAACGTGTACATGGAGTTATCCCAAGGGTTTTATGCCTTTCCATGACTACAGTATTTTGCTAGCATAGTAAACACAGAAACCTGAGTTGGAAGTACTTGGGCAGCATACTTCTGAAGTATTCTCCACCAAAACAAGTCTGGATACACTATGGAGATGCAATTCAGTTTTTTTCCATAATAATAATTCTGCTTTATCTTTTTCTTGTAATTTCTCAATGAGCTCTCACAAACAAAATGAAGAAGCTAAGTGTATTTGGAGATCTAGGAATGGATGAAAAGTCACACAAATGGTGTGGTGCTTTGGTATTTTCTTAACAGATGCTTCTCATTATTAAATAAAACTATTTGTTTTTTCTATACCAAATGCCCAAATGCTATTTTCCCCTAATAAATAATTTTAAAAAGCTTCTGTTTCATGTTGCAATGAAGTATTTTGTGATTTTTTCTTTTCTCTATTTTTAAAATCAAGATGTTGGCCTTTCAAGATCATCTTCGTTATAGACTTGTGTCAAGAAGCAAGTTTCTCAAAAATGATCACATTTTAGAATCATTTTGGTGAAATAATTTCACATTGCTTTTTAAAGCAATTTGGCAAACATTTTTTAATGAAAAATCTCCTAAACAAAACTGCCTGCACTTCTAACATTGCAACTCAAGAACAATTTAAAAAGGCAATTTATTAGATATTAGTACATATTAATTTTTGAAGCAGCTGTTTTATTAAATCTGCACATGAGTTATAGCACCTGTCATCTCCTGATGTCATGAAGTTGCTATGTTAGAATTTGAATGGACTTTTCTCTGCTGGCATTAGTGAGAGTTGAATCTGCCATGAAGCCTCTGTCCTGTCAGGCCTGAGGTTCAATAGACTAAGAATGACTCCTCATGCCTGAACAACTTCAATTTGAGTTTCAAAGCCTTAAGAGATTTCAGTTTTATAGGATTTTGCCAGGAGACAGACAGGGTTTTCACTAATATTTCTTAAAGGTATGTCAAGGAGTTTTAGGAAATGATGGAATATCTACTAGTTTCCTGCAAAAAATAGTGACCTTGAAAACCAAATTAGGAAAGACACTTATCTCTCTATTGAGAGGGAATGGATGAGAGAAGAACCTGACACTGGAAGAGAATAATTTTCTGAACTGTCAGTGTTAATATTAAGTGTAAAATATGAATCTTCTAGAAGATTCTATGAAGAATTAACATTTTTCCTGTTGTTTATTATGTCAGCAGTTACTTTTCATTGTTTTCAGAAAAACAGTTACGGTTGTTCATTTCTATAGAAACACTCATATATCACATATATGACAGACAGCTGTGCAAGCACTGCTAAGGTAGCAATTTTCTATGACAATAAGAATTTTTCTGAGACAATGCTAATGTCTCAAACCCAGTAGTATATTTAAAGATACATACTTATGTTCTCTGATAAAAACAATTTTATATCAAATCAAAAATATAATCCAGAAAATCTTCTGAAGTATTCCAGGAAACTGCAAAGATGAGTCCACAAATGTCTCAGTTTTGTGTTGTTACTGTTGTTCTTGGAGGCATAGCTCTCTGAAGAAGTGTAAGAATCCTTTATTTTATCCCTCTGGATGGTGCTGATTGACTACCTCCTGCTACCAAGTGATGCACACACAGAAAAATCTTCTGTCTCTTTACTTGTGGAAGAAAGGGATTAAGTTTTATGCTCTTTTCCCTAACAGACCAGAGACTGCGCCCTAGCAAAACAAAGGACCAAAGGCTGGCTACAGCAATCACTTCAAGGCAGATTTTACCAGTTTCCCCTATTAAATTAGTAGCATCATAATCTCTCTGAAACCAGTGGCACTTGCACAATGAGACACTGCTCAGTAAGTTCTCTGAGATCCAAGGAAACCAAACTAAGTTCTCTCAGGGGTGCCAACATCAGCCAGAGCTGCCCTGCCTGCAGCCACGGCCCCAGGGAGCACAGGCAGAGTGAACTGCAGCACTGAGGACACGAGTTTGCCTTTCCTAACTGTGCTGGGATCTCCCAACACTTATTCAGAATGAATTAAATTATTAATCTGCTGATGAACTATCCATCTCAATGCAGCCGAAGATTTACTCAGGTGAGCTTTATTTACCATCCAGTTTCTGACAGAGACCGGGCTGTGCTGGCTGGTTTCTCCACACTAATGTGCAGTCCCTGTAACCAGTAAATGCCACTTGCCAAGAGTTGTTTGTCTTGCAGTTGTAACAGTACTTCCTAGCCATGACACAGGATCTCAGGAAACAGATGAAAAATCCCCTACAGGGGACTATAATGGCTCATACTCTCTGCAAACAAGACCACAAATTCAGCAGACCGTGACACACCTTCCTGTTTTAAAAAATCCATTGTCCCAAGTACCTTTGATATTGATAAATACCAAAAAAGTACCCATTACTGGGAATGGCTGTTTTCCTGGCCAACACATCAGGCATTGGACCAGGAATGCAGAAGGCCAAAAAAATGAACACAAGTTTAAAAATTATTTCTGAGTAGTAAATTGTAAAAGTTCATACCTAGCACAGGGTGAGCTCTGCAAATGTCAGAAAAGCATTTCAGGAACTCTGAAGAGGATCCTACTTAGAAGCTATATAGATTGAGGAATCTTGTTCCACACCTAAAAAGTTTCTCCCTAAAAATACGTTGTTATGCTTTCCGTCACAAGTTGAAAGCAAGCTTCCATTATCCAGATGTCTACTTTGCTTGGGTTTTGTGTGATTTAGATATTATTCTGAGTACTGACATTTAAAATCTACAGCTTGAGTTGTGTCTTAATATTCCAAACATTCAAGGAAAAGTATTGGGTTCTCTAATCCAAATGTTAATTTGGCTTTCTGAAAAGCACTGGGATGAATTCTGATCAGCACTTCGGCATTAGCTTCAGAGTTGAGTTTTATAACTGTATGTAAAAATGAAAGAACTGATCAAATGCAGAAACTGCTGATTTAGAAGGTTAGTATTACAATGGGTAAATTATCTATTAACAAATTTACTTTTTTAGTCTTGCATTGGTCTGCAAATTCAGATCTCAGTAAAAACATAAATAAAGCACATTCCCCCAGTGGCCTGTTTGTTGAGTGAAGCTGGCTGAAGAGTAGCATTTCTGATTTGTGAAAAAGTTTTGGTGGGAAGCAAAGAGGAAGGGTATTTGGTTTTACTCCAAATCAGACAACAAATCCCTTTTTAAATTTCCCACGAACTGGAAACTGAGAGAATATTTCATTCTGACCATCCCAGCACATGAAACTTCCTCCAGGATATAACCTCACTGCAGGCAGCAGCTGCTCAGTCAAATCAACATTCCTGGTACTGTCACGCTTGCTAATCACCCACCTTGCTTTCCCCAGCAGCTGCCAGGGCTCCCCAGCCCTGGGCCCCCACAGTGTCCTGGCTCCCTGCTCACAGCCCTGCAGCCACTCCCAGCCATTCCTCCACAGTGGCCACAAACCCCTCATTTCCACAGCTTTCAGGCTCCAGCCTGTGGGGACAGAACCTGCCAAGACTCTCAGCTCAGCAGCAGAAAGTTGGGAAGCCCTGGAGCATGTGGGTTTCTTAGGGCCTTGGCTATTGGGAGTGATGGTCCACTCTGGTCCACCAGCACACCTGACTGAATGTTTATTTAACATAAATATTTGCAAAAAGCCTTTTTGATTTATTAGTGAAAATTGAAAAATTATTAGCTTCCAGGTACCCTGGTATGCACAAGTCATTCCTCTTTAGAATACAAAATATGAGAAACCATAAGTGGCAGACCAACCTCTGTCTCACAGTGCCCTTATTTTCCCTGAAGGAAGGTATCCATATGGACACAGAGAAGAGAAATAGATCCTAGTTATTGTTGCCTCTGAGTGAAACACACTCCCATTAAAGGCAATGTTTCTTGTAAGATTCCAGAGTATGAATTATTCCAGCATGGAAAAATCTGCCTTTCCTAAGCTTATGAGAAAGATACTATCAGTGTAGTCCTTGATTTAGAATCATAAACTGCTGTATTTCATGGGATGCTTAGACTGACTTCAGATTAATATTAGCAAGATGCATTTAAAATGATGAATTTATACATACATGTTGTAAAACAATACTACAGTTGTCCTTTTCTAAAGTACAGCTTATAGAAATAGAAAATTGTTAATGAAACTTCAGAATGAGCACAATACAAAATTCAAGACAGACACTGAGATTACATTTATACTCCTGATCCAAACATGCCCAAAACAGTTCCCTGGCACTAAAGCACGCAATAACCCCCACATATACTATTCAACTGTCTTCTCTTTGAAAACGGAGTATCCACATCCCAGCTGCCTGTTGTGCACATCCCAGGCCCATGCCAGCTCCCAAACTTCATCCAGCAATTCTTGGGAGAGCTCTAAATCAGCTGAGGCTGAGTGTGCCAGAAGCTTCTCCAACAGTTTTGAAGTATGGTGCTATTGCTGTGATTGGGAATGTAGCCTGAGATACTCATACAAAGCCTTAAAACTCTGAGTTACTTATTGGAGAGAACTCCATAAATACCACTCAAGCATGCAATTTTTTATGGTGTCAGACAACCACTGGAGTGTGGCATGTATAATCTGGGTCAGTCACTAATGAGGGTAAAGCCAAATGAGAGGCTTGTTTAAGTACAGCATGTTGACTAGGAGCCTTAATTCCAATCTTTCAGGATTTTTCTGCCATGTAAAGGCAGTACCCACAAAAAGACTAGATGTATGCTAGAATGACAAGTCTTGAATCTGTATTCAAATTTTTGACCAAAGGAAAATAATTATTTCACTGAAGTGTTTTGGTTTTCCATTGGAAAATGTCATGATTCCATTGGGACTTTTTTCTTTTTTTGGCGGCAACACATGGGGAAAAGAATTATCATGTTATTTCTGCTGTTATACTGAGGTGACATATTTTTAGTCTGATTCCTCAGAAAATTTTCTGTAGCTGTCTGAGCTGCTATATAGTCTCATGTGAACTGAGTCTGCAATCCCCCCATTCACGTTTTCCTCTATCAGCTAATTAATACCATTCAACAAATTATTAAAAAATATTATAGGTTCAATTAAAAATGCCTTGTATCTGCCTTACATTTCTTATTTGGGATACTTTTGAACTCTTTATTCCTTATAAACTTCTAGTTATATTCTAAATTAACAAAAATTTTCATAACAGGAATCAATTGCTGAACATCTTTATTACCCTATTTTTCTTACTCCTCAGATGAAACAAAAATGGAAATTAACGCACCTCAAAATTATTGCTTCTATTGTGACACTATACATTGTTTAAAGTTATCATTGCTGTTATACCCATGACAGTTCAGAAAAGTCAAATAAGGTTCATATTTTCAGCCCAAATGATTTTTCTCTTTGAATAATATCAACACCAATATTAAATTATTAACTAGTACAGAAATAGTACTGCAAAATTTGCCCAGATAAAGGTTCACATACCATTTGGAGACCAGAAGACATCAGAATTGACAAATGTGATAAAATTGTACAATTGTACTCAGGGAACTTCCAACAACCTATTAAGTACATGGTCACAAGGCTTCTTTCACCACAAGGAATAACTGACAGGCTTGAAGCAATGAAATTATTTGTGTAAAGTGATACAGCAAGTAAAATCTAAATCATATTACTCTTAATCCCCATCAGATATGCTGGCATCCAGTATATTCACTGTCTTTGTAAGCACACAAAGGTCATAAGGAAGACAAACAACTGCACAGGTTCAGCTAGTCATCAATGACAACTTTTATTGGATTCTGACATATGAAATTCATAAAAGTAACTTTTTTGCTCTGGAATTTCAAAAGGACATGAGCAAAAACTTGTACAGAAGCCTTTTTGTCTGTGCTGCCCACGACCCACACATTTAAAAAAATGAAAAGAAAAATCTTTCACTGTGGTAAATTTAAGATGATGTACTTTTTATATTATCATTGATACCACTATGTACAATGCAAATCTTTCAGAATTCCTGCAGACTCTTTTAGTATTCTTGTCAGAGCAACATATATACTTACATAATAATCAGCAGGATAATTATAAGGAACATAAGATTTACATGAGCAGTAGTTGTCATTAGAGAAATATAAGCTCTAGGGCCTCTTGATACTCCAATAATATTACATGGAGTACAAAATGTCAAACATTTTTCTACTTATTCCCTAGAGAATCTTCTTAAAATCAGGCTGATTAGATATTCTGAATTTATTAATTTTGTCTTCCTGTGTATTATATTCTCCTTATACAGCTCCTCTTCATCCTATAATGGGATTTTAGGAAACTATTCCCACTTTCTGTTAATGCCATTTCAAAATAGTAGTCTGCAGTCAAACATTCAGTCAAACCTGAGTGTCAATGCTACTACTGAGAAGTCTCTATCACAGTCACAAAAAATTTAACCAGCAGAATTTGCTGAGGAAAAAGTTGTTCTTATTGTCAAACTGAAAATGAAGAATTCTGTCAAGCTAGCAGGAAGTATAGCTACAATCCTAAATGTGATGATAACTTCTTCAGACAGTTGTACACAGAACTGCTTTAACTACACCATTGCTCCTCTGTGTCATAAATATTGAGAAAAAATTTTGAATTTTGAGAATTTTTTCTATGTAGCCATTACACTAACAACCAACATTATATCTCAACATTAAACATACTTACATAGTCTGGATTAGAAAATCGGAACTACTTATCCCCTAAGCATTTTCCTGCATAATATTAATTCAATAAATTATCAATAAATTGACAATAAATTGTATTTAAGACTAAGATTTGATACACCATCAAAAGGAAGTTTTGATGAATAATATGAAATATGAAATGAAATATGAAATAAGAAATGCAATATGAATTGTTTTCATTCTAATTGTACTGATTATAAGCTAGGATATATTCAGGCTCCCACTCCCCACCTTGCATTAATAACAGTATCCTATTTTTCCAGGCTGAGGATATCCTGTGTAAGTAGTGCAGAAATATGATTAATGAATAACTCTGTAGTAACATTTTAGAAAAGAATACACTCAAAAATCCATGTGTGAAAATGGTCACCACAACAAAAATGTTCTCCAAGTTTGTTGTTTTGTTTTGTATTTTTTGGTAAAAATCAGTCATGTCTTTGTAAGTGTGAGGGCACAGCTTACAAAAAAGCACTACTGAAACATCCTAAGCATATTTTTGTTATTTTATTATAATTTATCCTATGAAGTTAATGTCAATCTGTAATTAGACTGCAGTAATGAACAAATATTGTGGAGTTGTAACGCTTGATAGGACAAGAATAGAATGCAGTATAGATGCAATACAATGCTTTACAATGGAGCTAACAAGTAAAAGAATAAAGGAAAAGCAGACTTCTAGAAGGGAGAGACTGGAGTCCATAAAATATAAGCTACATATGGAGATTAGAAATCCACAGAATGAAGAGGAACTATTTGTGCAGGTATCTATATGAATATAACATATGGGCAGGCATGACAAGCTAGACAGGGATATGTGTTGCATAGACTGACCTTCAAATTAGGGACCAAATGGTCATATGAAAGACAACCTGTTTACACACAGCCCTTCATTTCTGAATGACATTTTCTTTTTGAAATGGAAAGAAAACAACTCAAAATGTGTTTGAGTTGCACCAGAGTCTCTAGTTGGGATGATCTGGTGCAAGGCCTGAACTGTTTTGCACTCTTGGTCAGCAAAGAAGCACTGAGGCTCAAGACTCAGTGGCCAGTTGAGGAATACCTTTATGACAAGACACAGAGCAGTCCCCCACCAATACATAAGAAAATTTAGTCCCTTTTACATAAGAAGGAACTTCCGAATTTAGAAACTGACAGAAGTTTTCAGAAAGGCTGACTTCAAGAGGATAGTTATAATTTCTACAAGTTTTATTAAAGGAGTATGTTTTGTACTGCTGTGTATCATTTGAACACAACTGCAAAGTGATGCAGTAATACCCAGGTTGTTTCTAGTGGAGATTTTGATGTGAACAGCTTGTTGATAATTAAGACTCAATTACAACCCAAAACAGATGCCAGAAATACAGCAGAGCTTCCCTTCTGATCAGGAACCAGTCTGACTTTTTTTTTTGCTGCAGTGACTGATTCACCAAGAACTGCATGCATTAATCTGGTGGCACACAAGCAGGTCTCTTGACACAACTCAAAACTGAAGCAGAGCAGGGGAAGAACTTCCCTGCCCCCAGTGCAGCCATAACAGCTACTGCTTGAACGTTGAACAAGGCCTTCCTCCAGCACACAAATTAAACAGGCACTTTTGATTTCAGTTTTTGATGCCACGATAATTGTTTCCTTTTCTGTGAACAAAGTTTAACTAAAAGAGAATCTGCACACATCTTCCCTGTTCTTGTGTGATCTGAAATAAAAACTATCTTCCCCTGCAGGACTTCACAGAACTCATTATCCTTAATTTCTGAGATCTACATTACAACTCTGTTTTCAGTATCAAAAACAAGTTCTGCTCCTCCTCAGAATTCCATTTTACCCCATATCAGTTGCTTACATGAAAAGGACTAATACCAGGAAACTAATATATTTTTAGCTGACTTTAATGTGACTTAGCAGCTGGAAAAAAGGACAGCTTGTTCCATGAGAATGCCACACAGTACTCCATGGGCACTAGTTTGGACAGCATTGTTAGAACTTTAAATAACCTTGTCCAGCTAGAACATGTTTTCCAGAAACCTTTTCCACACTCAGAGCTCCAGTTAGCCTTCACATGCCATGTAATTTTGATTGTAATAGCTCCTTCCCATTTAGAACAGAGTTGTCAGCAAGAAAAAGCTCCCACATCAAAAGGGGGAGACAACCCCAGCCAGCAGAAACAGTGGGAGGTTCTGCAGGCTCTCCATTGTAGTGATGCAAGGAGATGCAGAAAATAAGAAAACTATAGTAGTCATGCATTTAATCTTCTCTAAAGAGAATAAGAAGAATCTGTTTACAGTAGTTCACAATCAAAATTACATACAATATTTTCACTGTGCTGTTATATTGATGATAAGGGAGTGAGGAACTGGAGCAAGTTTTCCAGAGAAGCTGTGGACGCACCAGCCCTAGTAGTGTTCAAGGCCAGGTTGGATGGAGCTCTGAGCAACCTGTTCTAGTGAAAGATATCCCTGCCCATGGCAGGGGGTTTGGAACTAGACAATCTTTAAGGTCCCTCCCAACCCAAATCTTTCTGTGATTCTATGGTTCCATAACTTTAAGTTTCCAGACTGTAAGATCCTTTTTACTTAATCCAAGAAATGGTGTTGTGGAATTTATAGCAGCATTTCTTAACCTATGCTACATAAAGGACCACTTTAATCTTTGGAAAAAATATCTGTAGATCATTGTGATACTCTCTCTTCTCCTGTGAAAAACAGCTGGAAATTTGCATGTTCATGCATTTTTCCCAGTTGGTTTCTTCTACATGTGTGAGACTCTGGTATAGGGTTAAGTGGTTTTTTGAGAGTTTGAGGAACTGCAGGCCATAGGCTTCAACTGACAAACACAGAAACAGTTATAAGCCTACAAAATAACTTTTTCAATGTCCCATAGCAATATACAACATGCAAACTACTAACAAGCTATCTACATCGTTGAAGTGAGGCCTTTGCAGATGACTTCTGATGCCAAACTTAGGAGTACAAAAAGCCAAAGCATAATAAAACAATCAGGTAGGAAGGATCTTTTCTGTTTCTTTGGTGTTTCTATTGGGTTTTTTTCATTTGATAATTTGGAAAATTTCTCACATTAGTCATAGTCTGAAAGGGACAAGATTTTCAGTTCCATGCTCTAAAAATATTGACATTTACTATCCCCATTTTTATGACATTCAGTAAATCCACCTGTGTAAGTTCAAAACTACTTGTCAGCTGCTAGAAATAAGCACAACAGAAAAGTCATTCTGGTTGATTACTGTTTTGAAATTATCCATTTTCCTCCTAATACAGGTCAGTGCTAGCCAACACCCACCTTTCCACACCATGGAGAAAAGCCCCCATCAAACCCAGCAGTAACTTCAGTGGGATTTGTCTTTCCATCACATAAGCAGAGTCTGTTTCCTCGTTAGCTGGGGTACCTGCAATACTGTGAGAACGCAAAGCACTCTGTACAGCTGAACTCCACCACTGACTCACAAGGGCAGGGACTGTTGTGTTTTGCAGACCTCTGAGCAGTACATCAGATCAAAACAAAATGCCCTGCCTCCTTATACTTATTTTTATACTATAAATACAGTAAAGTTCATTGGTGGACTTTTGAGTTCACCTCCACTTCACTATGACTGGTTTAGCTCCCATGCAACCAAAGTAAAACCAGAGATAATGGAAAGATCAGCATTGTGCCATATCTGCCTGGTAGCCATGCATGGGTTAATTCTGGTGACATTAAGACCCAGAGAAGCTTCAGCAAACAATCTAAAGGCGATGTAAAGACTAGTACACAAAGCTAAACATATAACCCAAATTTAGCAGAATATGCAGTCATATTTCAAGCTTGTATTATTGTACAGGAGAGCTAAAGAGCATATTAACTTCCCTCTAGTGAGCCTAATTTCATTTTCAACTGCTTTTCGTCACTTCAAATTTGCAATTCAATGCAATCAATTTCACTTTGGTTAAACAGTTTAATGTGCTCTAATAAAAACAGGCAATTGATATTCTAATTCTGTTGTATTGAAACTAGCACTGTATTATGAACACACATGACAAAATATAGCAAGTACTATGGCAGCTACTTAAAAACTTTTTTTCATCTGTTGTTTGTATGAGATATAACAGCAGCCTTTATTGCACTTTTAATTTCAAAGGGCTAGAAGGTACTTTACAAATTACACCTTTAAATACCAAATAATCCTAATTTCTGTTTCTGAGATACATCAGAGTAGTCTTCCAACACTTCACAGCAGTACCATATCATAATCTAAGGACCAGTCTTGTAAATACTTTTTGTGCACTAAATGTTTCACTGGGATCTGCTGACAGGATCTTGGTGAGCAGGAAAAGACTGCCATTCTAGTTTTATTGATGCTGCATGGAGAAAGACTATATATATAGAGAAAGACTGTACTGAGGTACAATATCATTGAAATATCTGGATTTGATAATTTTTCAGAAAATCTTTTCTGAGGAAGTCTCAAAAACTTTCTGTCTTCTATTGACTGGAACAGAGGAAGCCAGGGGAGGAATGAAGTGTTTTTTAAGTTTTTGTTGTGTGTGTTTTTTGTGGTGCTGGAAATCGTTTTATACAGCATATTTATCTGTCTAAATAATCTCACAAAGAAATAAACAAACAGAAACACTAAGTAATGTCCTTAGTTGCCATTAACTAATGAGCAGAATCTTGTTTTTGACAGTTCTCTGTGTTTAGTCATCAAACACACCTGCAGTATTGGTTCAGTATTGATTCTGGACAAAGAATATCATCTAAGAAAACACCCAGTACACTCTGGTATTCCTTGCTGACTTTCCAGCATGATTTCAACAATATTGAAGATTATAAATCCTGAAATCTGATGAAATCACCATCTGATACATCAGATGTCAAATCAAGCCACTCCTTTACCTTCTGGGGCTTGACCTTTCTTGACAAATTTTCATTAATGGCAGAGGCAATCCTGCTGAAAAGGGCTGAAGAAACATGGAACATTAAAATGCCCAAAGGAAACCTGAGTGTACCCATCACTTAATGCGTTTGGATAAATCCCTTAATCTTTGTGTTTGAAGCCAGATCTTCTGAGAATCTAAATCTTGACTCCAACTCTAATTTTCCAAACAAATTTTCTAATGCATTCCTTTGTTGCCCTCAGAAATTATGAAAGCTCATGAAAACATCAAATAGGAATAGATTTAGAGGTTTACTTGTCGGGTTTTTTTGCAGGCAGATCATTATATTCAAGGCAAAGTTTTTTGAATTACATTTGCAAATGTGAGCAGGATCATCTTCAGAAGGATTAGTGGATTTGCATTGATGAAATATTGCAATACACAAGACATGTAATTATTAGTCTCACAGTTGATACTTCTCTCCCTTACAAGTGCTACCTGCTAGCATTGATTTAATATTTTTTTCTTCTGAATTAAGGCCAGATTAATTATCTTACAGAAAGCCAAGCTTATTTATGAATCAATTACCTCCTATGTGTGTTTTATGCTCTTATTTTTCTGCATTTCTCAATAAATGAGAAGCTATTAAATTTGGACAAACATTTTTACAGATCAGTTGGTAGGCAGGCAACAATGACAGTATTGAATTATTTCCATAGAAATGAGCTCATTACCTCTGTCTGTTTGTGGCAAAATAGTTTTAAATGTGTTTTGCATATGTGTTGCCAATCTGGTAAGCAGAGATAGTTGCAGGAAATGTAATTAATAGATAAACATGAAACCAAGTGTGGGCACAAAACAGTTGTGTTATGAACTGCTCAGTTATTTTGTTAACTTATCCCTTGTCTAATTCTTGATCAATAAATCAAGAATAGCATCAATGATTTTTTCTCAGAATTGCCCACTCTGGGTATTTCACTGCATTATTAAGAACTTTTCTGATCTATGTCAATTTTAGTGGTGATTTCAGCTGAAGCACTATTAGATCCTGAGGGCTTGTCCAAATATCAAGCCAGGTATGTGAGCAGAAATCACATAAATCATGCCTAAAAAAGGAGCATCACATACCCAAGTTGGTATAATAAGCAATAATTATTAAACACCCAGACTGTGTCACAATATGGAAAAAAAATACGCACTTGCTCCAGCAAATATTTGCCTCTTCAAACCACACATTGCTTTGCAACTTCACCATCAATAACTCTCCTCCCTGAGTCAAGACCACATCATTTTCAGTAAAAAGACAAAGCAACTGAAAGGTGCTTCAAGTTAGTAAGTTCAAAAGCTAAATTAGGATCAAATACTAATTATAAAGCAGAAGCTGCTATGCACATAAAGTTTGCTTTCTTTTTACAAGTCTTATATTTTAAAGGACGTAAAGGAGGACACAAATTTGGGGAGCATTTATAAACAAGCAAAATAGAAACAAACTTAGTGATAGCCAAACACCAGTACAGCAATCCAGCCACAAATCTATCTGGGGTATCACAAATTACAGACGTAATCCAAAGAAATATTACCATCAAGAAAACAGTATAAGTGAAATGGCCATAAAAGGGCCTTCGCAGTTGTTTTTTTGGTCAGCTTATCCAGTGCAGCTATTTATTGCAACCCATTACAAGATGCAAGCTCCAGGACTGAGCTGTCTAGAGAGACTTTTGTCAACTTGAAGACCCATACCTATTTAAACATTCTCTTTTAAGTTCATCAACATACAATTTAAAAAAACTAAAAATTAATTTCAAACTTTCCATGTAGTTGTTCAAGTCTATCTTCTGGATCTCTTCCATATTTTCTCTTTGAATATCAGGATTTCCTTTTGAATCCATCTTTTCTTCTACTATCTAATAACTATATGTCTGTCATAACTTCTTTATTCATGTTGGACAGTGCTGTGTCAAAAGCCTACTTGACTCATCCTACTGTCTCTTTTCCTGCCCTCTCAGTCTCTCAGCTTTACTCACACTTCTGTTTTCAAAGCTGATCTATAAAAAAACATTCCCTTCCTGATTATAGTCCCTAATTTCATTCAGTGTCTGCTATAATTTCTTAATTAACTAACTATATAATTAAAATTTGCCACATTTTCTGAAACATCTGCCGCAAACGAAATGCTCCAAAAAAACTTGTAGCATTACTGAATATCTTTCTATTAACTACAGTTTCTCATATAACTATCTCAGTTTCTATCCACATGGAGTACATCTTTCTCTTGGCTTAGTTGGTAAATCTTCTGGGATGGGAACAGCGTTTTGGTTTCCTGCTTGAAGAGCCCTGATGAGTAGGTTCCAACTACTCTGAGACAGATGAGAGTTTAATTTAAAGAAACTTTAATAATTCATAGGGATAAATGTTCCCTATAAAATCTGACATAATTAATTCTGAATTGAGCCATTCAATAATTCTTCCTTTCTTCAAACTGGACCTTAGTTTGCTTAAATATGGAGTGAGTCTGTCATACAGACTACTTATTAGCAAGAAATGAAGAGTGCCTTTATTGGAAAGAAAAGAAACTTCCCTACATGACCCTCCTCAGGCACCTGCTCAGCAATGTTGGGCTCTGCATCCCTCAGCCAGATCCAGGACCAAGTTGCAACATTTGGAGATGTGAAACATCCCTGGGGGCTGTGTGAGCACAGCTCTCCATGCCTGCACAGTCAGCTGTGACAGATGCACTGAACAGGCTGCTGATTTGTTAAGCAATTGCCACAGACCTCGAGTTATGATTACAGACAGTCCTTGCTACCAGACACCTACTGCTTTAACATCAGCAATGAAGATGAGTCACTGAAGCAACTTGGGAGCATCATTGAGCAAGGGCTGAGACAAATATCTCTGTCTGCTGCAATGGTATATGCTGTGACATCTAAGACAGCACTGCCCCAGGGTGTTCTCTGCATTTTTATCTCTTTCTTCCATGTCTATCTCAAATATTTAAACTCCATTCCTGCTGTAAGTTCAAAGGAAGAAGGAATTTTGCCCCTTCACTTTCCCCCAGCAGCCTCTTTATTTCATGCCTGCATAGACTTATGTCAGTCTATCCAGGCCTAAAACATTATTTACTGGGGTCCTTCCCCTGATGCTACTAATTCAGCTCCTCTGAGTTTTTCCAGACAGCAGCAGCAGATTTATAAACTGGCTTGATTCATAGACTGCCACTCACATTCTGAAGGGTGGGTATGATCCTATCCTATGAATTTCAGCCTGGTATGACCTAGGAAAGTTGTGGTTGACAGCAGATAAACAGAGATGGTCTGTCTGCAGACTCAGGAAGATGATTTTGCACTTCACATTTGGTTAGGAAATTACCTTTGTAGTTCTCAGACATATTCATTTAATGTGGTACTACTTTTTGACAATTTCACCCAAAAAAGTTTTCCCATACTTTTGCTTTAAATGGAATTTTATAGCTCTGGAAATATTGTTTCTATTTATACATTTACCAGCAATAATCCACATCCTTTTTTTTTACTTGTGTATTTTGGGGAGTTTTCCCAGGGATAGATTGTCTCAGGCAAAGTAGTCAGGGATGGAAGAAGTTATAGAGATGAACTCTTTGATTGGTGTGTAAGTGAAAAGCACAACATTGAGTGCACATGTATAGAGAATATAAAAACATCTGTATTCCCTTAAAACAACACTTTCAACACAATTTTGGATTAAATATATATTCATAACAAATAACAGAAGAAATTAAATAGGCCAGTATCTTAAACTTGCTTTTTTCAAACTTCACTTCTCAGTGACCTCTCAATCTGATGCAAACTGACAATATAATTGATTTATTACCAGGATTTGTAGATACAACTAGACCAGTTGCAGATTGGCAGAGGACACTATGGCATCTTTGTCCCCATGTCAACTCACAAATCTCATAGTAGTAAATTGCAGAAAAATGTTTTAAAAACCCCACTATGTTCCATTTGATGCAGATCTGTCAATCCTATTCTGTGCAAAGACAGCTTCGGAACTAGTGAGACTTGTTCAGGTACCAAGTATATTTATTTCAGGTCCTGTATTACTAGACAGTAGCTGAGATTTTTTTTTTTTTTTTTTTTGTTGTTGTTGTTGTTGTTGTTGTTGTTGTTGTTGGTCTTGGTTCCAGCCACAATGAACTTCTGCTGCTTTTCTCCTTCAAGCAAGGTGAACCTTCAAGCAGATCAGGAGGTGAAGTTTGAGTTGAAGAACAGCTCTTTGGAAACTCTCAAGACATCCCCAGATATTCCTGGCTACTCAACATCCTGATCCACTACACACAGGTTTCTGAACAAGTTAAGGGGGTTTGTTTTCCACCTGTAATCAGCATGTGAATTATCTGTGTGCTTTCAGAGGGGGCACTGCTATAACTGAATGGATAGCTGGCACCTGATACTGATGCCCTGTGCCAAACACTAACAGCCCAAAGCATGTTCTTGCTCAAACTACATCTGATGACATCATTCATATGTAGAACTGTGAGCAAACTGAAGCAGAGATGGGTTTGTGACCACGCAGACTTTCCAGCTATCATAAGCACTGTTTCTTGGGAAGAAAAAACTGAATACGTTTCAAAAATGAGCAAGATGCAACAGAGGAAAATTAAATGCAGATGATAAGATGTCATAATTTCAGGCATCAATTGCTCAAATGTAAATACGATATCTTAATCACCACGTTCTGGAAACAAGATTTAATTTAAACCAGAGCCCTCAAGTCAGAAAACAGAGTGATTTCAGTAGGTGCTGTGAACATACAGCTCATTGCAAACTCCCTAGAAACTTGCTCTGAACCAATGAGAGAAAACACTTTGTCCCTCTCTTCCATTTAGATTCCTAAATAGAGATTTATTTTTTAAGCTTGGAAATGCCAAATTTGAGAGCCTTGAATAAAGTCCTCGCAACAACATAACTTTTGCATGTGCCAATTCTGTGATAATCCGTTCAAATTCTGTAGAAAAAATGCATTTAACTAAAAAAAACCCAAGCAACCTCAACCCAAACCAACGGATGCCAGCACTGCGTTAAAAGGATGCCACCTACCGGGCACCTCATCAACCTCCAGCAAGTGATCTGGACAGGTAGATGAAGTAGATCTGACAAAACTGAAAAAGACTGCTTTTTAGGGTAGTTCCCTAAAACTGGACTAAGAAAATTTAAAATTAAAACCTCTCAGTGCTCCTTAAGTTTGGGGTTTTCCACAAACTCAGAGTTTTCTTTCTTTTCTGTCAGCTTTCTCATGCCTCTTCTTTTTCTCTTGTAGTAGTAGCAGCAGCAATAGCTATATTTCATGAGCATTTATTCTTTTATTTTCCTTTTAACTTTTTCCCCCTGGTGCTTCTATTCCTGATGAGAAGGCTGCATCTTAAAATCTGTTTACCATTGTTTCTGTTCTCCTCTATTAGGCTAACAGGTACTGTCCAGGCTTTCCATTGAAAATGGAACAATTAAACAATTAAAAAATGCAATATATGCACACACATGCAGAGATGCACACTAGCAAACATGATGGAATTAATATCATGTTTTAGGGGAAAATCAGGCTTTGCTTTAGGCTCTGCTTGGTGCGGTCAAAAAGAAAAGTTAAAAAAGAACTTTCAGCTTTGAGTTTATACTTACTGGGTTTGTGAGATTATTTCAGCCTTGTTATTTATTTGTTCAGCCACTATGTTCTGCCTCAACTATTGGGTCTCCTTGTTACTTACAATATTGTTTTCTAGTAGGAAACTGCCACGTATATTTATGCTTAGTACCCCTTCCAATTGTGAACTGCAAGATACCAGAAAAATCCTCATAATTGGAATGAGTTTATAGTTTCTGTTATTACACATAAACCTTTAGAAAAGTGAGTAGCTGTTGCCCATATCTTGTTAAAGAGTACTAAAAAAACAGAGGGACACGTTCTCATTCACCATTCAGATCAATTTATTCTATTCTAGCAGAGTTCAAAAACTTTGAAACAAACATGGTTTACATTTATACCTACCTTCTCCAGATTCCTTTTCACTAACAGATTAAGGCAAAGTAATATTAATTATATAAGCAGATTTTAAGTCTTTGTGTTAGATCCTATTCTCATTTTCACTATCTTCACTGTTTGCTACACTGGCAGTACCAAGAGGACTTCATATGAATCAACTCTTTTCAAGTGATATTTAAGCTTTGATATAACAAGTGTGATGTACAAGGGGTCACAGAGTTGGTTTACTTAATTTTAAAAGAGGTATTGATATGCTTCTAAGAGTATCTTTCTTTTTGTAATTGGAAGAAGTATTTGGTGCAGTAATTAATGTGGTAACAGTACAGATGTGCTTTTTATCCACCAACACACAGTTCCTTCTTCTTACCCAAACCAGGGCGTGCCTACTTCTCTTGTTCTAACCTCACACTCCTTGGGAGCTCTATGATTTTTTGCTATTTCTTTCCTTTGACGTAGCAGAGCATATAGACCATGCTTTAAGAGTGTGTGTCTTGGCTACAGAAACGCCTAGTTTTACCTAAGTAAACAATGTAGATAGATTTTCCTTTTTCTCCTCTTGGGAAAAGTCTCATCACACAAGTTAGCTTGTATACTCAAGAAGTTCTTTGTTTGTCCTGTCTGTTTGGCAGTGCTTCTTACTTGCTCTATTTGCCTTAAAATTTCACTTAGAATGAGGATACTAATGAGAATCGGATGTGGAAAATAGTTAATGAAATGCAGCTTTAATAAAATTCTAAGAAAAAAAACTCTGAATTATTGATTTTTAAGAACACCAAATATACCTTCTTAAACTTTTCACCCTCATGCTTTGTCCCTACCCAAGGATTATCCTGAAATATCAAAGACATTTAAGAAGGACAAAACTGCTTAGGAATAGCCACATACAAATTAAGCAAAATGGAGAAAAAGAGGAAAGGCAGTTTTGACCAGATCTCTTCTCAAACTGATATCTGAATATCTGGATATCTGAAGAGGTCTCCAAAAGACTCTCTCACTTTTTTTACTTTTAACTGGGAGTTCTTAACAAATGATCCTATTGCTTTGGGATCCAGCAGATTTTGAGGAAGTCAGTGTACCAAACAGGATTTCACCAGTAAGATATTCCTCTCTTTATTAAAAGACATTGACACAGGTATGAAAGCTTATGAAAATTCTAGAGTTGTCTTAAGCAAACAGGTATCTTAAGGTATTTTACAGGATCCCCTATTTTAACTACTTTGAATAACACATCACATCTTGTATTAGTCCCGTCACAGAAAAACCTGCCCCTGACACATTTCAGTCTCTCTGACAGGATGGCAGTTCTTTCAGCTGTGGGAGCTACCTCATGCCCTAGCACCACTTCATTTCTCTTGCAGTCTGTGAAATCTGCTCTTAAAAAAATACCTTAAAAGGAATCAAAGTATGAAGAACAGAGATGTACTTCTTTTATCAGGCTAACGGTAATGACCCACAGAGAAAATGTAAGTTCTTCATGGACTAGCATTAAACCTGAACACTAACAGACTGGCTGTCAGACTGCCACCTTCTTGAAGATTGATGAGCTTTATTCAGCAGCATTAAGATCACTTTAATATTAGCTCTCAATAGTATTCTATTTAGCTTTCTCGGGGTTTTTTAAGTCTAAGGTACTTAAATTACCGCATTATTTTCCATTTCCACCTTTGCTTTTAGTAATGGATTAAATTTTTACCAATGACTCTGAGTTCACTGATGTTTAAAGATCTTTTAAAGAAAAACATGGTACTTGCCTGTAACACGTTACATGTTTGTAAATCACTGGTGTCCGTATGTCATATAGGGTCTCTTCTCTTGGAATTAAATCCATAAAATGAAATTCATGTAATAAAGTCATAATTAAAGCCTCCCAAGATTATAAAGGTAACTCTAAAGTTAGAAACCACTTGCATAACCTTTATTTAACCTTTTTTGGTAATAGTTACTACAGTTTTAAATGCTGGTTCTCACACTTCTTTTGCCCTTGGAATCCTTCTTCCCTGGGTTTTTAAGGATGAACAGTGCACACTTAAAGAAAGTGATTTGATACTTTATCACTGGTAGTAAGTGGATCTCATTTATTGTACATACATAAAACCTTTCATGGTAAACAGATTTATTAATTTGTCTACATGGCTTTTTCCTTGGTGCTCATTTCTGCAGTATAAATGTTTCACTGACAAATAATTAGCCTCCAAACTACTGCTGTTTGGTGAGAGATAACATTATTATGATTCCACAATGTTGCATTGATGGGTTGGCATTTTTTTTCCTTAATCAAAGACCTCTTAAACTTACTACCTGCTTTCAGTAGCTCAGCATATCATACACATGGAGGATGAAGAAGCAATATCTAACACATACAAGGAAAAGCATTTAAAAGACAGCTGACAGTGAATTGGGCTTTTGTAATGTTGCATAAATGTACATCATAATGTACATTTATGCAACATTACAAAAGTCCAATTCACTTTTGGGCTTTTGTCCAAAAGCAATGTCCACAGCTCATGCAGCACATCCTGTAGAGGTATTTTCCCATGGAATGTTGCCTTTTATTTCAAGGTAAACTGTGTCGATTTTCTAAATTTCCTAGGCTATTTTTTAATTGCACATAAAAGCCTGTTCCTCCTTCAAGTTCTTACAGAGATGACATAATTTCTGCTACTTAGCAGGTGAGTTGCTTACCCTACTCTGAATTTAATTTCCTTTGGAGAGATCAGTGCCCTCTGCTCTTTTCCTTTTTCCATTTTAGGACGTGCCTGGATGCCTCCTTTTGAGACCACAGTAATTCCCTGAGTCATAGAATAAAACTGGCTGTAAAGGACCTCTGGAGATAATCTAAGTCCCCTGTTCATTAGCAGGGCTAACTTCAAAGCTAGATCTGCTTATTTAGAGTCATATCCAGGCTAGTTTGAATCTCCACAAGGAGGGGAATTCCACATCTTCTCTGGACAATCCATTCCGATAGAGCACTCTCTACTGTTACCACTCATCTGCTTGCTAATGATTTGGATCTGACTGTGATTTCTAAATGTCCCCAGTATCATGTGATTAACACTACCAGATTTTAGTGGCATTCACTCTGGTAAGAGTGTGAGACATTCTGCTATTCCAAGACCTTTCTTCTTCGACATATCATGTGCAAACAATTTACCAGCAGATTTTCTGAAATGTTGCCTTCTGGATAAAGTGTTGGAAAGCACTAATTAGCTGCTCTTCTTGTCCTGTCAGACTTTCCAGTATCAAACTGTGCATCTAACATAATGAATTTCGTTGTTACAGAGGGCCTGGAAGTGATGACATTTAGCATGAGTGGGTTGTTTTGTTCCTGCATGATTGCATGATTGTTCTTGAGTTGATTTGTTCTTGATTCGTCGCCTTAAAGTTCTTTAATATCTATGTAAATGTGGAATACCCTATCATTTTTCTTCTCTACTGCCATCATCAAGTGCACCCTTTCCCATGGCTTCTTCACTTTTATAATTAACATCTTTATTGCAAGGGGCTCACAGTGGAAATAGCTATCATAGAGCAGTGCACTTCTGGTACTGCCTTCTAGGTAGATTCTGCAGCAAGCTGTTGACATCCTTTATTTTCAAACACAATCATAAACCATTACATAGGTCTGCCAGGCCAAATATTATTTTCAATATTTTACTGCTTTAAATGTATTTATCAAATTTAATGCATAGCTAACCTTTTGATGCACAATTATTTCTTCAGGAGTGTCTATTATAAAGATATCTGGATGTTGTATCCTTGGACTTTTATCTGTATAGGATAAAAGTTCCTGCATATTACTAACCATGTTGTATGCCACATATTCAATTTTTCCTAAAGTTAGTCCCAAAACTTGTCCCTAGTACTGATGCTCATTTTTTATGGCTACTTTTTCTTAATTTATTTGAAAAGATGTATACCTCACCACTATAAATCTCCTTTTTTTAACATTAACATTTCTGCTGGCTGCCTTCCCCAGCAACATTCTTCAGCTGCACATTTTTCACCTTTGATCTCCTCAGTTTGCTTTGCAGTATTTAGCATACATATTCTTAAACACCTGCTTTTCATTTTTCATTTTATGATACTCCCATGCTAACTGGCAACTTGCTGGGTTTGTGGCTCTGGACCATGCTTCTAATGTGAACTTTGGTTTGTGCTTCTCTCTGTGCACACAAATGACAGCTGACCCACATTTTATCATCTACATGTCATCACCAAATGTCCTCTCATCTGATCTGTATCTTTTATTTTATAGCTATTCCAGTGGTATTCTAGGATGCTCAAGTTTCCTCCACTAACATTCATACTTTTATTTCATCTTTACCTCTCCTCAGCAAAAACAGTCTATTTTTAATCAGTTTCAGATGGTTGATTCGCTCACACCAAAGGGCTCAGTAGGTGTTCAGCTTTCCTAAGATTTCTTTGCTCAACAGAGAATTTCTCTCTCTGAAACCATACACTTAAAATTGCTCCAACTGTCTATCCACATTTCCTCTGTCAGCTTCAAAACTTTTGCCTTACAGACATCTACAATTCTTCTCATCTCTCTGTACAAAATCATATGAGAAGCAGGATCTTCCTCATACTTTGCCTGAAGTCTAGCAAAAAAAGAAGATTCCATCAACCTAACCTGTGCACTAAATGAAACTTTCTTCTTTCAAAAGGTCTACATTTCTAGCCTTTCTCTGTGTGAAGAGCATAAAATTTTCTCCAGTTTCTGTCTGTTTAAATTACTACCATAAATACTGGTACATAGCTTACAGTCTCCAAGTACTGCTCACACCCTGAATGCATTGAACTAGAGTTGCTAAAATTAATTAGCTTCCCAGATAGCTTCTGTACCATACCCACTGAAGCCTGACACAATAAACCCATTACACCAATGTTTTAACTACATGGTGAAACATGGTGAAAATGCCTCGTGAGAGACTAGAGCCTTTAAACTCTGCTGCAGAAATTCTTCACCAAAAATCTTCACAAATGGACACTGACAGCAGAATATGGGTGAGACTCTGGCAGGTCATGTATGACCGGTGCATTGTCAAGGATAATGCCTCTTTCTACTCTGAGCTTCTCCATCACAAACTTTTTCCTGTTGTATTCCTGTCTCCTCCCAGACAATAGGTATTTCTTCTCACCTCTTTCCACTCTCCATTCTTTCAGTGCCACTTGCAATTCCTAGTCAGAATTGGTTCCTTCCAAGCTTTCTGCCACTGCAGTTTGAATGTATTTCCCAGGCATTCACTTTCTCCCCTTCTTAATGCCTTCATTTTCCCGGCTTCATGACTCCAGTATATTTGGGGGGAAGCGGGGAGGTAATTCTGTCTCTTCCAATGCATCTTCCTCCTAATGTTCTGATGTTCTGCAGGTTCCTACCCCCAACTAGTCTCTAAATGCCTGTTTCTGGAAATGTCAGTTTCTCCCTCAGCATCTAATGTGTTGTACAAGTTTGTCCTTCTCAAACGACTCCTGCCCCAAACTCCACATTCTACCGGTCCTCAGTACTAACTCCTAATTCTAGTATCCTTCTTCTATGTGTGAAACCATTTCCATTTTCCATACTGTTTTATACCTCTTCCTTCTTTTTTTTTTTTTTTTTTTTTTTTTTTTTTTTTAATTTTGGCACTTTCTCTCTGCTCTCTCTTAGGCAGCACAAACTGGCTTATACTACCTCAAAACTGTGACTGCAGAGGGAATCTCTAGAAGGTCTGGGCTGAACATGTGTGGGTATGTTCTTACACAAATGTGGAAGGTTCAGTCTTGACTCAGAAGCCATCTACTGCCAAGTCCATTTTCCACTGCATGGTAGCACAAGAACTTCTCAGGCAAAAAGGGCGACCAGAACTTGTGAACGTAAGCAAAGGAATATATCATGCACCGGAGGAGATCTTCAGAGATGGTGAAAATTATCTGGCTAAAATTTTCCAAATAAATCCAACCGACTGAAGATAGATTTAAAAAAAAAAAATAAAAAAAAAGTATGCACTGTGAATAAGGCTGTTTTCTCTGCCAATATCTCTTCCAGTCTGTTGCATTCTTGTCCATTCAAACTATGTCTGCTGTTAAATTCAAAACACTTATATTACAGTAAAATTAAAAAAAAATAAAATAGTATTTTGATATAAAAATTTTTGTACATAACTGAAATTGCAATCACTTGCAAAAATAGTTTTATAATGATAGTAAATCCAAGATTTTATTTTTGAAATCCAGTAATTAATTCATATATTTAATTTTCACTTCCAAAAAAATTGAACATTTTCAACAGTAAAATTAGTTCTGAAATTTCTAAAATTCTACATATATTTAATTTGCATACCTAACTTTCTTTAAATATTAAACCCTTGTGATTTCTCCATGTGGAATTACATATCAGTTGAAAAAAAATATAATTCATCACTTCAAGAAACCTCTCATCAAACATGTTCTTTGATGTGGTATGTGATATGTCTGTAGCACTTGATGATTCACATAACAGCGAGTAATATACTGACCATGTGTTGCAATTTATTTAAATAAGTAGATAAATTATAGGCTTAGATGCTAATAAAGCACTTTCCCAATATTTTGCAAGGGAATGGAGATACTTTCAGTTAATATTTGAGGTTTTTCAGGTCCCTTTCTGCATACAATGCACACCTACCTCCTTCTTACTTAATCACACTCATTTCTCACACACTACAGGCCATTAAGCCCCACTTCTTTTCCTCTTATTAAAGGGGAGGCTGCCAGTTTAAATGCAAAGATTTGTGTAATTTCTATCACTGTGCAGACAAATCAAACAGCTACAACAATGGCAAAGTGCTGGAGTGGGCTTGGCTTATTATTCTGCATGTAAATCTGAACAGCAGAGGAAAAAGAAGTGATAAATTTATTTGGTGGCTACCTACTGGTTTCTCCAGTGATAACCTCTGATTACATCAGGCATTTCATGGGATAAACACTTTTCTTCCAAAACATTTCAGGTATGATGCCAATAAAGTCAGCAGGCATTTAAACACCTATAAATCCACAAATACTTTTTTTCTTTTCAGTGGTGAAATTACCCCAGTCTTTAGAAAGCATGCACTATCAAATACCCTGAAACAATAAAACCAAAAAAATGCAAGAAAAAATAGCTGACAAGAAAATACTGGGTCTGCTTTATCTGTGAGAACATATGGTAACAATGATTATTATTTATTACTTGATCCTGCTTCAACCCAAAACGTACTTGGCAACATTTGAACACAGAAGAAAACATTGTATTCTAACAGAAAATAGCTCAAAGGCTTAAAAGAGTCAGACCCTTCAGCAGTCTGTAGTTGTGGAAATGATCTCGAGAACATTAAAGGAAATCTCCACTCACACCATTTGTTGCCCATCACCGAGTTTTAATCAAGACCAGAGCTTAGAGGACTTGCTAAATTCCAAGCACTACAACTCTGCACAGTAAGGAGCCTGTGATCAGCTGTCTATGGCTTACTCTTTCAGTTTCTCAACGTTCTTAAAGACCCTGAAGCAAAGCCAAAGATTTACCAGAGATTCTCTAAGCTAGTTTGACTAAACTGCCCTTTGAAATGTAAATGGAATTTCCCCTGCTACAATACAAGTAAATGGAAGACAGTGCTACCTATTAGCTAATCAGGCATTTTGTAGGATAACTTCCCTGTTCATCTCTACCACCAAATGCTCAGGTGCATATAGCATTCAAAACACCTCTTCCTTATGAGTTTTCCCTTTCCTCCAAAACATTTCACTCTTTAAATTTTGTGTTATTTGATGCAACTTCTACATCCCATATCCCTCAGTCCAGTGTTTCCACCTCTGCAGCAACAGCATAACTGAGGATAACAGCAGTAAACTTACCTTCCATTTCTGTATTGTTTTGAAGACAAAAGAAAATGAAGATCCCATGAGGAGCTGGATTGGCTGCTGAGAACAAAAGGAGTTCTTATCCAGAGGGATTCAACTTCCAGTCACATAGGACACTCATCAGTCATAGACACCTTTTTTTACCAAATCCAAAAAACTTCACAAAGTTTCTCTAAGCAATCCAAGTAGTGAAGGTGACAGCATCCTCTCTCTCTTGTCCTTCAATATTTAAGGCTGGATGAGATTGCACACAGCATATTTAAGAGGATGAAATGCTCACCTGTTTAGTGAGCTAGTATAGCTAATATGTGTGTATAGTATATACATGGCAATGTAAAGATCACCTAATATCTTCTGTGTTCATATTACTACAATGGATGATGCTAGCCCATAACATAAAAAGATCTGTAACTTTGTGGGATAGCATTCATACCTCTTCCATGAGGAATCATACTTACCCATTAAGAGATGCTTACCATCTGCTTTTTAGCTGGCATATGGCAAATTACACCATCATGTTTCAGCAAAGAAAAGGAAGTGAAAAGCAAGAGAGAGGACTAGTGATGAAGCACCTGCACAGTACAGGTAAGTAAGACTACAGAACACAAGTTACAGACTAAGGCTACAGGGCACTAAGATTATGTGAACAGAGACATATCAAATAAAGTTGGGAAAAAAGTCACGTGGTGATAGGTCTGTTCAAAAGAACATAGTTTGTGCAAAAGTGAGACATAAAGAGATTTTGTACTGAAGGAAGAGTAAAACATCACCAGTTTGACACTGAACAATAATGGGGGTAAATTTAAACAGAAAAATAATTTTGAGGACTTATTTTGCTTCTTCACAGATCACAAGCCACATCCAGCTTGGCCTTGAACACTTCCAAGTATGCAGCACCTGCAACATTTCTGGGCAACCCATTCTGGTGTCTCACCACTCTTATCTAAAGTTTTTTCCTGTGAGACAATCTAAAGCTATCCTCTTTCAGTTTACAGCCATTCCCCTTTGTCCTATCGCTACAGCCCTCTTGTTGACCCATTTTAAGTACTGGAGGGCTGCTATAAGGTCTCCCTGGAGCTATCTCTTCTCCAGGCTGAACAGCCCCAACCCTCTCAGCCTGTCCTCACAGCAGAGATGTTCCTGCCCTCTGATCAACTTCACATCCCTTCTCCAGAACTGCTTCAAGAGGTTCACAACCTTCTTATGTTTGTGGTGCCAGAGCTGGATGCAGCCCTGCAGGTGGGGTCTCACAAGAGCAGAACAGAGGGGGAGAATCACCTCCCTTGCCCTCACGCTGCTTTCTGTGCAGCCCAGGACACGTCTGACTTTCTGGGCTGCATGAGCACATGGCCAGCTCATGTTGAGCTTCTCTCCAACCTGGTATTCTATGATTCCCTTAAACCATGATAGCTAGATTTGCTACAGATAACTGCTCTGGCACAAAAAACTTGTAGGGAACATCAAGATACAAATAAAATACAACTGAAGAGCTACCTGTGATTTTTCTAACCAGTTAACACTCATTGCTGATATCAGCTGGAGGGAAATCAAGACTAAAAAAAGTCATCCATCTGCATACATCATAGCTTAGATGTTACAGTCACTTGAGCTTTCTGATGTTAGATAATACCTCAGTGCTTCCTGAGAGAAACAGAAGTGGCTAATTCACTCTGAATTTATTCAGTCTGTAGTTACCTTTCCCTGTCTTCCATCAAGCTGTAAACAGTGCCACAAATTACAGAAGTTTTTGTTATGTGAACACTGAAAAGCAAGTAAATATTTCATTATTAAAAAAACACAACCAGAAAATGTAGTTGACCTTTGAAGGGGCACTGCCAAATGCAAAGTCTCATTCCAGTCAGTAATGAAAAGTAAAAAAGGAGTCTAGTTTGTTGTTCTTTTACAAGTATATCTCAGTACAGTCTTAATTATGAAGCTTTGACATCTTTATAATGGCAATACTGTGTTTTCAAAGGCATGTAATATATTAAGAAAAGGTATTATTAATGGTAAGCTTAATTCTGAGAAGACAACTCTGACGACATGGCACAATTAATCTTGACTCAAACAACCTCCAAATATGTCTGTAAACTCACTTGGCCTTGCCCGCAGGATGTTCAATTTCTAGAAGAAATAACCAGAATAAAAAAATCTTTTTTTCTAATTACTGAGGGGCAGTTAAGCGCTTTATAGACCACCCAGGAAGAGAAAGGCATTTCAAACATCACCTTTTGAATAATAACAATTTTATAACTCCTGCTTTACCCCAAGGTAATGAGGACATCACAAAATAAACATGCAAAACCCACCAACGTGTTTACGTCATATCTTAATGCTCATTGAAAGTACATACCATTAGAGCTATCTTGAATAAAATGCAGTGAAACAATGGATTTAAAAATACTGCTTATTTATTTGAATTCATTGAATGTATTACTCATGTAACTCTTGGTAATAGTTAACATTATTCATCAAAAACCACAGGCAAAGTGATTTGGTTCTTATATACACTGCTGGATATGACCAAGCAAGAAATTATTTGCTAAATAGTGTCACATGAAACTGCAACACTGAAATGTGACATACTAAACTGAAATGGATGCCTGTTTCAAAAAACACTCCTAAGAGTGTGGTGAGAACAGCCATTCTGCCAAATTGATGTCAGGTCTTCTATATTATAAGTGATAAAAAAGCCAGGGTCCAGATGCCACACCATGTCACCTTTCCTGAACCCCACACGATAACCTTGGAAAAAGGAGTACGGCCATTGTGTTGAGGTGCAGTAAGATAAGCTGCACTTACACGAACAGCATTTTTCAGTTTGTTTTGTGTACAATATCAACAGGTTAGAAAATGAGTACTGCTCCATCCATCCATCCATCCATCCATCCATCCATCCATCCATCCATCCCCTGGACCCTGGAGTCTTCCTCCCCGCATGTTTCCTCAGTATCTGGTGCACAGGTTAATCTGATCCTTGTAGAAAGCCACCTTTCAGGACTACACTTCATCATGTAACTTGTTAAAACCAGTTACAGTTCTCCTGTCTACCATATGATCCTAATTCCAAAGGCATTTTGGGAACCATGGAAAAACACACGGCAGCATACCTCTGATGTGCTTGACATGTACTCTTGTTAGCAGTGCTATCCCCTATCAACTATGACCAATGACTACACTTTCTTCTTATGTCTGAACACCCAAACATCCTGTACTTCCTTGGTTAAGTGGTAAATCTTTGCATACATCCATACAAAGCAGCACAAAGAGTCAAAGGGAGCTCACTGTCAGAGGGCAACTATCACCCCCAGGTCCTTCCCATGATCCTTAACTGGGTCACCTCAAAAGCATGGAGCCAACTGAACAGCTCACAGGCTCTCTGGTAAGGCAAGACCATATCCTTGGTTTGTTCAGAAGATGCCCTGAAGAAAGATTCCTGTGGCATCTGTGGATACCACCTCGATTAGAAAGGTGTTAATCTGAAATGGCTGTAACTACACTTAGCAGGAAACTTGGATTTTCCAGTTGTAACTTCCAGGTGAAGCCCAACAGTGTTAGCAGCTCTCATTCTTAACTGAGACATGGACAATTCCCTCTGCTATGGTTATCTTATATTAGGTAGTACTTCATGTGAGCAGTTCAGTGTGTCTCTTCATTTAAGTTACTTCGAAATTCACTCCACTGAAGTGGCTAAAAGCAATGTCAATGACAAGTGGGTATAAGAACAAAAAACAATATAAAACAATGTGCAATTATATGCTGTTCTATTGAAGGCCAATGCTACTAAATATAGAGATTAATACTGAAGAAAATAAGATCAGTGTGAAATAACATACAACCTTAAGGTATTGGTCATTCATTTCTGGGTACCTTTATCAAAGAATCAATTAACATTTAATCTTCTTAAAAGGTGCACAGTCTACTGTTGTTACATACAAAGTATTCATGTTTCAGACCGAGATCATCATCTGGCCTTTGGCTAGATGTCTTAGACCTTCTTGACTATTTACACTGCAAATTTTTCAAGAGAGTGAATTTAACTCTGTGTGTAGTTCTAGGTAGGGAGCTGACTGGATGGCACTTTAAATCAATGGCTGCAAGTGCTTAGCACGTAACAGGATTGCTCCTGAAAGGCCCAGGTAAGACCTGTGCCCACATTAACATGAGTTTAAGTACTGACAAATGGAAACAGTTAGGACCCAAACATTTATTACCAGAAATACATCAAGCTAACCAGCTTACTAATACATAGAACCAACTATCACTTTCAAAACTGAATTTTATTGTACTTGCTAGCATAACTTTCAGTCAAGTATAGCTCAATTATTTAGTTGCTTATTTTACCAAAACTTCTATTTGCATGCATTAAAAAAAAAAAAAAAAAAAAAAAAAAAAAAAAAAATAGAAAAGTCTTCTTTCCTATCTAATGATTTTTCAGGAACTTTGAGTTGTGATATGCTCTCTCTTCCTCCATTTTCACTTATACAAAACTAGTAGGAATTACTGACAGATATGTTGGTCACATCACTATTATTATGTAACAGGACTTGCATGCAGCTTCTCATAGGTCTAGAGATACAGATGAAAATCAACTGGCTAGGTTTTAAACGTTATCCCATTTTATCTGGATCTAGAAGAGAGCTGGAATTAAAAAAAAAAATCATCAAACCCTCTGCGGAACATTGTCTTCATCATTAATGAAAATTCTCCACTTTTTCAGATGCTTTTCAAAATCACTCAGCTGAAGACATGCAAAGAAAAAGTTTGCTAAACTAGATTCTGTCAGTTTATGAAGCTAATCCTTGCAAACATATTATTCGTTACTATTTCATTAAGATTTTTAGAAAATGTGCTCCAGTTCATCTCTCAACAAAGCTTATGAACCGCAGAGAACTAAACTCTAACATGGCTCAGTTGTTTGCTGACATTTTTATAGCAGTTCAAATATTTAGCAGTTTACTTCTAAACTTCTTTGCCACAAACAAAATAATCAGAAAATAGTCCCCTCTGTGCTGCTTGAATACCTTGGTTAAAATAAGGTGCACATGCAAACTGCAATCCAACTTTTTTATGAAAAAGTGATTGAGTCTGATGAAACATAAAAAACTGGAGTGTAAGACAAATCTGAACTGCCTACTCCTCTTGAAAGCACAATACAGTTTATTCTATATAGCTTTTTAAAACAACTATTAAGACCTGTGTGGCTCTTATTCATGATTCTAAAGCAGTACTATGTAGAGTTGTTTGAAGTGCCATCACCAGCAGGATTTAAACATTGCCACTTGAATTTCTAAGTAAATTTGGCTGGCACTCACTATAAATGATAATGAAGACCTATGGTGAAGTCCATGCTTTTGAGGGGTTAATTGGGATTTTGCCATTTATCTTAACAGGACCAACATCTGTCCAAGATTTACGAAGTTTGCATACTCTAATACATGCCAGTAGATACAGAAACACAGTATTTTAGTTCATTCAGAGCTATTTTGTGTCAGCTAGCATATGACAGCTATAGTAAGCATCAGAGTGGTAGCTTAGCAAAAGTTGCCTACCAGCAAAGGTTATCATCTGTCTGAAGAAATTACAATGAAGTATTAGCTCTCCTGTATTTAATTTACCTACTTGACAATTATGCCTAGGATTCTGAGAGGTAAATTAAATTCCCTCTTCAGCTCCAACACCACCTGCAGTTTGAGCTGTTGGCAGCAAAGAAATGTCATCCTGGTCAGCCCTGATACACTCAGCCCTAAAGCAGCATAGGGACCCTTTCACTGACCAAACACAAAGGTTCCCCCCACAATATCATCCTTCAACCACTGAAGGGAAAAAGGACCAGAAGCAAGACCTTAATTTCATTCAGTGCCTATAAAAAAGCAAAGGCATTATATTGCGATGTCTTGTTTAACTAATTCTAAACTCCCTCTAATCAGATGACTTAACTCTAAAGTGCACAGTCCTGAGAAGAATATCACACACTGCATTATCCTTATGAAGTTCAAGGGTTGCCAGTGTATGTAAAAGCTTGGCAGGAAGACTTCTCTTAGATATCGACAATATTGACTTCAAGAGGTCTTAGGATACACATCTTTCTATTTGCTCTTTTTATGAATGATATTTTCATTCATCATTTCAGCTACAATTGCCATTCTGTTACTAAAATAAACCAGAAGTTTTTCTTTCCTTTGCAAATTGTCAACTACATTAGCCTTGTCAAAAAAACCTGTAAGAATGAAATCAATATAGCAATTTGAAGACAAAATTGGCAGGCACTATATTGTACTTGGACACATTCAGTAAATAGCCTCATACATCAATCTACCCGTCATCAATGGCAATATTCTGAAATCTACTAATGTTGTTTATTACATTTGCCGCGTGAAACGCCAAAATAAGTACAGATATCGGTCCAGCAGATGAAAAATAACACGGAGGTAATATCTGACGTGCCTGAGAAGCACGAACTAGTGACTCAGGTGTCATTTAAAGGCGCTGTACTTCCAGCACGGAGAGTGGCTGCTCTATAACCGATACGCTACCGGCAGTGACCTGCTCGCCGGCGCAGAAGCCGCAGCGGAAACTCCGGGATCCACCGTGCCCCGTCCCCGCTCTGCGCCCCGACCGCCAGCTCCAGTCCCTCGCCCCTTCCCACGGGGGGCACCGCACACGCCGCCGCAGCGGGTCGGAGCTCCTACAACCCACTCCGTCTTCCCCCTCTATTTTTGGGTGCACTGCCAGACACAGGCTGTGTTATTCAGAGGCTCCCGGTACCCCGCTCCCCGCCTGCCCCGCGGGTTCGCTGGACCCCGGCGCCTCTCCCGCCCCGCCTGCCCTGTGGCCGCTCTCCCGGGGGCGGCGGGTGAGGAAGGGCAGGCGGCGAAGTTGCCGGGACTTACGGTGGCAGCGCTACCGACGCTGGCGCGGCACCTCTCCCGTCCTCCCGTCACCTCGGGCCACCTCCGCGGCGGCTCCGCGCCCGCACCGGAGCAGCCCGGCCGCCCCTTCACTCCTCGGAGGGGCGCATTGCGCTGTCCGCTCCCCGACACCCGCCCGGTGGGTCCCCGCGTCCCGGAGGGGGCGGACAGGCACTAGCCAGGGTCGAGCCCCTCCGGCGGGGCTGCGCCTCGGGAAGCATCTGCCGCCTCTCCCCCGCGACGCACCCACTCCCCGCTCCACCCCGGGCGCGGCGGGGCTTCGCGCCGACGTCGGTGCGGGGCGGCCGGCGGCTCCCGGCGCTGCTGCCGGCGGGGCGGCCGTGCCGGAGCCGGCGCTGCGGGGGCGGCGGGGAGCGGGGCCGAGCGGCGCTCCCGACACAGCGCCTGAGGAACGGGGGGTCCTGCTGCGTGGGGCCGAGACGCCCGGCTCGGGGACAGGGACGCGTCCACCATGCCCTCGTCCCCGCGGGGGAGGCGGGGACGGCAGCCCGGCCGACTGCTCTTTGTACCGGAGGTCCCTTCCGTGCCGGGCCGGGAGCTCCCGGTCCGCCGTCGGCCGGGCTCCAACCGCAGCGAGGGTGCGTCGCCCTGCAGGAGCTCCGACCCTGAGATGTCAGAGGCCCGGCCGGCGACCTCCTTCTCCTCTTGGAGGAGAAGGTCCTCAGATCCGAGCCAGCGTTGAGCTTCTATCGCGGGCATCTTTTGGAAAGAAAAGCCGGGGGAATGTCGGGCGTGGAGCGTGGGACCCCCTGCGATCCGGCACCTGGGCGGGTGGGGCGCTGCCCCCGCAGCCGATCGAGGGTTGCTGGGGCCCCGGCCGCCCGGGGATGCTGTCCCGCGTCCTCCCGTCTGCCCCGTCTCCTCTGATGCTCTTCTAGCTCGCATGAACCATCTACCTACCTACCGTCCACCAAGCTGGGGAGGATGAACGAGAGGTGGCCGCAGCATTCATCCGACGGCAGAGTCATCTAAATTCCCGTTTCTGCTCCGGAAGTCATGTAAACGTTTTAAACTAGCTACCTCTAAGACCTGGTTCCAAGCACCTCTGGCACCTCTGGTCTCCTCAGAAAAGCAGACCCCAGCTACACGGGTATGCAGGAGCAATTAAGCCAACACCCCCCACCTCGCGGAAGAGAGTAGAGTGATGGTGCATGAAGAAGTGCAGGGGAGGACTTTGCTGCTATGACTGCTGCAAGCTGCCCAATATTTAAATATCCAGAGAGCCACCGTGAGGGTGGGAGCCGGAGCGAGCGCACGGTGATTCACCTCAGCACTCCTGACAATCATGTTAGTGCGGATAGCAGGTAGTGGGGTGTCTTCCCAGCAGGTGGAGTCAGGAGGCAAACAAACTTGCTCAAAAGGTACCACTGATGACAGCTTTTGTCTTCCGTTTTTCTGTGTGAAGGATGTTTCTGCCATCAAATATAGTGAACTCTGGCTTTAAAGTCGCCCGGCTTGCTTCTGAATGGAAAGTTAGCTCTTACTGAAGCGGTTCTCAGGTGTTTTTCTTCCATCCGCCACTTTCTCTTACAGACTACAGCCAAATTTTACAGCTTGCTTTTCTTACAGAAACCTGCATACAGAAGCAGCCTTTTTGCAGCTCAAGCCATTCTGAGAAGGGTGGGAGGGACAGGAACAAGGGGGCTTAGTGCTCAGAAGGAGATGCTGGGCTTAGCATGCACCAAGGTCCAAGAAAAAGGAACTTCTTGCCATTTTTCCCGTAGCTGATAAAAGAGTTCCTCCAGATAATACTATCAAAGAAAAATTGTCCTCCTTGATGTTAGGGTGGGGTGGGGGCAACCATATTAAGAGTTGAGACACTCAAAGAATACTGATGTGATTTGTGTTATCCCTTTAGGATTTAAACTTTCACTGTTGGTTTTATCCTTTACTCTTGTGGAGACAGCAAAGAGGAACAGTGGAAGCTGCTTTTATGAGCTCTCATAGTGCCACAAATGCTTCATTCTCCACAGCATTCTCTGGTAGGAACAGTGGCATCAGGGGAGGTTCTCATTAGCTGCACTAGGTCTGGCACCACAGAGCAGCACCCCTATGGATTCACTGCTGTCGTGTCCCTCTCGTGCTACAGCTGCCCCGAGGTGGGCTTGGGTGAGTCACAGTTCTAAATGCTTCAGATGTTTGTGGAAGAGGAACTGCTGAGGAGCAAAACCTTATGCTGAAGCCTAGGGAAAGCGGGAAGCTCCCCCCTCCTGACACTGCAGCAGTAAATTGAAAGAGGTAAAATAGAGAGCTAGTTTCTCCCAAGGTCCACCAATTTAGGCTATTTTTGTATGTTGTCCAGCTAATACTGTTCATTCTATGATTGGAACGCATCACATTTTCACTGACGGGTTTTATATTTATTTCAAAACGGATTGCATGTTGCTCTGTTTTCTTAGTGAATATATTCATCTGTTTAAGTATAAATCTGCCATCCCATAATCTGAAAATAGCTTTCCTAAGGTTTGGGTGGGTTTTTTTTATAAACTCTCATTTTGTTAACCATTACCTTGACACGGAAGCAGCACTTTCTCATTTGTTCTGCTATAAGCAATTCCCCTGTGTCCCATGGGACTGCAAGTACTTACCTCTTAGAATGTGTGTGAAATACTGATCCGATCCATAAATAACTACTGGAAATTATTAACTATACCTCAATGGTTTTATTTCCACTTCTGCTCAGGAGTCTTTACAACACTGAATTCTGCAGAGAAGAGGCTGAGCTTATGTTTTATGTCGTGATATTATAATTTTGCTTTGTACGTGAAAAATGAAGAAGGTCCAAACCTTTCAGAACCTCAGTGATTTTATTCTGTTGTGTGGGAAAACAGTTTTCCACACAGTATGTAAGGTTTTCCAGTTGTGTACTTTGTCTCATTTACACCATCTTTTATTCTGTAAATATATTTTGTTTGCCCTTAATGGTACTAGAAGTAAAGATGCCATTTATGACAGGCACTGTCCTAATTTTCTTGGACAGGTGCAGAATTTGAAAGAAAAATTCCCAGCTGGACCTATGAATTGTGTAGAGATATTTCCAAAATATTTTGCAGATGCCTGCATTGCAAACTGTTTGGAGACAAGCTATTTCCTGTCCTTATTTATATATCTTTTTTGCTTGGCATGATGTACCCCATAGGAATTACCCAGAGCACAGTATTATCAAAGAAGAGGCCATTCGCATTTAGTTTGTTTGAAGCATGGGAAGTGTGAGCATTGAGCTGTCTACAGAAGACTGTGGAGGCGTGCTGTATCTTTTGATAAAAGGATTGTGAATAATGCATTTGAGTAAGGGCTACATTCACAACTTGGATAAAATGATGGAATTAGTAAAACGTGGCATTTAAACAAAAAGGATAATACATTCATCCTAATCCAGTTAGGGTCAAGAGAATGGGAATTTGCCATTAGCTTTAGCGTAAGTTATGTCAGTCCCTATAAGGCTTCCATATGAATATTTAATTCTTTTACATATAACTTGGTAATCTGCACTCCTGGAAGTGACCTGACTGAAAACTCTGAGAATAGTTACAGCACTGTCAGCAGCAATGCAGACTTCCAAAGCTTGCCTGCTGGAAAGCACATCAGCTCTGTGACGGGGAAATTCATGGAGTGACTATAGCTGCTGTTCAGACCAAGCATCCCTAATGAGATAATTTTTCTTTTAATTTTCAGAAAAAGAGGTCACTCCAGAGTCAGGGGTTTGCAGAGTGACAGGTAAACATATTTAAGAAGCTACTGCCAGTTGCAGAAGTCCATTCCAAACATGAAAGGCAACACCAGGAGAAGTATAGAAATGCTCAGGTGGCTGGAACACATACAAAGAGTTTAGGCTAGGATTATTAGAGGAATAGAACAGTATTTTATTTCTAATCCCAGAAGCTATCAAATTATTCAAGAACTGCCTTTTAAAGACAGCTCTTTCCAAAATTAATGATTGTGTTTAATTTTTTGTTAGCTTTGTTTTGTAGAAACCTGAAAAATCAGGACTTGTGTGTTTATCCAACATCAGGTATCTCATTAGAATGATGTACATATTTTTTTTAATGCCACAATAAATCTATCTCTTTAAATCAGTTGTTTAATGAACAATAATCTCAGTAATTTTCTTAATGTACAAAAAAGGCATGGGTAATTACATTTTTCTCTTTGCTTAAATTTCTATTTTTAATTTATGTTATGTTATTTAATCTCCCCAAGTATTGATTCTTCTGTTCACACTTCAGGACATTCTAAGAGGATCTCCAAAACATTTTGAAGTGAAGGAAAAACTCTGACATATGCCTCTAAAAGATAAATTGTTGGATTGTAGAGGTTTTTTAAAGAACAATACAGTCAGTCAGTAATTCGGAGACACAAAAAGCAAAGAAATAGAAAATGAAAAATACAAAAAATTACTTGTATCCAAGTTTTCAAAGAATAAATAAAAATGAATAGAGACATTCCAGTTGTTACTATTTATGCCACATTCAATTTTCTCTAGAAGAGATTATTTTAATTTAGCAGTACATATTTTCATTAGTACAGTGCTCAGTAATTATCCATATTGGTAGCAGAAACACAGTGGGCTTTGCTTGTGCTGAGTAAAGGAGGGAAAGGGAAAGCAAACAAGATAATAAAAATCTGGGGAATGTTTCCAAAGTGTGGGCATCTGATTCCCTCAGAATGAGCAAGTATTTTCTATCTTCACTTGGAATTCAACACCCTAGGCTTCATTAAGCCAGTGTGTAGTTGTACATGATTCTAGAGAGAACCTCAGCCAAGCAAAAAAAATAAAAGCGCTTCAGGAGAATTAAATGCACTGGCAGTTACAACAAATGTCCTCTCTGGTGCTTGTACAGTATATAAATCACAAAATATTCCAGATTATACAAATTTTCCCTGGAAACTCTTTCAAGAGCCTTATGAGATGTCTACAAACCACCAGCAGGCATATTTAATAAATCATACATACTTATGAAGTCCCATCAATGTAAGTTTCACCTTAATTCAAAAATGTAATTTAAAACAAGAAATTTCACATTATTTGAAGTTACAGTTGCTGTAAGAATTTATTAAAACTCAAGACTCAGCTATGTATTTTCATACAGATTAAATTTTCTGTCTTTGCAAGAGTGGCTTGAGGTCTATGTATCATTAAGGCTTTGCTTACCCCCTCAGAATATGTTTTAATTGAAAGTAAAGCAGTGCTGAAATGTAATACTGGTTTTGTGAAAAAAGGTGAATTTTGGTTCAAATCTTGACTCTGCTAGACAGAAATTCATATTTCTGATTAGCATGGTATTTTAAAAACTCCTATTGACTGAAAAATATAACTTTAATAGACACATAACTGATTAAACCCCAGCTCTTGACAGTAAATGTAGGCTTAATCATTCTCATTATCATTATTTGTTTGTCACTCAGTTTGACATGTGTAAAATTAGGTTTTGGCCCTCCAAACAAGTTGATGTGTAGAAATCTCCTTGTGTTGGGTGTGAAAGTTCTCCCACAGCACCACGATGAGTGACTGACATAGAGTTCCTTGAGTGCAGAGATATTTGCAGGGTGGAGGTGTTAACTGCAGTCTTTACAGGGAGGCACTGCTGTCTCCCACCAACAGAATGCCTGCCAGAGCCTTGGGATCACAGATCCATGCAAGTACTTGAGCAGTGAGGGACCTGACACATGCTTGGCCATAATGGCCTGCAGTACAGGGAAGCTGGGAAATGTTTCAACTGCCTTTATGGCTGGTTATCAGCATCACAAATATACATTAGAGAAGAAATCTAATTGATTTTTCTCAGCTTTTTTAAGTAAGGATGAAATTGGCAGAATTAGTTTGAAATTTGTAACCACCTTTATGTGATATTTAGAGACGGAGCAGCTGAAGAGGCAAAACTTCAGACAGTTTTGTCCAGATACATCTGATTTCCCTATAGTCTTTTCTTCTCCTTTACTCTGCAGCCTGTAAGGAATCTGCACAGTAGGGACTTATTTTCAGCATTTCATCCAGCATCATAATTATAACCCAAGTGAGTCTAGAGGGTTTGATTAGCACAAGAACATCAGCTACTACTTCTATAGTTAAACTTACTGTAGGGAATGGGGAGCATAATTATGAGTAGATTTCTAAATATACAACACATATTAAAGCAAGTAGGATGAGAATGTTTGCATCTCAAAGGACTTAAATTTAGGTTCTGATGACAAAACAAGTAAGTGATTGCATGCAGTTGGGGCCAAACACTAGCCTGGAATAGGGAGCTAGCAGGAAAGCACTACAGAGAAAAAATTCATGCTTATCTTGTTGAGTCACAAAACAAATTCACCTTCTCACTTCCAGTGTTATTCTCCTCTCACTTCTCTTCGCACATGCACACAACTGACATATTTATTCCAGTATGGTTAGTAATTGAATATCTTTGACACTGTTTTTCCTGTAACAGCTGCCCATTTAAATCTCACCAACCAAACTTCTAATAGAAATTAAACGTAGTTATTGAGGATCAGATGCTCAGAGAGAGCTGCAAATCACAGAACACAAGTCTTGAGGGAAATGTCTGAGCGTAAAAATGTTGCTTACCTTTGTCTGAACCTGGTGATTCACTTGCACAGCAGAGGCACAGATGGCTGTGTATCTCAGGTCTCCCTTAGCTCACCTCCTTTCCTCCTGACACATAAGTGAAATCACATGAAGAGCTCCTAGACCAGTTCTGTATTTCTGAAAGAGCACTGTGCTTCTTCAGTCATTTGAAATGGATACAGGGACAGGGATGAGAGGTGTCTGGCTCTAGATGGTCCAGACATTTAAATGTAACAAAGTCTCACAGAGGTGTCTTATTTTGTCTGCCATTTTTTTCCCTCTATTTCTATTCTTGATATATTTTATGGCTTTGAGGTAAAGCCCTCTCCTTTGCTCTTCTTTATCATCATGAAGCCTTTGGAGGCAGTCATGTCTAAAATACTCCTCTGTGTTTTGTTTTTAAACATTCTGCTATTTCAAAGAGAAAACTAAATCCTAGGAAGAGAGGAGATTCAGAAGCTGTCCCCTTCATAGGTCCAAACCAGTAATTTTAGTTATTGCTGAATATCAAAAAGCAAGGATATTAGAAGTTTTCAGTCAGAAAACTGTCGAAGTATTTCAGTCTTGACCCACATCTTTTCTGTTTTTGTTTTGGACCTTGTCTGGAGAACAGATTTGGAAAAAGATTTAGAGGTTTCTTTCAGATGACAGTGAAAAATCTGAAATTTGCACATAAATAACAAATGTCTCAGACAATAAATTGCAATCTTGTAACTTCCTGTATGGGGTGGGTTTAGCATTTTTTTATGCTGAAACCTTTCTTAAACTGTTACTTTTTGCTGCCAGGTCCTAAAAATAACAATATGGCATAGTTTTCCATACTGTTATGTTCTGAGTTGTACTTCACCTCACAGGGGCTTAACAAGGTTCTTCTTTTCCAATTCTTCATAGCCTGATTTTTGTCACTTATAGCTTTACAGAATGTGAAAATAATTCAGATTCAGGCAGCAAATATATCCAGGACTGTCACCTCTCTCCACACTACTCAGGCATACACATGTACACACTGGCACATTTATTCTTTAGTAGTACTGATCCATTTGTTGTTCAGTGTAATGTTCTCCCCTGAACTGTGAACACAAGTTAAATGTTAGCTGGATACTCAAAGAAGGCTGCAAATCACAAATGAAAATTTGAGAGAGATGTACTTAAAATTTCTGGTCCCTGTTTGAGCACATGGTGTGAATTCAATTATTAAAATTTCCATACACCCTTTCTAAAGAGGGTGAACTCTAAGGATATTATTAGAGGTGTGGTGGGACACCTTTGACTGCAGGTTAATCTTATGCAAATCCTGAGCTTTTCTGAGGCTGGCATAATTTTTCTCAATGTAACTGAGAACTCACAGTTCAGTGAGAATGTCAATGAACTCAGTTTGCAGGGTGAGTTTTCTTAGTGATTGATGAATTTTGTTGGGGCATGGAACCTGGCTCACCACATGTCTCTACGAGCATGGGTCCTTAGAAGATGAGTTGGAAACTGAGGGTCAGTAACTTTTAATACATAAATAAAGTGTTTAACACCAATATAATTTCCATACTTATTAAAACATAATCCAAACTGAAATCTTTGTAGGTTTCATTCTTTCTGACAATGATTCTATTTACTGCAACCGCATGAGATGGTGTGTGGTATGAGTTGTGTATTTCAGATGACACAATTCTTGTTAAAGATCTAGGACATTTAAAGGTGTTTCCAACCCTTTCCAAGGAAAGTCAGACAAGATATCATTCCCTTCTTCTCAGAATAACTTCATTCACACATCACAATGTCATATATACAATTTAATAACAACAAGCACATGATGTCCAGTGGGCTGAACTTGTTTCTGCAAGTTCCTTTTACTTTCCAGTATAAAATGTTTATGAGATATTCTTTCAGCTGTTCAAGATTTAATAAACCTTTTTCCTGTAAGATGAAGGAATCTGCTATTTTTGCTATGTATTTTCATTGATTTTTTTTGCTATATGTTTTGAATTTTTTAAGGATGAGTTTGAGAATGTAAAATATTTGAAAGACGCAGCTACAGATTTTCTTTATTTGTGTGTTTCTTTTTTTCAGCTATTATTAAGCTGCTAGAGATCTTTGTGCCCAGAGAAAAGCCATTATATCAAGATGAATTTTCTTACTGTAGAATGTATTTAGTTCAGAAAATAGAGCAATCCAAACAGTGAAGGTTTGCTTAGTGGAACCATGTCTGCAGTCTCTTGGAAAGGACTCCTTCCTCTGAGTTCACGACATTCAGGTTGGGAGACTACCTTTTGTTTCAGCAGCTATTACAAGAAGGATATAAACATCAGCCCCATGAGGAAAAATGAAAAATGTCTAACTGGAATAGTTCAGTGAAAGTTGACAGTGATGCTTTCATTGACATCACTGCTAGATAACCTCTGACAACATGGCACTTACTGTATTGCCTAAAACTGGGTCCAAGTATCCTACCGAATATTTGCTCAAGAACTCAACTCCCAGTGCTCTTTCACATCTGTAGAGAAGAGTGAGGAGAGGCAAGCAGAAGTGCTGAAGAGAGTTTTACTATGCTTTTGTGTATATTATGCTGTTTCTAGGAAACCGATGACAAAATTTGTTGGACTTTTTTTTTTTTTTTTGGTGATTAAATATATCTTACCAGCTTGTTTTTGAGTGTTCTAACTGCATACATGCTGTACTATCTAGTTATCTAGGTAACTGAAATAATAGTTGTAACAAAGAATTATATTGAAGTTTCTAATTTAGTAATTTGTGAGGAATATGAGTACTAGATGGGGAACTGGACAAAACACCTGTTTGAGAAGGAAGACTGGGGAGGAGAGAAATCTCCTCCTGCTTGTTACCATTTTGTTGCTTCATAACTTTGAGATGAAATCAAAACCCTTTTTCTGGTAATTTCTATAAGACAGGATGATGTGGGATGCTGCCTTGGCCCCATCATGCAGGAAAGTTCATCTGATGTACCTATTGGGCTAAATACTTACTTCTAGGTTTAGGTACACTGATTTCCTCAAGAATCATTTAGACCATGCTAAAGGCAAGACAATTCTCTACATTAGAAAAGCACAGTAAGCTATCTGGAAAAAAGGTTTAGAAATTGTCCCAGACATCTGTATTTTCCTGAAAGATAATTAAAGGCTGTTTCACACTGAGGAGAGTGAATATGATGGCTCCCTGTTTACCTTCTCCTCTGCTTTGATGTCCTAATCTGAACATGATAGAAGGGAACTTGCATGAGTCCTGCTCCAGAACCCTAAAAATCCTTTTCTGATTCTACTTCTGGTATTTCTGTGGTAGATTTTGGTGTGCTTTTAAAATAAGAGTTTATTTTCTTCCAATTTGGCACTCATAGATTGAAAACTCATCACCTTTCTTTTTTTTCTTTTCCCCCAAATATGTCTCTAGAATCTCTTTGTCATTTTATTAGACTTATTTTTTATTTAATTGTCTTCATGCACTTTTTTCCCCCCTGCTCTCTTTTGGAGCTATTTGAGATAGACAGAAACAGCGTGCTAGCAATGAGCAAGATGAGCTCTTGGAAAAGTTAAGAATTAAGTAAGAGAAGATTATTTTTTTCACAGCTTAAGTAATTTTTTTTTTTTCCTACATGAAGATGATTTGTGATTCCTGACCCACAACTACTCAGTGTCTCCTGCTATGGGCAGTTAGTATGGAAACCACTAGGGAGAGCACAGCCAAACCAAGGAGAGCCCAGGAAATGCTTCAGCCAGCCTGTGTCTGCCTCTAGAGGTCTCCCAACTCTTCTTACTTTTGGGAGCCCAAAGGAGTGCGTCTGGCACCGCTGTCAGCTGCCTTCAGCATGTGGTCTCTCTCTTTCTGGCCGTCCCATCATGCCCTGGCCCTCAAAATTAGCGGTGTTAACATTTGTGTTTTGTGGTTCACAAATACAATTCTTTCTTGTTGCTGCTTAGCATTACTGTTCCCTGTCAACTGACTGCAGCACAGCTCAGGCAGAAAGATTTGTTGCTATTTTGAGGAAAAATACTGGGTAATGCAAACATTTTGTGTCATAATAAAATCTGGTGACTTTAAATGAGCATTTAATTGGTGTACTCCATAAAAACATTTCCAAGCAAAGTGTGTGCAAAACTGAGTGGCATTAAAATGTCTTTGCAGTACTTGTCAGCAGAAAAAAGAATCCCCACAAAAATTTGATAATGCTCTTGTTCCACTGCTTGTGGCATCTCAGAATGTGTCAGCTGGAAAAGCATCTCTGCCATGCTTCTTTCTTCCTTGGGGCTGATGGCTGGATGACTATCCCAGCTTTTGCAAATGGAATTCAGGAGTTATTTGATAGGGGTTACTCATCTTGCTTCATATTGTTGTTTTATTTAGGTGTGACTTCCAAGTGTTTTTGTCTAATTTGCATCGGTGAGAGGACAGGTTCACTCCCTGAATCAGTCCAGTATAACACTTTCCTGTTAGCATGATCCAGGAGCAGACTGCAGCAGAACAGGGTGGCATATCATACCACCCATTTCAATGTGAATTTAGACCTATTTTCACCCTCTGTGGGAGAAGAACATGGCTGCATTCAGAATGCCAGCAGCAACTCAGCAAGAGCTGCTGCTCTCAGGCACAAGATAGAGGCAATCAGGTGCTTCCTGCAGGTGCTGTGGAGCTGCTTGGTTTGGATTGCTTCCTCTCACACCAGCGGGATGCTTTTGGTCCTGTCCTGAGAAAAGGAAGTGGGTGCTGGCTCACAGCCAGCATCCTGGCAGCAGCAAATGCCTCTCATGCCCCTTGTCCCTGGGAATGAAGGGTTTCTGCTCACTTCTGCTTTTTAAACACCAAATGTAAAAGATTAAAATGGCCAGCCTAATTTAAACAAAGGAGACTCTGAGGAATCAAGGCAAGCAAAAAAAAACCAAAAAACAAAAAAACAAAACAAAACAAAACAAAACCAAAAAAAAAAAAAAAAAATCCTGTGGAACTCTGGGAAAAAAAAAAAAAAAAAAAAAGAAAAAAAAAAAAGAAAAAAAAGAAACTAAATTTAAAGGGCAGTCAGCCAGAGGAGCAACCTTCGCAGGATTTTGTGAAAAAGTGGAGGCAAACAGGAGCATGGAACATGCAGTATCTCAAACACATAGTTAGTAATGCTGTTGTCCCCAACTGATGTCTCATATCTAGAGCACTGGGCTGGAGACAGATTTGGTTAACTAATTATTGTGTGGGGAGTGGGAAAAAGCTATTTATAAATATCTATCCTGTTTCAGTGGAAATAATCAGAAATTTGGAGATGTTAGGGTTTTTCATAGGATACAACATGCTATGAAGAAAATTCGTTCCCAAATCACTAGAAAATCTACATAATTCATATGATAAATCTTTAAAATAATATAATATAATTTTTAAATATATATATATTGGATGTTTTAAAGAATGACGTTTGAAATTTGTTTCAGAACTAATTTTGTGGCTAGGAATTTCCTAGATTTTAAAAATTTTTCATTAAAATATTAAGAGGCATGTGGCTATGGCCATTTTTGGTCTAGTGTAAATAAATCAAAATATTTCCTGGTATCAAATTTTGGTTGTTAGTTAACCATGTTTTTAAAGTGGAGTTTTTTCTTGGTGAATGGATATGGGTGGGCCCTTTTAAATTTTGTATGCCCTCTAAAATTTATAATACTTGTTTTAACTTAGGGAAAATTTCATTAAGAAAGAAGTGGATTCAAACATTTCTGCAACAATGAAAATAGGCTGCCAAGTAACTGTAACTATAATGTTACTGTAGTAAGGAATTCTCATTTTTCATGTTCATTTTGCTTTCAGATTTCAGACCCAGATGAGGAGCAATGAGGACTGTGGCTCTGGCTTTAAATAAGGCAGGTGTTCTTTCTGAAGAACTGTATTCAACCATCAAGCAGCAGCTGGATAAAAAAGAGACCAACAATAAGCTGTGAGAGTGATCAGCTGCCAAACAAGAGTGGTCTAAGAAGATGTAACTTAATCTGTTCAGTCTGAAAAACACCAAGAGAAAATCCAAGGGATCATTAAAAAGGAAAGCAGATGCTGATCACTTATTTGCTCCTGGTAAGAAGTCAGATATCATGATATTAACTGTGAGTATTAACATGGTATTAACTATGAGTAACCAAGATTTAGGGATTCATATCAGGAAGGCTCTTCTGGTGGCAAGGAGGGTGAAGGAGAGGAATAGATTATCTGTAAGGTATATCTTTCTCACTGGAAGATCTGAAGAGGACCCTATGGAGTCCAAAATAGTTTGTATAGTCTGGTCTTCTGTGACTGGGTAAGTCCTTGCTGTGCCCCAATCATCTCAGACCAAATAACCATCTCCTTCCCATTCTTAATCACATCCTTCCAATTCCCTACCCTGTTTTCAGGCAAAGTTAAACAAGGTGTAGGCCACAAACCCTAGAAATAAAAATTTCTTGCAGCAGATCCCTGGTTCAGCTGATACGAAGGAGGGCAGTGGTGAACTTCCATCAGAGATTGCAGCTATTTGCCAGCTGCCATCATGGGTAGAGAGATAAACTGTCTGGCTGCTCTACAGATTCTTTTAAGCCCTATATTTTGGTGATGTGCTGCAGAAAATAATCAGAAACAGGTTTGAGCTGACAGCCAAACTGGTTGATCATCATCATGTTGCTTCATACAGAAGAGTGGAAAACACATCCTAACACAATATTGGTACCCCAAAATGTAGCTGTGTGGAGGTGAAAAGGTATTGTCATTTTTAGAATTTGACACTTAGTAGCACAGGTATAATTCTGACCCACCAGTCCAGAATGCCAAATGTTATATGAAGCTTTCACAGCCCTGGGGATGATGTGATAGGAACAGAAAGAAGGCAACAATGCAAACTTTCTCAAGTGCTTGCCTGAGTAAGGAGACACTTGATAAAACAACATTTCAGATTCTCCTGTTAAAAGTTTTCCTCTTGAGTGATAGTTCCAATGGAGATGGGAAGATGGGCCTTGAGCTGCTAAACCCTTTTTCTCTTGCTCCCTTTCTTTCCCTTGATAAACTTGTGCCTGCCTACCAGCTCTAGAAGGATGAATATATGAAGTATTTAGATACTTCAGCAATGGCATGAGTCCCCCAGTGTCCTTGGAAGTGTCTCTAAGGGCTTCTCCTTCATTGTCCTCCATACTTCAGGAGTTGACTCCAAACAGCAAATTCTTGTAAATTGAATTTTCAATTCTTCTAAATACAAGAACATGTGCTGAAGCTGTAAAATTCTATCTTCAGAGCTGGTGTGAGTATCTGCTCTTGGAGACTTTTCCATAACCATGCCATAGGTAAAAAATAAGGCACTGAAGAAACACTCAGAATAATATTCTCATTTCCCAGCTATCCTTTTAAAAACAGCTCTGAGTGTTATGCATTGTCAGACATAAGAAAAAATCATCTGCCAGCACAATTTAGAAAAGCTGATGACTTTAAAGACTTTCAACACTAAGCTGCCACTGATAAAAACTTGCTGTGACTCAGCTTTGCTTTGCGTAAGAGCAGGTCATTTTGCTACTTACTGTTGATTACTGCATTTAAGCCCCTCTGAGATTTTCCAAAGGTCTGTGAACTGTAAGGAACCGTGCATGTTAAATTGCAGATCTATTAGCATAAAAAGTGATTTTCAAGTACTGGGTGACAAAATTTAAAATATAATTAAAGGTGCTCAGGTCCATGGATATAGTAAATGGCCCATATTTTTTCTTATTCTACTGTAAAGCAAAACAGAATTCAAGTTCAGGGTAAAACCAGGTGAAAATATTTCCTTCAGTTAAGGCTATAAAATGTTCACCTACTTCTGTATACAAAGCAGGAGAGTTTATCTGCTTTTGTGTTCAGTATTACACCAAAGTGTAAAGCAAGAATGTAAATAGATTAAAGTCATAAGAAGACTCCAGAAAAAAACCTATTTGTTCCAAATCAGCTCACGCACATATATCTAAATATAAATATTATATAAAGACTATTCCGTGCTATATATATTTAATAAATGAATGTATGTGAATAATTCCATGCTAGACAGAACAATGCAGCTGGGTGCAAACTGGGCAGATGGGGACCAGGCCCAGGTGCCTCGGTGGACAGCAAGTTGAACACCAGTCAGCAAGCTATGAACATAGCCAGCAGGTCAAGGAATAGACACATTCCTGGAAGGCACTTCCAAGGCCACACTGGGAGTGCTGTGTCCAGATCTGTTTCTTGCAAGGTGGGACATTCCAGAGAAGGAATGGCAATTTTGAGACTCCAGCAGGAAAACTCTGCAGTGGGCTGGAGACAGAGCGCTGAGGGAGCTGGTTTTGCTCAGCCTGGAATAGAGAAGACTACAGAGGGACCCGATATTTTTCTCCAACTGCCTAAAAGTGTATTACAGAGAAGATGAAACTCGCCTTTCCTCCAATTGGCATATCTATTAGTGCAAAAACTGAGCTAAAGTGGAAATTGCACTTCCTGTGAACAATTCTATTATTCTGCGGTATCCATCTGGTCTGTTTTTAAAGTTTTCTTATGATGGAGAATCTACTATCTGCCCAGAAAATCTATTGCAGTGCTTCCTACAAGAGTGAAAAAAAAAAATACTCAAAGCAACTGTACATTGTGAGTGCACTAAATTAGCTTCTTGAAATATTTGCAACCTTTAAATTGCAGTGCTGTGACAATGCCTATCAGCCAGAGGGGAAAACTGAATACACTGTATTTCTTCTAGCTGACTTGAAGGAAATGGAAATAGTTAGGCATTTAAATAATGGAATTACATTATCTAAAGCAGGAGTTAGCAGCCTTTTCCTTGATACAAACGGGATATGTATTTCAAACCCCTTTGTCAGTCCTAGTGTAAAAGCTTTAAAAAAATTAATGATTAAAATAGATATGCCTGAAGAACATATGAAATTATTTTATTCCTTCAAGTAGTTCTCCACTTCTATTTGCATAAGACAGGTAAAAATATACTTGAAATACATTATTTCTGATGTATGATATTCTAGGAAGTTAATTGCCAAAAATCCATTGTTATATTGCCCAAAGATTGTTATATCTGAGCATTTAGGATGAACCCCAGAAGCACATGTTTCTAAAAAAAAAAAAAAAAAAAAAAAAGCTGTAGAATCTTAATCTTAAGAACTACAGGGTTTTTCCTCTCTTTTTTAAATTTTTTTTTTAAATTTTTCACTACATTAGATGGTATCCCAGCACTTGATTTTGTTGTTCTCACAGGAGTACTAACAAATCTTTCATAAACTTCCAGCTAGTTTTGACTTCATTGCCCATCCTCTTGCTCACTTTATTTTCATGTTTGTTTTAAAAGTAATGCAGATCAACCTCTTTCTGTATAAGAATGACTTTTATTTATATCATTATATTTGGAACATGTAGTTTGCTCTTTTGCCCTTAGTAATAGGCACATACCATCAGCTCAGTGGTCTCCAGAGTCTCTTATTCAGCATGTAAGTTGCCTTTTTAAACAAAACAAAAATCAGAAAACAACACTGTACAGAAAGTGAGTATATGAAGTGTGTATCTTCAGTAAACAGAAAAGTCTGTGTTCGTCCGATGTGTGTATGTCATCTATTTATATTTCCAAGGCTCATTTCATTTCTACTGTTCGTGACTGTGGCTGAAAGATTTTTGTCTGTAGTCACTGAAAGGACATTGTTTTTACAGAGGATCGAGACTCATCTTTCCAAGTTCTCCAGTTGCCTGCTTAAATTCAGTAGTATTGTTCTATCAAATAAAATACTTATATTGAGAATGGCAGAATCAAGTTGCAGTTCCCAACAGAAATCATATAGCTGATGGGGTTTTTTGTCCTAATAAATCCATCTCTGGCACTCCCAGGATTTAGAGTATTATCCTAGTCTAGTGCTTGATCCACTCAAGCATCCTGTGTGCCATGCAAGAGTTTGAGGTTAAGCTTACCCTTCACAGGTTCTCTGTTCATACAGGGTACTCATGAAGTGCTAGCACAGCACTAACAAGATGAGGAATTGATACCTCTAAAACTGAATTTTCCCTTTACCTGTTGCCAAAATATTTTTTCTAAGCCTGCTACATATCTAGATTTTACATTTCTTGGAATTGTTTTCAGGAACAAAAACATATTCAACCTAACTTTCAAAAGTGTACAAAGACTAAATGCAAATAAATATTACAGTGCTTGAAGAGGCAACAAAGCACATGTATTCTACAAACAGTGAAAAATTCCCTTCCTGGGGTAGCATTTCTGTGCTTTAGAAGAAAAACCAAATAACAGGTTTTGGTTTATAGACAGCTCCTCTTAAATTAAATCCTCTCTGCTTAGTTTATACCCAGGACATGGTGTGACAGGAAAACTAGTCTGTGTTTGTTGTGGTGAATGTTCCATGTGTGGAGACACGAGGCTTGACTCCATTTTCTAAGAAGGCTGAATTATTATCTTATATATTATATTAAAATACTACATAAAAACTATACTAAAAGAACAGAGAGAAAATAATGATCAGAAGGTTAGAAAAAACAAGAATAGAATAGAATAGAATAGAATAGAATAGAATAGAATAGAATAGAATAGAATGCATAACAAAATCCTGTGACTGCTCACAGCCTTGGCACAGGTGTCTGTGCTTGGTCAACAATTGAAAATAATCTACATGGACCAATGGAAGATGCACTTGTTGCATTCCACAGCAGCAGATAGTTATTGTTTTCCTTTCTTTCCTGAGGTTCTCAGCTCTCGGGAGGGAAAAAGTCCTAGGAAAGGATTTTTAATAAAATATCATAACTACATGTGTTGGCCTCAGAGACTTTCTGGCCATTGGATTGTAACCTGTTATGTTCCACAAAAGGCAGATAAGGTGTTTAATGAGAACATGACTGTGGTGCATGTCTTCCCTCATGTCTCCTAAATTCTCTTCAGGGTATTTCCATGAGTGTGGGTCTGTAAGAGCTGCAGAGGCTCATATGTAGCTTTGCTGAGGGCTGATCTCCTTTTGTGGCAGAATGGTGCTCTAGAGCTGCTGTAGGAAATGTGTGCATTTGCATGGAGAGGCAGAGAACAGTAAGCAGGAGAGCTGTGAAGATAACGTTTCTGCAGGTTTTATATTTCAGCCCGCAACACAACCAAGCTGAGGATAAAACTGGGAATTACACTGACTATTTTGTGTGTTACTGAAGTTAATTCAACATGGATCTCATTTCTCATAAGAGTTGCTCTAGTCAGACCTGTCGGGTCTGTATACTTATATACTAAGTATGTAAGGAATTTTTCAAATAAATTGATTTGAGAGTAATTGTCCAAGTCAATGACATGGGCATGACAGATAGGACAGCTCTTCACAGGATTTTAAGTGCTTGTTTCTAACAGGCATCCTAGAATATTAGTGTTCTCTTACAACTTGTGAAAGGAATGTGGTGGGTTGTCCCTGCGTGGATACCAGCTGCACACCAAAGCTGCTCTTTCACTCACCTCTTCATCTGGACAGAGGAGAGCCAATACAACAAAAGGCTCATGGGCTGAGATAAGGGCAGGGAGAGATCACCCAGCATTGAAGGTCACAGGCAAAACAGATTTGACTTGGGGAAATAAATTTTATTTTTTTAAAAATAAAATAAAATAAAATAAAATAAAATAAAATAAAATAAAATAAAATAAAATAAAATAAAATAAATGTATTAATTTATTACCAATCAAATCAGAGTAGTTTAATAGGAAGTAAAACCAAAAATTAAAAAAGCCTTTCCCCACCCGTCTCCTCTCCCCAGGCTTTACTTTATTCCTGATTCTCTACCTCCTCCTCTCAGCAGTGCAAGGGGATGAGGAATGGAGGCTGGAGTCAATTCCTGACATTGTTTCTGATGCTGCCTCCCCCTCTCAATCTTCCCCTGCTCCAACATGGGTCCTTCCCAGGGGCTCCAGTTCTTCAGAAACAGACTGCTCCACTTCCAGGCCCTTCCGCAGGGTCACAAGTCCTGCCAACACATCTCCTCCAGCATGTCTCCACAGCTTCAGAGGTCCAGCCAGGACCCTGCCCCAGCATGGGCTTCCCAGGGGATCACAACCTCCTTTGGGCATTCCCTTGCTCCACAGTGGGGTCCTCCACTGGCTGCAGGTGGATCTCTGCTCCACCATGGACCTACATGGGCTGGGCTTGGGAGGGAACATTGCTTCACCATGATCTTCACCACTGACTGCAGGGGAATCTCTGCCCTGGTGCCCAGAGTACTTCCTCCTCCTCCTCCTTTTTCTTCACTATAAATTTATAAACATGGAAGCTGTGGCCTGACCCATTTCAGATTTAATTCCCAATGAAATAAGCTGCTCACAAGAGCTCCTGACAAGATCTTGATTGATGTTAAGCAGAGCTCCCTCTGATTGAGTGGGGTGTATGTAGTCAGCCTTCATTGCATAGGGTTTGCTGGGCTGTGGAGCCCCTTTCACAGAAAGCTCATTTAGGTTTATCGTCCTTTTTTCAGAGCTGATTTAAGATCTTGAGCTGTTTCTAACTTGGATGCATACATTTGGTCTCTTCTCAGCTTTGTACACTGGTTCACCTCTTAGAATCTTCAGCTTGAACAGCAGACTGAAAGGCTTAACTAAAAGATTTTTATTTCAGCTTTGTGGTAATTCCATAAGGAAGAAGAAGTACTTGAGGTGTAGCAAGATGCTGAAGGCAGCTGAAGAATTGCATAACATGGCCCAGAGTCACACTTTTACTGACACTGGCTCCTCACTAAAATGCTTAGATCTATCTATAGAGATGTAGCTGCTCTGGCAGCAAAAGTCCCCTTCTCCAATCAAAAAGAATTCTCTTTAGTGCATTATAGGAATTTGTACCTGATGTTAAGCAGTTAAATACTTATCTAGTGGTGATGTGCTATTGTCACCAGTAGCACAAGGACATAGTCTGACCCATTGATGCTTGTGATACTAAAGGAGATATTCAGAGCACATACTTTTGCTATCAGAGACCTTTTCATGGTCCTAGCCCTATCTAGGTACTTTCAGCCACCTTCAGTTTATTTATCACAATTTCCTTTCACATGTCACCCTTCCTTTTCCCACAAGTACTTCTGAGCCTTTCTCCATGCTACAGTTCTCTAATGAGCCCTCTGCCATTAGAGTTTCTATTCTGTCCTTCAAAATACTGTCATCAAACCCCTTTTATCACTTTTCTTTTTTTTTTTTTTTTTTTTTTTTTTTAATGTTCAGGACATGCTACTATCTCAAGTAAATAGAAAAAATAGCATAATCAAGAAAATACTAAGAAAAACGTCCTCTATACAAATCTCTAGATGTCACCATATTTTCTTTTTCTTTGGAAATTTTACCTCCAGCTGATGTTCTGTCTTCATTTTCTCCATTACAGGGTACTCAGAGAGGCCAGGACCTGTCTTTGCTGTGCCAGTAAGACATCTTGTATATCTGAACCTTGAGCTTAGGAAGTGTTTGGCTCTCAGTCAACTTTGGGATTTATAGTGTCTTAGATATTCGGTCAGTATTTAAGTGCTTTGCAAGATCAGCAATGTATAAACAAAAACTAATGCTGTCTGGCCCTCAGCCTCTGTCCTTGGCCTAGCAATCAAAAATTTATTTGTAAGGTAAGTATTTTATATGGGATGAAGAAATGAAAACTATTGATGCCTGAGCCAGTCAGGAGGACAGCAAAGGATGCTTCCAGCATTTTGATGTTTTCTGTGCTGATGATGGTGACCTTCAGTTCCAATAAGAGGAAGTGAGTTGTAACAGGAAAGTGTGAAGATGGCCAAGCATATTTTGTATAATTTCTCTGCTTAGAAAGAGAAGAAGATTCTGTTTCTAAATTCATTGGCCCATTTCTCCACCTTTTGTAGTGTTTAAAGTAATTAGTTAATTTCAGCCAAAGTTGACAGTGAACAGGATTTTCCAAAATGTTCACTTCTAAAAACTATGATGAGCACCAGTGACTGGATAGACAGGCAAGATCCAAATGCACCATACCACAAGAGAAAATTATTTTGTTCTGTCAAATATAAATCCTTAAGAGGAGCAACAGACCATTTAGTAGCTCTAGCTTTGAACTAGTCCTAACTATGTTGCCACTTACTCATCCCAGTAGGTGTGGAGCATTTGATGCATCCTGTGAGGCAGGACACAGAAAAGCTTCAGTGATGTTGTGTGTGGGTGGAGATGCACAGGAGGTGCAGGACATGGAATCAGTAGGAGCTGGGATCTGTTGCTACCACTGCCTGTTGACAACGGGTGGTATATTTTTGATATTTCAGCCATGGAACACTGAAGGAGAAATGCTTTGAAGGAGAAATCCTTTCAAGGAGAAATACAGTAAGCATAATGTTGCCTTAAATGTCATTGTTGTTACTACTGTTTTTACTGGGATTTCTCTAAGCATCTTTATCTGTAGTTTTTCTAATACCTTTGATACAAATACCTTTGAGAATGACATCTGAAAATCTGTCAGCTAGTGGCACTGAATTCTGCCTGTCTGGATCTTAATGTAGAATCAAATACTATTCAGCTATATGAATTAAGAAAGTCTGTAAACATTTAGGATATTAGGTATTCAAAGTTTTTAATAAACATATCACAAGTTGTTCTCCTCTGGGGAGTCGGAAATGTATGGAGTAGGATAAACTTTAAAGGGATTGGAAAGTCTTCCTGTCCAGTCGAATTTATTAAATACACAGAGCAGATAGGAAAGGGATTTGATAACTTGCAGAACAGCTTTTGCAATATAGGTTTATCTAATGTGTCACAAGTTTATATAACCCTCACTTTACTGAAGCAGAAATGATACATGAAGTAATTCCATTTTGCAATTGTTTTCAGAATTCATTACAGTTAAAAAAAAAAAAAGAGGTAACGCTGTTAGTTGTTGAGAGTTCTGCTTTCATACAGCTCAATTAAACTCTACCCTCTAATTACTTTTATACCAGTACTTTGTGCATTTTGCCTCAAAATTAAAATGTTGAATGTGGATGGGAATCTCACTTTATTTATACCTCAGACTAAAACTGACTTCACACATTTCAGGTAAGTGAGATCATATAATCTTGTTCAATGGGTTTATTCTCTTGTGATATAGTAAGTATTTTTATGATATACTTTATTGAAAAGTATCAGAATTATGCATAAGGGCCTTTTTCTGTGAGATGCAAACCATACCTACTCCATGTCCCCATATGCTAGGTATATTTCTCTCTCAAGCTGCCTTAATTTGACTAACATCATCCCTTCAACTCAGAATAATTTGTGCTTTGCTCAAAAAGTATTTCTTCTGTCATACAATCTATGATTTTTCTTTAAAGATGGAAAAGCATTCTCCTTTTTCCAACAGTATTATTTAGTCTAATATAAAATACAGTTTACAAAGGCTGCCTTACTCCCACTTGTACCTCTAATCATAAACACTGAGAATCTACCTTATCACATCAATCCACACATGTTGCCACTTATCCAGTGTACTAATTTGAATGTGGTTTTCCAAGTAAGCAAACTAGTCTGAAGCTTCTGGTATGGATTTCCACTCACAGCACAGGCCAGAAAGCAGCTCACCACTTTTAGAAGGAACACTGGAATAATGACTTTTTGCCTTTAGAACAACTTTGTAGGGTATTTGCTTTCAATTAACTTTGACATGTCTGACAACTCTACCTTGGCAGTTTTAAAATCTCATTAAAATGCTAGTTAAATGCAGATGCCACTCCTCAAATAAAGGCTTTCTCACTTTATTTAGAAAGAAAGCACCAAAATATTTATGTTTATGTCCAATTTATCTTCTGTTCATTTCATTTTATAAGGAAACCCAATGCCACGATGCCATCATGCTGCTCATGTTATTGTGTGATCTGTTTGATGAAGGAAAAAACAGGTGAGCCAAAAAAAAGGGCATGTATTTGAAATGTCTTTTTTATGTTACATTAATTTTAAATAAACATTTTCAGATTCCATTTATAACAGGCTGTTATGGTGTGCCAATTCTCTCCTTTCTTTCTTGTGCAAGCATCCTGCTGCCAGCTGACCCTACTAACTGTGTGCAGGCTTGATGGCACTGATCTAAGTGCAGGTGTGGTTTCTGCAGATCTGGTCACATTTTATCAATAGATTTTATCATTGAAAGGGATGGGACTGTTGCAAGACACCATAATATTTACTTGCATTCTTCCATTTTTCAATATTCAACTATTTACTTTTGGCTTTGAGAGTCAGATCATCAAAGTGCTGTAAATCCAAAGAGTCTCATCAAATACAAAGGAAAAAAAGATTGGCTTCTCAAGCTTCTGTTTAAATTACAAAGAACACAATTTTTCAGGGCTGCTGCCCTCTGCTTATTCCCTTGACAAACTTGTGTCAATGAAGGGACACATCTCGCTCCCTAATGCAAGCAGTGACATTGATCATAAAGGAAAAAAAATCTCAAATTAGAGAAATTAAAAAGAGTATGAACTGTAAACTGGTTCAAACAGGGACTTGATTCTTTTTACTTAGCAGCTTTTTTTTTGCTACCATGCTACAATTACTGTGTGGATATTCCTTACTTTGGTGAGGCACTGGAAGAGGTTGCCCACAAATCAGTTGTGGATAGCCCATCTCTGCAAATGTTTAAGTCCAGGCTGGATGGGGCTTTGAGAGACTTGGTGTAGTTCTAGATGTCCCTGCTTATGTCAGGGGGTTAGAACTAGATGGTCTTTAAGGTCCCTTTCAACCCAAAACATTCTACAATTTTATGATTCTCTGATATATTATCTAAAATATAACATTATGAAGTTTTATCTGAAAGTGGACTGTGTGGTATCCTGCTGCTGAGGTACAGTTGTATCTGGACTGCATTTTTCTTCCTGCCTGTTCTTTATGCAGTTTTCTAAACTACTCATTTAATGATGTGCAAATACCTGAACATTTATTGCAGAGCTGGAAACATTTTATTTCAAGGGTCAGTGGACTTTGTTGTTTTATTTTGTTGATTCACAAGTTTATGTGTGCATTAACTAAGAAAAAATATTTGATTACCAGTTTGTTCCTTACCTGTTGGTTTATTTATTTTCAATGGATTTTGTATCTCAGAGGTATTTGCTTTGTTTTAATGTAAAAGATACAGTGGAGCAATTTTCACATTATATCAATTTTCTCTGGTCTATCTTTGGAAAAATCAATAAAATGAGGTGAAAATAAAGGCTGTGGCTCACTGGCTGATATACACAAAAAATGGCACTTTGCAATGCATTTTTATAAAACAACTATGTAAAGATTCTGTATGGTTTCATTCAGACTGGCTCTTCAAACAGATCTAAAATCTGTGGTGACCACTGACATTGTTACAGGGAAATTCCATGCAAACCAGCTGGAGCAGGATGCCACAGTGTCTCTTTTTCTGCTTTAGATTGCATTTCCATGGAAGTAGTCCTCAGATGCTGCAAGCTGACACTGTTATCCAAGAACTGAACACCTTTTTGTCCTCTGGAAGCTCAGAATTTTCTCGGGCAGGTTTCTGTCCTGCTGCTGAGGGAAAGTTGGACCTGGGGGGCTGCAGGGTGGGTTGATGGTGTCTGTCTGCATCATCAATCCACCTACAGTGCTTTTGGCGCAATGTGTGCTCATTTTAAAAGTCACAGACATACTTGGGGTGGTTTTAATATGGATGAATTTGCCTGTCTTTCAGTGGGGTGATGAGTAATTTGATTTTCTTTTCCTCCAGCTGTTAAAATGAAATGCATATTTTATGGCAAGGCTGTGGGATCCTTTCAAAATTGGTATTTTTCATCACAGCTTATCTTGATCCTAATAAGTGCATGTTGCTTCTAATAAAACATTGACATTTTATTTGCCAGAGTGTTTGCAGTCTTCAAAAAGAGGCAGTCATTGGCTCTTAGCCTCTCTTCAGCGCAGCACTACTTGCCCTTCCATTGCTATTATGTACAGCATTGTTGTTATTATTATCTACCAGGATTATTGCTGCTCAGACATGAGAGGAGCTGTGTTAAGGGCTGTCTGCTACAGACTAATGTAAGGCTTCTGACTTCAAATATTCTGCAGTAATTAGACGTTTTAACCAAAGTTTTTGTTCTACCTTTGAAAGGACATTTTGCTCCAAATATAATGAACCATGGATATTTTAACTTCCACACTGATGTCTTCAAAAATATTCTCCTTTCTGTTTCTTGATCTTGTTTTGGGTCTCAGAATTACTTTCCTCTTCATTACTCCCTGTGGAGGGTGAATTATTTCTTCACATCTGCCTTGTCCCACAGGCTCTTCTATTCATCAGGTATTCACAGTGGGTTTGTATCTTTTCTCCTTGATCCAACAACTAGACTTCCTGTAATTTCTCAAATTTTGCTTTAACGAAGTTGATTGCCAATCAAGAATGCAAGGAGTATAGACTGTGATTAGACACATGGAGATCAGACCCACAAACATAAGTGTGCTTAGACTATACTTGTATAATCAAGATATTCTGTGAAACATCAAGGAGATCTTAGAGCAGCAGTGGCAATTTCTGTGAGAAACATTATATGAGCTGTTAAAAATGCTCCAAAACAGGGTCTGATATAACACAGCAGCTGCTTCATCCTGCTCCTGTAACTTTTAAGAGATTGTTACCATTTAGGAAATAGAGCAAGAAACAAAAAATAGGTAGAGCAAGGTACCACAACAAAGACTATCTACATTGAATTAGATTCAGCATTAGATTAGATTCTTGAGTTATTAGAAATGACTCTGGATGCATTTGTACCTGTTTTACTATCTGCAACATTTTTACCTGTTTTACTATCTGTAAGAGGTCAGGTTGGGATGGATTTTGTTCACATTTTCCCCTGGATTTTCAAAACCATTTTAAATCCTGAATTCCACAGCAAAGGACAAAGTACCCACATAATTCACTTCTTGAACACTTTATTCTCAAACTACAGACCAGCTTTTGAAGGGAACAGGCATGTAGTTGCACATGTGCAATTATATGTATTTCTAAATATGTGCATATGTATCCTGTAAGTGCAGGCTGTATTAAAAGATATAGCATTTACTGCTACACTATTCCTCTCTTTATTCTAGCACATATGGCATCTTCCACAGAAAAACTATGAATTTTTTAAAGTATCAATTTAAATAATGTTGATGACAGAGTACCTGTGTGTAACCACTTCTGTAATTTGCAAAGTTAAAAGAAATTGAGTGAAATGGAAAACAAATGTAAGGTCACTGAAATTATTAGGGTAAGGCACATTGCTGTAGCTCCTCCAAATTGCAATGCGACGGTGATGTCAGCCTCACAAGTGCCTCCCTTGGCAATAAGGTCTTGTGAAGAACTCCTGTAGGAGGAAACAGGTATGGCAGAAATGTAGCCTTTAATTCTGACTCATGACACAATAAACTAATTCAAACTGGCACAAGGAAATAAGTTGTTAAAATGTGGGAGGCCTGAACTTCTTATTTTTAAAGCAAGACAGTGCATTTTATGCTCATAGCTGCCTCAACAGTATTCCAGTGGTTGGTCCCTAAGTGTCAAGGGAAGGCATGGAAAACAAGGAAAAAAGCAGGGAGTGGAAGGTTATGCTTTACCGTGCTGATTGAATTTTTTTATAGCCATCTGTGTTGAAAGAAATAATCTAGAGATTCATGGAGGATTGGAGCAGGAAAATAATGAAAATACTAATACATTCTGGAAACTACTGCACTGTGTATTTCTGAATGGTCTTTTTATTTCCTATTTTCTTTCCTGTCTCAAGTTTCTTTTCTGCAGTAAGTCTTATGCTAATTAAGAGAATACTTATATGCCTTTGAATCAAAGAGGATGTTTGTGCAATGCAGAATAGGATGCTGTGATTTATATTGGTTTTCCGTGCTGTAGTTTTATTTCAGCATGATGGAGCCTTGGTTCTGGTTTGAGCACTTAGTGATAGACTGGGCTGGAAGGAGCCTTTAAATAGCATTCCTCTTTTGTATAATAAGGGAGTATGTCATGTTGATGGTTTTGATAGCTCAGCAGGTGTTCCAGTCTCATACTTCCATGGCAGAGGGAAAAAATGCAAGTTAACTGAAGGTTCCCATTGTAATTGGTGTGTCTGTGAGTTAGTCATAAGGCAGTTAGTCCATAAGGCAATCCTATATAATTTTGCTTGTGAGAAGAAGTATTTGAATGTTCATTGTCTTTCATTTTTGTTCTACTTTGTCGAGCTCTTGTGTTTTCCTCTCTGTCACTTCCTGATTACACTGTTGTTAAAGTAAGTCATGAAGTCTAAGCCTTCATTTCAATGAGTTATGGGGATGTATATATGGATTAGAGTCAATATGGAAATTCAATAAAAAAGCAATTACAGATAAGCATGTCTGCCAGCTTCTGCTTGCAAGCTGTAAATAGCTGATCAGAGACTGATTTCATCTGTGAGTCAGATGCTTTTCTTACAGTTAATCGGTTCAGATAACATTTTTTGTAGGATGAATCTCACTTCCCAAATGGAGTGAGACAATTGCTCCATTTTGACAAGGTCTCAAACCTCTGATTACCATTTTATGCTGGGTTTGGCTGGGGTAGAGTTACTTTCTTTCATGGTGGCTGGCATGGGCCTGTGTTTTGGATTGCTGCCGGACACATGATGATAAAACAGGTGATTTTGTTATTGCTGAGCAGAGTTATACAGGCCCAAGGCCTTCAGCATACTAAGTGGGGGGAAGAAGGGGAAACTTGGGGGACTTTTGGAGTGATGTTGTTTTCACAAGTCACCATTTCACATGATGGGGCCCTGCTCTCCTGGGCATGGCTGAACACCTGCCTGCCCATGGGAAGAACTGAATTAATTCCTTGTTTCTCTTTGCTTGTGTGTGTGGCTTTTTCTTTCCCTATTAAACTGTTTTTATCTCAGCCTACATGTTTTATTTTGATTGTCCCCCCAGTTCCATCAGGTTGGTTGGGGAGAGGAGAGTTGAGTGAGCTGCTGTGTGGTGCTTAATTTTCAGCTGGGCTTAAACTGTGACATATTTCCAGAGATACTGTAGAAAACTTTCTTGCAAGGGCTTAATTCAGCCTTAGCAGTTTCGCTGATCCCACCATCTGCATTGTCATCTATTTCATCTCTATCTGAATTAAAGATCCTGAGCAAGATCATCATCTGTGCACAAGGTTACTAGCAAGGACAAACTCTTAAGACTTTTGGTGCCAGCATCTGAAAGTCTGTATGTCTTCTTCTGAGCTAAAAGCTCCTTTCCAAGTGTCACTCACGTTCTTGTCACTGTAGCATCTGTTGTCAGGGAGCTCAGTTTGGGATCTCCCATCCATGTATTTTGTCACGTGATACTATCTAACCATATCTATGGGTTATGTAATAAACAAAGGGATTAGTAAACATCTAGGAGCATGTAAGTGTGTTTCCATTCCAAATTATTTAACAACTTACTACCTATTTTTATTAGCAAAATTTGCCTAATATTAGTACCATTGTCTTTTGAGATCCTTGAACTTCAAACACTTAATTTTTATTGATTATATTGCTTACAGTTCATGGTTCGCTTTATTTCAGTTATGACCTTCATATCCAGTGTATATAATTTTATTGAATGTATGGAAGATAAATCTGAAAAAAACCTCACTTTTATGTTCTGTGACTTTAAACTAAGAAGTGAAACTCAGTAATTGGTTGGCCTTCTGTTCTATCCACTTGTAAGGCAAGAAGTTATATTTCTAAGTAAAGACTTGTTAATCAATGATGAAGTTGAGATTGAGCTAACTGGAAAAGAATAAAACATTTTTGTTTCTTCTTCATCTTACATGTTTATGGCTGGCTGCCTACAGCTAGAAGAAAAAAAAAATTTCCTTTTGAGCTTTTATTAGATTTGGCAACCAAAGGCATCTTACAGATTTACCATAAATTGCTGCCATTTATCAAAGAAGCTGACAACCATCTCTTAATGATACTGATAAGGGTGTTAAGAGTCTCTGACCACCAAATGATAATCAGGTTCTAGGAAATTACTAGGAAAATGCAAAAGCGTGACAACGTTTTTCCTCCACACAGAAAGTCGTGGACCGGAGCAAGAAAAGTCCCTGCTCCATTTAAATGTATGAAAAGAAAATGAATGGCTTTTCTTTTTTCCTTTTTTTTTTTTATTGTCAGGTATTTTAATGGGTTGTTAGCTGTAAAACTGGCAGAAAAGTAAACAGAATACTTTGACAAGTACTGTGGTTGAAAGACTCCAGTCAATTTATAGTATTCTACATGTCAGAAACTCATCCAAATCACAACAAGCATTGGATGCTCAATTTGGGCTTTACACTGAAGCCTGCTGGCAGTAATTGATTGTAGCTGGCCCTTACAGAGTTACTGACAGAAGGATTCTTTCCTCAGCTGTAACAAATAGAGACTTTTCAGCACCATATAGATAAATATATAAAATTCATTTCCTGGCTTGAACAGGATACAGGATCAGTTTTCAAACATTAATGCCTAAATTCTGCACAGATAAGTCAGTGTACAAACTAGGTGTGCTTTGTGCACTTAATAAAGAGTACTCCAAGTGAAAAATTCATGTTACAGATACAAAGCTGCTGTTTCTGCAACAACCCATTAATGAAAATTTTCATTAACTAGCACACGAAGTTTATTCAGAAGAAATTAATAACATTTTCTTGGTACAGGCTACTAACAGGCTTTTTGAGGGTTAATCTGCTTTTAAAATACATTTCTCCATCATGTGCAGCTATTTGCACCTTCTTGATCTCTGTTTGGAAGAGGAGAACACTGAGCAGCTCATGCAGGGTTAATGAAGTCAAAGACATATAACTGGATTTCACATTTTGGACAAAATTTTGATGAGAAAAACACCTAATTTATGACTAGTTTAATAAAAAAAATTAAGAAGTGTCAGAGCTTTTAGGAATATAAATTTCTTGACATCTTATCAGTGCTAGTTTTTGCATCTGTTTATCTGTATCTTGAGGATGTCTTTCATGGACAAACTATAGCTTTTTGGAGAAGGGTGTAAGAGTGGAAATAGTACAGGCCAAACAAAAAAACCCTACACAACAAAATAACAGCAAGATAGTTAATAGGTTATTGCTCTACATTGCTGTAAATAGCTTTTTGCTGTTCATTATCATTGTCCACCTTCAAAACTTCTTCATCCTCCAGACAAGGGTTTCTCTACAGGAAATCTTTCAGAAATAAGACTTCAGATTGCTGTGGGATGCCAGAGTGAGTGCTCACTTATAGGTCCCTTTAGGTGCTCATTTCTTCTTTGTACAGGAGTTTGTTTCACTGGTCACTTTCATGTTCAAAGTTGCCTTTATCCTTGTCCTGATCCATTCTTTTTGAAAACATAAACTAATTTTTTCTGGTTTAACCTTCACAACTCCCTTTATAAGTTTTTCTTTACATGTTCTCTTGCTTTGCCACAGGAGGAGTAGTGTGATTTCTCTGTCTGTGAGTGTTTAGAACCTGATAAAGTTGCAGCAGCATCTTTGCCAAGCTGCTCATGGTCACTACCCCCCAAAAGAGTTGCTCCAACAGCAGACTTTGTCTTTAATTACTTCAAATTCCTGGAGGCTAATATAATATAATAGGCTTATAAAATACATCAATACAAAGATCTTCTCAGGGGGTCTGAGTAGCAGAAGATGTGTACAGTCATATCAGTCAGAAATCATGGCATGAGAATTAAAAAAAGCTCTATGAAAACTGCCCATTAAAGAAGATGATGCACTGGCTTTCCTAAAAACCATAAGAAATTTAAAATATGTCCTCAACAAAAGGAAAAACAAATCTAGACTTCCAAAGGAGCAGTGCACAATATGTATTTCTTCTGCTGCTTTCACAATTGGAACTGGGAAAGAAGAATACTAATTTCCATAAAGTCATAGAAAAAATATGGAAAAGGACTTTTCCATAAGGAAATAAAATTGTAACTGAGATTCACAGGCATAAACGGGAAAAAGTTAATAATGAGTGGGCACTGTTCAGCCAAAAATATAGTGAAGCTAAGAACCTTTGGAAGTTTTTTCATTGTTTCTGTTTAAATTAGGAAAAGACAAATAAAATATATGTGTATAGAAATTCAGATATTCAGTTGTAGAGAACAGATTATTGACAGTACCTTATTTTTCAAAGAGATTTTTTTTTTTAAAACAACCAGTTTTGTTAGTATGGATTTGAGGGTTTGCATGCAAAGGAACCAAAATAAAAGGAAGTCACTCTTCTAAATGTTAATCTTTCTATGTACCTTTGGGGACATTTTGAAGTGGAAAAATCATCCTTATACATTGGGTTTTTTTCCTTTTTGCTAAAAAAAGAGTGTGAAAATTTTATTAGCCCTAGTTTAAAAAAAAATTATTCCTCTATTCGTTAGTATTCACTGCTGGCTATTAAAATTCATTTATATTCATCCAACAACAATTGTATTAATAAAATATCAAAATGAGGAAGCTTGGTCATCTCTCATCCTCAGCCACTGTCATGATTTCAGCAAGACTCAGTAGAGATTGAAGCATCAGTTCACACAGAACTTGTAGCAGGGCAGGGTCCCGAGGGGAGAGAACTGTGATCCAAGTGCGCTACTGCGATCCAAGTTAAGCTCTATAACCAAAGTGGTGATAGTGGCATGGTCACTGCTTAGGATGCTAAGCCTGAAGCTTGGAAGGAAATTATCTGATTTAAGGGTTTCTTAACTGGTGGGCTGAAATTCTAATTAGAACAGTCAACTATCAAAGTTTTAAAAACTTTGTATAATTACCAGGTATAATCAAAGGTTCCAGGCATGCCAGAAGCATTTGCTCAGATAAGAAAGTGAGAGAAACTTATAAGTGAACTTGGTTTTATTTCTTTACAATGTCATCTCATTGCATGGAGCAAGTTTTCCAAATCCAAGAGAAATTATCAACATAGCCACCACCAGGGCTTCCTATATGAGGCAGTTATTGACTGTGTTGTCTTTCTGATGAATTGGTTATTGGTAGAATTAAAGCTTGAATCTGGAAAGCTTGAATCTGGAAAAGGATTTATGTATTTTGACACCAACATTAACTCTGAGGAGAAATGCTCATCCTCAGTTCATAGAGGAGGTCACTGTTCTCAGAATTGTTGCCATACATTTTTGAGAGCTACTGCTATCAAAAGCCCCAAATAACTTGCACTTTTCAATACTAGAAAGTGAATGAAGATCACTTTGTGTTCAGGAATTTGTGTTCATAGATTTCAATTTTACTAACAGGGTCATCTTTTCAAATTGTGATGTTTATTCACCTTTTCACTTAGTGCGTTTCATGGCTGGGGTTGTTTTTTGCAGAGAAACACAAAAAAAAACAAAAGCAAGATTCATTGAAGGATGTAGATGAAATACAGAGTCCTGGAAAAAACACTGCGTAAAATACACAGGAAAAGACTGATGCCTCAGGATATGAGCAGAGTATCCATCCTTCTTTGAATGGGATGATCATAAAAATTAAGCACTAAGAGTTAAACCACTGCTGCCTCTGCTGTACAATATCCAACCACTCTACAGATGGTGAAGGTTCAATTTTACTTCATCATGAGAGAGCTCAGACCCAGCTTTTTCACCCTGCAGGGCAGTATATTGGTCAGTAGGCTGTCCTCTGTGGGTAGTCCTTCCCTTTCCACTGGGGCCACCAGTAGTGCAGAGCATAAGGTGCACTGGGGCAGCATGAGAACATGCAAGAGGCGACTGGACTCTGGAAATTAAAAATTAGGAAGTCAAGCAAGAGAGCTACATCAGAAAGAAAATATGTCAGACAGCTTCTTGTACAGAATGTTAGAAGGAAATTATCTCTATAACCCCACTTAAGGCAAATGATATGTAGCCACTCAGCCACATCATCTTGTAACTAATACGTTACTACAGATTCAGAGGAGCCTGATCTGATGGCTGTATGTGAAGTGCAATCTGGCAACACCTTCTGGATCTGATCTAGATCTGATCCCACAGGAAACTTAGGGGGGGCATTAGCTGTGCTTAGGAGTAGGCTAGAAGATGGTATGACTGGGGACGTTTTGGAGAATTGGTCTAGGAAACTGGAGAGCCTTACTCAGAGAGGTATCCAAGGAATTAATTTCATAATTGCATGGTGTCTGTCTGGGATGACAATCTGGTTTTCAGGTGACTTAAATTCCCCTTCTTCCTTGTTCCAGGTACTGGTGTGGAATAGGACTCCGAGACTTGTGTGTTTTAAGGTTTCAGCATCACATAGTGCAAGCCAGAACTGACAAATTCCTGCCACAATCACTCGGAAGGTTGTGCTTAATATTTCTGATTGCGTTCCTGCCTGTGGAATCGGGAGACATAGCAAAGAATTCAGATGTACTCTTCAGCCACCAGAGACACACTCGAGTGAATTACTAATCTCCCTAGACACCTGGAATGCAGATAATGAATTTGTATGTGCAGCCTGATCATCCACCAGAGCAAATCAAATCATTCCTCACGCTGCTGTGGCAGGAGGATTTTAAAGCTCCTATTCTGAAACTCCCCTCCTGCTATTGGCACAGCTATATCCTCCGGAGCACTAACAGCTGTGCTGCCTTTCAACAGCCTTTCCTTCCAAAAGGGAGAAATGACAAATTCAGTAGCACTGGACTAAGCTGATAAAGCATACAGGCATAGATGACAGTCCAAAACCACTCTTCAAAGCAGCAGCTGACTTATGATTCATGATATAAAGCCCAGTGGCTTGGCTGTGTGAGATTTCTAATTATTGTGGATTTGGTCAGGTCTTCCAGCTTTTGGCCAGCACTATGGCAGGCTGGGACACCCAGCTTTCAGTAAAAGGAGCACTGCAGCAACATCAACATGTACATAAGAGATACCATGTTCCTCTAGGGCTGGCAGGATCCTGCTCTCCTCTCACTTTGAGCCATAGCAGTTGTGATTGCCAGCACCTTTCTCTGCCTCCAGCAGCAGCCTGGTTCTTTGCTGGGATTTGCTCCCAGCTGGGCCAGAGCACACCTGCAGCACACCAGGCTGTCCCCAGTCATCACCCTTGAGTCCCGCAGATGTTGTACTTCTGTGTTTATAGAGAAGCAAATTCTGGGGATGACTAAAGCCATCTCCAGCAAGCACACAGTACTAGAAAGGGATGTTCTAGAAGTCCTTTTTCCTGTGCATGACTGTACCTCTGGATGAAGGAAGAGGCACTGGAAAACAGCTGGCCAAAGAGGGGAAAAGTGCCTTCTGAGAAAGAGGTAAAAATCTCCCCAATGTGCTAAGCTTCAGAGTCTGTTGTGTCTGTAGAAACAAATAAGCTCACATCACCAAGAAACTGCTGGGTCTGCACAAGGCCACGAGCACACATTAGTGTCAACAGAGACTTGTTTGCATCCACAAGGGCAAGGGCAATGGCTGCTCTGTGCAAACAAAGCCTGCAGGATGATGCACATATATCATAGAAAAAAGCATCTTCTGAAAGGCTTTCCAAAATCTGACCTCAAAGCCACTAGTGTGGCAGTCCAGTCTGCCTCTTCTGAATATAGACCTGGAGCTGTCCTCCAGCTCTCTCTCCATCTGGACAACTACAAATGCATAACTGAATTAGATCACCTCTACCCTCTCTCCTTGAAAAAGGAGTTTTCCACAGGGAGAATGAGTTGCCCAAAATTCCATGTTTGTTCAGAAAATAGAATGATGAGAACTGCTCACAGTTCTTACACCTTGCCTTATTGGTCCCCTTTTTTATTATAGAATATTGTGCTTGATCCCAACATTTCTTTTTTAACTTTCCAGCAAATTTGGCATCCTACAATGTTATCACTGCATCACAAATGAAGGATCATGGAGCTGAGGTTGTGGACAGTCTACTTTGCTTTGAAGAGATGAAACTAATAGCTTTTTTCACTATTTTCTTATACAATTTTTATGTTTCTTATTGCTGATATGTTCTGTGGCAAGGTGAGAACATTTTGTAGGTTACAAGTCATGTATGAGAACAAGAGAGAGAAGAAAACAGTAGTAGTGCTTTCCTTATATCTTAAATAACTTAATTTTTGCCAAAACTCTGGCAAGACCCAGGGGTGTAATTGAATGAGACATGATTAATAAATAACCTTAATAAGCATTTTACATTTACCTTTCAAGTAGCCATGAAAGCAGTTCACACAAAAGTTCCTTTTAGTCTTCCCTTAAATTATCCAGTTTTTCTCTGCTCTACTCCTAGCCCTGAGGTTTGAAAGGGTTTTTACAAACCTGTGCAAGGAGTGTCAATTCTAATGCTCTCTTTGTCTTTTTGCAGGTCCTTGCATTTGCAAAGAATAAACCAACGATTGGCAAACATGCAAAGACCGTCCGTCTTCCACTCTGGATAAATCACTTGAAACTAAAGCGTGTTCCTTTGGTTTCCTTTTTTTGAAAGATCTTATGCTAGCTTTTCTTTTCAAGTGTGTTTTGAAGAGGAGGCCATCATTAGGGAATTCTGTATGAGTTTATTTTATGTTTGTTTATCAGATGTTTTCTGTAAGAAACTGCTAATTAATTGTTGATTGATAAAAATTAAATGGGCAGCTAGAATTCCCTGAAGCAGCAAGCAGCAGCTGAATCCAGTGCTTTGGGGAAGAAGCTTTTCCAGGGACTGCAGGTCTAATGAATACATTGACACAGCAGGTCAATTGCTCCTGCTCGTGTGGAATTTTGGTCATGGCTCTAACACTGCCTAAACTCTGTGAAAGACACAGTGCCTCCTTATATATTGTCAGCCTCTGATGTTTCTGTTCTCATCCACTCCAGTACTTTTCCTCTGAATATGTCAGCATTTTTATGAAAAATCTGATTTTTATGTGATTTGTTTTGGTGCTATCATTTTGATTATTTGATTTACCATTAAAAATGGGCCCAGCCAGTTAAAAATGGCTGATCTCTATACTGTGACAAAAGATCTTCCAGAGGTACAAAGTTCACCTAGTAATAAAAGGACTTGCATTGGATTGTTTGGGTTTTTAATCCTCTTTCCCTCTTCAGTACAATAAAATTACAGGAAGTCACTCCTTTAAGTGAGACTCCAGAGGGACAGAAACCTTTACAAGAACAGCTGTTCCTTTAGTGCAGAAACCTCTGCCAAATAAAATCATGGGCTCAAGCTTTTTCTTTTTGGCTTAATAGGAATAAAATCAGTGCCATGCCAAATTGTCACAGGTTCATCAGCTGTCCTGAAAAGAAATTCTCTTACTAAGTGTCCATTTTCTGTTTGCAGGAAGTATTTTGGTTTTTAGGAAAACAATGGGAGGCATTGTTACCCTAAAACCTATTCAGCTTTTTATCCTAAATCCTATTTGCCTTTAAAAAAATATACTGGAGGCACTTCTTTTTCCTCATCTATTTTAAAATTTAAATTCCAAGAGGACCTAACCATGTGCTAAAGCCATGTAGGTTGCTACCTACATGTAGGTACTTTGAATAAAGATGTAATTATGTACGTATTACATATGTAAACATATTCTGGTAGGATCACGGCCAAAGTGTGCAAGTGTTCACTTCCAGATTTTTAAATGAAAGTGGATAAATGAAGGAATGATAAGGCATGACACTTCTCTGGAGGTGTATGGGTGATTTTTTTCCCAATTTGTTAACTGGGCAAAAAACTAATTCCTGAGATCCTGGCCTGAAAAAAAAAAAAACCAAAAAAAACAACCTACTAAAACTTAACTCTTTAAATGGAAAGGTAAACTGTCTCCTACCTTCTTTTTTTTGACTTTCAAATTTAGGCAAATCACTTGTCAAAATGTCACATCAAGAGAGTAAAAGAAAAAAATTCAATAAGTGTTAAGAAATACACCTCAATTGCATTATAAAGTTATTTTTCTCATTGACAAAAGACAAAAATAGAGCATGAATTTATGAATAATTTTGATAAACTGGTATGTGCATTACTTTTGAAAAAAAGTAGTGAAATAAAATTTTTACTTCTAGATCCAGCTTTTTTTTTAAATCTACTTAATATTTCTGACTAATTATTTTTCGGTTATATAACCTTTCCAGCATTTAAGCATTTAAAATTAAATTCTCTTTTTAAGCATCTACCACAGATGGAATATTTTAATTTAATTTCTGATTACATACTTCACCTATTTTTTAATATAAGATCAATGTAAAATATGCTGTCCTGATACCTAAAAAAAAAATTGTTGCTTTGTTTTATGTCTGTGGTTTTTTGGTTTTTTTCCTTGTTTTACAGCAAAGAATAGAGACATGGAAAAGAATACAATGGGGATATACCTTTTCTTATCACTGCTCATGTATTTTTTACAGGCTAATTATTTACTAAAGCTTGCTAAGTATATTTCCCTGAAAGTAAAATAAATAATAAAGTTAAGCAAGACCTTCTGTGTGGGAGCACATGGCCAGATACACATAATTTAGTCCAGAATTTACCATTTGCATCCCAAAATGCATTTACCTATCTATCTCAGCATCAAAGCTCAGCTGGTACAGAGGAACTGCCCAATAAAGAGGCAGGAAGAGCCAGAGGTGGGAAGGGCTGGATTGAAGATGACTTTATAGGATGTCTTTAGAGTGATGACTTTGCTTTTCCTTGGGAAAAAAACAGTTTCCAAAGTTCAGTTTCTGGTGGAAGACTTGTATCTCTTGGTCTCAGAACATCTCTTCCCTCTTTAGGGCTGGTCCTCAAGGAGGATGACAATGCATTACTAAAGGTTCATTAGCTCATGCAACAATGAACCAGAATGTTTCTGGTGGGAAAGATATTAGTCAATATGGTGAAATTATGGGATTTTCTTCAGTTTGCTCCAATAAACATTCAAAAGATGGCATGCCCAGATTTCAGACTCCTTGTATAAAAGAGTTACTGTGGTTTTGTTTGGCTGGGGTTTTTGTTTCTAATAATTTTTTTTTTCAAAACATAGAGAAGTTGTGGAGAAAATTACCATTTTAGAAATTGCACTGTGCATGGTCATTGTGGTCTTTAACTTCAGGACTTTCTTTTGTGCTGCCTTGTGTAGAGCTGGTTTGGGAATGAACCAGGAGGTCAATTTGTTTTAACACGCAGACACTGAGCTGAGGATCCAGCAGGTACTGAAGGGAAAGGAGTCACCATATGCAGAGAACATTGCCCCAGAAACTGGGGCCTAGTTCTAATTTACCCACTGATGCTTTGTGTAGTCCTGGACAGATCAGGTAAATCAAAGTTTTCACAGGTGGTCTTTGGGATTGTTTTCTTTTTACCCATTTTCCAGCTGTCTGACTTGGGGGATCTGGTTTATAAAAGCATAAATAGCAACCACAGCTGGAGTCTCTGCAATTTGTCTTATCTTGAACACATATTTCTAAATAGCACATAGCTCTCTGGAAATTCAGACCCTGCTTCTTCAAACAGGACATTCAGATTAATAAATATTTATCCTTACTCCTCTGTGCCTAAATTCCCCCTTTTATATTGGGAATAATACCTTCTGTCCCTGTTATCCCTGCCAGCTCACACAGAGAAGGAAAGGAATTATCCTGTTGTGAGAACAGGGCTCAAATCACACCTGCAAAATGCAAAACATATGTTTTGCATGCAAAGGAGTTCCTGGCCCTCTGTGTCTTAAAAGATGACAGCTGTTGACCAGGAGAGAATTTGGAAAAGTCCAGGTCTTCAGGCTGTAGGGGTGGCTGTCCTGCCAGGTGCTGGGGGTGATTGCCCGAGACTGTTGAAATCAGAGCAAATTTAGGCTTTGGCCTGGGTTCAGAGAAGGGATTTCTTTCTAAGGCTTTTAATTCTTTAGTGACACGGGTTGATGAGCTCCTGTTGGATACACTCTTTAAATCAAATCTTTGATTGTGAATGGTGTAAAGGAAGCTGGCTGCAATGGTTCAGGGAGTGGAGTTTTTAAGCTGCCTCCGAAAAACCTTTGGTGTAATGTCTTATTTCATCACCTCCTGCTGTGAACCTGTGTGTTATTGCAAGGACCATGTAATGAACAGAAAACGAGTCATTCTGCTGTCCTTACCAAAGTTGCATGGCACTTCACTCTGAGGATCTAATTGTTTTCATTGTGGAGAAGAGGACTAAATAAAGCTCTAGAGAAATACTTTACATGTTTTAGAACAGAATTATTGCATGTCCATTTTGTTTAATGAGCATACTTTGTAGAGATGGGTTGAAATATTTTATCTACATCACTGGAGGTGAAAATCACTGGTTAATTTGCAGAACAGGTGTTTGGGTAAGAGCCATGTGATGAGCAACTTTTTTCTTCAGAAAGCTGAAGCTAGTAAAGAGGATTCAAGTTTTACAGAAGTTGCCTTGTGTTGTGACGTTGCTCTGATTTAGACTGATGTTATTCTGATTTACTCACCTGTCAGGGTATACATGACTTGTCTTCTCTCATCCTTACTTCTACTTTTCAAAAAAGCTACTATTTCAGTCTGTAAAGTTAATATCTAATGGCTTGTCTTACCCTTTGCTAATATACAGTACTTTTCAAGTAGTGCTGAGAGCAAGGAAGGAAGGGACCACATCACTTCAGTCAAGGCAGACAGGGAAAATAAATTCTGTTGTTGCCAAGCATCAAATGAAGAGAAGCAAAAAATAGCTGACAGCAGAATGGAGAAAAACATGTGCTGTTTCATTCCAAGCTCCAGTTTCAGAAATATAAAAAAATACACTTTTCTTCCTCTGAAGCATGACGGTTGACTCTGCATGTTAGGTGTATCTATCTCCCTAAAGGTTTTGCAAAGGCTTTTTCCAAAACCCATATAAAAAATGGATATCTAGGATCATTTTAGATGTGCTATTAAAACTTGTATAATTTTTTTTCTGGCCAGAAGAAAACATCTTTGTCTTAACTGTAACAGACAAAAATCAATTTTGGAAAATCAGATTTACTTGGTAACCAAGTCTTATTTTTACCTGAACTACATAATCCAGAAAGTATTCAAACATACCTTGGGTTTGCCATATGTGATAAGGGGATTGTGATGCTCTGATGCAATTCATAAGTGGTGTTTGCAAATTAGAGGCATGAAGGTGTATTTGCATGTCATATTCACATGCCTCTTATTTTGCACTTTAGTCTTAATCCCCAGATACTCTTCTTTATATGATTGTGTCCTTTTCTGTCTGTTTTGACATGAAGTGAAAGCTTCCATTGCCAAAGGCCATTGAGTGCAGAAAAACCCATGCATTAAAGCCTTGCCGTTGCATGTAATATGTGCAGTATAATTTCAGTTTCCGTCTCCTTGTTCTCCAGATCTGTGGTGGAATTCTGGTGCCCTGCTCTCTCCACTTCACTGTGGCCTTCCTTGCACAGAATTATGGCAGCAGTGCTGGAGTGCATCCCCCACAGATTACATGTGCTGCAGTGAGATCCCACACCTGAGTACAAATAAGTGCAGATCTGCAGAACCTGCGGGATATGTGAGGCAGGAGGAGAGAGGGTGAGTGGGCAGCTGTCTTGTGTCTTCCAGGTGGAAGACAGAAACATGTACAGAAGTAAAAGACTTTGGCTGTAGCAGGTCATTCTCTGATGGCAACTTGCTTTCCCAAGAAATAATTGAAGGGATACAAGTTTAGAGCCATTCATCCTCAGGTTTGGTCCAAGTAGTTATATGGGCACATTTAAAAAGTCATACGAGCAGAGAAATGGTAGATTTGAAAACTCTCCTTTTCATTCACAAGGTGCAGCAATTCCACTCACCTTTGCTTTTGTTGCCCACTGTGAATAAGCAATGTTGATGCTAACTTTTGGACCATATCTCATACTTGGATCATGTTCTGGACTGGGGCCATCTGTAGTTTTGTAGTTTCTGTTAGTGAAACGTGTTTTATGCTGCAATTTTTTAGAAGTACAGTCATCAACACTTGATATGAATCCTCGTGTCACAGACCTCCTTGGAGCATACTGTGTTTGGGATGTTTGATGTTCTGTTTACAATCAGTTCATGACCATCAAAGCATTTAATGAAAACATATTCAGATTTTCTGATTTTACACTTTGTGAAATTGTTTTTCATGAGCTTCAGATATACTGCATCTGCTCCCTGCAGTTTTACAGTGCAGAGAGCTGCTAATAAAACGTTATTGTTGACAGTTCAGTCACAATATAAAATTCTTACGACTGTTAAACATTTAAAGATGTTTAATTGGTTTTTAATGAGTATTTTGGTACTTAACTTTTAGGATATTGTTAAATATATTATTTGGTAAAAAACCTGAAATAACAGGTTTTAATTGTGGATGCCTTAGATACTAGAAGTTTCATCATTGCTGCTGTGCAGCTACTGGTTATTCTTTTACGAGTACTGCTAAGAAAGTTTTCTAGGAAAAAAACCCAAAACAACAAAATACAAAATATTAGTGTAAAATATCTGATAAAAAACCCCAACCTGCAGTAGTACCAGAAGCAAGAAAAAAGGCTGGATCTAAAAGTTAGATCGGCAAGTTATGTGTCCTTAACTGTACTCAGCCAACCAAATCTGGCAGCAGGATTTTGTCTTGTCAATATATCTAACCACTAAAGAAAGAGGCCAAAAATCTTGCTTTGACTTCTGTAGCTGCCTGCATGATGTCAGCACTTTAAAACCACTCAAGGCCAGCAGCACCTTCCTGCTGCTGGGCTGTCCCCCAACCATCTAGCACATGTGGCACTCGTGTGACCAGCGCAGCCCTGCTCGGAGCCTGTCGTGCCTCCGAGGGCAGCGGGGGCTCTGCTGCTGGGACAGCCAGCTCAGCCAGCTTCTTGCTCCTGCCTTATGTCCCAGTCCATTGCTTTGTTGTTCAGGCAATAATGCCACATTTTCTGCGTCCCTTTCTGCTGCAGCCTGCACATCTGTTTCAGGTAAACCATCTGAAGAGCTGCTATTGGTTATCCGGCTTCTGTCCAGTAAGCTGAGAGATGTGGTGGAATCCTGCATCCATCTTTTTTTTTTTTTTTCGTCCTGGTGGAATTCAGAAGCATTCTTTTTCTAGCAAAATGTCTTTCTTTGTATTCTGGTTCTGGCCAGGACAGGGTTAACTTTAACCCTGTCCTGGCTGGAACCAGGGCACTGACATGAATCACTGCACTCACATTTCAGATTTAATCTAAATAAGCACCATAAGCAGAATATTAGGTAAGTATATCTTTCAAAAGAGGCAGATGCTCTGAAAATTAGATAAGGGACATGCTTAAAGGAGTTCAGTAATCAAAAGCAAATGTGTCAGATGTCACAGAGTGAAGTAGCAAAATGGAAAGGAGCAAACTAGGTGTGAATCAGTGGGTGACTTTCATCAGAGTGGGAGTTTTTTCATAGGTATTTTCTTGTTGCCTATGCCTGACAACATGACATAGGGAAACATCTTTGTGCAGTCTAGAAGTCTGAAAAACCTCACTTAGAAATGGAAATCAGAACTTTTTTTTTTCAAGTATGTAAAGAAAACATTAGAAGTTTTGAAATTTGTTTATTGTCTATCAAAAAATATTTAAAGGTATTCTTGGATTCCCAAGTAGTTTTGGATGATGATAAATCAATGATTTAAATTTTATTATTTTCAAAACAAACACAGTATCTATGCACCTAAGTACATGAAAATTCTAAAGGTATCTACACCTCAACTATAGAATGTTTTATAATGCTACTAAATTAGTAAATTTTGAAAATTACTGGAAGACAAGAAAATTAATCCAGTTGACTTTTGTGTCAGCTGTGATCTTGACAGTATAAGAAGCCACAAGGATTGAAGAACAAATATGGTAGTGAAGGGTACAGGGTAAAAGAATTAGCTTTCCTTTATGCTACCTCTATAAAAACTTTCAAATATGACTCTTTTTGTCACCTGGAGATCAGTCTCTCAATAACAATTCCTTACTTCCATTTGACTTTTAAATACACAATCAATTACATTTTATATTAGTACTATCAGGTAACATAAATTCCATAATGCATTGAAAAATAAATTCCAAAATAAGTTCCTACAATGTCCCTACATTTTGTCTTAAAGATGATTTGGACCTCCTTTCATTCAATTATTCACAGAGATGTGTATTTATGCTGCATTACCTCATGGCTAGGAGAAGAGATACAGGCCCAAAATGTAAAACTGAAATATATTGCTGTGGGTGGTTTTTAGAAGACATTGATTTTTATTCCCCATCTGTCACACTGGTTCGCAGCCAACATCCATCAGTGAGCTGTATGATTAATGGGGTATTGAAGAAGCAATGAACAATTGCACAGTTGTTTAACTTGTTGCTTTATTTTTCCTTTTGCATTAGTATTATCATCCTACAGCGTCTGTTGTTAATGCCAAGCATAATAAATATACTGGATATAGAACACATTGCTATCAATAGTAATAATAACAAACATAATACACCACAGACTTCTCAAAAAATGAGGCAAAGCCTCTCTGACTATAACTTTACAAAGTCTTCACTCTCGTGAGATTGTCCCAGAGCCACATGTGGCTCCTTGGGAGACAAGGAAAGCCAGCAGCATCTCTTGTATGAACACCTCAGCTCCAGGCCTGGCCCCTGCCCTCTGTCTCCAGCTCCAGACAGCTCAACACAGCTGTTGTTACCTGACAGGTTATCCAAAATCTGAGCATCTTTATCTGGTGAAGATCTTCCAGAACTCCTCAGCAGAAATTTCCTGCTTATTCATAATATTCCAGACTTCTCAATTAATAAAAAACTGCAAAATCATGGTACTTGAAACACATAACATTGATATAACAGCAAATAATGATGCAATACTTATTTGAAGCCTTGTTGATAACAGATGGTATCTCTATCAAGTATGAGAGAATGAATTTTCCACACTGACTCCATGCATCATAAATTACAAAACTATCCCCAATTGTCCTGCCCTGTTTTTGTCCATAATGCCTTCAGTTTCCACATTGTATGGAGCAACAATCCAACAACAGCAACAATCAAATCAAGTATTTCTGTCTTCTGTTGCCCCACCTGCTTCACACTGCAGATGAATTACATAAATACCTCAGTGCTACCCAGTAGCTTCAAAAATGTCTGCAAGCCTTTGGAGTTGCCACGATTTTAGGGGATTTGGAAAATAATGCTTGAAAATGTTTAAGAACTGTATTCAGACTTTGTGAGATTCATAATAGCAAACAATCTGAGATGACAGAAAGGTGGGATTTTTTGAAAGAGGCCTGTGAATATTAGAACGTGTATCACTTTCTCAACCTAGAGGTGGAGCTAATAAATTCAGGCTCCTTTACAACACTAAGTGTCTGGACTTCAAAATATCCTATAAAATTTGCAAATTTTACATGGTATAATGTAGTTTTTATAAGTAAATCAAATATGAGACTTTTGTGTCTGCAGCTAATGGCAATTTTCATAGTCCTTCATGATATTTAGGAGTCATCTTAACAATATGAAGCTGGCAAGCACTGTTTTTTTGTCTTCTCTCACAGAAAGCAAATGAAAGGTTTGGGTTTTTTGCTTGTGTACATGTATCTGTACTTTTCTGCAGTTCACTAACAAAAATAGATTCTAAAAATTTGATACCTAGAAAAGAATATGTCTTCATATGCTACATATGCTTCATATGCAAAACCACTAGAGAATGATCTACTGAAGGGGCTGGCATCATTGTTAATTACAATCTTCTCTTTAAAGTTTTGAGAACCGTTAAGTCTGCTGCGCAGAAATTTCTTTAGAATAAAATTCCTGCATTCCAGAATTTTCAAACTCCATAAAATCACGGAGGACACAGGGAGAAAGTGAATCAGGCACTATTGATTTTCTGGCTTTCTCAGTAAAAGAACAGGAGGCATCAAAGGAAACCAAAAGGACACCTATTCAAAACACACTTTCAAAAACTTGGGATGTGAATGGTCTGGCTGCAGAGTGTTGTGAAGCTAAAAGTTGCCTGGGGTCATGGGAGGATGGACAAATCTAGGACAATCAGCTCATTAAGAGTTCCTGAATACAAAGAAGCCACTCTGCTCTCCTAAGCCCTGGGACCCATGGCTGTGCCTGGCACATCCACTGTGGTCCTGGGCTCTCCTGTGTCTCTGCTCCCCTTCAGTCCCTTGCTCTGGGACCCAGCTAGAGAGAGGGTATTGAGCTGTACAGAAGGTCTGTACACACCTTCAGAATCATCCGCTATGGCCTTTCATTCTTATTTTCCTGCTAGTAGTTCTAGATTGTGAGGAAAAACAATGATATTGCAAAACTTCCAATATGCTTAAATATTACATGATGGCTTTCTCTTGTACTGAAAAATCTTATGCTTTATGTAAATGTCTATATATTGCATATGTGGCCTAGGTTATCTTTTACAGGCAACTAACATCTATATAGGTGAATGATAATAGCTTCTAAAACTGCTGTATGAATATAGAAGCATTTCTTTTGTTAGGTTTAAGAAGTTTCCATTAATCTTACTTAGACTGACATTGAAATGCAAAAGATTGGATGCTCATAACATTAGGTATGAAGTTAATACAGTAAAAAGGTAAGAAAAAATGAATCAAGATGACTTTGTAGAAATTAAAACTTCCAATTATTGTATCAAGCCTTTTCATGCCAACTAAATTAATTGTACAATGCATTTAAAATTTTATAAAACTGCACATATTCTCAGAATTATTTAGTGTTAGTATGCTTTAAATCAGACTTATTATCACCATGAATTTTTTGTGAAACTCTGGGTTTGGAGGTGTTAAAACTGCCTAAACATGAAACCTACCATTTGTGCCCATCTTGGAAGTGTTTTGGGGTTCTTTTCTCAAGGGAATATGGTGTTGTGATAAGACACGAAATGATGACACAGACACTGCTGCTCTGAAGGGGAACAAAAAAGAAGAAGCTTTATTTTCTGACTCCAACATTTATAGTTTTCCAAAGGTGACAGTGGATTGGAGGGTGACAGTGCCACCTCTCCAATGCCACTGGACAGACCAAGGGTCCATCAATTCTCTCCACCTCCATGAAAGAATGCAAAACATAGGTTATTTACAGAACTGTGTGTGAGAAAGTTTGTTGAAAGAATGCAAACATCAGAAAGCTTAACAAAGTCTTACAAAATCAGGGCGACAGTATGGGGCAAGAGCTTTTCCTGGTTGCAATTCAGGGCAGGGCTCTGAATTGCTTCTTGTATTCTCCCCATCATCCGATGGCTATAGAAGAAATTAGTTTCCTAAATCTTGGCGCATGGGTTAAGTTTTTATGGGAATATGCCTTTGTGCCATTTTCATGAGTTACTCCACACCATACTTATATATTTCATGGGTTAAATTGCCCTAGGTTCTACTAGTGTAAGTCTGTAAATTATTATAATCAGGACTACTGCTGAAAGGTCCATGAATCCTTCAGAGCAGGACTTTCCAGCTGTGCTTGTTCAACGCCCATCACAATCAAGCCTGATTCTTGACTGGAATTTTGGGCACTGTAACAATACAGAAAGTAATGCTAATAGCCTTTGGCTGCTGTCTGCAGATGTTGAACCCAGGAGGCAAGGCTCTGCATGCAGGAAGTACTAAAATACCCCATTTTCCTAGGACAGCAGTGACAGATTGTTGAATTCATGTGTTCCCAGACCAGAAAGGCACAGAAAAATGCTGAAAAAAGAGGGGAGCAGGAATCAAACCCCAATGTGGCTGAAAGACTTCAGCCAGTTTCTGCCTTTTCACTAAGTTGTAAAAAGTACCATCACAGTTGGTGGGATCCAGGGAACTTTTCTAGTATGATGCTGAGTGAAAAGACATTTACACATTTCTACTGTGCTTTTCGGAAAAGGCTTTAGTGTGGAGTAAGAGTGCTTTCTGTTAAGGCTGTTGCAACAGTTGTTTGCAATCCTGTTCATTCAAATGTAGCAGGCAGGTAAGAGAATAATCATTTATCAGCCTCTTGCTTTCCTTGCCAGGTATGAAAAAAATAGTTGATATGTACAAGGACACTTCTGGCTGGATTAGCCAGAACAAACTGCCTCTGTTTCAAACAAGGCAACTGGCAGCTTTTGTTTCTGGATCAGCGAGGAACTTCACCAGCAAGGCTTAGAATGTCAACAGAGCTGAAAACCCAAAAAAGTCAGAAAAACTTTGCACATTTTTTAAGAGGGGCTCAACCATTCCTGTCCAAATAACAGGACAGAAAATTGCTCCATTCTTCTCCTGGTTGTAGCACATCAGTACCTTTTCAAGCACTCATGATACCTCTTTACTTTTGCAGGATAGACACCTTTCTCCCCTGTTCATGGCTCTTAGCAGACCTGTGCTCTGCAGTATCTGCAGGCTGAGAGTAGCTTTACAGGCATCCACAGGAAGGCAGAAATCTCTGCTCTGGGGCATCATACACTGTTCTGAGAGTGAACTCAAAATTCTGAATCGCAGCTGTGGCAATGGTAGGCGAATGGTAAATCAGCTTCCAGCATCCTGGTTTTACTGTTGTGTTTAAGAAAGAAAACCATTTGTCTCCAGCTTGAAACAGTTGTAGAAAACAACATAACTCACTTTCCAGTGGCTTGTACAAACTTATTTTTCATTTGCCACATTAATTTTCATCATCTCCAACTGTCCATATATCTCCAACCAAAACCAAATTAGAGCTTCTCTGCAAAACTCAGACAAAAAGACAAAGTTGTCATAATTTTAAAAGGATACTGGCAGGTCCCTCTGCATTGACTTGTTTTATTGTGAGAATTCTGACTTTTTAAGAACAGTTTCAATCTCTCCTTCTTTCCTGCGCTGTGTGTTCCACACAGTATGACAAGAGAACATCATGAATAGGGAGCACAAAATCATGTGAACCCTTTTCTCTGGGAGCCTCCAGCCTGGCATGCAGAGAGTGGTACCAGCACTGGTTACTTCATGGAAGCTGAAAGACAACGTCTTGACACTACGTAGAAAATTCCTAATATCAGAGCTCACTACAGGTCACCCAAGGATGTTACATCAATGATACGAATGATACCTTGATGTTTTATCCCCTCCCAGCTGCCAGAAAAACTGATCAGTGCTGGACACCCTCTTTCTAATGAAACCCCAGTCTAGCTCCATATTCTTTCTTACAAAGAAAAATGTTTAATTTCAAACTTTATTCTATAGCAGGAAGTCTTAGAGAATAAATGAGACTTTGAATTAATCTTAACTTTGAATTAAGCTATTTCCATGTATGATTGAACCAAACTGCAATGGATTAATGTTAGGTACTCAGGATTCTCCTACTTTTGGATCAAAGACATTGAAAGGGTCAATGAAAAATTAAACAATACTTTGATCAACAGAGACTGAAGCATACAATTTCAAAATGTATTATTCTCTTCACCTTTTATTTTTTGTACAAAATTTTTTTGTGAAAAAATTTCTTTCACATGTGTTCAAGCAACTTCTTTTTTGGTACCTTTTTTCCTAGAAGTTGTGATTCCAAAATACTTGGTCTTCCATGGCTTCATGGCTGATTGACGTGTTCCACCTGCTGAAAGAAACAAAAATCACAACTGCTTCATTTTGTGGGATGCATTTTAATAAGAGCATATTGTCTGAGGTTTACACTGTCTGGAGATACCAATAATATTGTTAAGTGTTAATAAAGATTGAGAGTCCAGCCATGCATTTTCTTGGTGTTTGTATTTACGAGTGTGAACTCATTTATGGAATAGTCCAAGATTAAATCAGTAGCAGATGATATAACTGCAGATCCTGAGTTGGTCTGTCTTGTTCTTACTGCTGGTTGTCTCTCTTCCTGCAAAGACAGAAGCATGCTTCCCAGCTGGCAACTTTTATGGACCAGTAAAAAAAAAATTTGATTTTTAAAATGTACATAAGGGTCATACAAAAATATCCTGGCAACTAAACACTATTGGAATAAAAGCATTTTATTTCTTACAAACAAATAATTGTAGAGCATGCATCACCAGCTAGTAAAAAGAATGAACTATATCTTCAAATTCTATCCTTTTTTTTTTTTTTTAAGTATTAGTTCTGCCATTTTCTTTCTTTTTAATGAGTGCCTATTTGTTATAGACAAAAAAGAGTTGGAAGATTTTCTGCTTTGAAGATATATCCATTTTGTTTGCATGAATCCAAAAACATTTGGATCTTCTCAAGGCTACATCAAAGAATTTATCATGTTCAGCATCAAAAAAAGTAGTGATAGAGATGCACTTTTAAGAGTAAAGCCTGTAGCTTCATTTTTGCCTTTATATTTGAATGGGACTTTCAAAAGGAGGAAAAATTACAAGAAAAGACAATTTTTCACAAAAGGTAAATCCTTGTCTTTAAAATGACTTTTCAATTCAACTGAAAGTTAAATACATCTTTCTAAAATAAAGGATTCCAATTAAGAATAAAAAAATCCATTTGGCATTCTATGATTAATTTAAGCTTTGAAGAATGTAAGCAATGTTTTTTTCCTTGAAACATGAAAGAATATTTCATCTTTAAAGAAAACCAAGCTTTAATTTCCTCTTAATCCAACCCACAGTCTAAATGTGAGTGCAATGCTATGATATCCTGCAGTATCTAGCAAAGCAACATTATCCCATGTCCTGTGCCAACTCACTGCCTTGTAAATAACTTTTAAATTTTATTCTTTTGCTTGAGAGGGTTACAGCCACTAATCTCCAAAGCCTCTTCTTTCCCAAGAGAGACATCACACAAAATTGAGTCAAACATCTCAGAGTTTCTGGTTTTTTCTCTCAATTTCCCTTCTCATCCATCCCTGCATTTCAAAGTCCTGTCAGTAGTATTTCCATTAGTGATGGGTTAGTTTGTTGGTTCAGGCAATCACTTTCAGTTTTATTATATATTGATGTTTATAAGTGAGCATTGAACAACTGATCTCATCTGACACATGAATACTGAGTGGACAAGGCTTCTTTTTGGCCTCTGTCTCTGCTCCCTAATGTTTTTTGAGATCTCATGACCTTTACAGCAATGTGATTGTGAACAAATTCTGCCAACTTTCTCAAAATCTGAGGGAAAGGCAGTCCTCTTTAGGTGCTAAAAGTGCTTTCCCAGTCCTGCCAGTATTCATAGGCTGTGCTTGCAAACAGAAATTACAGAATTAAAAAGTTGGAATTATTTGCTGGGCTACAATTAAATTATAGGACTTATTTTTGCAGGATATTTCAGTGGCCAAAATTACTATTGTAAGAGTTCTTTTAATGCTCAGTAAGCACAATAGCTTACATTCTTACTTTTAGCTTAGGAACACTTAATCCACTGGCTGGACATACCTCCAGTCTTATTGTCCATAAGCTACCACTGTTACTCACTGGTGGAAACCTAAAAGTTGAGGAGAATGACCATTGGTGTGATATTGATAAGAAAGTTATTCTATCCTTATGTTTATGTCATGATGTCTGTTTATACCATCTCTTTATTTGTTTGTGGAAATGAAATAATGCTATCATTACCCTCAGATTCACTCTAATGTCTTCTCATATAAGATTAATAAGGATTAATTTATTAACATTTAACTAAAGAAGTTAATTTAATTACACTGTAAACTACAAAATCTAATGCATAGTTAAGTGTCAACTCTCCAGAGAACTGACACCACAGTGATTAATGCTATAATTTTTCTTGTTTTCCATGTCATTGGGCACAGAACTTGTCACTCATTAACTCAGACATGTAGCATGGTGATAAGTGGAGACCATGCATGATTCTCAGCTTGTTTCATGCTTTCTGCCCTCAAATGAATCCATTTGTCTCCTCTGAAAAATCTAGATTCAATGATCTAGATCTGAAAATCTTGTTACTACTAAGAAGCTGCAGATGAATGGCATATCATTATATTCTTCCTGTCTACATAACTTTTACTAATGGAAAAGTAAAATAGCTTTGATGTTTTCATTTTCCTGACTGTCTTCACTTGCATCCTGGTTTCAAGGCTGCTACCTGGTCATCAAGGTCAGCAAGCTACAGAAAAGAGCTCTGTGCAGTCACCCTGGCATCCTACAAGTACGTTTAATTTCTCTATCCCACTTTTGCAGATTAAGGATATCCTGAGTTTCCCTGGACACTCTGAAGAAGAATTCCAGTGGAGACAGCTCAGCTTATATATGATGCTGTTTTATGAGGAAGCTGCCTTACCTTTTTCAGTCTTTTCTTTTGCACGACCCCTAACTCTAGACAATACTGCTGGAGCTGTAATTTCTTGAGCACCAAACCTCCAAAACAGAGAAGGTGAAAATGCATACAGGTTGCAGATTAGTCCTTAATTACAAATTCTTGTCAGGTTTAGATGTACGGGTCATGCTTACAAGTGTTTCTCCATCTAGTCATGACAATGACATGCAGTCCCAGCACTGCATTCGTGTGAGAACCAAGGGGTCCCCCAGCAGCACCCAGGCATTCACTTAAAGGGCAAAGAGAATGTCCATGCTCCAGGACTCCCAAGCAGCGATTACTTGGGATGGAGGTGGAGTCTCCAAGTCACCTCACTCTTCTCTGTGTCCTGTTTGGACACGTCACAGCTCCTTTTTGCATACTGTCTGAGATTCCTGAAGGGTAAAACTACAACCTATTTTTCTGCCTCATAGAGACAAGGCATTTTAACAGATCCATTTTTAGGGAAACACTGTTGTTAAGGGAATTTGGTACTTCAGCTGAAGGATTTCTTGGACCTTTTCCACTTTCCTTTAATAAATGTGAGTACTTAAGCTGGTGATCAGTCGTAACCTCTGATGGTTCTGCACAAAGATCATCTATGAGGTCAACTAAAGTGATAGTTTTATACAAGAAACTCTTTTAAATTATGTACTGAATTCTCAGCAGGAATTACAGCTTATTATGAAAGGTTAATATCTCTCTGAATAGGGAGCTGGATTTGTGTCAAATTACTTCTTGCAGAGTTTCAGATTGCCAAATATCTGCTACACAAGGATGGGCTTCCATCAAATCCAACATGGCAGTTTATTAGGAAAAAAAAATCACTTGCAAAAACATTTATTAATATGAAGCAGAAAAACTTAAAGATGTGCTGTATATGTTCCAAGCTAGTAAACTCAATAGTTGTCCATTAGGCTTAAGTGTACCCAGGATAATACAGAAGACTGCAGTTGCATCTCCATCTGTCTTGTGTGCCTTAGGATTCCACTTGGAGCATATTTTTGGCACATAGTACTGAGAGGAGAATAAAACTACCAGTAATTGCTCAATGTTTGTATCTCCACCCTCTGTCCTAACATTGTTGTCACAGCTGTAGCAAGACACAGTATGAGCACATCCTGTAGGGACACCAATCTGGCAAGAATTACACATGCTTCATAAACAGTTCCAGACAGTTGTAAAAAATATGTAGCACTGTATTTGGCACGAAAGAGTGTCAGGGTTTAACTGCAGCTGGGAACTAAGCACCAGACATCTGCTTCAACCTTCCCCCGGCCTGCATGGGGGCAAGACATTTGGAAAGGGAAAAGGGAGAAAATTCTTGGGTTAAGAGGAGTTAATAACAATAACAACAATAACAACAACAGTAATGAACATATAAACAAAACCAACAATAACAGTAATTAAAAGGAAGACAGCAGAGATAAATAAAACTTAAGAAAGGCAAGTGATGAAAACTAAAATAATTGCTCACCACCAACTGATGGATGCCCAGCCAGTGCCTGAGCAGTGAACTCCTGAACAACCTTCTCCCAGCTTTATATACTGATCATGATGCCATATGGTCTGGAGTGTGGTCAGTTCAGGTCAGCTGTCCTGACTGTGTCCCCTCCCAGCTCCTTGTGTATCCCCAGCCTCCTGTCTGGTGGGGTGGTGTGAGAGGCAGAAAAGGCCTTGACTCTGTTGAGCACTGGTCAGCAATAATAAAAGCATCCCTGAATTACCAACATTGTGTCCAGCAGAAATCCAAAACACAGCCACAAAACAGCTACTGTGAAGAAAATTACTTCAACCATGGCCAAAAACAGTGCAAATAGTTGCCCAACAGGCTTAATCAGTTCAGGTACATGCAACAGATTTCCTGAGGTCTTGTATTTTTGGAATCCAAAAATGAACTTCTTATGTGGATTGTAAGCATTTTTTATTTAGCCATTGAACCTAATTTCATCTTCCATTAAAAATTACCAGCATGAGGAAAAGACTATTGACAACATTTACTACCCTCATTCAGGCTGAGTACTGGTTTATCCCACTTTTTTCCTCATTTGTCTTTACTGACTTGCCCAAGAAATAAGTGAATGAGCCCACAGCACTGCTGTACAAGCAGACAGGGTGAGACTCAAAGTCAGGGGTAAGTTTATAGCTGGAGTTGTTAGGTATAACATAGCCTTTGTAAGGCCAGATTTTCTTTTAAATGAGCAGCATTGCAACATCTTGGTACTTTTAAATATGGTCTCACCTCCTGCTTCCCCAGCACAAATATATTATTAATAAATGGATTGTAAAACATAAACCCTGGTTGGTTTTTTTTTCATGCGTGTTTGCCTGTTCTGCTTGTTACACATAAAGCCCATGGCTCCTACTTAGCTATATTCATGCAGTGAAGATCAATAATGACATCAATTGCCAAAAGACATACACTCATCCAGAATGAACAAATACTTGAAATTTTTGGCAAGCACTGTAAGAAGCATTTATCTTTTATCTCTGTGCTTCCTCTCTAAAAATGTGAATTAATTCTGTGCAAAGATAATGACAAAATTAGTCGGAAAATGCCATTACGTCTTACATCTAGTGATCCTTGCTCTTCAACTCAGCTCACAGTGCTATGTGTTTGCAGAGTACAATCAAAAAGAGGAGTTTTCAGACATTATCCTTCTAACCTTTCCCATCTGTTTTAGAAACATGCAAAAAATCTTCCCTTGGAGCCTCTAATAACTTAAAGCACCATTTCAAGCCAGTGATAATTGCTGCGTGGTCCCTCACTGCACCCAAATCGCACATACAGAATGATAATCACTGTACTTCTGCCTGCATGTCATATTACAGACAGGTTCCTACACAGAAAATCCACCCTGTTTGTCAAGAAAATAGATCTAGGTTATGCTTTCTGTGAAAAAGTGGGAGTGAAAGTGGTGGGGGAACAATGCAGGGGAAGAATAAGTTTTCAAGTGTTTTTTGCAGTGGCACAGGTGTGTGTGTTAAGCCTCAGACATATCCTGACATGACAAAATCATCCCAGGCTCAAAAATGGCTTTTCTTAGGACAGAGCCATGAGTGCATTGGAATCTGGCTTTAATACTAATTTTAAACTTTTTAAGACCCATGATGGTAAGGTTATAAAGACCAGCCATGGAAACTTACTTTAAATTGAATATATAGATTTATTACTAAAAAATTGCACAGTCACATCACTGGTAATATATCTTCTTTGTTCCTCATTTAAGAAAACCTTATAAATTCTAACTGCCCACTTTTTTCTATATACAACATCTGAGAGATCAATATCTGGAAAGTTTCATAAGTCTGGATAAATGAAACCCAGAGTATTTGTATTAGATTTAGCACTTACACAGAAACAGGTATCCAAGCAATTAAATCAACAATTTAGTGCACCAAAGTTTTATCCTTTATTTTAAAAAAAATTATTTTAAGGTCTTCTTTTTTCTTTCATTACTGCAAATGGGTTAACAAGGGTGGCCAAGCATTTTGTGTCAGTCCTCTTCATGGCAATCCACTTGCTGTTCCCAGCCAAAGCAATTCTGCAACACACTTGTCTAGTCACAGACCATCTGTGAAGAGCAGAATGGAATCTTCCTCATTCATGGAGGTGAGTCTGAGGAACAAAATGCAGTGGTCTAGCTTGTTTTGGTGGCTGATTATTCGGAAGTCATTGCATCATGACAAAGCAGTCCTTTCTTTCAGATATAAGACCACACAGAAGTGATTGCTATCCAAAACTGAGAACTGGAAAGAAAGCAGTGGGTTTCAGATAAACAAGCCTCCTCTGCTACCCTGAACATCCTGACTCAGTGATGAGGGATGCTAAAAGAGCTCTTATTTAGAGTTAATGTCTGAAAACTGCCAGAAACCTTGAAAGATTTTTCAAGCTAATACACAGATATAAATCTGGGAGACATTTTTTGTGTTCTGTAAATAAATGCAAGAAAACCATTCTTTCAGAGAGGAAAAATGAAGCTTGCCTTTTGCATTTACTTTTTGGTGGGTTTTTTGTTTCTCTTCTATTTTTTCTCACAGTAGGGTGATTAATTCCTGCTGGTGATCCTGTGGTAATATCTCTGTGCCAACACAAGATGATAAAGGTGAAGTCAGACATGGACAGACAAATAGACCCATCTACCTTCTCTGCTGTCTCCATGTGTCACACAGCAGTGTGAGGCGCCTTACCTGGCAGCACACCTTCCCACCAGCACGACTACCCCATGTCAAACTCTGCCACTTTTCTAGTCAAAGATACTTTGCTTAATCATTTTACACATTTTAAAGCAGCTTATAAACCATTATATTGACCTCTGTCATGCAGACATTAGAAGAGCTAACTAGAGTGAAACAACAGATGGATGGAGAAGACAAGATCCATGTTTATGGATCCTCCTCATAACTAGGCAGGGGAGAAGTGCTGAACAGCTGAGACTCACTACAGTTTCAGCTGCTGCTTAAACAGCTGAAAAATAGGTGAAGAGACATTGAAAAATGGGAGCTGCTCAACCAGCTGCAATCCTTGTGCAGGGGAGGACTGAGAGAATAATTTATCCTGTGGATCCACAGCTGCCTTCAGAAGACTTAACCTCTACGAGCATCCTTCCCCCGATGCCATTCCCTGTTAGAAAATGGTCTGGAGGCAGAGCAGTTCTCCACTTGGGCATTGATCCACAGCTCCATGGGCAAGTAGATAAGATTGGCAGGAGGATGGCAGGAGCAGCAAAGAGGACACTGTAGGGCTGGCTGGGGTATTAAACAGCATGATAGGTTCTTTGACTGATGAAAAGCTTTCTCTCACAACTGATTTTGATGTGAAATTAAGTTTTCAGCAAAACAGTACTTTTGTAAGTACTGCCTGTGTTCCACAGGCAGATTTGATTTCTTTATTGCTTGAAAGATCTACTTAGAAGTTTCCATTTTTGTAGCTAAAAATATGCCTAGAATCTTACTTTCTGGGTATTTTAACTGAAAAATATATTTTCCACTAGGAAAAAGACCCAAAAAACTTTATAACTTTTTTCTGCTGTTTTCTTATCTTCGATTTTACAACACAAAAAATATATATGTGTGCTTTTCAAGGTATCTATAAGCATAGATCAATGCAAAATAGGATAAACAGAGTTTACCTTACTTAATAATAAGGCAGTACTTCTGCAAGAAAAAAAGTCTTCCTTAGATCCTATTAAATGCAATGAAATTGCCAGCCTCTCTGTTGCCTCTAATGGTTTGGATTACTCTTCTCAATAATACACTTCACATTTTCCCTTAACCTTTAGACAACTGGATTACCCTCTGACTTTACTTTTCAAGAGTTACTTAGATGCTGGATAGAATGACTGCAGTTTTCTCTTCTAAATGTTTCCACATATATAGAAAACAAATCCACCAAATTCTGAACTGCTTTCTCTCACTGTCTAACTATAAATTATTTTTAATTTTTTTACTTTTTATTTTTTACTATCAGGAGACTCAGGAGTTTTGAAGTCCTTTATCCACAAAGCAGGAGTGTATTCCCATGGACAAGGTGCACAGATGCTGCTGGCCAGGCCCTTGCTGTGAGTTATCAAGGCTTAGAGCACTCAGGCTGGGTTGCAGCAGTTTTGATTTTCAGCAACAGAGTGATGAGGAGACCAGCCTGTAATTTAGAAGTATTTCTGTACTGAAGAAAGATTTCACCCTTTTTCCCACTTTTTCCATATTTACTCAATTTTTTCATAACTTTTCCTGCCTCCCATATCATCACTTCCCCATTTTGATGCTTTCTTTGATAGCTCTGCTTCTCCAGCCATGCCTACAAATACCTCCACAAACTTTTCTCTCTCTCCCTCATCACAGAGGGCTCCAGGCTGCAGCCGGCCGCAAATTACAAAGCCAAGGGAAAGACACAGTAAGAGCTCAATTTTTTTCATGTAGGAAATCTGACAGAAATGTAATATCTAATCACAATAGGGCAGAAATATTGCTTGAAACATGTTCAGACCTGATGCAGGGAAAACAACAGGCTAGATGCATCTCTTCAGTTTTAAAAGCAATCCCAAGATTCCCCTCTAGCACATCTCAGCTCAGTGTTCCCCAATTCAATGTCCCAAAAGTTTAGAATCCTACTGTCTGTACTATGAGCCTTGGTTTACAAACTGCACTTCTGTGATCTCAACCTGTAACTGGCTTGGGGGAAAAAAAACCTGTCAGAAACAAGCTTTTCTATCTGAAGAGACTTATTCTTCTCTGGCTTCCTATTTTGGGGTTGCAAAGCAGTGTGATGCTCTTTGCTATGTGTTTTGTTCTATTTTTTATATAATCTGAGAAAAGATAAATGTAACAATGAAGGCAGCAGTCACAGTGCCTCTGATAAAGCAAAGAAACAAAAATCCAGCATACTAATGAAAAATTACAAAAACTGTGACTCAAGGGAAATACTCTGAAAACCAGACCTTTAGATAGAAAGAAAGGTCCTGTAGGAATTGCCTGATGTGAACACCAAGTGGCATCCTGGGAATTAAATTTCCCTCTCTGACACAGCTCAGGCACATTATGTGCTTTGTCCAGGCTTTCCTTTCAGTGCAATTCATACCAGCATCAGCCCTGGGATAAATCCTGGCCTGGTCTCTCCATGGAAACATTTTCTTTGAAAGTTATTACTGTAAATTTGCTCCAGCAATTGAAACTTGGCTTTGCAATCTGTGCTGGATAACTTCTACCCATAGTTATTGTCCCATCCCTTTTTTATTTTCTGCCCACCCAGCTCCTGCTTCAGCCAGCACCAGGGAGAGTAGAAAAAAATAAAAATTAGGAGGTCTCCCCAGTGCCTTTAGGCGGCCTAAGAGCAGGAGATGGCATTGCAGGCAATGGATGTGTGTCCCTCCTTTGCCAGGTCAGCAGCAGGCAGAGCTCAGTGCTGCAGAGGTACAGGGGTGGAGTCAGGAATCAAATTGCCTCCCCACAGATCTGGATATTGGGAAAAAAAAGAAACTGGTTCCTCAGGAGGGAAGAAGACATACCACATCCAGTTTTACATGCTTTTTGAGAAACTGAGTTGTATTTTTTGTCGGAAATTTAGGCACCCATTATATTTTCCATCTTTTTGGGCTTGTTTTTTTTCTAAGTAGTTTCTCATCAAAGAGTGTCCTCTGTGTCTGTTGCTGTCTTCTTTTTTTCATCTAATGGAAAGCTGTTCTGAACTCTCAGCCAAGATGGGGATAATAAATACCTCCAAATGATCATTCTTTTCTTAGGTGCAGGTGGGAGCTCAGTGTACCAGCACACAGTGTCTGCTAATAATTTTATGCTGTGTGTGCCATATTCACATTAAAAAAAAAAAAAAAAAAAAAAAAAGGTGGGATAATGATCTTCAGTGCCGTTTGTGGGATCAGTCCTAAAACCTGGAAAAATAAATATATTTGCACATCTCATAGTACTGATTTGATTATTTTGTTAAATCAGAGCTGCTAACCTTGTGCTGCACCTGTACACTTGGACCCTGGATTACCACCAGGAATATAAGAAGAAATGGGAAACTGAATCCTTAAAGTTAGCTATAAGGCTGGTTTTAAATAACTGACTACTTGAACATTATACAAGAACATCTCTGCATCGACTGAAAAAATAATGAAAGACCCAGGAATAGTGTTTCAATACTGGTTTATTCTCGCTGTAATACAAAGTTGGAAATACAGTGTATCACTCCATACAAATAGATGATTTGTATCATTTTATTGTGGTATCTGGGTTTTAGCTGGGATAGAGTCAACTTCTTAGTAGCTGTTACAGTGTTGTGTTTTGGATTTGGAATGAGAATGGTGTTGATGGCACACTGATGTTTTAGTTTTCTGCTAACTTGTGTTTATTCTGAGTCAAGGACTTCCTTTTCTTTTTCTTTTTTTTTTTTTTTTTTGTTTTTTGGTGGTTTTTTGTTTTGTTTTTGGTTTTTTTTTTTTTTTTTGGTTGGGTTTTTTTGTTTTTTTTTTTTTTTTTTGTTTTTTTTTTTTGGTGGTTTTTTTTGTTTTGTTTTTGGGGGGTTTTTTTTTTTTGTTGGTTTTTTTTTTTTGTTTTGTTTTGTTTGTTTGTTTGTGTCTCATGCTTTGCCAGTGAGGAGGTGTGCAAAAGAAACCGAGAGGCAGTATAGCTGGGACAGGTGATCTGAGCTGACCAAAGGGATATTCCATTCCATGGAAAGTCATGCCCAGTATATAACCTGGGGGGAGTTACCTGGAAAGGTGGCTGCTCTGGGCTCAGGAAGGATGTCTGGCACTGATGAGAGATTGCATTGTGCATCACTTGTTGTTTCTTTTTTTATTATCATTATTATTATCAATCACCATTATTACCGTACATTAATTTATTTTATTTTGTTGTATTACTCTTATCTCAACATACAAGTTTTAAATCTCCTCCCTATTCCACCAGGGGGAGAGAGAAAGGGAGTGAGTAGCTACATGGTGCTTAAAACCACAACATATGGTTAAATAAAATTACACCAAAAGAAATCTCCTTTTTGCAGATACTTATGACCTATGATTCAGTCTAGTGAATGCGATGATTTAGAGTTGTATCATGGTTTGAATTTTAAAAAAATCTATCATAAAATCATAGTATTAAAGACTAGGGATTCTTTGCATCTCTCACAACTTTTGCACTTTCTTTCCTGTTAAAGACATATTTCTCTCTGTCCTGTTTATTTGAGAAAAATGCAAAGTCTTCATTGCACTTTGATCTCTGTTTTGTCCTAATGCTCTTCAAGTCTTTGCTTTGCCTTCACAGGATTTCCAAAGCAGCACCTATGTTTGCAAAAAACTGCATGTTTTGGGAGTTGTACTGTACTACTCTTTCCAGCAGTAGTGTTCGTATATTGTTCTATGTCTCCAAAATGGGACAGACGCAATTCCACATTTTGTACTCTTATTTCGCACTCCAAACAATTACACCATTCTGAAAAATGCACAGTTTTCAACACACTTCCATTTTAGCTCATACATAAAAACATATAACATTGGAATAATCTAAGTATTTTTTTGTCTCTGGTAATGGCAAAATGAAAACAGCTAATCTGTAGAAGATATATTTTTCCAGACCATGTATTTCATATATAGCCTCACTAAAAGGGATGTGATGATGAAGAATACCAATGAGAGGATACTATGGGACATAAAGAGCACTAAGATGAGGGAGTTGTTGTTTTCCTTTCATTCTTTCCCAACAACAGTCTCATTGCCTGCTTTCATTGTCTTGGAATGCTTTTTAAAATCACTAAATCATGGGAAAAAATTGCCATATTCTTACCCATGTCTGATAATTCGGTGGCAACATTATTCACACCTGGTGTTTTGTTGTTCCTGAACTCCTGATTGCCTCTTGAATCACTTCAAAATTTAATCCTTCCACAAATAGCTCATGTGTCTGGGAGACATCTTTTTATTCACTATCTCCCTGTAGTGGACACCTAAAAGTACTTTTCCATGCTCTTCTGTAATTGAGTTTTTTATAATGAAAAGGGTTCCTTATTTGTTCCTTATCAGACATAAACGTGGTTAATATTCTCTCTTCCGTGCACTGATACCCTTATAAAATGTGTTTATTTTATTAATCTTCCTAACCTAATTCATTTTTTTTCCCCAAGCCATGGAAGTATTGCCTTTCTGCTTGCACCGCTGACCTCATGAGTTTCCTTCTGGCTTCAGAGTTTCTCATCTAGAGTTCAATCCTGATTCTGAAGTCTCCAACATTGCTCTATGTCAATCTCAGCTGTTTTCCTGCAATCTTTATCCAACAATCTTTTTTCCATTATTTTTTAATTTGTTCCTACTCTCTGTTCCAATGTTTTCTTTTCCATATTCTTGCAGGTGTCTCACTTGGTATCAGTTTTCTCATAAACATCCCAACATTTTTGAAGACTCCAAATACTTTTAACTTCTAACCAGTATTCCTCTCCTTATTCTGGATTCTTCAAAGAGTTTGTATTTTCTTCTGTGTCTCATCTGCTTTGTTTCATTTTGCTCAGCTCTTGGTTGGAGGCAATCATTTTCCTGCAGTACAGAGAGCTCTCCTGCAGCCAGCTCCCCATCTCTTTCTTCTGTGTCTTTAACATTCTCATCTGGACCCCACAAACCTTCCTCCCTTTCCTTAAGGGATCAGCCAGGAAAACACTGGATGGCAATTTAAATAAATTTACCTTTAGCTCTTCAGAGAACCAATCTTGTGTTTTATGATCAGTGAGCTTCATCACAATGACACAAATGTTTCCTGGTTCCTTCCCTTAAACCACAGACAGGAGTGCAGAGAGAACAACAAACCCAGTTGTTGCTGACAGCACAGCATTCACCAGTCGTCCAAGTCCCATTTCATTCTCTGCAGTTACCTCTTCACTGCAAAAAAGTGCCAAAATCCAGCTTCAAGAGGTTTGTTTCCTAGTCCTATTCATTATTTCACAGCTGAGATAATCACAACTAAGAAGTTCCTGGTTTATGTAAAGCCGAAATGCTGGATGTTCATATTCTCCTGTATTATTTCCACAGCTCAGATTGTTCAGCACAAAAAAAAAAGAAAAGGTATATGAAGGTTTTGGTATTTTTTCCATTTAAATTTTCCTGGTGAATGGACCAACATACCTGCGACAATCCAAAATATAGGGAATAGGTACTGGTAAACAAAAGTCTAAGGACTGTTTTAAACATTGGCTAGTACATGATTTTGCACAATACTTTATCCTATTTATAACTGAAGAATTAAATCACTCTGTAACTAAATGTATTAAAATTCTAATCATAAAAAAGTCAGCAAAATGTAAATAGGCAAACAATTAAGACAACTGAAAGAGGAAGGGCAAGCAAATTTAAAGCAAGTAATAGAAAATAACTTCACATTTATTAATTTTGTGTAAACAAAATTTAACTTAAACTGCATCACTTTGAACCTTATTTAATTGTGTGACTCTGCCTAAATCACATTGACTGAAAGAATTGTGCCTACTTGTAATGCTGAACTTGGATCTTGAAGTTAATGGAAGCCTCCATACTGAGTTTACTAAAAATTATGTTTAACAGAAACACGATGATGATCTGCACATTTGCACACAGTGGGGCTTTGGAGGAAGCCTCCCAAGGAAGGTGAGTTCCACATGCCATGGCAGAGGGGACAGTGATCTCTGTACCTGAGAACTTGTGGTGTTTGACCACTGTGGATGTCCTGCTGATTCCTCCACAGCTCCCAAGAGTGCAAGGGAATCACAGGCACAGTGCCTCACCTGCCTTGTTTTGTGTCCTAACAGAGGGCTGCCATGGGAAGAGATGCTGAATTGTATCTTGGCCAGCCCTTCCAGCCTCTCTAAATGTGTAAGATACAACACGTTTGTATTTAACTAACATGTTTGTTAGTTAATAGCCAAGAAAACAAGGGCTTACGCTTGAAATCTATGCAGAAAAAAAAAAAAAATAAAAGCCAGGTTCTGGCCAAAGAACACCACACGATGAGGCACTCACGTGTCGAGGCATGAGGGCAGCAAACACATCATCTCTTGCATTACAGCATTCTACACCAAATCCTGCAAAGCACAGAAACTGTCCAAGCCTCCTTTGGGAGTTGTTGCTGCAGTCTGTGGGATATTTGCCATACCCAAACCATCTTCAGCCAAGCCTTCAGCTGGGTGGGGAGCAGTGGAACCACACCAGGGTGGGCCGGGAGGAGGTGGCTGGGGAGGCTGGGTGGGCTCTGGGCCCCATTGCCCCTGGAGCCACCTTTCTGTGCTGACACCTGGAGGGGAGCTGGCTCTTCCAGCCCACAGCTTGTGTCCAGCATGAGGAAGAGTGGCACGGGAGAAAAAACCCTGCAAAACTTCCAAATACCCTTTCTTTGGCATTGGAAAGTCCTTCTTATTTTTCTAACTAGAAGCAGCTCATATTACTCAGAAGGACAGTTGCTTAGAAGAGGGATATATCCTCTAAAAAGTAGTTTGTGGACTAGTTGAGCCTATTTCTTTGCAGCAGATTTTCTCAGGGATTTAAGAATTAAGTATAGTTGATGGGATATCCTTGGAATTCTGTTTGATTGGGGAACAGTTTGTGTGGTAAATTTACACAGTTATCTTTTTCTAGTGCACTGTCAGGGCGATGCTCCAAGTTTAGGCCTGGAAATTTTGTATTTAGGAAATGAAATATTACAAAGTGTCTTTTTTTCCCCCCTCCCCTTTTGAAATAGTCTAGACCTGGGAAGCAGATCTTGAGAATTTGTGCTAATATAGCTATTTGAAGGGACTGTACCAAAGAGACTGAGTGCTGAAGACCCCCCTCTCCTAGAGCAGAGGATTTCCTCCACTCCTCAGCATCAGAGAAAGCTCTACATAATTATCTGATTTTACACTACTGTGAGAAAGTCACAGGAAAATAACAGAAGCATCCCTGGCTTTATTTATTTCTAGTAAAGCTTATATATTGCTGTGTATCATTCTTACCTGGACACAGGCCTTAAGGGTAAACACTGTCCTTAAGGCAGCATTAACTAAAAGATGAAAATATTTTTAAAAATATTTTAAAAATACTTTTCTCTAGAGATGGTGATTCCTGAAAGCATTTCCTGCAAGATACAGGAAATATTCACTTTTCATCAGGTTCTACTAGGTTCCTTACTCGTATAAAGTCATGCTTGGAAAAATATTCTTTCTAAAGAAAATTAATAAATGCTATCCCAAGACCTCTTTTTCGCTTTTCTATAGACATACAGAAGACTTTCTTTCTAGTGGTGGAATACACAATTTTCAAGAATGTATTGCAAGATCAGAAGGAAGTAAGGTAAATATTTTCATGGATGTCTCTAATTATGCTTCCAGTTTTGTGTTTAGCTTTCCAGACCTGAGACTTTAGTATCCTAAAATAGAAACACATTAAGAAAAATATGGTCTTTATCATTAATTAAAACACCACAGTATTAAAAAATGAGCATTTTGTGGCTTTCTATCCATTTCCTGAATTAGACAAAAAATTAAGTATTATGGCAATATTTATTTCAGGCAATGGGCAGAAAAATGATCTATTCTTAAAGCAGATTGGATAAAGTCCAGAATGTCTGATTTCCAGCTCACTGTAATAACACTCCAAAAGGCCAGTGATTTGTATAAACTCTGATATTTTAATATTTATTTTCCATATAGCCTCATCCACAGGTCTTTCAATGTCAGAATTACCTCAATGAACAGGAAACTTCTTGTTTTAAGCATAGACATTAAACAATTCATATTGTTCAGTGTCTATCAATGTCTTTCCTGGTAAGTCAAACCCAAAGATAACCCTATGTATTAAACTTCAGGCTAGACCACTATGTGTCAAGGCAGCCAGCTCACCAGGAGGTCATGGGTCCCTTGTGCTTAGGTGATAACAAACCCAAGTGTGGTCCAGGCTATCTGCTGGCAGAGGCAAACCCCTCATTCTGCTCCTCAGCTACTTCCCTTCAGGCTGTTGTCTGTCTTTTTCCATTTGGGCTGTAACCTCTCCATTGCAGGGTCCCTCCTTCAGCCCCTCTTTGCCTGTTGCCAGGAAGAAGAAATCCCAGTCCCAGGATGGGTCTCTAGGTGTTGCTGTAACACCAATAATAATACATGCTGCTGCAAATACTTTTCCAGATATTAAATCTGTGCCAGGACTGCCTGATGTCTGTGGCTCCTCAGAAAGAGATGGACAAAAATACCATATTTTCAGTTGACTGTGATTCTCACCCTGCAGGACTGGTGTCCAACCCATGCCATATCCCACCAGTGTGACCAGCTTCCCTCACCTGTACTAGGTCATGAGTAGGATCTGCCTGTGTCAGAACCTGCAGCCCACATTTCAGGACATTAATGCTTTGACCAAACAGAAGCATGGCATGTAGATGCCCCATTTAGACTAGTGTATGAGGAATTTTGGCCAAAATATGGCCTCTCCTTGCACCTATTTCCATTCCTTTGAAACTGTCAGAACCCCTTGACCTTGCTATCAGAGGAGAAAAAAAGGAAAAGTTATTTCCATTAGCATGCCACACATTTGTGTCCTCAGCTGTGTCAGAAGGGGTGCTGAGCAGTGACCATGCAAGATTGGAGTGTGATAGACAAACCAGCCACTAATTCCAACAGGAGGAGGTAGGCCAACTGCCTCCAGTACTGCTTCTAGCTTTGCTTATAATGTGCACATCCAGCATCAGTTAGCGCTAGTCCAGCACTCGTTAGCTCTAGTGCTGTCCACATCACAATTGTAAAACTGCTGATATAGCTCAGCTCTGCTGCAAGGCATTTCCTCCCATGACTTTGGGATTAATGCAGCTGCAAATTTGTCTAGCTTCACTACAAAATTATTTTTATTTTTGATATTACACATATATTGTATAATAATATTACATATTATTTTTATAATATTTGGATATTATTATTGTGATATTTTGGAACTGGAGAAATAAAAGCAACAGATAGGCAAATACAGTGATAGAAGGATGCAGTGTGGCCCTAACTGGGAAGGGAAAATAAGATATTTGGTTGCCAGTTATGCACTTCCTTCCCTCTATCTTTTAATGGAGTTAAACCATCTCACCTCTCTGTAGAAGTACTTTGAGAACAATGGAGTGAAATGCCATACAAATATCTGTACTATTAGTATTATAATTTTTGCTATAATGGCTGTGGTTATCTACAGAACAAAAAAAAGCATTTTGTTGCCTATAACACCATGAGCACATGTCCTCTGGTAGTCTTATGATACACAGACTTCTTCCAACTTCAATGGGGATCAACTGGGCAGGCTTTGGTCCATGTCCCTGCACTTGATGGTGTCCCATGCCTTTTGAGAGCTTTCACTTCGGAAAAGAATTTTTTTTTCAGTATCCATGCCATGTCTCTAATATCTTAAGCTCATGCTAAGTTCTGTCCTCCTCCTTGACTTTTCTCCTGCTTTATCAACACCAGTGAGGTTAGATGAATTGGGGGTTGGCAACACATCTCATTTGCTCCATCTCCTTCTAGGCGCTAAATTTCCAAATTTTCTGGTTAATTTGGATATTCTTAGTTGCCTGTCATTGATCAAATCTCCATTCCTGAGTGTTTGTAAGTCTTTCTTTTCCGCACCCCAAGAATTTGTTTCCAGTCTGGAAAGGAAATTTCATTTTAGTCCGTTGCATTGCACATCATTTCCGTTCGGGCCATTTTCTTGTAGTCAATAAAATCCCCCAATTTTTTTTTTCAATTGCCTTTCTTTGACCGTATCTCCATTGCAGAGTTTGTAAGTCCTTCTTTTCTCTTTCCAGGATTTCAGTGGGGATCAATTTTGGCAAGCTGTGGTCCATGTTATTGCCTCTGTTACTACTTTGCAACAGTGAGTGCTAGTGGTTGAAAAAGCATTATTTCCATATATGTGGATCTTATATATTCTGCCTTGCTTGAATGACTCCTCAGTCTGATATTGAGTAAGACAGGAGAGCACCTTTCCTTTGCCCTCTCTGAGGCACTGCCAGACCTGGAGGTGCTGAGTGCTGGGACCTTTGCAGCCCTGGCTGTGCAGCCCAGGCTCTGGCTGCCCTGGAGCCTGGCTTGCCCATTGGTGAGTGACCAATGACACTGGCCATGCACTGTCACCAGAAGCACTGATGGGGTAAGAGTGCCAGCCTGGTGCCCACAGTGGGCCCATGCTGCCTCTTCTGACACATGGTTGGATTCAGGGATCTTTTGTCCTCTTCCATGGAGAGTAAATCCAGCGTGGAGTTGGCAGCAAACATGTACTCAGTTGCAAACCTCGGCATACCAATACTTAACACCTCCTGACTTGGAAGCTACTTTTTTTCTCTGACCTCTTTCATGAAAGCACCCTATTTTCTGTTCAACTGTTCTTGCTGCTTCCTTGGCTTTCAATGAGGTTATAATCCTGTAAAGGGTGAAATTCTCAATGACTGCAAGGAAGTCTACAAGGAACATGCAAAGTGTTTTGAGGAGAAGTTGGGAAATAAATGCAAACTAGTGTGTTATCATGACAAACAGTGGTCCTAGTTTTAATAACAATTCACTTTTTATTCTCTGCAACTAAGATGACACTGCTGTTTCTCATTTTTACTTAATAGAAGAAAATATAATCAGAATATTTATTCTCTCCATGCATAGTTCTGATTATAAACAGCTACAGAAGAAAAGGAAACAAATCAGACCTCTTCAACCCTGTGAATCTGAAAAGCATGTTCATCTACAAGTGTTCATTCTTCTCACCTATCACTCCAAGGTAGATATCAAGTGCTGGTATTTACTCAGCTCACTGACCCTGGAGAGGCTGTCCAAAAATTGGTAGAATTCTTCACTGACTCCAAAAGCTGTGGTCAGTCCCAAAACTGTCTATTAATTACAGTGATCAGAGAAGGGACAAGCTCCAAAGACCTGCACAGGACCTGCTGTGCTCACAAAGTTGGCTTTGCAATCACACCTACATTTGTGGAAGATAATACCACAACTGTTATGCTAATGTGTTGAAGGAGAGACTCAGGAGAGGTGTCCTGGGATCTATGCCATGCTCAGAGCTGTACTTATTCACGAAGCGCCTCACCTGCCTTTGAACTCTCTTTGGCCTTTAACACAAAGCAAGTGTGCAGCATAATTAACAATTCAGCCTTGGCACAGGCACAGAAATTGATCAGAATGAACAGCAAAACCATCTGTATGGGGAGCCAGATAGCTTCAGCCCCTCACCTCTTCATGGCAAGGGAGCCCATTTCTTTGAATTTCTTTCCCAGTGATTTTACTGGCATGTTAAATTCTTCACCAATTAAGCTGAAAATAGAATTTTGTAGGGTCATATGCCTAAAGCGGCGTCAGGAAGCTGAATTGATCATTCATGGATTTTAATCTTTGGTTTCCCTTATTGATTTAATTTTAAATAAATGTGAACTGTTAAGTGAACTGTCATGTGGCAGAGCAAGAGAAGAGAAGCACACCCAGCTCTGAAAGTATAGAAGAAGCACAGAGCAGATCAAGAACTGACACATTAGATTTGCAGAGGCTGCATTTCAGTGTACTTAGAGAATACCTAAGTAGAAATCTCTCTGGAGTCTGGCCTGTCGTGTTTGGGCTGTGCTGATGAAGGCACTGACTTTTGTTTCCTGTTTGAGTTATTTTATCAAGTTACCTGAGGCTTTGAAGTTCTGTCTTTTTCCCATTTAGCAACACGTTTCCTAGTCAATAGGAATCACCAAGCTCAGTTATAACCTCAGTTACATCTGTGTGTCCCAGCAGGTTCCAGCTAATGCATAAGCCCCAGCACCTTTCCTGCACCAGTGATTTTTGTGAGTGAGGGGAATGCTACATCTGAGGAGAGGCAGAGGAGCAGCTGGAGCAGTATCAGGCTCTGCAGCCTTGCAGGAGGTGCTGCAGACATGAAGAGGCTTCACCTTGATGTCTGCAGTGCTGAGAGCCTTTAGAGAGGCACCAATTGTGAAATGGGATTTTCTTGTGTCCCAGGGAGGAAAAAGATTTTTCTATGAGAGTCAATGAGTGCAGAAACACTCTTAACTACCCTCATAACAGAAATGCTGTTTCATGACATATTTTCACAGCAAACACTACTTGCTTATTCACTATCACACTCAACCCTTGCTCCATTATATACTTGGCACCTGCAGCTCCTGTACTGGGCCCCATTGACTAAAGAGATATAGATAGTAGAGGGTAACAGCAGCACACCAAACAACGGATATTAATCTCATACTAAAAAAGCCTTTTTCTTAACAAGGTGTGGAAAAAGAGACATTGAGGCCCCATCTCTTCACCTAAAAGAACAGATAGTAAATTGAATATAAGGAAAAGAGGAGCTGGAAAGTGAGAAAGATGAAGGGAGCCATAAACCCAATTTTTGCCTTTTATGGATAAAAACATTACAAAACTGTAGCTTTATTGAGATTTCCCTGGGTCCTATGCTATAGAAAGTGTTGATTTATTGTTCGTTCATGGGATTTTTTTGACACAGCATCTTGAAAGGACTGTGGCTGATGGAGAGCTGTAGTGATGGGATGGCCCAGTTGCCATGCACAGTGTAGAGCTCCACAGCTGGGTTTCCAGAGGCAAGCTCCAGCACTGGTATTCAACTCAAGGTGGGGAAAATTTGAGGCACTCTTTCCTCCACCCCAGCCAGTCTTCTGCTGTAGGATTTTACATAGGAGGAGATGACCAAAATCTTGTGGCTTTTCTTGTTGTGGTATGAACATCCTTGACAAAAGGAAGTGGTTGGTTTGTCTAGACAGATCTCAGGAGATAGAACATGTAAGAGGCCCAGGCTTTTAACCCATTGTGAGGGTTGCACCCAGCAGCAAGTTTAGAATTTTTATTAGAGCAAAGGCTGGAAACTTTTGGCTCTGTTCACTTGATATGGCAAAGATTTCTGTAAGTCCTGCAGTAATACTTTACTAAGTGGTCATTTACATCAGCAAAAATTTTATAGTAATAGTTCTCTGATTATTCTGTTTTTTCATGATTATTACAACAGAAGGATTCATACACAGACAATGTGCATTTAACTCTTTCCTTTCTGTGCCCTGCATCTTTCAGCATCATGCACATGTGAAGACTTTCTTTCACAATATTATGCCACTGTGCCCTTTCTAAGACTACTGCTACAAGAGTGTCAGCATCATTGTGTCTTTAAATTTGTATTTATTGTGGACAGCACTAAAAATCTTGGCTGTGCATTTAAAATAATTTTTTTTTGTTTTAAAATATATGTTATCTATGTGTTTATATATTTTCACATGTTTCTAATAACACCTAGTTACCAGTAATGGTTGAGAAAATATCTGCTTTTATAAGAAAATGAGGGATTTTTCCTGCCTTTTTAAATTCTAGAAATAAATCTTTTCACATTAACACAATGAAAAAAGCTGAAAGATCCACAAGGTCATTTAAAAAATAACTTCCTAGACACTATTCAGAGAACTAGCATAGATATTCTTCTTATAAAAAGAATCCCTAATCTACTATAGTCTTGTTTAGTGTTTCAGTGCTTCTTTAAGAAAGTGAGGCTAATATCACAATGCTTCTAAGTTATTAAAACTGAGATAAAATTGTGCTTCAGGGATCTTCCTTTAGGAAAAAAAAAGAAAAGAAAAAAAAAAAAAAGAATACTTTTATCAGATTTGTGATTCCAAAGCAATACTGGTTACAGTTTTTTGTGGATTATACTTCACATCTCTGTGTCTGCATTTCATTAATTGAGAGAAAAAAGGCACTGCTACCTGTCTCTCTGATAGCAGGAGTAAAATAATGAGTCCATCTCAGAAATTTCCCTGTGTCCTTGATGATAAAACTGCTGTCCCCAGAACTTTAGGATATTCTCTGTGTCAAGAATGCATCTGAAGTATGTCCTCAGGGCTCGCACTGGAAGGGGAATACTGCTGATGGAAAATTCCTATTGAATCATTAGCAATATCTCTCTTTTCTCAAAGAAGTTTTGTTCTGACATAGCCCAGTTATGGATGAGTCAACTCCAGTAATCTTAGGCCAAATTCTAGGCCAATTTCCACGCCTAGTAATCCTATGCCAAAACCAAAGGCTTTTTAATTCCCTTTATAGCTGTGTGGATAACTGAAACAGTTGAGCTAGATCTCTGTATGGGCAGATGTTGAATAAATCTAAGAAGATTATTTTGCCTCTTGCTTTGGCACCATGAAAGGAGCTGCTGAGATGGAAGTGATTTATGTCCAGCAGTCCCCAGAGTGCCACAAAGAGCTCTGGGGTGGTCCACAAGGTTGATGTTCCTGAGGATGAGAGCTGAAGGTGTCCTCCAAAAAAAAGTAAAGCAGAAGAGTTAAATCTGGCATGTCACTCATTCAGACATTTTCTCATATTTCTTAGTAGAAGTGGAGTTTAGGTCCCCCTTGGGCAGAAAGAGGGGTGGGGTGGATGTTCCCTCTTTACTAAGCAGCTCTCTCATGGCTCAGTCAGAATCTCCTGCACAAGGGGTTCCAGGTCTGACCCTGGCAGAAGGGTGTGTTTTGCTCAGCCAAGTGAGCAGCAGAGTGACTCTCAGCTGGAGAGAGTAACTCACCATGAAAACCAAATGCTCTAGAGGTGAATTGATCCTCTTGGGCACAGCAGGATGTCACACCAGAACTGCTGCCCACGGTGTCCAACGATGTCACCCAGAGGCTGGGTTCTCGGGGGAATGTTATACAAAGGAATCTCTCCCTTGGGTGAGATACCTTTATCTGCAGAGCATGGGCTCCCCAGGTGCCCTTTGCAGACTCCTACAACCCATTTGGAAGGGGATGGACATTCCACCTTTGCCCCAGGACCAGCCCCACTGCACCTAAGCTCCAGACACCCACATCCTCCTGTGCATCTCAGTGTCCTGCAGCTGTTCCCTGCCTTGCAGATCATGGTGAGTTCTTCTCTCTCCTTTCAGAGCTCTTGGTCTTTCTCTTGCTCACTCTCTCCCTCTTTATCAGGGTGTTACCTGGGTGTTTTTATAGACTCTCCAGGAGGAGGTTGTTTATAAACATTATTCATGGCAGCTGCGTGACTTGAGACACCCAACAAATGTGAAATGGAACAGAAGAAACAGGAGCAGTCATAGAATTTGAAAGAAAACAACGTCTTCAGACAGAGCTCAAGCTAGGCCTACCAGACAAAGTGCTTCCCAGCATGGAGAAAGATTTTAGCCTTTGACTCCTGCTCATCAACAGACCGACAACCTCCAGTTTTACTATGCCTATCAGTTGCTCCTAGTGGTTCATCTTCAGTGTTAAAACTTACTGACTGCAGCTAGAAGAAAAACAATGGATTTTCTATATCCATCCAGACAGTGATCTCTGGAGAGAGTATTAGGTGGCTTCTTAAACCTACTTTTTCCTGCTTGAATCTGTGCTGTGTACTGCTACTTCTTTGAGAGGTAGGAGGGCAGCTGAGGAAATCATCCTGGGGACAAAACTTGAAAATGATCTATTTTACTCTAACGGTTCAATAGCAGACTAGTGGTATGAAAGCCTGGGAATTAGAGGTAATACCTTCACACATCTCTGACTCCCTTGGCATCTGGTGTGCATTGATGTAAGAGGGAAGAGAATAAGAACTCAGCTACTCTCCATTTCAGTGACGCCATATCTAATCACAAATAGCACATATCAGAGGCACAGACAAGCCTTGGGGATATGCTGATCAGTCACCTGGTAAAACATAATGACTCACACAAGGCTGTACTTGGAGTTTTTCTCCTGCTTAGTCCATTGCATATGCTGAGCATTTCTGTAATACATGTGAGGTCTGATTTCCCTTACTCCTTACAAAGTTTTTCCACCTCCTAACAGAGAGTCTGTTCAGACATCACTCTTTGCTATCCTCCTGAATCAAACTGAAGACATCTCCTCCTACATTTCGTGAACACATACAGTTGAGCAGATGACCAGGTGAAGTCAATTTACATAGTGAAACTATTATGAAACTCTGAAACTTGTTATACCATGGATGATCATCCTTGTACCCAAGGGATAGGAGGAAGAATTTTCCCTTTTGTTAACACTGTGAGTAAGTATGACTGCAAAGATTAGCATGAAAATTATCGCATTTGTAACACCTGGGATACAAATGGCATCATGCTATCACTTTCAGAATGCTGCACTTTGACCTATATACCTTCCTGTATAATTGCTACTTTCTTTTTACAAGTCAGGTGTCAATAATAGTTCCCAGAATTCATTAAAGATTAAGAAATTATAGCATTTAACAAATCCAGTTCATTAGTCTGGGAGCCTACTTTTAAAAACATAATTTTCTTTTGCCTTCATTCTCTGATGTGTCCTTCCACCTTCTGCCAGGGACACCCCAACACTCAGGCATTCAGTTTCTCAGCGACTTTCAAGACTTATATCCATATTAGCACCTCATTCCTGCCTTTCTGCTCTAGGATATGGCCTTTATCATTCTGCCTTTGGTGTGGTTTTTTTTTTTTTTTTTGGGTTTTTTTTTTTTTTTTTGGGTTTTTTTTTTTTTTTTTGGTTTTTTTTTTTTTTCTTTTGGGGGTTTTTTTTTTTTTTTTTGCCAGGGATCTTCTGGGAAATAAATTGGGGATTGATCTGGGTTAAGTTCATAATTTTTTTTTTTTAATAGTTCTAACTCCTAACTTGGTTTCCAGCACCAAGCAACTGTGCAGGGAGTGTGTGGTGTGGCAGTAGGAACAAAGCACCTGGGAAGAAATGAGAGTACCCAGGGTAAAGAAGGGTCAAGAACTTCTGACTTTGTCACTAGGTGCAAAAACTAGAGTCAAATCTGGGATTTGTGCCTGTATTGACAGAAAGAAATTAGGTTTTGCTCTCAGAAATGCAAGAGCCTGGAGCTGTTTCCATAATGAATGAACTGCTAAACTCTAGGGGATGTATAACCCACAGTTAAATATTTTGGAAATGGAGTAGACAGTAGGAAAGATATTTCAGATTAGTTTTTAGACAGTATTGTTTAAGACGAGAGAAGAAACTGACCTGTTTTTCAAAGGAAGTGTTCCGGAGCTTCTAGGGAAGAATAGGTTTTGTTTGTCAGGGACAACATGTATTTTACACAGATTTTCTTAAAATTGCTTTCTTTTAATGATGATGATTGTCCATGAGTGTGTACATAATTGCACATGAGGCATGGTAATGAAGAGTTTAACCTTTCATTCAACATTGCAGATTTACTAAGTCATTTAATCTTTCTAAGAAAGGGGGATGATTCGTATGTATTTGTATATATACATTATTTGACATAGAAGTGCCAAGCACCTTTCACCTGCCTAGGAGTTCCACAAAGCACCTTTATGTCCATCCTGAAAAATAAATCTTATTTAGATGTTGACATTCAGCATCAATTTCCCACTAAAATCTTGGGGTTTTACCTGTAAAGTGCAAAATTCCAAACATGAAAAAAATTAACTTGAGGAGTGATGTCTTTGTCTTGTTATTTTTATGCTACCTGCAAAAAATAAAAGTGCAACTCTATTCTAAAGTCCAGAAAAAAATTCACTATTAAGGGAAAGTTAATTTGCATATGAAATAGGTTCAACTCTTAAATTCTGCATGAATTGCAAATGGAAATGGATGCATTTTATTCTAAGCAAGACAATGCTGCTTTTATTTTTCTTTTCCCAAAAACCCCCAAAAACACTATCACATTGTTTAGAGCAATACTGCTGTAGATTAGCATCTGACTTTACATAGGACAATTAATTTATAAAATTTAAGCCTGTCTCTTGAGATATTATTGGAACAAGGCAGTAGATATCAACAGCTTGAATGCAGCCCTGCTAGCAAAAATCAGTATTGTACAGTCTGAAAGGTGCAGTAAGCTCTGAATTAATGAGTGACCTACAGAAGAGAGAGACTTTAATTTCTCAGTTTTCCTTACCTCAAAGAAAAGTTACAGGAGTCTGCTCATTTGGTTAATGGAAAATTGGCTTAGTGGCTTCCTGATCTGCTCCCTTCCTTCCTCTGCTACTTTCAACTTGCCTCAGGCTGGTAGTTAAAAGCCCTGTGCAAACACAGAGGTTGGGTTGGGCTGTGGTATCAAAACAAAATGAAGGAAAGAGGGAGGGAGAAGGGGCTGTCTCAAGGGTTTGAGGACTATTTCAGCAGCTGAAAATATTCCACAGTGGAGTATGGAAGTGCCAGAAGAGTCTCTAATATCTTGATCAAAACAATACACTGTAACACAGGTAAACCATGACTACCTGCATTGCTTCCTCATGAAGTAAAAAGGCTCCACAACAGCTGTTTCTGCCAAGGTGAAGTTTTTTGGATAGGTCATTAGTTAACTTCTCCACTTTGCTGTGAGTATATTTAAGAATTCTGCAGACTGGGGAAAACTTGCAATTTAATTGGGGAAAATGGCAGATTTGTTATAAAACTTTATGTGGGTGATTTTCTCAGTGTTTATTCTGCTATTAAAAAAAAAGGAGGAAAACTTCCTTTCCTTTGTTTATGATGTTGGGAGGAAAAAATGGCACTTCCTCTGAGCTCCAAGACTCAAAGGGGCTTACAAAATGAAGACTCAATAAAAAGAATAATATTTTTTAAAGTAATGTCTTTTAAACAAAACCAGCTTCCAGGACTCATTTAACTGCTGAAGCATGCAAGTTACTGCAATCATCAGCTAGACATGAGAAGATCAAAATAAATCTCCAATATTGAGTCTAGGCTCAGCTGCTTATCAAGTAAAGAAACTTTTTGACACATGATCTCAAGTCTGCTGTTTCTGTGGGCTGAGTTCATATCTCTGATGTCAACTTTCTCCTATCACGGGCTGTCACATAAGTAAGTGAGTGAGGGACCTGTGCTGATGACAGGGTATGTCATCTCACATTCTCCTTTACATACACTAATATATCAGACTTTTCATTCTTTGACACACAGTAATAATAGTTTCTTTCTGGATTGTCTTTTCCCTCCCTTGACATGACTGAGTCAGTCTCCTGGGACCAAAGCTCAGCCATAACCTGCAGGAATGAGGCATCCTGGATCAAATCTTTAGGCCTTGAAAGACCTAAATTCAGTTCTTTGCTCTTTGCACAGTGGTGGGGAGGAAGTGGCAGACGACAGGTGACTGGTACATAGTTCATAAAATGAAGGGAGTATCATGTTGTCCCATCTCTCTCATGCTTCAAAAATAGGAATTATTTGTCCTGCCAAACACATATATAAATAACCTTGCTATCTGTGCTTTGCACAAATTGGTGTAGTCAGCAAAAACACATTATTATTTTTCCTCAATGTTCAATGGATATTATATAGTCAAAGGAAAATATATTTTCAGGTGTCAATTATCATTGCCAAAAATTTTCATTTGTAAAACTAAAACAAAATTAATCAGAAGAGGATGTGAAAAAAACCCCAAAACATTCACATGAAACACCTTGTAGATGGGGAAAAACCATGGGATTTGATAAAATGTAAGAGATTCTGCAAATGTTGACCTTGGAAATAACCATGCTTTTGTGATGGGAATATCAGACAGTGGAAAAGAACAGGCTTGCCCATCATGTTATGGCCTACAAGCTGGTCGACCTCTGCCCACAATGTTGTTCTGAAAATGCCACCAATACAAACTTCCTTTGAGAGCCAGGAGCCTGCTCTAGCCACCCTTGAGAAGATGACCTTTAGGTGCCCAGATAGCTTCAAGGTTCAGTGAGATGCAGACAGGCACCTCATTTTAAAATTCACTATTTTGATCTTGAAACTTGACAAAGTTTATTAATTTTTTTGCTCTTGAGTCACACTTTTATCCACCTGTAAGCCAGTAAGGCCTTGTCATCTGGATAAAACTAGAGTTTATGAAGTTACAATAGCCAGGAAAGAGTTTGCTTTAGTGGCATGTTTCTTTCTGCTCTGTGTCAGGGTGTGCTTTGTGGTTACTGTTTAAAGGTAAATATTCAACATGCGCATTTTGAAAAATTTCTCTTTCTTTCTTTTTTTTTGTAATTTTCACTTTACCATGGTTGAAAGTTAGTTTCCTTCATGCACATAGATCTCTGTGGTATGAATATTTTGCTGTACATCAGAATTGTAAGCAATGCCCAAGACTCAGTTGGCATCTAACACTGGGTGTTAAGATCTATAGTCTAGTGCAGAGGCAATGCATGCACATAGAAACTATTGCCTAAAGGTAATCACATGAAAAAGAACTGATTTCCACCTTTCCAGTTTAAAGCAACTGTCCCTTTTCCTTTTAAATATTTTCAACTTTCTCTAAGGTCTATGACAATATTGTATTCACAGACATCCTTATTCCTCTTCTAAATGTCAGGGTGCTTACTCTAAGAGGTTTGAAGCTGGAGACTGTAATGTGCATAAAATAATTTCTTACCCCAAAATATAAAATAGATTTAGCTGGACAAATAGCAGCAGCAACCACTTCAGTAAATGCATCTTAGGCATACACACATACAAGCTTATACAAATTATTTATTCAACCAAATAAAAACACCTGGGTTGCATTCATGATGAAAAACACTGTGGCAATGGAGGTTTCATTGGGGCAGTCTGCTTCTCTTACATAGCTATTAAAAAACCTGGGGTGTTACGTGTGGATACCTCCCTGCCTAGAGGAAGTATGGCAGGTTTCCATCTACCTGCTTTCTTTCTACAAAAGATCTAAGAAAGTTAAATTATAGGTTTTGGTAGCTGCAGAAAGAATGTAAAATTATCCAATATCATTTGCCAGTAAAACAAAATAGAGATAAATGCAAGGCTTTCAGGCCCTTCAGACTGTGGGCAGGTGGAAAGGGTCAGCCTTGGTGCCATGGACACCATGGCTCTGCCAGCCAGCTCTCACCAGATGGGAATTCACAGGTTTTCAGCAGTTTTCTTTCACTTACTGATCATCTGTACCTGGTACTGCTGCCAATGCTGGAGAAGTAACATTTTAAATTTATAAATGAAACCAGAAAAAATCCTGTCCAAGATCTAAAGATTTTTACCTCCTATATTTTACCTCTGTATAAATTCCTGGGGCATCAATATAGTTTTTCAACAGTGTTGGCTGTACTCAGGTACCACATGATTGAACTATGTAAAAACTGGAACAGGAGAGAACTCATGCTGTGTTACCAGAGAACTGCCCTGTTACCTGCAGCCACGAAATGATTCCATGAGCAACAAGTAAGGTATGAGGGTGGGGAGGGAAGAAGAAGAAGATTAAAAAGGAGACATCTGAGGAAGAAGAAAGATGCAAAACTATTGTTACTCTTTATTCCAAATTTAAATATTTACTGCTTTCAACACTTCCTGAGTGTAGTTTTTTCCTTATATCTCTGCAATTGCTCATGGGGGGTGACTCAATTTATTCAAGTGAAGGGCACTTCTTGCAGTAACAGATGAGTGCTTCCTAGAGGAAAAAAAATCATCTTCTGATGAAGATGATTTAATTGCAGCCTTTCAGTACCTTAAAGGACCCTACAAGAGAGATGGAGAGAGGCTACTCATACTAGAGTAGGTAGTTACAGGGCAAGAGGAAACAGCTTCAAACTGAGAGAAGGTTTAGATTAGATTTATGGAAGAAATACTTTACTGTGAGGATGCCAATACTAGAGTAGGTAGTTACAGGGCAAGAGGAAACAGCTTCAAACTGGTTTAGATTAGATTTATGGAAGAAATGCTTTACTGTGAGGATTCCCTGGGAGCTGGGTTTTCATCCAAGACAGGGAAGTCAATTCTGCAAGGGAGATGGTGTTGCCCATAAAGCTGCTGCTGCTGCTGCTGCTGAATCCACTGTGCCACCCCTCTGCTTCATCAGCACAAGTGTCCTGCATTTCCTAGCTGTTCTGAGAGTGGAATACATGTAATAGCTGTTCCTCTATATAGTCAGCATATTTGCTTTTTGTTCACTTTGTAATGCTGACAGCTGTAAACTGAACATCTGTTGTTATTCTTGGCACATTTCCTCCTCCTTGAGGCACAACTCACTGTCCTAGAATTCTGTCTCTAATTGTCCCTGATTGTATTGATTTTTATTATGTTTGACCAGGATTTTTTTTAATCACAAAAAACAATCTAAGTGAGAATTATCTTGTCCTGATAGAGTTCATGGTTGTAAGAGAAAGGACTGAATCTGAGCAGATGATGATTATTAGCTCTGTGCTTCAAAAGGGCCAATGTAGCAGGCTGCAGATAGGGAGGCAAGGTGCCCACGAATAAGAATACCAAAGGGTAAAAATATTTCAGGAGAAATGCTGATTCCTATACAAAGAAATATCAAGGACACAAAATAAATGAAGAGGAGAAGTTTATTTCAAAGTGAAGGGCATCAAGTGAAACCAACGTTGACTAAATGCATAAAAAATTAAATAATGTTCCACATTCTCATTTATATATATTTTATGAGAAAAGGAGAGAAAACAGTCATCAGGAAGAGGATTAAAATTCTTGGAACCTATTAGGTGTCACTTTCACGAAAATTTTAATAGCGATTGTTATTTAAACAATTGAGGGACATTGAGGAAGAAAGTCCACACCAGGAGAGCGGAAAGAGAAGATTAAAGACTGTTTAGGTGAGCGGGATATACTGAGACTGAAAGTACAATGTAGCTATGATATTTTATGAAAAATCCTCTGCTAGGATTTTTCCCCTCCCGAGGAGCTGAGGGCCTCAGGAAAGAAATGTACACAATAACTATCTGCTGCTGTGGAATGCAACAGGTGCATCTGTGATTGGGGCATGTTGGTTGTTTCTAATTAAGAGCCCACCACAGATGCAGCTGCATCAGACTCTGAGAGTCACAAGATTTTGTTATTCTAGTCTATTCTTGTTCTTTGTAGCCTTCTGATAATCTTTTCTCTCTGTACTTTTAGTATAGTTTTAACGTAGTATTTTAATATAATATATATCATAAGATAATAAATCAGCCTTCTGAAATGGAGTCAAACCTCATGTCTCCACACATGAGGTGTTCACCTCAACAGCACAAGATGAACATATCCTTGATTTCTTACAGACCTGGCCAAACTGTATGTGCTTGAATAATTATGATTTTTAACAAAAAAGAGCGCATTTACTAAAAAATAATTAAGTCCCAGAGAACACTGAGAAGTAGAAATACTATAAAGAGAACAACTTTCTTAAAAAGTGAAAGAAATGGTTATCTAGAGAACTACACCTCAGGCAGCTTAGTTTTAGCACCCATAAAAACTAAAAGAAATTACATTTAAATAGTTGTAGAAATTATTTTAAATTTAGACACTATAAACCTAAAAAAATGAGAAAAATATAATAATTTGGTATAGAAAAGATATAGCTAAATTAGGACATTACTGAACAATATAAAAAGATGATGATTATCTAGGCAGCCTGTCAGGGTGGAGCAAGACAAAAAGTTCAGCTTAAGTAGAGGCAGAGAAGACATGTGTTAGATTTTAGAACAAACTTGAAAATAATAAATATTTTTGGGTAGTCTCATTTGAAAAATAGCTTGTAGAATTTGCAGTTGCAAAGTCCCTGAAGAAGAAAACCATCTGCCTTTTCCTACAGAAAGTTTGCTTTGACACCTCCCAGCAGTGGCCTTTGTTGTAAGAGCAAGGTCCCACAGATTGCCTGTGCAAGGCCAGCTTTGATGGGTTGCCTCTGCCTGTGGTTGCTTAACTTTGAAATGGAGTTTCCTAGAGAATCTCTCTTGGATTTGAGTTGGCAATACTCAAACAGACCAAGGCCCATTGGGAATGGTCAGGACAGAGGTGAGACTGCGAGGGCTTCTGAATCTGCTCTGAGAAATTGCCCTTGCCTGTCCTGCATCAGAAATGGCCTGGCACTTCTGTAGCCCTGCTGTGCACATCTTGAACTTAGGGAAGGTCTCAAGGGTGGTTTTTGCACATCAGAGCATCTCCTTTTTGGTCCTGAAACACTGCTATCAAAACGTACAAGTGTTGCACAGTTCATCTACACAGAAATGAGACTGACCTCAAGGTTAGGTGAATCAATATATCCTTTAGAAAACATTAAAGAGTTATGAATTCTGCCAGGTAAATATTCCTACCATGTACCAAACATAGAGGGTAATGGGTTTACTTTGACCCAGTTAAAAGAAGTACCTGAGATGGAAGCAAAAAATAATAGTTGAGCCTTGTCAGCAGACTTATATTTAATTGAGCTCCTCCAAGGGAGGCTAAAGCTGTGCAGGAAGAGAGCAGCAGCATGACACATATACAGTGATCAGGTCCATGACAGCCTTGGCTGTATGGAGAATGTGCCATTTGTGCACATGAACAAAAGCTTTATTGGACCACCAGGCAAATTTTCATCTGAAAAAAAAAAAAAAAAAAGTGGAGATTGGGAGGGAAGAGAGATCTCCCAACACAGCACATCTGACTGGAAGTGACTGAGACTCTGGCTGCTCAGTAAACCACATCTTAAAATCTCTTTTATTAAAAAAAGGCTAAAACCCCCCCCAAAAAAAAGACTTTTTTTTTTTTTTTTTTGGCAGCTCTTCCAAAACCTCACTAATCTCATGATTCACACCACTTTAGAATTTCTATCCTAAACTGACAGTATTTTGCTATTTCATTTGTTCTTTTCTAGCAATGTAATTCAATTTTCATGGTCAGGGAAGAGCCACATCCTGTCTCAAGTTTGTTTTGCTCTTTATCAGAGGAAGGTCAGTATCCTTCACTTTCAGAGCCATGGACAGCCTAATAACCCCTGTGGTAATGCTTGAAGGAGCTGGCTTGACAAAACAGGACTGGTGCTGCAGTGTCACTGAAAGGAGTAGAGTGATGAGAGCACTTCTGGGGTCATTCAGCTCTTCCTGGAGGATGTTATGGGGTAATTAACACAATAGGTATGAATTTGGGCTGTGGTTAGGGGTAGGGTTAGGGTCTTCCCTGAGACACTGGGATGAGGGGAGCCATCAGCAGTTCACATGCTGTAGCTGAAATCCAGTCAAGGACTTTTTGGCAGGAACTTGATCCAACATCCACATCCAGAGCAGCAGCTCTGTAATTATCAGGAAAGTTGCAGCGTGGCTTTGGGTCAGTGACTGACCACCATTATTAACAAAGACAAATCAGGACAGAGAAAAAATCACAGTTCTGCCCTGCTTCTAATTCTGGTTCATATTCTTTCATGGACAGGTAATAGCCAGGAAGAATTCAGCAAAGAAGAAAGGTTGCATTTCCATGACCCTTGGCCCTATCCTGCAGCTAGGGCTTTTCTCTTCACACTATCTACATTGCTACAAGGTCTAGGCAATCCCTTATCACATGATTTTTCATGAAATAGCAAGGTCAGGCTTTCTATTACATCTCACTGGTACCTCTGAAGAAACTTCTGTTTTCATCTCTACCTGTTGCCAGCAGCAATTTTTACATTCCCAAAACTTTAACATTTGGCTGCTAAAAATGCATTCCAAAATCTAGACATAGATACCTGCAAAAATACAGGCTCAGTCACAGAGCTCTGACTTCAGAGGGCTGCAGTCAGTTATGTCTGAGAAAACCAGACCATGTTTGTTAGCAATGAGCTCCACATAGAGCAGCATGATTTCTCTGAACACCTTTCCCAGCACATATAAGACCATTGCTAAAGCAGTGAAAATATTATTCAAAAGACACAGGATAAATGTTACAGATCCTGGATTTTAAAACCCTCTCTTCAAACCAAAACTTAACCTTTATCTCAAAAAACTGACTATGTGTATTTGGACTAAGAGTACCAAGCAATATTTTTCTTATAGGTTGTTTAAAGGGAGAGTTTTATTCTTTTCATGGTTTTTATTCTTTTCTTTTAGCCCTCAGGAAAGAGTAACACAATATATATACATGAAGAGAAAAAGCACAGCAATCTTTGCAGAAAGCAAAACCACAGAAATCTTTGCAGAGCCATCATTTTTTTTCCCTGGGTATTTATTTTTGGTGATGTCTTATATGGGTGACAGAAAACACAAATGACAACAGCAAACAGTGCAGAGAGTGGCAGCTGTCTGCATGAAATATGACAAGGCTTATGCAGCCAGCTCTGGCTCATTTCTCAACCCATTATTCAAGAAGTGTTACACACTGAACCTGCATGACTCCGATGACCAGCAGTGTGCATTCAGATCACCCCCAGGGACAGAGCACCAGGGCTGCAAGTCACCAGATCCAGGGTGGCAGGGCAGGAAGTCAGTCAAACTGTGCACTTATCCTTTCTGTGTGCTTCCAGTTCCTTGTGAATGAGAGGAAAATACAATAATTCCTCAGCAATTTGGGAATAAAACTGAATTAAAATTACCATACTCTTATCTGCTGTGAGGAACTACAAAAGACGGGATTTTTTCTTTATTACCATTTTTTCATGAAATAATATGTGTCGATCACTACAGAGCTTCTTCCACTAGGGAATGCACATAACCATTCTGAAAAGCTGAAAAGGCAGAGGAGAGATCTGGGTTGACCTACCAGAATCACAGTACAATTTAGGTTGGAAAAGATCTTTAAGGTCAGTAATTCCACTGTTAACCCAGCACTGCCAGATCTACCACAAATCAACACATGTAATAATGCCCCCAAGAAAAGATCCCTGAGATAAAATATCAGCAAAAAATTTCTTATGGAATGCAGTTTGTAGACTGACAGCTGAAGAACAAGTTCCCACAGATAAATGCTGCAATATTTCAAGGAAGCGCTTGGATGTTTGGATAACTACTTGATGAATGAGTGCAAGAATCTAACTGTATTTCCATCAGAAACCTGCTTTGTTTGGATGCACACAGGATTGTAAACAGGCCAAGTACTTCCTGATGGGAAGCAAAATTTGATATCATTCCATCTTTTAACGAATAAAGAAGCTCAGGAAAAAGCTCTGTAAGATAACTAAGTCAAGCTTCTTCCTCAACATGTCTGGCATCCCCTCCTGTCAGGAATTGTATGTTTTGTAGGCAATTGGCTGTTGAAGTGCATATCCTTGTGCATTAGGTGTTTTCTCATTCTCAGGCTCACAGCCAACAGTAGCTAAATGCTGCTCTCGAGGTGAGTCTCCTCTCCATCTCTAACCTATAATACCTTCTTATCTATAGACTGTTTCTAAAGATTTGTACTGGTGCTAGCAGAGGTAACAGCTTGAGACGTTTTAATATTTTCAGATTCTGCTCCCTCAAGGCAGTACAATACAGTTAGCAATGGGCTGTTTGATCCCTATTTGCATATCTGGAACAGTGGTCAAGAACTGATGTTCCAAGAACAGCAGTATTTTCAGGCTTTGTCCCAGAGCTGTTCAGCATCACTGAGGTGGTGACACAACATTTAACATCCTATTAGTATTAGCAGTAAGCAGCAAGACCCACACAAATGCCCCAGAAAAGCAAAACAGAATGACTGGCTTCTGAAGTCCAGTGGGTCAGGGGAGGGGATTCCACCCCCCTTCTTTCTCCTGATGAGACCCCATGTGGAGTACTGCATCCAGCTCTGTGGTCATCATCACAGGAAAGACATGGACCTGTTGGAGCAGGTCTGCAGGAGTGTCACAAAAGTGGCCAGAGGAAAGACAGAGAGTTGTAGTTGTTCAACTTCAAAAAGGGAAGGTTCTGGGGAGACCTTATTGCAGCATTTCAATACTTAAAAGGGGGCTTATAAGAGAGATGGAGAAAGACTTTTTTAGCAGGGCCTATTGCAGTAACACAATGTTTAATGGGTTTAAGCTAAAATATGGTAAATTTAGGCTAGCTCTAAGGAAGAAGATTTTCACAATGACAGTGATGAGACACTGGAATGTGTTGCCCAGAGATGTAGTGGATGCCTCATCCCTGGAAGTGTCCAAGGTCAGGTTGATCTAGTTGTCCAGAGAAACTTGATCTAGTTGAAGATGTCCCTGACATCATTTCAGGGGTGTTGGACAAGATGACCTTTAGAAGTCCATTCCAAACCCAAACTCTTACATGATTCTGTGATAATGTCTGAGCCTAGAAAGAAGCACAGTATAGGCTTGGCCAATTAAAATTATTTTCCTTTGATAACAAATGGAAAAGTCATTTATGTATCTTTCCTGCCTTCTGCTCAAATCACTAATATAATAAAAAGCTGCTCACATGAATAACAGGCACCCAGTGGAAGAGCCCCAAGCATCTCATTTTCTTTCTGCTCTCACTATAATTAAAATAAAACATTAGATCTTCTTCTAGATAACACTTGGACTTGGTTTTCTGCCATGGTTTGACTGGATTCTTGAAATTTTTTTATCCCACTGTTGTACAGGTGAAAATCTATGTGTGACAATCTTTCAAATTAATAGTGTAAACCTCTATGTTTGCACTAGATAGTGCATTTTCTACAGCTGAAATGACATGAAAAATATATGTGTAGAGAACACAGTATGAACTGCCAGTCATCTGCTAAGCAGAGAAAGCCCACAAACCTGTGGGCCTGGACAATACTATGTGAAGAATGCAAAATTAACTTTTGAGGTGGGAAGGAAGAATAGGTTCTTTTTTATTGATGCATTTTCAGGTACTGACTGATCACTGCTAAGCTTAAGCACATAAACATCACAGGCACAGGGAAGAGAGTCTAAAACATCCCTGTGAGATTGCCAGCTCTGTATTTCCTTCCAACCACCAAACCCTCGATCAGCTCCTGACGCACAAGTTACTCCCGTCTTCCAAATCCCTCCAGGTGTTGACTCACCATGAGGTGCAGAAAATCTGCCAAGGCAGCTCATGGCACAGAAAGTAACTACCAGGATACATCGCTGGGTTTGAGCAAATATTCTTTATTTCTCGAAAGATTTTTTTAATTTTTAATGCACTTGCACCATGATGTAGAAGAAATGCACTGTTATTCTGTGTTCTCTATGTACCATCCAGGCTTGTCCTTCAACAGATCTATAATACCACTAGCTGGCATAACTGCATCTGAGGAGGTGAACGAAACTTCCTGGCCTCTCCTTGTCATAGATTTTTTAGATGACAGAATTACTCCAGCTTTACATTTTCTTTAAGGCCCAAAAGACTGTTTTTCTTTCCAGAGTGCTATTGCCAGGGAACCAGTTGCTCTCCGCTCACAAACCTTTTGTTCTGTACCTCTGGGAATTTCAACAGCCAAAACAAACCTAAACAGCTTAAGTCATCACAAAGATCTTTTCCAAATACCTGGTGGGACTGAAGATGTAGTTCACGTTACAAAATGCTGGTGTAGAATGCAGTCCAGTTCTCTCACGCCTAAGCTAGCATGGACTGCAAGAACTGGTGGTGCCTTACAGGCCCAAGTTAACAGAGAAGATTCTTAGCAGCTGTCAAACAAAAGCCATGGTGGCATTGTGGCTAAAGATCCTCTGACATGTATTTAGAAGGTTTTTTTTGTGGGAAGAATCACATGAGGAAGAAGAACGACCAGAAGATGCCAGAGGGGAACCAAGCTGGAGAAATAATGAGTCATCTTAACAACAATGCCAGTTCTTTCCCTGCTGCTTTCTGACACAAAGGGAGCAAGTTCAGCACTTGGAGCCTCCAAGAGAGCTGCATTTTGCAGCAGCAGTATTTCCCTTCAACACTGAACTTTTCATTCTGGAAAGGGGCACCTCCCTTATTGCTGGTTTAAATGATGATTCTCTTCCAACTCTGATCCCTTTTCTGAAAACCTAAAATATTTTCCTCCCATGAGGGGAGCAGCAATGACACCATCTGACAGACAAAACTCAAGTGAAAAATATAATCCATGTTCTGGATCCCAGCTGTTACAGCCAAATGCGTCATATCACTCTATTAATTGTTTGTAAAAAATTTATTTTGAAACTACTAAGGCTTCTCAATGTATTATTGACCTACCATTTCCCAGCAGGAGGCTGTTAAGGATTGAATTTATGCAACAGGAAGCAATCTCTCAATCTCTAGTGTGTGCTTTCAAGAATAAATTAAAATTACTACAGATAAGCCCCCATCTTATCTTGATGAAACATTTAGGAATATGGGCAGATATGTATTTCACCCATAACTACGCAGTAAAATCTTTTGCTTAATAAATTCTGCTTTTTTTAGTTTGCTGTAACATCCAAACAGGTTAAGGTTAAAGAACAACTGTGTCTGATTTTGAAATATGCTGCAAAATAAACAGCCTTAATTTACAAAAGGGTTGGAATTCAGAGCCTTCTAGAAATTTAGGTGCTTTTATGATGTCCTACTTTTTCTTACTCAACAGTCTGGAAATGCATTTCTTTACAGATTTTCCTTATCTTATAAGCTTATAAGAATTGCTTATAATTTTATTTGCTCCCTCTCATCTGAAAGTCTGCCTTCTGGGATTTAATCCCTTTACTGAAACAAGATTAACATCTGAAATTGCTCTTTTCATGGTTCTTGCCCTTTAAGTCCTGTTTGTCTGCACCACTGGCACTTGCTTACAATCCCGCACTTGCAAATCCAAGGGAACAACATTCATCCTTGCTGCAACAAACCCTTGTAAATGAGTTCAGGAGTGATGCTGTAAGTTCTGCTCTCACATATGGGAGCTTGGGCTCCTCCTAGTCTGTAATACAGCACCCTCTAGTCCAGAGAGCAAGAGTCACAGTGCTCAACCCCATGGGCCAACCCTCTCAGCAGCTTGGGGGTAAAGTATCCAGTAGGTCACCACCTACCCTACAAACTGGGAGCATATGGACACTGGGTCAGTGTCCCAAAAGGATGAAACTGTGATCAGAACCAGTGACAATAGCTGTGAGTTGAAGAGTTTAGAGTTTTTTGTTTCTTTCTTTTTTTCTTTTAAACATAAAGCTAAGCACGGACTTCCATCCCCTCTGTCTTGGGTCACTGGTGAAATTCTCCAGTTTTCACGTGTTGAAGTAGGGGAGTAGCTTTCCCTGCTAGTGGGTTATGGAAATGGATTATGGATCTGAAAGGTAAGTGGTGCCCAGAGGAGAGTTTGCTGCCAAGGCTTTGCTGACAGCTGCAGGAACACCAAGAGCAGGTGTCCTGCTAGTTTTCAGAGGCTGCCTGATGGCTTACTTCTCCCTGCCTCATTCAACCTCATTTAATGCTGAAAATCGTTTATCTCTATTTAACATCACTCACAGTCTCTTTAACTTGACAGATGTAATAGACACTCACCTGGCTAATCTTTATATAGAATTCCCAGTTTAGATTTTATTTAACTTCTATTAGTTCAAATATTTTTAGGAAACCTGAGGGAAATTTCCACTGAAATGCCCTTGTGAAAGATAAATTGTCATTTTTGAAAGGTAAACTACCCATTTTTCAACTTTCAAACATCATGCATAACACACACGTCATCCAAAGTAAATGTGATACTGGAATAAGCAGAGAACAAAAGTTAAAAGGAAGCTAGGCAATAACGTTCACATCATAGAAAACATTTTTATATTTGCAAAATAAAAGGAAAGAAAGAAAAATGGACTTCTGAAATTTCCTCTGAGAAAATGCATTAAAATCTGATCATCTTCACTTCTAACCTTGCTGTGAATAGTGTCAGCTCGGGGTCAGCTTTGCAGTAGTGAGCCCCACTTTCCCTCCTCTCCTCTACCGTTTCCCTTCTGTTCTTGGATTCCACAACAGAGCTGGTATTTCTCTTATCTCTGTTAGCCTTCCCCTCACCTAAATACATAATTTCCTCCCCTAACTCCCCCAGTTACCAGATCCTGGTAGTGCATGTACTCTCCAAGTAATAATTCTTGCTGATCTTGGCAAGACACATTGCTCTTCTGGCTCCTTTGAATGCTATCCAGAGCAAAATTGGGTGCAAAGAAACCAGGCTTGTACCAAAACACTTTCCTCTATTCTCTTTCCTATGCCCTGTGTTGCTGTAAAAATCAGTCTGTAAAATGTTATTCTCTATTATTTCAATAGTGGCCATGATGTTTATTTAGTTTTATAGAAGAAACAAGTATTTTAACCTGCTCTTTCTCTTTTGAAAAGGACTTCAATTTCATATTACTATTTTCCTCTAGTTCATTCCTTAAACTTACCACAAAGCAACACCTCCTCCATATGTTTGCTAGAAACATTTTTTTTGGGAGACCTGTAAAAATGAAGGAGAAAAGTAATTCCAGACATAGTAAGTATAAGAAAGAATGCTTTCCTGTGTGCTACCAAATAGGAATTAATTTGATATTCAACATTTCTATGACTGGTTTTGTTTGCCAAGACTCTAGAGTGCCTGGGAGTTCTCAGCAGAGCGGGGCACTACTATGGGAGGCACTGTGCAAACAAAAGGAAAAAAAAAGACGCCTGAAAAACTAAGTCACACAATAAACCACTTGGGTTCTTCATAGATGTAATTGCTGAACTAAAAACCCTCATTGTTCTGTCTGATTTAGTCAAAATAAAATTCCAGCTGGTACAGAAGAATGCCTTCCTTCAAGGAAAACAGAGTCTTAAAGTACCAGGCATGAACTCATTAGGCAAAATATCTGGCTCCTCATAGTCCAGCCTGAACTGTGAAATCCAGCTATTTATGTTTCCATTTTTGCAAAAGCTATCAAGACAACATTATAAAAGAAAACTGAAAGAAAATTAAGTGGGATAGAAGGGCAGCACTGCTGTGGAAACAAATATAGGAGTGACATCAAAAGGCAGCTGTGCTTAGTCACGAGAGTGGACTCCTTACAGGACAAATGTGCTACCCCAGTTCACAGCTGTGACTCTTTTGGAGGCTGCGGTTTCCCACCTATCCAGCAGTAATAATGACAGGAAATGAATGTCACTGATATTTGACAAACAGTATTAGGGGTTCCAGGTGAGGTACAATGCTGAGTATTTAAACAGCTTGATCTGGTTTGGTGTGGATTACCGCTTATTTCCTTGAGACCCAGAGCTAGAAGTGATTGCTTAGACCTTTCTTGTTCAGCAAATGAGAAGTTCCCCTTGGTTTAGAGGAATGTTTAGGTAGAAATAGAATCTTTCTTAGCCTTTTTCCCTCTTTTTTTTTTCTGCCCTCTTTGTGTACATGAGGATGCTGTACTCAAACTGGCTTTTTCCTGTTAAAAAAGAAGAGATGGGAAAGGTTTTCTACATGCACAAGTGTATTAGTGGCTGAGTGCAAGTTTCCATGAAGGAGAAAACTCCACCAAAGCTTTGAATCCACAGGTTAACTCTCATTAGCTGTTAAAGCCTGTCCAGCTGGTAGACACAAATCAAGAATTTAAGCCATTTGCTCTTTTATTTCTTTGTCCTCAACCATTAACAGATGACCCAACCAGAATAAGCACATAATAGCATAAATGTGTATAAAACAAGGAAGAAAGGGTAAAGAAAATTATTTCCTTCACACCTCCAGGGCAGACCATAATAGTACACACAGCAATGACACTGTGCAGTCCTGCACACAGTTTCAGGCAACTTGTGGGACTTGAAGCATGGAGCAAAACAGAGAAGGGTTTGGAGATGCAAAAATGCCTCTGGCAAGATATTTCAGTTTCTGACATTCCTCATCTTCTGAGATAAGCACTGAGCCACTTTTTGTCTGTTGAATGCTGACCATTTTACAGACAGTCACTATCAATCAGTAGGAATCAATCAGTATTTTATTGTAGATCAAACACCACTGGAGATTTTATTCATATGTGTTCAGTTAATCATTTTAACATGAAAATTGATTTCCTTTACAAGAGGATACCTGGAGCCTACTTGGGTAGGTGAGGTGACCAAATTTTCAAGAAGCAGGGAAAAATGAAGGCAAACACTAGAATGAGTTTGGGTAGATTATATTCATCTTCTGACTCCAGTAAGAATACCATTTCATCAAGACCTGATTTCTGTATCAATAAATACATTCACTATTTTACAATGTTTTATTTTAAAATAAAATTACATAAATTCACTAGAGGAAAAAAAATTACAACATTATTTGTGCTATCTTTATTGAGTTAATTGGGAATTAACTTATCATGGCAGTATTTCATTTGCCAGAATTCTTTTCTTAGGTATTTTAAAATTTATCTGCCTGATTGTTCAGGGAATACAGCTCAGACTTAAGTACAATGTAAGAAATCACTGAGAAAGCAGAATTTTAAATGAAATCAGGTTCTTTTAGCCCACAAAATCAAGAAAATTTTACATAGTTTTTTTTGGGTTTTTTTCAACATTTAAAATAATTATCTCCACAAAGTGATCTGGACTCATGTAACCAAGTCTTCCAAACGGATTCATTTAAAACTCCCCTATTTCTCACAGCTGGCAGAGATTCAGCCTAAAGGTGCTGCAGCAGTGTAAGGTAATTAAAACCACAACACAAGATGACACCTTTCTTTCCATGGAAACAATCTAGCAATTGGTCTGGACATATTGCTGTAAAATCAGATCTTTAGAGCATGATGAGGAGTCCTCAAGTTAGCATAGGTGTCCTTACCTCAGGGAAATGTGAATTACTTTGAATTACTTTGGCTGAATTACTTTGGCTATTTTTCTGCATTATGCAATGCGCAGTTGGAACAGATAAACTAGGATTTCTTAGCAGCTGGAATTTTTTAACCTGTGGGATTTATTGCATCTGAAAGATGAAGTCAGTTCTCTGTGGAACACACAGTTACTTAGAAATGCATGTGAAACATTTAGGGTGAAGTAATTAATCTGGAATGGTGAAAATTTAATTTCTGTAATTTAGTCCTAGGTCTGTAACTGTACTTTGTTTGCAAAAGCTATCTTGAAATACAGGAAATTTCAGGAATTATTTTATTTGACCAGCAGTATGGAATGAAAACCTGAGAATGTTGAAAAGAGGCTGGTGTGGGAAGGAGTCTGGTGCTAAAGCACAACTGAGGCAGCTGTGACCTACCCCACCAGCAGAGCATGCTGGTGTAACAGCAGTGGTTCCAGAGGAGTAACACTGGAGGACCAGCCCAGGAAATTGTTATGGAGAACAAAATTAAAGGGCACATTCAAAACATTTTGTGCATTTGTGCTCTACAACTTTCTGCATTCAAAATCTTGGTCCTCAGATTTCCAGCTAACCTAGGAGATTCTAAGTTCTGTAGATACCTACATTTTTTCCTCTAAAGTCCTAAGTGAATAAAGGTATTTTAATCATGGTCAGAAGTAAACAAACATCTCTCTCATAACCACCCTGGTGAGATTTACTAAGTTGTCATTATTTCATGTCTCATAATCATTTAGACATTGGCATTCTTAGAGCACATAAATGAGGAAGCCTTGCACACAAAGGAGCTATGGGAGATGGGTGATGAATCAGATGCTGGAATCCGACTGTAAAGCTGGTTTCCTTTCTTTTGAAAAAGCAGAAATTCAGATGGCAAATACTTAAATTTTGTACAAAATATTCCCTGCTTCAAGTTTCTGGAATCCAGCTCTCTTTTGTTTGGTTTTGGTTTTGTTTTGGTTTTTTATATTCCATTTGGATATAGTTATTATTAATAACACCTTTCTCTTTCAATGAATACTGAATTATTGAATAATTTCAACAAGAAAGATTGGAAGAGATAGGCTGTAATGTGAGGCTAGAGTGTTTAAGAGGAATGTGTGGGTTTATAATATCTTAGCGGAGGCTCTTCACGTCTATGCAAGGGCTGTAACCATTGAGCTGATGGCTGAATCAGTAGGAACAATATTATTTATCACAAACTTCCCTGTAAGGAAGAGCCTAGTGGGGGGGGGTTCCTTGCCAGAATGACAGGCCAGTACTCTGCTAAGACTGAACTGTGTCCCACTGTCCCACTTGAAGACTGCTTTTTACTGGCTGCCTTAAGTGTTAGCTGTGATAGATGCTACTTCTTTGTCTTCCCCAATTTAGGGACCTCAAGAATGCTACTGGAGGTTATGGGTATCTGCATTTCCACTGTGATGAGGCTGAATAAATGTGCTTGAATTTATATTTTCTTTTGGTGAATCATCTTCAGCTAATAATGAGGATTTTGAACACAGCTGAATTTTTTCTGTAGAATTCTGAGCTTCTGCTGGCACCCAGACAAGCACACAACATGGTATTGGCACCCTGCTCCTGGCAGGAGGCTGGGACATGTAGACTCCCACAACAGCAACAACCAAGAGTGCTCCAACACTTGCTTGGCCCAAGGCCATAATGTGTTTTTGCCATCTCTCTAGAAACTATCGAAATCAGCTTCTAAATGTTCCCAGATTATTTTTCCTGGGGAGCAGAAATCTGATGGTGACACTGAAAGGCAAGACTCCCACGGGATTCTGCATGTCAGCCTGTCACAAGGCCCTTCAGCCAGAAATATTTCTTTTTTGTCTAAAGCTTTTATGTGGCCTTTTTACAGCTCGAAACAATGTTTTCTATCAGTTATAGAAAATATTATATGTTCATTTATCTGTTCAGTAAAACAAAGTTCTAGGGCTAAATGCTACAGATAAAAAGGAGATTGAAGTAGCATGCTCAGAGATGCAGCTAATACCTCTAAGCAAATGTCATGTTCACAGTACTCATGGTGAAACGGCATTAGCCAGAGCAGTGTCTTTTCTCTCATGTCTTCCCAATAACCACTGTTCCTTTCGAATCTGAAATTCTTCCTATCCTCTCATTCTCTCTATTAGTGACTCTGTAGCTAGGCAGTGACTTTTCATTGAATAGGCACACACCTGGCAGTATATCTTCAGGTGAGATATTTACAGACAAAATTAGATTAAAAAATTTAGCTTTCTCTAATGAAACATTTCCTTGTCTTTCCTTTTACTTCATTCAAGGCAAGTATTCAAGAGGTTTAAGTGAAGAGGGAGCAAGGAAACATCCTGTTACCTATCCATCTTTGGGGGATTCCTTGAGATACTCACTGTAGTTACTCAGAAAGTCAATGGTTCATGAAACAAAGAAAATGTAGCTTAGATCTTGGAAAACACTCAGGCAGAAACTCAAGTCATATTGCAGATATTTATCCAATTCAAAAGAAATCAGAATGGTTCAAAACAGTTCCTTGCACTTTAAGCCACCAAGTCACTAATTTCCTCATCAGCAGAAAAGTAGCTTCTATGTAAAATGGGGCAATGAAATAAGAAAATTTGCTAAAAAAGGGATCATACGACTATTTCACTAAGGATGTGGTGCAGATTTTCAGGTGGCCCATCTAGTAGACCAGTGCTAATTTGTAGCTGCTAAGGACAAATTCACAGCAATATCGTGACAGCAGTAGATGTCAGCTGTCATGGACACTGAGCTGGGATTTTTAAGCAACTAAGTCTTGTTGGGTGTACGCATTACAGCCTAACAAAGCTGTACCTTGCTAAATGATGGGCAAAATGAGTCACTAGCTATATGGCATTAACAGGTCATGCTCAAGGCTCTTGGCATATTTTCATGGTCATGAAATATTTATTTCTCAGATTACCTGCATATAAGACAAATATCCATCACTTGAAAAGAGGAATTTAATTTGTCTAGACAAAAATAACCTCAAAGGCTCTGGGAGCTCTGAAGACAAACTCTTTGGTATTTCTAACAGGCTAGAGGAAGAAGAGGAAAAATTTCTACCTTGGTCTAATTAGAATCTTGTCCTTTTGATTCCCATTTTCAAGCTTCTGTTTTTCAGGACCCAGTGAATCTGGGCTTTGGTCATATGGCATACATGCCTTTTTGCAAGCAGGGAGCTGTGGATGCTGTAGTGAGGGGATCTCCTCATCAGGTTTTGGAGAGTGCAAAGCAGAGTTGGGAGGGAGGATACTGGCAGCAGCTGGGACCAGTCCTTATCCAGGTGGGAAACAGCACATTTCAGAGTTCCTGCTCTAGAAAGGAAGAATACAGCCCAGCCCAGCACTCTGGAAGATTTCCAAGTCCTTGCAGGCTGATAGGGAGGCACAACACACAAAGTACGTGTCTAGTTTGGGAACAGGAGGTTCTTGCTGTGTTATAATGTGCAGGTTGGGTCTCACAGAAAACTGGCTTTCCTGAAAGATGAGGCAATTTGTGCTTTGAAGCAGTTCAGCATTTATGAAGGATCATCTCTGATTGTAATGAGCAAAGATATAAGTCTACTTCTTTTATTGATTTTCAATTTGAGTGATATTTTGTATTTTTAAAAACTTCTTAGTCAACCTTATTGAGTATATTTTCCCATTCTGTTTTCCAGTAATTAGTGAAATGAATCTCACTTTGTTGTGGGGTGTTTCAGCTCTGTGTAGCCTAGAACCAAATTGGAATAAAAAGAGGAATTATATGGGGGACAGGGTAATGTCTACTCCATAGTGAAAATTCAGATTGTGTAGTTGTCCTGCAATACCACATGATTTCTCTGTCCAAATCCAGCCCAGCATGATCTAAACCTTGCTTCTAATAACACATAAGGTGATCACTCAGCCCAGCCTGCTACTAAACCCCTGTGAAAGAAATGGTACCAAAGGAGCTGAGCTTCACACCACTGTGACAGCAGGGGCTGGCAAATCTGATGGACAGACATCAATTGTTTAAAGTGAGCTTATCCCCCTTCTGAGCCTTGAAAATGTTTTCTGAAAAACAATTCTAGACAATAATGATTTTACAGACAGAAATGTTTATTGAGACTGTATATTAGAACTTTTTGAGGGAAAAAAATGGACCATCATCAGGACAATTCAAAGGGCTTTTTGAACTTGGAAAGAAATCCTTGTTATGATAACAAAAGAGTTACATTAGCATTTTTCCTGGTTGCTATTTTTTTAAGAACACTTCCTTGTTTAATTGTCATTGCTAACTGGTTTTCATTTTTTTTACCAAACATGTGGGAAGAATTGTAAAGTACTCTCCATCAATAGTAAAAGGCAGTAAAAAAGAGCTGAGTTATAAGGAGCACAAGAGTGCAAAGCAAAATTTTAGGGAAGCAAACTAGTGGATCAAAGCTGGTATGATTTTCTGAAAGTTGCTGTCATCATATTTGGTTGCACCAGGGAATCCCTGAAATTAAAACTGATGAAGCAAAGAAAACATCAAATTAACTAAGAATGTTTGAAATCCAAATTCTATGACATTCCCAAGAATTTCAGTAAGAGTATTGCCTCAAAAAAGACTGGAAAGTTAGAATTTTGGCTAATAAGAACATGTGAGATGATTCTGGGTTAGTTTTACAGAACATCATAAAACAGTGGGCTATAAAACCAAGACTGCATAATAGCAGCTAACTGCAAACACTCTGTAAGCCAATCTTTCTGTTTTAACTTTAGAGGAAAATTTGATTTCAGAAGTAAAGGAAACATCTATGTTTCTTCCAAATACCTCTTACTAGACAGTATTTTATGTAGTAAGCTAAATGGGAGACAATAGCTTCTTTCAGACTACAGTATGATAATAAACCTGAGTTTGAAAAAATTAATGCTTAGTCCTAAGATTATGATTTAACAGGAATAGTTGATTACACAAATTTAGCTTTCTGGAACCACTTTATGTGTTAGAAAAATTAATAGGAGGGAATTAATGTATACGCTCCTACATTCCTCAGTATAATTTGTGCTCTATACATCTGTCTTTTAGATGACAAATTTTAGGGACCAGGACTTTTACAAAATATCAAATAAGCTGTTCATCTAAGCAGAAAATAACAGTATTGTGTAACAAGAAAAACTGCTGATGAGATTTAACTTTGGAAAATAGCATGGCTGTTCATGCAGCTTGTAAAAAGTTGGTGAGATTTTATTTTTTGAAACAGTTTTGAGATACAGGAATGGCTCAATGTGTGAGAAGAATCCCACTGGTGTCTGCCTATGTCAAATATCACTGTCGTAACTTTGCTTTCCATTATACTAGATTTCAAACCATTGTGTTTAAAGAGAAAGAATTCAAATATTTAATGAGGAACAGAAAAACTGTATGTAAGAAGAGAAAAAATAAATTTCCATTGATATATAAAATATTTGGCTAACCAGACTAAAAGTATGTCCATCTTCCTTCTTGCAGATGGCCCAGCCTTGCCCTGCTCATGCTGTGGTCTGTCTGCACATGACTGTATTAGTGCTAAAACCAGCTGACTATCTCAGAGCTGGTTTTCTTGGCATTAGGTACCAGAATTACCCAAACTGAAGTTTGCCTGCTATCCCAGTCTTTCTGTTCTGTTTTAGGCAAATCAGTTAGGTCCTTTAACTTGCAGGCAATTTCCACTAACTTTGTGAAATGTGACCGTGGAAGGAGCTCTGTTGTTCACAGGTCATGATGAGTGGAACCAATGACTTTTGACTTGGGAGACTGTGCCTGGAGGCCTAGCCATATGCTGGGTGCTGAGATGCCCCCAGTTTTCCTGTTAATTTCCTAGCTTATGTGCAGTGTTAAGAAAATGCAGCAGAATGTTTTTAAAGTCATGCAGGGCAATAGCAGCCTTGATGCTTTCATGCAAGGCTGGGCTGGTACCTCCAGGCTGAAAGCCCTGGGGGTACAACACAGGGATGGATGATATGGCTCTGCAGGGATCTGGGCAGCTTCAGAAGCTGAAACTCTTTATGTTCACTTGTCCACTCAGCTTTAGCCCCAATACCTCAGATAAAGGGCACCACTTTGTAGAGTAAACATCTCTGATAAATGCTCATGGTGGACGTATAAGCACCTTGAAAGGACTCCCAGGCCTTGCAATTCTTCAAAAGATGCAACACTGGGGTTTGCCTGTGTTTCTTTGTGACTTCTCAGTAAAATGAACATACCAACTTTTCATCCACCAGGCTTCCAAAACTTCTCATCGATATGGAAATTATATACATGCAAGGTATATATGAAATCTCTGATTTGAATTTGTCAAAGCATTACAAAAGAAACACACTTTGTGTTAAGAAATATCAATCTGTGTGAGACTGTCTGTTTAGTGAGAACATACTACTCCACAGAGTAGGCAGAAAGGAACAAAGCATTTTGCTTCTTTACATGAAGGATGTTTCGGTTAGATTTGATTACTCTTGTTCTTCTTTTACTAAAAATGACACATTTGAGAGGAAATTCAATCTTATAAAAACAATATTTCATGAAAACCTGATATTTACACTTTTAATTTTGTTCCAAGCCAGCCATAAAAGAAAATATTTGGAACTTGGAGATTACCCAAAGGACAGAAATTTGGAGTTATTACAAGCAGCACTGCTTACTAGGCCTGGATTTCACACATATTGAGTATTCTGATTGCTTCCAAACCAGTTCCTTACTGTGTGGCCTCTGTAGGAGAAATTCCATCAGTTCACTGTTTACTCATATGCTGGTCATTCTCAGCCATCAATGCATTTGTGAATCTCCCTGCTGTTTTACTAGCATGACTGGATCCACATGAACCCAAATCTCTGGCCTTTCCCACAATCTGCTTCAAGGCCACCCCATCAGAGCTTTCTGATTCAGCTGGTGCAGGGAACCAACGCAAGAACCATTGCACAACACATGAGGTGTATGTGTATTTTCCCACATTACTCCTCACCCATCCCAGCCACTAACCAAACATGAGGTGTGACAGAAGACATATTGTCAAACATAGGTAAATGTGATAGATCAGTCATCTTCCTTGTCTTTGCTGTAGGATTAGAGCTGTCCTGTTTTTTCAGTAGTCAATGAGAGAATTTAAGTCTCAGAAACTTATTGTGTTCCTTACAGATTTCCAAAATAAACAAAATCTTGAGCAACACATCTAGAAACTCAATTCTCTCTTTTGTGTTGAACATCAAAAAAATATATATGTATTTCCAGTTATATTGCAGTCTATGCCAAAAATGTTAGCAAAAGGTCAAAAAGTCAGTACAAGAAGTTGTGTTGGATAATGACAGGGACTAATTCAGTGCCACAGTACCTCCATTAGCTGAAAGGACTGATCTTGTGGGTGAAATGGCAGAGACCTTGAGGGTTACCATATGCTCATCTAGGTCTCATTTCTGAGATTTAGTGACATAGTAGCAGAGTCAGACATAAGCACAGAGAAAGTAAAAATAACTACTACCTAAGGACAAAACATAAGAGATTAAAACCAGTCTGTTTATCCTGGTTGATCTTTCAGAAATATTTTAATGTAATTGTATCATTATGAATAGAATGGTAACGGTTTTATTCAGTAGGTTTTCTGGATTGCCTTTTAATTGGATGAGAGGCACATAGAAAATTCAGCTTCAGTCCCACCTTCCCCCCTGAAACCACCACCCTTACTTTATGCAGCACTGTAAAGACTCTTGATGTGGTATCCCTCCCTTAAATGAGCTGGCAGACTTATCTATCCTTGCAATCTTCACAGTCTGCCTTCATTAATTCTCCTTCTCTTTCATGTATGCAAATACATATCTATGGCATGAGCCATCAGTTGAGTTTTAGATCTCATGAAAAGGCCAAACAATAGTGCTCAGATCTTTGAACACCTGCATACTTTTTAGTCAACTCTGTTCATTTCAGGTCTGCCATTAAGAAGCATTTGAAATTTCAACTTCCTTCAAAAAATCAGTTCTTTTGTGTCCCAGCCTCAGACCACAAGCTCATTCCATACTGTGCATCAAGTAAACTTGTATATCAAAAATATTCTGGTCTTGGTTCTTACTGGAACTGGAAGTAGCAAGGTAAAGGCTGTGTATTGCAGGAATCCAAACTATTCAGTATGTCAACACTGTTTGAAGAGACACGTGTGCGTCATGTTCTTGTTTGCAAGCTAATTAGATTGCTTGTTTTGAAAGATGGATTAATGAATTAATCACAGGGTGCGGTAGATGTTTTTTCTTGGCATTCTGAGACTGATTTAATATAAAGTGTTTTATTTTTTTCCATGTATGATTCACTTCAGAACTCAAAACCACATAAAACAGAAATGTAAAAGTGATAGTTGTGTTAGAAAATTAATATTATAATCACTTTGGCACAGCCAGTTTTCATTTATGTTATCTGAAACTGTAGATAGTACCACCAACCATGGAAAGAGGGAATGATATGGGAGTTTTCTTGTTAAGAAATCAAAGCTGAATGGAAAAGGGTGCGGTTTTGATTGCACAAAATGTCAGATGGGTTTCTGGTTTGCAGATCTGAAAACAGGAGTGGTTCATATTTTGATACTTTCTCATACTGCAATATTTATGAAATTTATAATTTTTTTCTTTTCTCAAATCAATTAAATTTTGGCAACTCCAAATATTGCAAAATTCACAGCCCCCAAATTCGCATTCAAAAGCAGAAGGCAGCAGAGACTGGGATCTGGCTCAGCCTAGGACCATTTCTGGCTAATTCACCAAGCTGGGCATTATACGTGCACTTTTCACTTATTTTCCTGTTTTTCAGCTTTCCCATCCTAAACAACTGCCCACCTAATGGGTAGAATTATGCACACCCTTTTCCTGGTGATCCCACCTGCTGAGCACTGCATGGTGAGATCCTGGCCCTTGGAACGCAAGAAAAGGAAGAGTCTTATGTTCAGCAATGCCAAGTTGTGTGATTCTGAGCAGGACATTTAGCATGAACTGTGAACCACCTGGTCTTCAACCACTTTGAAAATGAAAGGTGGAGCCAGATTTTCAAAGGTATTTTCCTTAATAAATGAAGATAGATATAAATGTCCAACAACAGAGATAAGGTGCCCTATACACTTTTTTAAGTATTTCCCAGGAAATTCTTGGGAACTCTATCAGTAGGGGTTAGAAAGCTATGCACTTACTAAAATCACAGAAATCAAACCTTTGCAAATGCAATCTTTGTTTCCTGATCCCTTCTGTTTTCTCCTTCAGCTATACAAACACTCTGTGCAGATACAGGACTGTGCAGCTCCTTCACCAACAACCTCCTTTTCGTTCTTCTTCATTACTAAAACTGAAGAAATGTAAGAGACCAAAGCACAGACTGCAAAATCTGTGTTACTAGTAAAGGAGACATTGTACACCCCAAACATATCCCATAAAGTCATGCACTGAGTCAAGGCAGAGTCCCATACCTGCTGATTAGGAAAATAAGCATTTTTCTTGAATATTGACTAACAGTTAAATGGAAATTTAGCAGAAATAACACACAGGAAGAATGAGTCCTAATCATGTATTAGACCATGACTATACAAACATTTGAAAGAGACATTATCAAACCATAGTGACTGAATGCTACCAATAATCCATAACACTGTTAGATATGGATTTAGTTATTCATTGCAATTTCTTTTCACATCTGCTTTGTTTGAAAGCAGTAAAATAGAGAAAGCTGTCACCATCATCCATCTGTTCCAAAAGTCTCAACATCATGCTTTAGTGTGTTTTATGCAGGTCTCACTGCTGCTGAAATTAATTCCATCAGCTGGAAAACAAAATTGTCATTATTTTATGTTTTCAGTTGTCTGATGGTGAAAAACACTACCTTTTAGGCTGTTGCCAAGTACAGTAGTGCATTTCAAAACTCTGTTAATACCCTATGCTCCCACCTGAGAGTCCAGACAGCCGATTTTTTTATTTATTTTGTATTTTGTACATTAGCCAGCGTGTGATAGTGCTGCAATATGACCACATGACCAACAAGTTTACGATGTAGCACTCAAAGAATATAAATCAACACTGTTCCTTGGAATAAAATATGCAGCTTTTATATGAGCATACTGTACAGAAGAGACGGGGGGGATGGATTTGGCTGAAGGGGCAGGGAAGAAGGGCTCTGTCACCAGCCTCAGCATTCCAGCAGGCCGGATCATGTGGTGGGAGCCCTGTGCTCACTCCTGCTCTCCCTCTCCCCCTAGCCGCTTCCGCATCCCCATCCCAAGTGATGCAGCCAGGCAGCTCAGGCCCTGCTCCTCTTGCTCTGTACCTCTCAGCTCACGTCCCTGGCAATCAGCTCCCCTAGCTCTGCACAGCACTGGGACAGATGTCCTCCTCAAGTCAAAGTCATACTTCTAGCACAGGCTGTGACTTGCACTGGGAATAGGGATTTCCCCAGGTAATGGCAATCCTAAGTGCCCTGGGTGTCCAGAAGTGTGGATGGACTCAGTGGTATCCTTAGTTTTTCTGTGATGTCATCAGAAAACTTATTTGCATTTCCAGCATTATGTTACTCTTCAGTTGAGGGAATCACTCACACTCAGAGGAAAATTTGGAGTGAAAGGAGCTCAAACCATGTGGCTAATAAGCACAGAGAACATAGTCAGGTCCTGTGCTCACTGGCTTCTTCAAGAACATGGTGCAGGCAGAGGCTGCTCAAGAGGGCAGAGCAGAAAGAAGTGCAGTGAGTCAAAAAAGGTTCTCCCCTCCTCCTTCCAGCCCAGGATTCCTTAGCTAAGGAATGATCATCGCTGCACAACTTGTAAAAATGTCTCTTGTGATTAGCAGGGAGCATGCAAGAGCTGGAACTATTTTATTTTCCTCTGATTTATCTTTCTCGAGAGCTTAAGGTATGTCCTATCTCTTTTCTCTCCAGAAAGCCATTTGAACTGTTTGTCAGTGACTTCTTCACAGAGCTGAGGATTTCAGCAATAAATAGTTTGAGGGCATTTTGAGGCTCTGAGATCTGAAGCCTCACCCTCTGGAGCTGAGACTCAGCATGCTCCTCCCTAACACTTTATGGGATGAAATCAGAAAGCTATTTTGAGAAATCAGATTTCTCAATAATGAGAAAAAATAAAACCTCAAACTTCAATGCTAAGTGCTCACTGTCATATTTAAAGGCATATTTCTGTCTGTTTAGGATAGAAAAACTGCAGGTGTCTGTACAAAAATGAGGCAATGAAGAACTGGATAATTCTCTGTCAGCTCCATTGCAATAGTTTTGCAAATAACTTTTTTACTGTATATCTGGAGTTCAAGAGCAGATTTCTGTCTGCATTACTGCAGAGTACAGTCTATAATCTTTTTTTCAGTCTCAAATAAAAAAATTGAAAATTGGAAAAAAAAGGTAAGCACTACTTCAGTGACCCATTTACTTTTTAGTAAACTGAGTTTATTTAGTAAATATAGTTTTATTAAAACGTATGTAATTCATACTGTACAGTTTTGTTTGAGTATTGCTTAGGTTAATTCACACTAGAAGGATACAAAACTGCTCTTATGAAACCAGCTAAGGAACTCATTTTAATTGCCAGTACCAAAGGGGCACTTAGGTGTCTACTAATGTGTAATCTATTGGAAAGAGTATCCAAAATATCTGATGAATTTAAACACACTAAATTCCTCCTTCAATATAAACAGATCTCTAATTTTCTGAATATTGTTTTAGATTTTAAAAGAAGTCTTGAAAAAGGTGGAAGGAAAAAATCCTGAGAAAGCCTAATCAAGGAAACACCTGTTATATTAACACAGATATTTTCCAGTGTTTTTGTAAAATAGGCTTCATAGCAGTTTTCGTTCTAACCATATTTAAAGATGTATTGAAGTAAAGCAATGAGTTGGTTGCCCCACCAGATCAAGCAATCACATTCAGCAACTCTGTAGGCACTGAAATGAAGTTTGGAAACTTTTTGTTTAGCCTTTGTTTATTTGCTTGCACCCACTGATGGACACTGGTGAAGTAGATCTCAGGTAAAGCAGATCTGCTGCAGGAGAACACTCCTCTGCGCAAGATCATGTTTCTGCACTTAAAAGGAGGTTATTGAAGTCTTTGGATTCACTCCAGCTCTTGTTGAGATCTTTACCAAGTCCCTCTGGCTGGCACAGTGGAAATTGTACAGGCTCCTTGTGCTCCAGTGCAGCAGCCTGGATCCATGAGAGAGCAGTAAATACCATTTGTCATCACTTTTTTCTCATTGGACTTCCTTCCCACTTTTAGAGAAACAAAAAAAAGGCAGGGGGGTGGCGGGGGAGGGAAGACTTGCGAGTTGGGCTACTCTCTACTGGAGGCATGTCTATAGTGTTCTTTTCAACATCAGTGAAAATCAAGATTCTCCCGGTTGAAAATTACTGTAATGATGGAAAGCTTCCTTCTGATTTGATTATTATTTTTTGAGGTATATTTTTCACCCTCCACTCTCTTGACTTTTTAAATAGCTTTTATTAGTATAATCTTTATCTTGCTTCCCACGCAGAGGAAAAAAAATCTCACAGAGAACATTTCATATGCATTTATAAGACACTATGAGTTTTATTACTGCATTTCACTCTGAGCCTTAATGTAAACAGGCATTGCCATCTTAGAAAAGCTGCTGCAAACTTCCTGAGTAGTGCCCTACCTCTAAAAAAGCTCACTGGGCAAAACCATCGTAACTCAGCTGGCAGATAAAGTTCTTAACCCATAGTTAATATATTAAGGCCTTTCATGGGGATCTGGCCTAGGAAGTAATGAGGTTTAAGATTCCTGTATGCTCACCAGCTTGAAGTTTAGCCCCACCAAGTCAGACAATGTGATGTGTTTTGTGTAGCAATTGCATTTAAAACCTTTCACACAACAGCAGATAGGCACCTGATCTGATCTGTCTGGAAGAGCGCCGGTTTTGTCCATATTCATCTGAAATTTCGGACAGCACTGCCAGTACAAAGGGAACCTTCATTAAAAGTGACTTCTTTTTATTCCCACATAATAGATACAATGCTCTACTTCCATAGATTAGTCTTTAACTTGCCTGAACTATCTTTCATGAATACTTCACACATGAGCTAGGAACACTCATTTCTCTGGAATTTATTTGGAATTCACAGCTCACGATCACAACAGTGGCTAATGCTTTTGTGCTTCTTGTTTACATAGATTACTTTTAAAATATCACTGCTGTTCATTAGGCTGTATATGATTAACACCCCTTCTCCTCAGCAATTAACCAATTTATCAGATAATAGACATTACTGTACAGGACCACCAGACACGGAAAACTGAGGCTTACTTCAACAAAAGCATGTATTTCTGTGCTAATTATTGTAAGTGATAGTCTTTCTTACTAGAAAGAAAATGAGGCAGATTTTGCTTTCAGTAACACTGCTGTAAATGCATAATAATTCTGGCACATCCACAGCGTGGTTCTTCCAGATTCACACAGTCACAGCTGGACTATATTTCTCTACTAGAACAGAATTCTTGTCCCTGCCTGGGTCAGAACAGCTGCCCTCAGCCATATGGCTGACTGCAAGCTTCAGGATAAAATTTCTCACCTCTGATCTGAGACACAAGTTCAGGGATTTTTTAATTTATTTTTTTTTTTAACATGGCCCATTGTTTCTAAAAAATGCTTATTTCTAAAAAAAAAGTTCCACAGTTTCTACCTCCTCAACTGATGAGAAGTGACAGAGAAACAGGAATGCTTCTGGTAATCAGAAATCTGATTCCAGGCATTCAAGCTGAACTCATTGTCAGTTCACTACTAAAGTATGGAATTGTGAGAAAGCCCTTTATTGGGGCAAATCACTGTTAAAATGATATGTGCTTGTCATCATGTAGCTTATCAATAAAATATATTATGTGCTTCCACATGGATTTTTTTTCTTTTCTCTTTTTGACATTTAAAGTTCCATTGAAATATAAAGATGAAGTCAATCTTCTACTCTGGAAATAATTTACAAAACAATTCCCTGAGTACTGTCACATGATGAAGAATCAGTGCAGATTTTTATTTTTATAATTTTTATACAGTATAAAATATACAGATATATTCTTTGCAATATATCACTAAGAAATTATCTGGAATTATGGGTCACAAGGAAAGTTAAAGAGCAGGGATGTTGCAATGCAGTTTATTAAAATCTGCTTATTCCAGCAACTACTCTTCAGTGGCAGGTATGACTGTCCTGTGCAAATCACTAGTCAGGAGTTTCAGTGGTAGCTTGCCTATGCAAACCCAACTGATTATAATCACTGCTTCCCTCCTCTGCAGTAGAAATTTGCACTGTGACACACAATACCAGATGCTGGACATTGGCTACTATAATAAAAGTTAATTTGCAGGATGGTATGGGCTGCATTAATTTTCAACATGGCAAAACACTAACAGTTGGCCCAACCTTGGGCCAGTGTTGTTTCATCAGCAAACTGAAAAAGGAAGTAAGTAATGAATCATATAAAGGGCTTTAGATGACAAGTGTTTGGATTAGTCAAACTCACAGCAGGCTGAAGAGATGTAAGAGTAACCAAAGAAGACAAAGCAGAGCAGCACAGTGACAGCTGAAATTTTTCATAGCTAAAAAAAAAAAACGAGATGAAGACATTTACCTGGAAATATGGTACACTTTATGTAATAGCTTCAATAAGGAACTGAAAAAATCTTCCATGAGCACTTCCTTTCCCTGCCCCACCTCCTCCAGAATACTCTACAGCCTGCTCACTATGAAACCCTGTGAAAAACATGGTTTATGTTAAATTTCCCCATGATACCAGGTAGATAAGGGATTAAAACCCAAGCCTGTGATATTTCACTATGTACTTTAGCAGCAAGCCCTTAGGCTTTAAATTATATTTTTATGCAAGTAAAGAAAGTGCCCATGGAGCAGCTGAATTACACAGGTGCTGCAATGGTCACTGCAACATCCTGGTCTATCAAGACAGCCCTTGCTGAGTCCCTGAGTTGGCATGAACAGAGGAGTGCCAAACTCTTGGATCCTTCCCAGGACATGAGCAGGGTATTGGATTACTCAGGGCATGCTATAATGTGTGAGAAGGCACCCAATTCTGGATCAAAAACTAGAGTGAAGCTGCTCTCAGATTTGGGGCTCCCTTTAAATTCTAGGTCCACTTTTGTATCCCATCCAAAGATACTCCTGTGAAAGTCAAAGACACAGAGAGATAGGGACTAATAGTAATTTCTCAAACACAATTCCAAAGATCATATATATTATATAACCCATGTTGCTGTTAAAAGACAGCCATCTTTTACAGTTATAAACTTTGTTTAAATTGAATTTCGACTTCCTAAACACGCTTGTTTTTATAAGCCATGGTCTGAACATGAAACGAACACAGCCCTAAAGGTCAGTGTTAGGTATGAAAAGATGTTCAGAGGACACTGGGCTGCTGCTGTAAACAGCACAGCCAAAGTTCACAACTAACAGGAAGGGATATGGGCAATGTCCACAGGTATTGTGCCCTGGCTCCCCCCAGGGAGGTTATATTGGCCCCTTTCTGTTTGAAGGCTGGCTACCAAGAGGTTTGGCATGGGACAAGCACTCAAAACCGTGTCACCAGTTACCATTGTCTGCCACAGTGTCCTCCTTCATCTGCACCAAGTAAGAGATGACTAAATTAAAAAGGGGTTTTGAGACCAAAAACCAGAAATGGAGTGACAGAAAGAAAATGGCAAGCATAGACAACTGCTTTAATCGAAAATCTGGCAGTGAAAGAAACATCAATAAGAAAATCAGATCTTGACTAGTTCACCCGTCATGTTCCCTCTCCAAAATAGGTTTAAAGCACACACCTGAATTATTCTAACTGAAAGCCAGTGTAATTTCAAACAAATAGTTTGTAACCCACACAAAAGCTATTCAGATAGTGCAACATCAAACAGGAGCCCCAGCAGCAGACAATAAACTAAACTAAGCACCCCTTTGAGAGCAGCTCTTTCGAGAAAGCCAGCTGAGCTACAAAACTGCTGGGGATGATTAATATCAATGCAATTTATTGGCTTTCTTCAAATACAGACCTCAGTGTAAGGAAATAATTGAAGAGACAACTAAACTCTGTTAAGAGTCATAATTAAGAAATTAAAGGTTCCAGTACACATATTGGTCTATACAATGCATTCAGGATAATGACAGAACAAGCTTTTTTTTCCACAAAAAATACATTTTATTAACATTACTTATGAAATATTGTAGGTGAAATTAACTGAAATTCAGACATGACTAAAATACAAAATATAAAAGAATGTGCAAAAGTATCACCATAGGCATAACCTACCATAAGAAATATAAAAGTGCCTCAAAAGAGGGAATACTCTTTTGTAGATGAAATTTGCAGAAACTTCTGCTGCTCCGCTTCAACAGCCACTGCATTATCACAAATATCAAAATCTTCTGCAGATGTACTCAGCATAGCTCCATTAAAATCAGTAAAACTATGCTGATTAATGCCATATGAGGATCTGGAGTAACTCAGCAAAATTTTCAAATGTCATGGAAAAGTAATGGCTACATTTTTATTTTAATACTCAACTAGCTTATTCATTGCCTTTGTCAGTGTTTATCAAGGCATCCTTATTCCAAATTCTCTCCTGAGGGATGAGCTGCATTTAAATTTATACTTCTTTTACTGTAATGAAGACTTCTGAAAGCCTTTATTATGAACATTAACTGTAAATGACAATCTATTTAAATGATAGGGCCAAAGTATGTAAATGGCAGGGCAATAAACCTCTGAACACACTTGTGAAAAGTTACTTTTCTTTAGCAAGCAGAGGATGCAAAAAAAAAAAAAAATGAAATCCATGGTAGATTTTCAGTGTTGGACTCTCCTTATTTATAATAACACACATTTGATTTTTCAAATTTTAATTGATTTGCAACAGCTGAAACATTCCCCCTATAAAAACATGGAAATCTAAACAAGTCTTTCCAAAATATTATTGCAAAGACAACACAGCAGAAGAACCAAACTTAGGTTCATTCTTCTATTAAATGCAGTTCCTTACAAAAAGGTAAATTGCTTAAAAAGCAGCTCTGAAAGACAGAACTATGTCAGTATAAAACTTTGTGAAAAAATATTTTACAAAAGAAGAAAGTGGAATTGACAGAAAATGTTTCAAACATCCAAATGCACATCAGCTTTAAGACTTCAGGTTATACATCTGAGACTTTTTCTTCAGTTTTCTCACTATTTTTCTGCGGGATACATTTGTTGGCTTGTTGATACTTGGTTTCTGATTTCCTGCTAACAAAACAAAGGAAGCAGTTAGGGAAACTGAATGAAAAAAACTGTTACCACTTGTAATTGTTTGAATTTTGTTCACATTACACTGCTCACTGTCCAATAATAACAAACATACCAGAAACTGTAACATGTGTTCCTATTCCCTATTCTCACACTGTAAGGTCACCAGTGCGTTCACCTTTGGCACTGGAATCCTACTTTGCTGCTCTTTTCCTGAGCAGGCATCAAAGCCTTATCCAAGTGTCCTGCTGTGACAGCAGAATGAAACTAAATACACTGCCCTCTATTAAAAACAAAAACCAAAAAAAAAAAATCCCAAAAAACAAACCAAACAACCAAACCAAAAAAATACCCCAACCTGTTCTTACATTTCTCTGAACAGTGGGGCAAAGGTTAAAATATAGCCAGTGCTTGTGGGAGATGTAAAGATAAAATTATTTGAGTTTCTGCACAGAACTCACAGAAGCTGCAGAGTGGCCTAAGACAGTCACAGCTAATGCCAGACATGCTTTCAAAGGCTGCCTGAATTGTGTGAGAGCAATTCAGAAAACAAGTATTCTGCTCTTAACTAAAAATCTTAATCTTTATGCTACCTATTTACCAGCATGCAGAGCCACTGTGGCCAGTTCCCAATTCTTTTGCTGTCACCCCAATGCATTTGCTTTCTTTTCCAATATAAACTTTTAAAGATGAAATTAATCACAAACCTTTTCACTCAAAACACTATAGGTCAGCTTAACAAACAGTCGTATATTTGCAGAGAGAAGATCAACTGAATTCAACTTAAGACTCCAGGAGGTAACATGAAAGCTGCTGAGGAGGAAATAATTGAAGCAGAAGAGGAGGAGTGGCTTAAGTTGCCTGAATTATTTGCTTAATGTTGCTGTGCACTCCCAAGCTACAGAAATGAATATGCATAGCACAACATTAATCAGCACTAATTATGCCCTTAACTTTGGTCTTCAGCTGTACCAAGCCCTACTGAACTGTGAAATCCCCGAGTTGATGAAAAAGCTTGTAGATGATACTTTGCATGTGGCTATCTGGTGCTCTAGTTCCAAGAGAGACAGCATCTCCTTACCTCTTTCTTCCTCATACACAAAAAAAAAAAAAAGTGAGGAAGAGAGAATCCCAGGTGAATCTGGCTGGGTGTGGGCAGGGGCAGTGTGGAGGTGAGATGCTGCTGAAGAAGGAGGTTCCTTCCTCCTCTCCCTGCACTCTCCACACTGGAGCCTGGCCGGACCACTTCACAGGTAGTAATGGATGTAAATTAGATAATAACACGCATCTCAGACATCTCAGATAAACTTAACATACTATTAGAGACTCTCTCATAATACAATGGCAGAGACACACTCAGACGTGTCATCCACAGAAATATTACTGTCATGACTAACTGGCAGGCAGCATTTTTATTTCTGAGGACTGTGCTCAATCCTTGCCCCAGCCCTGGATTTCCAGCCCAGAACTGACGAATCATCTCCCAGCATACGGCTTCTGACTATACAACCTCAATACTGAAGTACTCAGACCTTGTGCTTATTATGTTTAAAACAGAGCTGCTTTTTAGTTTTTCCTTTTCCCAAAGGTAATGTACATGTTTGATACAGCCTTAAATATCTTTCCCATTAGTATCCATTTTTAAAATACAGCACTGTGTCTGCTTCCTAAGTGTTCTGGGCAACAACTTAGAATTCTCTATCTCTCACATTTATTTTCCTATCAAGTTAATTAAATTAAGAGTATTAAAACTTGCAATAGCTGCAATATGACTGCAAATAAAAGCACAACTGCTTTGATTTACAAGCACAGTCACTAGCTGGTTTGAATAAAAGCATTAGGAAAATCAATTATCATTCCAAGCTTTCCCCCCACAGCTAGAGAAACAGCTGACGCAGCACAAGTGATGAGGCAGAAATCTTTAGTAATGTGAATAGGAAACGTGAGTAGGCAACAACGAATTGAGGAAAGATGGTAACTTCTGAAAGTGGAAAGGAAAAAAGTAAATTGATTTCACAACTGACTTTAATCCTATTTAAAACTATCCAGAATAGAAGTATATCTTAATTAGTGGTCATGGAGATACTGAACAGTTTAAAGACTGATTCCTTGTAGGCTCTGTCTTTTTGTGTGCCCTCCGCTACACTTCATTCAAATATGGTGTAACTACCTCACATCACACTGATCTTGCCAGAAGGATGTAATATTGTCTTTCAATTTTCCCTGGCCTTAAAAACATGAGTCCAAAATTACTCTTTTGGACAAAGAGTCCACAAAACATACCCCTGTAGCAAACCAAGGTGAGTAAAAGAACACTATGAACAGTTGTTACTGGTATGTGGATTGGTTTAACTGCTTGTGACTGACAAAATTTAAAAAAATAGATAAACAGAAATAAATTTAAAAAAAAAAAACAAAAAACAAACAAACAAACAAAAAAAAAAAAACACAAAAAAAAAAAAAAAAAAACCAACCTTACCTTTTCTACAGACATTGTAGCAATCCATTTCAGTGACAAAGTTGTTGGCATTTCCACCACAGCCAGTATACCTGAACTCTTTACATGATTTAGTCTTGGTGTCATAGTAATAGCGAGGCACAGAAGAGGAACACAATCCTTCATCCTTTGGGCTATAGCATAGCAAGGGGCCAGCTTGGAAAAAAAGGACAAAGGAAAAAAAGAAGAGAGAGAACAAGAAAAATTATATAAATGTAATCTCTGTATATGGCTTCTTAAAATTGATCCTGAAATAAATTTTGTGTCTAAACAGCTTTTTTCCCCCTTGACCTGACACTATTACTGATGACTTCAGAGACTTTCTACATCTTATTCCTGGCAGTTGTGAATTTGAGAAAGCAACAGACCATCCTAGAAAACAGGATTAGATCCCATAAGTGAAATTCATCAGTTCCCCCCATTTGTGGGGGAAGCTGATGAATTTCACTTATGGGATCTAATCCTGAATTTCACTTATGGGATCTAATCCCCCCCCCAATTTGTGGGGGAATCTATACATATGACAGCGAAGATTTTTATGTAATCTCATTCTGCATATACAGGAATACAGCAATAATTTCAGTGGAACAACCTCTGCAGAGAAAAAAAAGACACAACTATGCTACAATTTCCCAGCAAATTCTTCTTGCAGCAAAGAGTACAAATCCAACAACTTTCCTCAAGAGCATGTTTCTTTTTGCCTCAACAAAATTTTATTTTTTCCGCTGTGACCCCTTTATCAACTCATTGTATGTGCAACAGAAATAATGCAGCTTTCACCTAAGAAAATGCTAATAATCTGTCATCAGCCACAAATAAATGTCATCAAGCACTAATAATGCTTAGGTCAGTGACAGCTTTTACACATTCTGGTAGGTCTTCAAAGAGCCTATCTTGAACTAGATATTAATTTGGTGTTCATGTCAAAACTTAGTTATTGTCACCTGCTCATAATTGCCACCAATTTTATCTAAAGCTCAAATGGACAGACAGTGAAGAACCACATCAGGCAAAACACTTCTGTTAGAAGCTGAGCTGTTGAGTGCCAAAAACCTGAGCTGCCTACCACCATCTCTCAGTCCTGAATTTTAGAAAGGTGCTTCTGCTTTACATTACACTATCACTTCTCTGCATGTGACTGCTACAATCTCTGATACATCTTCCTCAACACAGACCTTCAACCTTATTATTTCTCTTCAGATACACCTGTACAGCTCTCTAGAAGTCAAAAAATTGATTTGGTATAGCTGTGGGTGTATTTAAGATCTCAGCATTTTTGTTCTTCCAGTAACAGCTAAGACAACATATTAAAATTAAAGTGGATAATATAAACATCTGCTTTACATAAGTCTTCAAAAATACCACTATATGGGTATTCAGAGGAAAATATCAAATGAAGTATCATCTTCATATCACTTTCAAACCATCTATTTTATTAAAAACTTGGAACAACCATTACTTTTTTCTGGCAGACAGTGGTCCACACAAGACTGCAAATCTCTGAAGTTGTTGCCATTTCCGTAACAGCCACCATAGATGAATTCCTCACACCTCATCGAGCTCAAGTTAAAGGCATATCTTCTTAGATAACTCCTGCAAGGTCCTCCATCAGCTTCCATCCGGCATAATTTGGGCACTTCTGCAGAAAAAACAATTTCATCCTCTGTAAAGCCAGCCCTTCATGCTTCACATACAGAACATGGCAGTGTAGGCAGAACAGTATTACTTCAGTTGAAGGCAAGTCCCAGTTTGTCCCACCTGCTTCTTGCTAGAGGAATCCAATGCATTAATTAGCGAATATTAAATCATATTTAAAACAATATTAAATCATATTTAAAACAATATTTAAATGCAATATTAAATCATATTTAAAACACTAATAGAGAAATTCCACATCTCATCTCTGGGTCAACTCACTCTGCATTTTCTGCCTAAAACTGACATCAGCAAGAAGCTGCAACAAGAAGGAGGGTCATCAGTTGGACTCGATCATCTTAAAGGTCTTTTCCAACCTAAACAACTCTATGATTCTAAGACTCTGCGACATATCGCGGGTGCAAAGCGTCCCGCAAAGCCAAGCAGCCTCCCCGGTATGTCCCCTCCAGCCCCCTGCCACCCCGGGGCCCTCTGGGGCACTGCCGGTCCCTGGACTCACTCTTGATGGTCCAGCAGCTCTTCTCGCAGTCGTCGAAGGTGAGGAAGTTGTTGGCGTTGCCGTAGCATCCCCCGTAGGTGAACTCCTGGCAGCTCTGCGTGTGCCGGTCGTAGTACCAGCGCGGCACCAGGGCGCGGCAGGGCCCCTCTTCGGGGGCCAGCAGGCAGGCGCGCTGCTTCTCTGCGGAGACACCAGCCACCGGGGCTGAGGCCACCGCGCCGGGGGGCGGCCCCGACCCCGCGGGGTCCCACTGAGGGCCCGCTCCTACCTGTGAGGGGGCGCTGGGCCAGCGCGGCGCAGGCCAGCGGCAGCAGCAGCGCGGGCAGCGGCAGGCGGCGGCCGGAGGCCATGGCGGGCGGGAGGGCGGGTGGCAGCAGGGTCCCGGGAGCGAGCGGCGCTTCCCCTCCGACGGCAGCGCTTTATATGCACCGAGGCGGCTTCCCCGGGCCGCCTCCTTGCGCAGGTGGTGGGAGGGGAAGGTCTGATTCAGCGGGGCAGGAGGTCGCCGCTGACCCGGCCGTCACCGGGGCGCGGAAGGCTGCGCGGTGCGGGAGTCCTGGGGCGCGGGCAGCCCCCGCCCCGCCTCGCCTCGCCGCGGGGAGCAGCGGGGGCCGGGCGGGGGGCGCCGCCGGGGCTGCCTTCCCGCAGAGCTGCGCCGCCCACAGCCCAGGGGCCTCCGCCCCGGGGCCGCGGGGGGCTGGCTGGGTCCACCCCCCGCCTCACTCACGTTACGGGATGATGCTCAAAGAGCGTTTCCTGTAAATCGCGGCGAAATCCGGGACAGGTCACTTAGCGAAAGCCCCCCTCTCTTCCCCCGTCATCCTCGCCTTTCCCCCGCCCCACCCCGAGGCCGCTCCCTTTTCGGAAGCTCCGGGTAGAGGACGGTGGGACGCCGAAAATCAAAGGCTGATCCTGCTGCAGGTCCTGATCTAGCCGGATCGAGTAGAGGCTGTGTAGCGAGCGCCGCCGAGACAAACGCGCATTAGTTTATTTCCATAGTGTAAAACGCTGATGGACTTGAGAAAATGCGGCATCGTCAGAGGGCTTGGACTTTGGGGAAACTCGAGGGGCCGAATGGATAACAACTCTGGCAGTGCAAAGAGGGATGGATTTCAGGAAATGTCATGACCTGGTTTATTCTACAGATTGTAACCCCACCAGGCAATGAGGTGTGATCTGTGGGAGGAGGGGGTGAGCAGCAAACAGCATACTTTCCCTCTCTAATCTATTAGACACATTGAATTAATTAGTGTTTACCCCAGATTGAATATAGTAAGAGAGATAAGAGTGGAGGCAAATTAGGCGTGTCCTCCATAGATAAGGACAAACTAATCTGATCTCCTATTGTTCTTCTCTGCTTCCTTTATAGGGGCATTAGGCCTCAGTCCTGCAGGCAGGCACTACCCTCGACGGGTTGCAATACCTGGAAATCTGTGGCCTGCAGGAAAGAAGCCACAGCCTGTACCAGCTGTAAGCAGGAGGCACTTCAGAGCACCCTGATTACTTGAACTGACTTTCTCTCCAAGGCTTCTGTGCTTTACTTATGTCGTGGAGGACTACAACCTAGTTTCCTGACATAGTTTTGTTTTTTATAAAGGCAAAAAAGGAGCAAATCTAATCCTTACCCCACCTACATGACTTCTGAAAGGGTATGAATGGCACCTCTTTCCCTCCTTTTTCAGAACATCCTTTTTTTCAGAATCTCCAGTAGCTGAAGGATAAATGGGTGCTTTAGTGACAAGAAAATAAACCCTAGTGCAGCTTGAGTCATCATGATGGGACATATATCTGCCATACTTTAGACTCTTATAGCTACTACGGTTAATAATGGGTGTCCTCATTTTTAGGCATTTTGTTCAGCTTATTAGGCAGAGCAGCTATATAAAAACTTATGTCCCTCCAGAAGAAAAGAATCAACAAACAAAAAAACCCACATACTTTTTCTATTTCCAAAAGAAAGCAAAAGGTCATCTTTCTAATAGTGGGAAACTAAAGTGGTTTTAATATTATGTTCTTTAATATGTTGTCCTAGACTGATGTCCTTTAGTTTTCATCACATTTTTTGGAATTGCAAAGAAAGAAATTTAAATACCACTTTAAATAACAGCAGCAAAGTGAATGCTGTAATGCAAATACCATTTACAACATTTTCCATTTCCTCTATGCACAGACACATAGAAATCAGTCTGAGTTAAAGCCACCTATCAATCAGTGCTGCTATTCAGCTTCTCCTTTGCTTTAACTTAGATCACATAAATATCTCTAAAAATATATGAACCACAATAAAAGTTAACAAAGCGAGTGGTAGAAAGTCCATTACTGGCTGCCATCTGCAGAGCTAGTCATGTCAGCAGACAGGTCAGTGAAAGCTTTCCATTACAGAGCTATGGATACCAAATTCTTCCCACCCTAACTGTGCCAGTGGTGTTCCAGAGCCCACCTTCAGCTCACTCCTGCACCCTACACCTGCCTCCACCACATCACCTGCTCTCTACCTCTCCACACCACAATGTTTCTGCTGCCACCAACAGCCCAGGCTGTTCTGTGACACTCCTTCCACCAGCCAGCTCCTTCCACCTGTTTTGACTGGCCCAGGACCAGCAGCTGGTGGGCTTTGGGAATGCAGCTGTCAGTGTGGGTTATGGGGGTGTAGAAAGTGCATACCACCAGCTGGGGAGGGGAAGACAGTAGCCATAGGGAAAAGAAGAGAAACTGATTTTAGTGAACTGGCTGAAGTAAAATGAATACAAACCCCAAGAGCACTATAGGAGCAGTGCTGGAGAAGACGTAAATCTTACATGCTGCTGACAGCTGCTTACATCTGGTGAGTAGGAAGAGGTTGGAGAAAGAAGTGTGTTTAATGGGAAAAACCAGAGGAGGAAAGAGGGAGGGCTAACTGTCTATAAAGATCTTTGAAGTGGCAGATAACAGAAGGACTGCAAGCCCATTTTAATGGCCTGTAGCTATGTTCAGTCTCAGGGGTCTTGAATTGTGCTTCCATTACTATTGCAGGAAAGCAACTGCTAGGATCAGAGCTGCTAGGTGCTGTACAAACATGCATGGAGGGACCACTCGGTTTCTAAAAGCATAGAAATCTATTTGGGATCTAGACTTCAAAACCATATGCAACCACAGGAGAAGAATTTCCTAGCTCCTTCTTGCATTTTCTGAATGCATCACTTCCCTTATGTTGAGTACTTCACCCCAACACCTGTCATAACTACATGTGTCTGGAGACCCTGGTGCAAGCCAGGCACAATAACCCTCTCATGCAGTGTTGTAATTCTGCTTTGCAGACATACCTACCAAAAAGTTGCAATGTCTGGCATTGATGGGCTGGCCACCTGGTGAGGCACTTTATATGGGACTGGTCTCTTCCCCTCTCTGTCTTAGTCCAATTCATCTGTAGTGGTAATGCACAAATATTGAGGAAGGTACCCATGCACACCACCTGCTTCTGCCTTAGCAGCTGGGGAGAAGAACACAGAGCCTAAGGATGCAGGTGGCACAGAGCATGAGTCATTTCTATGGCCAGGAGAAGGTGGTGGGGAGAAAGATCTCACTGCTGGGCCAAAAGCACCAGCCGACCTCTCTGCTCTTGCTCCGCACTGGAGTTGCAGACGTGAAGCCAGGGAGGTCAGCACAGGAGGGTCTTCCAGCTCCCGGCTCTTGCTGGGATGGCCGGACCTCCCTGTGCTGGCAGGCCCCGTGTCAACGCCCCGGCAGCGGGGCCGGGCCGGGCTCTAATCCGGTTAGGGGGGATTAGCGCTCAGGTTTAAAGGCCGGAGCGGCGCGGGGAAGGGGTGCAGGCGCGCCGGAGAGGAAGCGGCCGCGGCCGAGCAGCGGGGCAACTCGGCCGGCAGCGTGTGAGTGAGCCCGGGGGCGGGCCGGGGGCGGCCGTCCCACAGCCCCGCCACCGCCCGGGGGCTCCGGCCCCGGCGCCCTCGCTGCCCAGACGTAACCTTTTGTCCTCACTCCCTGCGCGCTTCGGTAGTGTAGACGATGCCAGCCATCAACATCGAGGACCTGAGCGAGAAGGACAAACTGAAAATGGAAGTGGAGCAGCTCCGGAAAGAAGTGAAACTGGAAAGGCAGCCGGTGAGCGGGCGCGGAGAAGGGGCCCGGAGCTGCCTGGCGGGCGACGGAGCCGGGTGTGGAGCGGGGAGCGAGCCCGTTCCTCCCCGGGCGGCGGGGCCGGGCGCGGCAGGGGCGGCGGGGCTCTGGGAGCTGCTCGTCCGTACAGCCCCGGCTGTTTTGGGACGGCCGCGGTTTGCACCGACGGGTCCTGACTCTGCTTTGGGTCAGGGGCCGGGGACGGCGCTGTTGGCACAGCACCGCTAACACCGCGTAGGAGCGCCGGTCTTTGCCGCGGGGGGCTGTGGAGCCCGGGGGAAGGAGCGCACCATCCCTGGGATAAAGCGCCCCGAGGGGCTGGCACGGGCCTGCCCGCCGCGGCTGTTCCCGGTGGATTTGGCACCCTTAACTTCGCCTCCCCGTGAGTCCCTGGCGCCCAAGGCCGGCACAAGACCGCCTTGCCAGGCGAGGGAGGAGCACGTCGCGCCCTGTTCCCCTCTTCTGGAGGCAGAGCGCACAGGGACGTGCTGGTGCTAGGGGAGGGGTGGTGCTCCCCTGGGATGCCAGGGGAGCCCAGTCGCGGCACTACACCCTGCCTGGCCCGTAGCCGGCTCTCGGCTGCCCGCGTTCCCGTCCCGCTTCCCATGCTGTGCAGTGCCCGGGCAGGAGCCAAAGCACGGCCCGTGTCGAGCCGTGACCCACCCAGCCTTGTTCCATAGACATTTAGACATTTACACTGATTGTTCCTTCCCACAAGTACTTTCCCCTTAAAGGTTTATGGTTTTGTACATTTTCTGTAGACGAAGGACGTGCAGAACTGATCTTGCTGCATGATGAAACTAATTTTTTTTTTTTTTTAATTCTGCATGCCAGCAGAGGCAAATTACGCCTAAATAAACCCTTCAAGTTAGGACCAAAAATACATTTGTATGTGGGAATCAGTAACATTAGTCATGTTGATTACATTGAAGGTCTAGGTTTTACCCCAAAAATAAAAATGCCATAAAAATGTTTTAGCTGTGAGTTAGGTATCAGTGATTGTAGATGTTATGGTATAGTCTAAAGCTCCAGCAGTATTGAGGGCTCAACGTCCAACTAGTGTTGATACCTATATCATCTCTCAGAGGTGATTCTTTGACAACTGAAATACACTCTGCAGGATATAAAGTTTTGGAAATAATAATAATTATAACTTTAAATACTTGTCTACATTTTTGGAATAAACCAAAACCCTGGTCACTTTTGGAAAACAGGTATTTTTCAATTTTTCTGTAGTAAAGCATGCTTAATTCTACCAGTGCATTGTAACAGAAGTTTTACTGTGAGAATGAAAGCGGTGCTGTAGTTGCCACAGTCCCCTAGTACCTGTATGGGTGTTACAGGGACTGGGAAATGCAGAAACCACATTACTGTTGGTACCAAAAGAAAAACATCAGCCAAAATTTTCTTGACCCCCCACTAACAACTTTACAAAATAAAAAGGAAGTGGCCTTTGGAATGAATAAAAATTTCTAAATATGTATTTAAGCAGGCTTTTTTTCTTAGTAGTGAAAGTGATCCTGGCAGTGCTGACTGAAGTAAAACCCTGGTATTTCATATACTTTGGCATGCAACTGTACTATGGTGTTATGTGCTCCAATTTGAATGAACAAAGTTTGCAGGGCACAGAAGAACAAGAGACGTTTAATGGGATTTGTAGGTCCAGCTTCTTCTTTGCTCTAAGGCAGCTAGATCTTATTTTGTGCGCTGTTTAATTGGGAATTAACTCTGTTCTTTCTGATGGCTTAAAGCTTAATTTTGCACAGGCCATGCTCTGTTGTTTGTGCTGCAGCTGCAGAACCAATGAACCAAATTCGTTGGTTCTCTTGTTGTAGTTTTACCTTTGAAATAAAATATAATTAACAGAGGAGGCAAGGGGCCTTAAATTAGAAATACTAATCATCTAGTGGCCTGGCCAACAGCTGGTTCCTGCTGCTGACTCTGCACAGCAGTACCACTGCAGGGCCTGCGGGTAGGAAGGGAGGAGGTGGGAACAGAGCAGGAGTGTGTCCTCAGCATGTCAGGTATTTGAGCATCTAGGGACAGTTTCTGCTGACACAGAGAGCAAGAGATGTGTGTGCACAAGGAAACTCAGGAGCCCCTGATGTTCACTTGTGCACTCTCAGGCTCCACAGACACCACTGCCACATGTGCTGCATGTGCTTCTGTGTCAGTGAACAGAAACTAAACACTCCTCTTCATAGCTGGGTTCTGTGCAGGCCTACCTACATCAGTGATAGTTTGGTATGAATACCATGGGAAGTGTTATGGTCTCAAAACACAACAGGCTCTTTTATTAACCATTGTTTGAAATAACCCCAGGCAACGAGTAAATAAATTGTCTTTCCTAGTTAGGCTCTCATTCAAGGTGCATCATTGCTATAGTAGAACTACAAAGTAAGAATTAGTATTACCACTGAAAAATCATTGCTGAATGTTTTGTTTGTGAAAAACACATAAAGCCATAAATACTTTGAAACTGAATTGAAAGTTACTGTCCCTGAAACCGTTGACCATAAGTCATGCTGGTGCTGAGGGAGAGTGTGATCCGCAGCTTAATAAAACTATATTGGCTAATTATGAATAAAAGTTCAACTATGCAGCGACGGCTGTTCAGAGCGGTGTTTACATTCTCAGAGGTACTCACATGTTCTGTCAATATCAGGCTGTAAAAATAGAGAAAGGAAGCTGAGTATGCACGTGCTTAGTGCTCTGTGGCAAGATATTTTATGCTTGGTGGGAAGTTGAATGAGACAGAATATAAATTCACGGGTTTCTTCCTCTGATGAACATTTCCCACGGCCGTAACGAAGACTCTTTTCTGTCATTTCCCTCGAGGTGTCCAAGTGCTCCGAAGAGATCAAGAACTACATCGAGGAGCGGTCGGGAGAGGACCCGCTGGTGAAGGGGGTTCCCGAGGACAAGAACCCCTTCAAGGAGAAGGGAGGCTGTGTCATCGCTTAGGAGAAGGAGCCCCGCGCCTGCCCCTGGAGCAGACATTCCTCCCGTACCCGTAGGGAGTGACTAGCGTGTCCCCATTGCCGCCAGTCCGTGCCGAACGAGCACGGGAGCGGATTTCTTTTTATCTTCTGTTTCTCCCTACAAAAATACAGAAACCCGCGCGAAAGCTGCCGAGCCCCGCGCCGGCCGCTGGGCAGGGCCGGCTGTGGCCCGCTCCCCGCCGTGGCCGGCCTCTGTCGCTGCGCGGGCCCGCTCGCCACCCGCTTGTCGGTCGCTTCATGGCTGTTCGTTGGCATTAAAAAAAAGCTGCCCGTAACCCGAGAGCTGCCGTGACTTGCTTCAGGGGCGAGAGGAGCGGGAGGAGGGACGGGGCGGGGCGGGGGCTTCTGGGCGCCCCGGCCTGGCTGTGGGGATAAGGCGGCTGTCCCGGCCTTTGCCCGGCACCGGAACCGGCGGGGGCCATGGCGCTGCGCGGCGGCGGGCGCTGGGCGCGCCTGGGCTCGGCACTGCGCGGCCGCAGCTCGGGGCTGCGGCACGCCGGGGACACCCCACAGCACCGCGACTTGCGGGAAGCCCTCCGGAAGGTACCGAGGGGGGACCGGGCAGCGGCGGGACACCGGCCTCGCCGCCCCGTGCGGGGAATGAAGCAGGGCAAGGGCAGCGGGACGACAGAACGGCTCGGGGTGTGCTTCAATGAGTAAACTTCCCTCTGGCAAGGCCAGAAACGGAACCCGGTGCGTCCCCTGCCTGTGTGTGACCCGCCGGGTGGCAGAGCCCTGCCCGGCATGTGCTGCCCTGGGCGGAGCGGGGGCTCGGTGCTGCAGAGCAGAGCCCACCGGGCACTGTCCCGTTCTAGAGGCGCACGATGGATTGATAACGGGAGCCTCCTGCAAAACTCAGTCATAAATCAAGAGGAAACGGGGCGCTTCTGGTAACGTAGCATGTAGATTGAATGCCAAATGGCAACCTGCAAATAACAGTAGTGCTGGCGAGCTCAGTGTATTCCCGTCAGCGAGGTCAGTGTCACCTGCAGATCTCCGTGGTACTGTTCAGAGCACCTGCCAAAGCCAGAGAATCAGCCGCTTCGGCTGGAGGGAGCCCTGGTGTGGTGCCCACTGCGGGGCCGAGCACCGCTGGGAAAGAGAAATCCACCTTTGGCCTCTGAACCGCTGAGAAAAGTGCTGGAGTTCAGTACCTGCTGCAAGCACCAAACACCATTATTGTGGCCACCACATAAGAACATACAATGGGTTCAGGAGAAGGGAATGTAAGGACTTGTCTCAGATTGTAGGCAAGTTTCCGAATTCTAGCTGGTCGTGCAGTGCTCTGCTGTAGTTTTTTAAAAACAGTTTGCTCTGGATTGCCAGATAAGTTTTGTGTGAGTTTGGACCTATGCTGTCCTATCTTTCATGGGTGCCTTTAATAATTACTTGCAGAATCTTGTATTTTCCTGAATAAACTTAATTATTTCCAAATTTCACCTCACCTCCAGTCCACTGTGGACAAAAGATAGAGGAGCTCCTTCTGAATGAAGTGATATTTACCTTAGGTGTAATTTTTTTTTAAACTTTCACACTTCAGTGTTAAAATATCCCAAACCAAGTGTAATTAATCAGTTTTTCTATCACTGAGATCTGTTGTCATCAAGCTTTGGGAGAAGGGGGTGTATCTTCTGTATTATAAAAAAGAAACATGAGCAAGGAGGAAAAGAGACGCATGACCTGTCACTTTCTTAGTAAGTTAGTTTTATTGCTCTACATTCCTGGACTCTGCAAAGCAGAAATAAGATGATACAGAAAGAACCAGAAGCTGGAAATTAATCCCCCTCCCTCACCTGGCTTAATAGTGTAGAATTTTGTAGCTAATAACATTGTGTAAAATTTGTGCTGATTCTGTCTGGAGAGAGCCTTCATATATCTGTGTATCTGCAGAGCTGTCGGCCCAGTGAACTTGTTTCCTGGCATGCTGCTCTTCATTACCTGCCCAGGAACAGCAGCTGCATTAATAAAAAATTAGTGTCCTGAAATGCAGAGGACAAGGCCAGACCTTGTGAAGGAGGTGATCTGGGAGATTTTAAGTCCATGGATCAGTTAAGGCACACATTGTTTTGTATCCCAAGTATTTGCAGCTGTGTATTTATTGAGGACAAGGTAAGTAGCTATATTAGTGTCTGCTAGTGCAGTGTTTGCTGCTCTGTTGTGTGACACAGTGCTTTTTTTTTTCCCCTCCCTTGTTTTTATGCCCACCATGACTACTGAAGTGCAGTTAACAGTGTGCTCTACCTTGCTGGGTTCAATGTAGATGATTAAATCATGGGTTAAGAGGGAATGTGATGTTATATTTATCACATAAAGCTCTGTGATTAATATATTATAGAATAAATCACAGTAGACAATATAAACTTGCTTTTTTCATTGTCCTGCATGTAAAAAATTGCTTATATAGCGCTTATTTTAGATTTGCTCTGATCATATTGGAGAAAAAGAAAAATCACTATTTATGTCAAATCCATCTGATTTTGTTCGCACAAAGCTTCTAGCAATCAGTGTTTTTGTTTTGTCTTAAGTTAAGCCTTTCCCCAGTGACTTTAAGATAAATTGAAAAGTGTCCCCAAAGTCTTTGGGAGAGAATCACCATTCAGTACCTCTAACACACTTTAAGGATACCTGCTATATATTCTGGGGCACTCTTTCCAGGAGCTAAATCCAGATGCGAGTACCAGAGAAATGAGCAGTGCAATTCCATGAGTGGGAACTGGGTTTTTGCATTTGCTTGTTTGCATTAATTTTATTTTTTAGTGTATTAATGTACTTTAAATAATCTATAATTTCCCAATTGTTCTGAGCAGGATGAGGAAGAGACTCTTATAATTCCAGGGGGCTGTTTTTAGCAAGGCTATTGAAATAATCCTGTGAGTGGTTTCCTTTACAACTTTATAGGTCACCACCCTTCCTCTTGGAAATTGAAAACGTAACTTTTCCTTAACTTGTTGAACAATGCTTGCAGTACACTGACATCCTACAGCTTGCTTCAGTAATTAGTATAGCTGGTTTGAAGAAAAAAGTTTAACTTATTCTGTATATGTATGTCTAACAGTATTCATATACATACAGAATGTATATGGGCTGCCTATTTGTCTTTTTCTCTGGCATTACTAGTAAGAAACTTTGGGAAATGGTGAAATTTGACATATATTTTGCTAGAGTTGCATGTAATATAAATGACATTTCATTTTATGCCCAGTGGTGACTGGGTATAGTTACATTGTGTTGTGTGTCTGTAGGATGAGAATTTCCCCCATGACAATGAGACTCCACCGAGGGACATTGTTTCTTTGTTTGCTACTCTTGGCTTGTATGTCACGAGTTTCTGTTTATTAATATGTATCTATATATCTTTGCAGCAGTTAGTGTCTCTTTGTATTAGAGGATGCAGGATCTGAATTTAATATTGACATTTCCTTTAACTTTCTGGTAAAATTTCTGTAAATTTTCCATCAAAATAATATGGCTCTTTCTGACTACCTGCAAAATAATGAAGGGTGAACAGTATTAGCATTGGAGCACCTTGGAGGGAGTTGGTTTATTTGTTGTTGTAAGAAAACATAAACCTCTGCCACAGGATGGTGAAGTAATAACTTGTTGGTATTAGGAAGAATCACTTAAATGCCGGTTTCTCACTAAGTTGGAAGAGAGAAAACATGCAGCTGAATCTGAACAATACATGATTAGCATCTGTAATTTTAAAACCTAATTTATCATACACCTGAGTTAAAAGCTTGAGGAAGAAAACAGTTAGATGTGGCACTGGCAAGGCTCACAGTTTCTGCACTGGCTGCCCTTCTGTCTAAGGGAAGCAAAATGTATTCCCAGCTTCTGGAGTATTGCAGTAGTCTTTTTCATCTTGTCTCTGACAGAAACATCACATAAACATTTAGGGGCTAATTGTCCTGCTGGTACCAAGAAGTTTTGGTGGTAGTTTATCAGAGAGTAAATCTTCATAATTGAATTTTGTTGTTATTGGAAGAGGCAGCTGGGATACACCACTGTAATATGAGAGACCATCAAGTACACCTACTAGTGCCCTACCAAGAAGTGCTTTTAAATCAGTGTAGGAGAACAGGAGAGGAAAAAAAAAAAAGAGTTTCGCTTTATTTAAGCAAGCTCTGTAAAAAGCTTTTTCTCATAATAGGAAAAATGGCACTTTCTGTACAAATGCTTCAGAGTGTAGCAAAAGTGCAATTAAGGCATTGTTGTAGTCAGTGCTCCTGTTTGTTACTTGGTGTCAGAGTAGAGCTGATATTGAGATTGAGTTGTTGTGTCCTAACACTGGATTTTATTTTTCCTGCCTCATATCAATGTTAGAACAAATTTCCACTGTATCTAGTTAGACTTTTCTGTGAACAGTTTTCAGAGCTGTGCCTAGTGGGTATTTTTGTGTCTCAGATCTAGCTATTATATTGCTTTATCATTGCCACATTTGATTAGGCAATACAGTTATACATTTATGACAACTAAAATGGTGTCTTAATAAGCAACTGATGCCTGAGGAAAAAGCTGGGGTTGAGACTGGTTTTGTCTGACAGTTCAAATGTGATGGTGTGGGCTGAAGTGAGAGAACTTGTTTTGTTCCTCCAGGGATGTAACCCAGATTCAGGAGGACCCAAACCCCAAAATGCCAGCCTGTGGTGGACATTGCAGTCTATCTAATCTGCATCTCTGTGTTGGAAAGTATGAATTGCAGGAGCAAGAAAAGGTGATCACTTGCTCAATCCTGTATCTCTTTCATAACTCAATACAAGTAGCCTGGATATATTCCAGTGGCCAGAGCTCCCTGTCACCCAAAATGCTTGTCCCAGATCAGTGCCTAGATTGGCACAGCACACATTTTTTGTCTTGTAGGACTACACTGGTTTAAAGGCATCTGCCCTCAGATCCTAGGAATAGCTGCGCCGTCAGCACTCACTTTTTCACAAATTTTTGGATCCTCCCTTTTCTGCCATACTGGATAGGGCAGTTGAAGGGGGTGTATTTGTGAGTGTGGCAGGGACTGCCAAGACACTCAGGTCTGCACACGAGGGATTCGTCTTTGCCACTGTCTTTGGAAAAATGACATAAGGAGGGAGAAGGTGTTGGCTGGGATAATGTGTGTTCCTTCCCAGCTGGAGCTGCCTTCCAGCCTCTCATTCCTCAGGAAATGGTTGAGCAGGGCTCATCTCCAGGGTGGGGGGCTGAACCTTTCATTTTCTTAGTATGGTCATGATGTATGCCCTCTCTGCTTCAGCAATGGGGCTCCCAGATGTGCCAGCAGCTGTATGGGGTGGAGGGCAGAACAGGCTTCTGCACTCCCTGGTGAACTTGTAGCATTTTAAGATTTCAGTAAGTGTTGGCAAAAGCTTTGTAATTGATTCGGTGTTTGAATTTTTTGGTTTCCTGAAGTAAAAAACTGTTGTCAGATGTAGGGGACCAAAGGATAACAAGTATTCAAATTTCTGAACCAGTAATCAGCCTTGTTTTATCTATTAGGTTCATTGCAAGGAACTGTGTTGCAGCGAAAAGGAAGAAACACAATGATTTAAACAGAAACATGTCTAGATACTGACAAATGAATAGACCAGGCACAATTGCAGAATACTTATACAGTGCATGCTTTTCCCATGGAAAATCAGATTTAGTAAAATATATTAGGACAGGTATGCTTTATTACACAATGAAAAACTGCCAGTTCTTACATTATAGGGTTTTTCCCTCCACTATTTTTTTTTCCTCTGAGAAAGGGAAAATTTCCTTTAGTAACTGTTTGTTCCTGTATTTGGTGATCACTGCAGTCTTTGCTACTCAGTGCAGTAGCAGATTGCAGATTACTTTGTTGCCTGTGGCACAGCTTAATTGAAGGTACAAAAAGAAATTGTTGTGCTCTGATTAATCAGTTTTAACTGCATATATTTCCCATTTAAGCCTTATATTTTCCAGCTATTCGGAGAATTTTCTGGGGTTTATCCTTATATAAGCCTACTCAATATTGGTTTAAAATCCATTGGAAGCTTCTCTGGAAGGTCAATTCTGGCCACAGCAGCATTGGAGAAACCCACTTTTATTTTAATTCTCAGTGATATATTCCAGCTGGCTTGAAGTGTCCTCTTCATACAGTAGGGTTTTTCTTCTCTGTGTGGGCTACACCTTGTCCTGCAGGCACCAAGTAGAGCCATTGGCTTCTGCATATGACATGTATGAAAATCTGGGGAAATCAAATGTTTGAAAAACTTTAGTCAAACTTGCTTCATTTTTCTTCTTTATTTTAATTATCAGTAAATTCTACATCTAGGACTTTTTTTTCTGCCATGTTTTTCACAAGATCACAAAATGGATGTCTACTATTGAATTGAACTTTTTCATTTCAATCCCATATCCTCATGGAAAATGTTTTCTTGTCTTGTTTCCAGAAACAGTCTGATGGCAGCTCAGGGTACAAAAGTTTCCATATCATTATTGAGGCCCAGCCTCAAATCCCATATGCAAATAGGGCAAATTTTTCATTGACAATTCTTGTAGCTGGTCATTTGCCCAGGTGAGTCATATGATGTATTTGGCTGGGTAGCCAGCTGGGAATATTGAGTAAGAGATGCATATTGTATCCAAATACCAAATCTTCTATATTGTGGGCAAGAGGAGACTTGTCTGTGAGGCAGAGAAGTGTTTTGGCTGCATCTGGGACATTTGCTATCTGGACATGACCACTTGCATAGCAGTGAGTTATATTTAACATAGATCTCCTAGGTGAGTTCCTAACTAATAATAATGCATGTTTTTATAGGAGGATTGAGGCCTTGTTTCAGTTAGCATTCAAAAAACTCCAAAAACAACAACAAAAAACCCAAACAACCTCCAAAAAAACCCACCCACAAAGAAAACAATCCCCAGCAAAAAGTCCTGCAAAACTTCCTGAATACCTTTGCCCTGTGCTGGTGGTTCATCCTGAAAGAGGAAGCAGTAGGCTGCAGCTTTGCTCTCTGGATTGCTGCAGACCAGAGGCAAGCCTGTGATAAAAAATTTTTCTTGCCAGAAGAAAGTACACTAAATAACTTTGTATGAGCAGGCAAGGTTAGCACTGCAGGGAACATTTTCTGGCTGTTGTGTGGTTAAATCGTATTTGTTTAGTGGGGTTATTTTTAGCCTGTTGTGGTGTTTTAAGTCACATACTGCCTCTGCTTCGGCACTCAATGTCATTGCAGACTGAATGATTTCTTCTTCTGCTGTGGTGCTGAGCCTGTCAGGTCAGGCTCTCCACCACCATGCTGGGCGATCCAGGCACATGGGCAGCTCCTGGCTTCTGCTAGGTTCTCCTAGCGTGTGTCGTGGGGGCTGGAAGCACAGCCAGTGCTGGAGTGACTTCATAAGTGCAGGAGGGACAGCAGGACATGGATTTGCCTACTGCGTGCCGTAGGCATTCTCATCAGTGAGCTGCCATGGCAGAAGCTCAGGCTCTCCACAGCCTCTCTAGTAGGTAGCAGCTACAAGGAGCTGACCTGCCTCTCTCACACACCTATATTCTCCCTAGCTCTGTCCTGAATATGTTTCCACACCTCAGTCTCCTTCCCTGTGGCCTTTCCCTGCCTTTCTGAAGAGTATTACTGGGAAAGGATTTAGGGCTTTGGAAGAGTCTTGATAGAGTCAAGGAGGGCTGTGACCTCCAAGCCCAGGAGTGAGAAGAAATGAGTAACATCTTCTGAGAAACTCATTCAGGTGCGCTTGCGATACATACCTTGGGGGAACCAAGAAGGAGATCAACATGTAGGAAGTGGGCAGCTGCTCTTTGGACTTAGGACTTTTTTCTTCCACGTGTTTTTTGCAGGATCATGAAATGGATGTCTACATTTAAATTGAACTTTTTCAGTTCAACCCCATATCATCATGGAAATCCTTCCCTAGGTCCTCTTAGGCAGCAACTGAGAAGACCTGCACAGGCTGCATGTGTGGCCAGTGGGGTCCTGGGTGCCTTGCACTCCTGGGGTGGGTTTCAATGTCCAGGTTTGGTATCACCAATGTATGGACCATGGGTTTTCCCACCTCAGCTTTGTTTTTTTTTTTTTTTTTTTTTTTTTTTTTTTTTTTTGCTTTAACATCTTTCTAAAGTACTACCTTGACCTCAACACAGTGTTGCTACAATGCTGAGTTGTCTCACTGTGCAGTCATTGTTCCTTGTGGTTTTGATTAAAACTGAAGGACAAATGTTGTTTTGAAGGCTGTTAATTATTTGCTTTATTTATTGCTGATATAGAAAGCAAACGAATCTCTGGTCTGTTGTCTCCTGTTCAAGTCATTGTTGCGCTAATGTCTAGGTATAGCCACTCAAGAACTCTCATTAGTGGTTTGTTGTTTATTTGCTTTTCACATTGAAGATCCTATTAACTGTGTCATCTTTGGTTATTATATCAATAGAGATAATTTCAGTTGCTGTAACTTGATTTAAAGGGGAAAAAAAATGCTGCTCCTAACATAATATGGAACAGTTATATCATAAAATCATAGAATCATAGAATGGTTTGGGTTGGATAGGACCTTAAATATCATCTATTTGCAGGCCCCTTACTCTGGGCAGGGATGCTGGATACCAGATCAGCTTTCTCAGGGCCCCTTTTAACCTGACCTTGAACACTTCCAGAGACAAGGCATCCACAACTTCTCTGGGCAAACTGTTCCAGTGTTTTACCACCCTCTGAGTAAAGAATTTCTTCCTAACATCTAATCTAATCCTGGCTCCACAGACTCCATTTAATCTTCTTAATACAAAATACCTTTTTCTAAGACATTTTTTCTTGCTTCTCTAATAAATTAGTCTAATTTATATATGTCATCTGTGGTATAACTCACAGGAAGCTGTAGTAAAACTTTGTGCAATTTTTTAAGAATTCAGTTTATTGTTTCAAAATTCATCATCTTGCTAATAGTGTTCTGAAACTGTACAGTGTACAGTCTGATAAGGGGTACTTAGAAGAAGCATTGTGCGTAGAACTGGTGTGGTCTTTAATTTCTGAATTGCATGATAGAAGGTAAACATGCTGGTCAATAATGAAAACTAATCTTTAATTGCCGTAAAGGACATCTGTACATACTTTCAGTACCCAAATGAATTCAGGTACAGTTTCTACTGTTGTAGAATGCATTTATTTTAGAATTCAGAATTAAATGGCATTTCTAATGTTTCTGGGTAGTTGCTGATACAGCTACAATATCAGCACAAAATACTGAGCATCAGCATCATATATTTTTGTTACTTTTCTCATTTAAATAACATACTAAGTTTCAGTGGAAAATAGTTAAAACTATGGCAGTGATTTGGGGGGATATTTTCATTGCTCTTTGCTGAAAAAAATTAAAATTACCTGTTTCCTAAAAAAATCTGAATTTATGTCTCTGTCCTCTCTTCAACCCTGCCATGGCATTTCCCTGGTCCTGGGCAGGAAGCTACAGGTGCTGTTTTCACAAAACTTTGTCAAGACAGTTTCTAATGAAAACACTTATTTTTCTTACTATCATTCATCATGAAGTAAGTTTGTTGGCTTGATTAATTTCCGACTGGGCAAGTATCCAGAGTGTTTTTAATAATTCACAGCTGATAACAGCTCTGAGGCCATGTTTTGGAGGCTCCCCAGAGAGCAGCCTGAGCTCATGCTGGGATGCAGGCTAAACCAAGGCTGCCTCCAGAGCCTAGTCCTTTAGGTTTGCATCTTTATTGTTCAGATGAAGTAGCCTGAGAAAAACACCAGTTCCATACATAAGACTTACTGTGCCCTTGCTGTCAGGAAAGGAACAGTTTTTGTTGTGGTATGCTGGTACTTCAGCAGGTGGAAAACTTTTATGGCTTCTTAATCAACTTTGCATCCCAAATGCCATTGAGATTTGGCCAGCTAGATCAGGTGGAAAGATTTCTTTTGTGGCTGGGAGTATCTGTCACATGACATCTGTCCTATGCAGTGCTAAATATTTCTACTGTTAGAAGTTTTAGATCTTGCTATAGTTGGAATCCTGGTGATGGAAGTCTAAATGCTGGCACCCATGATTTCCATGTTTCTCATGATAAAGCATATATAAATAAGCAGACCAGCTGCTCACATACTGCTGAAAGCTTGCATCTCTGTAATTGCCAGACACTGCATGGATACCTTAGGGTTTAAGTTAAGATGCCTACATAATATTTGCCTGCAGTTCAAGTGTGAAATGTTTCTGAGGGCACAAATGTGAGGAAATAGCTAAAGCCAAGGGATGGGACAAATCAGATGGTTAAAGTACAAAGCATTATTTGACCTGTCTTCAGCAAGGTTTTAAGCAAGTGTTTAATTTTGTGATCATTCAGTCACTGCTGGCGTGGCCCTTTAGAAATACCTCTCCTTGTTTCAATTAGCTTTTCTAGGAAGGGATGACAACACTCAGTATTCAGTGCTGGAACACCAGACAGTGAGGAGTACTGTAGTTCTTCAGGAATTTGGCTTATGTTCTTATGAGGTTGTACAAGGGAAGGTGTTCCTGCAAAACCACAGTGAATGGTCCAATAGCTAAGAAGAAACTGTGGCTATCAGTGTCTGGATTGTGATTTAAAAAAAAAAAAATTAAAGCCATATACAATTTATGTTTTGTGCAATGAGGTTGTCTTTGGGGCTTTAATTGTTGTGTCATGCAAGGAAGATCTTGTTTTACTCAACACGCCAAACCTCACCTGGTAATAAGTCAATTCTGTTAAGCAATTTGAGTTTTACTCAAAGGCACAGGAGCAAACCTGCAGAAATCATGCCTTAGTCATTCAGAATCTGCTTAACTTCAAAGGTAGCTTTTTATGTAGGCTACAAAAAACTTGGCCCGGTACCAGCTACAACAAACAAAACTCTGTATTAGTATATTCACCACATATTTTTGCCAAGATCCATCAAAATACTGGAATAACTTTTTGTATGCTCTTTCAGGTATTCCCCTGGGTGTTATCCAATGAGCATTGCCAGATGCTATTACAGCCAAAAAGGTGTTTCACCACCTTCAACACTGTGGGTCAGCATCTTAGGATCTGAGCATATGGGATATGGTGATATAGAAGAGAAACGTGAGCTCTCCTAGATAGGGTTCTGCCAAGTTTTGTTTTTTTTCTCTTGATCATTAGGCCTGTGTTAATCAATATAACAGTGGGAGAGAGATAATAATTACCGAATGAGTTGAACATTCAGTATATGGTTTTCTCAGAATTTGGTGAGAGAAGTGAAAAAGTGATTTTCCTGTTACCAGCATTCAAGTATGCTTATTTCTGTGGCCAACTGGACGACAGAAAGCAGCCATATATGGGCTGAAATTCCCCAAAGAATGTGCAATAAATACATAGTTTGGAAGAAGGTTTCGCAGGGTCTCAAGAACACAGTAGTCATGGAGGGAGAGGATTCTATTTCCAGCTCAAGAAATAGTTAGCACCACAGGACTTGTTTATTTAGTGGGGAAAGAAGACTAAGAGGAGTAAGTTCTTGAAATAACAAATTCTCTCTTCATGAAACAGCATAGTAGTAAAATCATGGTCCCAGGTTAGAGGCATTACCTTTCTGTTGGGAACTGGTGTTTGTTTTGGTAGGGTTTAGTTTGGGGGGAGGATGTTTCCTATTCAGAGCCCCTCGTGAGGCTGACCGAGGTGTGCGGTGCCCTTGGCTGCATGGCAGAAGCAGCCTGTGCCAGGGCCTGGTTTGGGCTGCAGAGCTGGGTAGAGGTTGGCACAACCCAGCTGCCTCATGATGAGCTGGTGGGCAGCAAGAACACAGCTGCAGGCTACACACTTTGCGCCTTTCCCATGGCCATGGAAATCTGGGACTTTGTGGAGCAAAACATCCAGCTCTTGTGCCCTGAAACCTGAAAGTGTTGCTGAATGTCGTGGCTGTACTGCAGATGTGTGTGGCTTGCAAAGGCTGGAAGGGAATGCTGCAGCCTGAACAGTGTGAGGACTGTAGTCAGGCAGCTTAGGACACTGACTTTTGGAAGGTGTGCAGCATTAGCAGTAGCACAGTCAAGAGTTGCTCAGGGACTAGATTTGGAATATTATCAATTCTGGAAGAAGGTCATACTTTTCCAGTATATGTTCTGTCAGACTTGTGGGGAAGTCTAAATATAGACTAGATGTAAATGCCCCAAAGAGCACCAACTTCCTTGAGAGTGTTTCAAGCAAAGGGAGAGGAAATCAATCTCTTCTACTTGACTTTCGTGGTACTGTGTGTGGTCATCAAGAACAGATCAACCTTTTTTGCCAAGGCACTTTTGAAGATAATGCAGATTTCCTTTCCTGTAACTTTCTAGAAACTGTACCCAAAAAGGTAACAAATAATGAGGGAAACAGCCATTTTCATAGACCTTGGAGAGGCTTAAATTAGCCCTGATGACCTGTTCTAGTAGTAGTTGCTAAAACAATTATTTACATTTGCCTGATTACATTTGTTGTAGTAGTTGTGGGTGAGTGGAAAATAATGATATCCATAGAAAGTAAGAAAATTAGTGGGCTTTTCTCTGTATCTTGTTTTTTCTTTTTCTTCTTGAATTGCAGTTTTTAGATGAAAGTAGTCAAAAGTTTTTGTGCAGGATGTCTGTGTTTATAACTTGTACAATTTGTTTTCCAAATCTAGATCATTGACAAGGACATTAATCCCTTTGTGGATAAGTGGGAAGAAGAAGGACAGTTCCCAGCACATAAAGTGTTTAAAATCCTGGGACAGGCTGGATTCCTTGGTGTGGATAAGCCAAAAGGTAGGCGAGTGTGTAACTCCTGCCTATTAATAATGATAGACTCAAAAGATTAATTCGCTTTTGCCCCAGGTCAAAGCACGGGTTGGGATTCAGTGCAAAGTTTGCTTATATTTCTCAGTCACATACATGCTGGTTACCAGCTCTGCAAATACACAAAATAATGTTGTTGAGTACTTAAGTTGATGTACTTCTAAATACAAATGTTAAAATCTGTATGACTGTTATTTTAAAATTAGGAAAATGAACATCACTTATGTTTTCAACATAAAATCTGCATAAGAACTTTTCTTCTGCATCCAGATATGTATGAAATAATCTAGATCTTCATTAAGGAAACCACAATTTGTAGACAATGGAAGCATTTTAAGATTTGGCTTATTGTACTTCCTGAACATGCAACGTCTCAGTCATTTCAAAGGATGAGGATAATGTGGCCTTTAGGCCATTATCCCCTAGATTGTCTTTAAAATGCATTGTTCCAGCCCACAGAAGCCTGAACAGAACAGGACACTGATGACACAGAGAGCAGGTTTTTGTGTGTATGTTCATATATGTAAGTGACCCAAAATAGGAAGTATTTCTGCTCTTCAGCTAAGATACATATTCTGCTATCTATTTTTTTATATGTGATATAATATATACTTGTTTTCTTTTCAAATGCTGCTGTTACATGTTCAAGTCAGAATTCTCAATGATTTTTTTACCCCATTTTCCTACATTCAGAGCAGCCCGAAGTGTTTGACAGTTAACTGCAGATAATTTTCTGTATGGGGTGGCTCACATAACCTCAGCTATGTCACACCACATCATGATGTTGTTAAGGCACAGGGTTCTGTGCAACACATTATGTCTTTTTATCACTTAATTTCAGAGGGAATATTCCCTCTTGAAATGAACTCAAATTCTTATAATGTGGAAGGTTGTCCCACAGCTGTTCAGCTGTTAGATCTCAGAGAACTGTTGGGCTGTGATTGTCTGACAAATCCAATTAGATCTGAGCTGGTATTTTTTTACAAAAATGCTGACAGTTCAAGATTATGCTTAAGATCTATTTAAAGGACAAATAGGATTACTGGGGGAGAGAGAAAACCACTTCTACTTTCTGCTATAATTGTTTGATAGGCAGATTTGAAGTGTATCTCACTGGGTCTCCTTTGCATTGCTGACATTCTTGTCAGGTGTAATAATGGTGAATTGCATGGCTGGCAGATTTCAGTTCTGCCTTCTTATATTCATCTCAGGGCATGCAGAGGCTTCAGCTGGGGTAAGGAACCTGAATGCTGACGGTGCTGCTCATAAAACATTACAGAGGTGGAAACTTGTATAATGCTCACAAAATATCTGGACAAGAAATAACTGGAGTAAAATCCAGTGAAGAAGGGACTCGTGGAGGTAAAGGTGGCATAGAAGGTTGCATGCACTTATTACACTTGTCATACTCATGTTTAAGACTATTTTAACTTTGGCTTTGATGTTTGTATCTAGCTGTTATCTCTGTAGCTACTTTTCATAAAAGGTATAAAAAAATTGATAAAATCCTCAGCAACCTGTGATCCACCTCAGTTCAGTATTGTTGGGCACAGAAAGTGCACCAACTCCTTGGAAGCTGCTGTCTTTGCAGCATTCAGTTGTGCAACAGGATTTCACCAGATCCAGCTTTTCTCTGTAATGGTTAATGCCACCAGGTACATCCTGAAAGTCCTGAAACTTTCTCCCGATGGTAAGTCAAAGTAAGGTGTGTAACAGCACAGTGTATGTAACTGCACAACTTTGGCAAAGCCAAAAACTGAAATTCTTTGTCTTCTACACTTCTACACAGTGCTTAGGCTTGCTGAATTATTACGTAAAATAGAATTAAAAGATCCACTTTTATACTCTGCTCAGCCACTTCTGTTATTTAGTTGCTGTTTGCAGAGGAGGAGAAGTCTTATGAAATTTGAAGGAGCCAAGAACAGCCAGGAGCTTTGGAGGGGTGTTGCAAGAGGTTTGAAGAAGGGATATTTAACTGATTTGAGGAGAGCAATTGCAATGCAGAGCACTTGTGAGTTAAGAGTCTGCCCTACTTTCTCTTTCACAAACCAAGATTATCGTGTTGTATCTCTTCAAATCCAGATCATAAGACATTCTCTTTAAAGAACACTGATTTTTTTAAAGTTAATTCACTTTAGTAATAGTTGCAATTTTGAAATGCAAGTTTTATTGAATTTGTTTTCCAAGATCATTCTGTCAAGTATGGAGGGTTTTTTTCCTGCAGAAATAATTTTGAAGCTTTCTGATTGGGCAGAAATGGGTCACTTGTTTTGCTTAGATAGAAGGAAACATCTGTTGGATTTTAGATTTGTTGAAAGTAGACTTTTTCCTGTGTAAACACCATTCCCTTTATGAACAATGAGCTGCTTCATGGGAGTCAGGTTTTTAAAAGAACGTGCCTTACATGTGTCCTTTATCACTGGAAACTTTCTCTGTGTGGAGAACTGATTTGGGGCACTATTTCTATTGCAAAAGCTCCATTAATTCCCACTGTATGTAGTTGCAGGCTACAAAGTTGACAAAGCTTTTCCTGTACATTTTTTCACAGTTGTTTACACAGTAGTTGGTTCTAGTGAATATTGGCTGTAGTTCAGGGTGTTCATTGGAGGTCATGTAAACACTGTGGGCAAAGCTCAGGCATGCACCCATAATTGGAGAATTTTTAAGATCATCAGTAGATTTAACTTACTGTCTGGTCAGTTCTCTGCCAGAGAAGGAGTCTTCTCTTCGAACAATTTCTCTGCTCTGGTATTCTTTACATGGCTCAAAAATAGTGCATATGTTAGTTTTGCTTAGGAAAGGTTTTGTTTTCTGTTACATGGCAGGATTCTTCCTACTAGTAAAATACATGGTGAAAAGTGAATATCATTTATGCATAAAAAGTTTATTTTTGCTTCATGCAAAATGTGTTTTACAGAATTACTTCATTCAGGATTTAGAAGAAAAAAACAACATCCCTATATACTTATTATTCTTCATTTACGTTTGCTGTGTATTTCTTCATAAATTATAAAATTCTTCTTCATTTATGATTACTGTGTATTTCTTCATAAATCATAAAATTCTGAGTTACTGAGCTACTGCCAGTCCCAAAACTAAGGGTAGAGAATATTAGGGCAGGCAGCAGAAATATTTAACCAGTCTTGGTAGTTTGCCATTGCCTGTTTTGCTAAGGGAAGTGAGCAAGACGTATTCTTTGAACTGTTCTATGTGCAGATTAGATGAGATACTGGATTAAAAGTGGAAAGTATCTGTCTGGTTATTTGTGATCTTATGGTTTATGAATCAAAGCCTTGGCTGTTGCTAAATTTTAGGATGTATTGCCAAAAATGCAGGCTCAAAATGTACTGTGTGCCTGCATATGCCAATGCAGATGATTAAAAGTTGTTTTATCAGCTGATGTAAAAGCACAGGAATTCAGTAAAGGATGGCAGAGGAGGGTTTGTGGGAGGGCAGTGTTTGCTCTCCTGCAAATTCACATGGCATCACTATGAAACATGAGTGATAATGATGCCTGCTCTGACTATTTCATTTGTGTTTACACTGGCAGTACTGTAGGAATATTTAGTGGAAGGCATTAGCATCTAGAAATAATGATGACAAGTTTGTCCAAATAGTAGCCTTCATTTATTACTGTCAGACACCTAGCAGTGAACGTAGAAAATATGTTCCTATATATTTCAGGAAAATTAAGTAACTGTGGTACAATTTGCACATGGATGGGAAAGTGTAGTTCTACACTGTCTGTCCCCTTCCTCTACTGCTGGGAAAATGCCAGATTTGGGAGTGGAGAAAGTAATAATCATTACCTTATTGTCATTTCAAACAGAGAAGCATCTGATAAAACAAAAATAATGTTTCAAGTGTATGATTGCACTGCAATTGGAAAATGATACAATGCCTTCCCTTCAGAAAACCTGTTTATTACAAGTGTCTCTATGCTGAATGTGGGGAGGGAATATAGATCTGTACTATCCTCTAAGGTTAGTTCTGTTGTTTTCTTTGCAAGTATGCATTTCTCTGGTAAAATGAAACCTTGTGAGAGTTTGGGCATGAAGAATCACTTGGAAAAAGTGTGTGGGGTTATTTTTTCCCCTTTCTGTAATACTAAGCCTTGTTATTATACAGAATGAGCATAGAAGGACCTGGGAGGAGCAGTAACTAGAAGGGGATTTAGTAGTTTAGGTGAAACAGGGTTTGATGGTAACTTAGAAAATAAATGGAAGATGTTCATGTACTTCTGTGGATAGAACTAGGAGGGATATATTTGTCAGAAGTGAATTAATTTACCCCAAACCCTTCCTATATAGCAGTAGTGGACCAGCTGCAGTGCTTGTTCTTGGTTTAGTAGATTTAAGTGTAGTCAGCTGAATCGAATACTTGATCTTTTTTCCACTTACAAAAGAGTGCAATAATCATTAATAAATAGTATTTATTAAACCTCTAACGGTTTGCAAGAGGAGCCTTTGGGTCATGTTTCAGACACCAATGAACCAATAAATCAGCACTCTCAAGTGTTTACCAGCTATAATTTATACCTGTTTTGCAATCAAGAAATAGTTTTGATAGGCCTTCAAAAAACAGTAGACCAAATCAGTCACTGCTTTAATTGAATTTATTTGATGACAAAAATTGTGATGTGTGGCAGGGGTTTGGAGACCTTGATCAGGTAAGTATAAGAAATTTCAGGTGCTTATTGGACCTTCTAATTCAGTGGATTGGATTGAAATCTCATGAAAACAAGGTTTTGTATGTGTATATGCATCTGAGTTTTGTGTAGTTGAGACTTTTTTTCTCTCCTCCACTGTTGTGAAATGCTGACTATTCAAGTCCCATCTAGTATATTGCAAGTGCATGATGAAATTCAGTTGAAAATGGTAAGGGGGAGACAGTTCGCTATATTTCACAGATCATCAGGTATTTCTGATAAGACAGGGAAATGAGCACTGGAGTTCATCTTTGGTTTTTCTTTAACTGTGAACCTGACTTGGGAAATGGTTGTGTTTCTTTTCTTTGTGGCAGTGGTAACTCTGGGAGTAGCTTGTTCAGCTGTCAATGGCAGCCAGCAGAGAACTGACTTACTGAAGGACACCCAGTCTTTGCAGAAGAGATAATCTTCCTTTAAATGTGTTGTTGATAGAGGGATCAGATTAGTTCCTGGGATTCTGCTTTTGTGCTTCAGATAAGGCAAATCCTCACACTTGTGGCTTGTAATGCAGAACACAGCCGTACTTCATGCAGTTTCAGGTGTGCTAATAGCAATACCTTAGGGGTCAGATGTGGGAATTTCTGAAATCTGGTATGTGTAGAGGTTATGTCAAAATTATATTGAGAAGGCAATTTAAAATGTCTCTTTCCTGGAGAAAGAAGCATCTAACTGGTAGCAAATGCTCGGTTATGTATGTGCAATTAATGCTTGAGCTCTTGACACACATTTTTCTCACAGCAGACCTGCCATGCCAAATTCACTTCTGTCAATCACAGGCTTTGCACAAACTGTCAGACCCACGTGGTGTCTTGAATCTGACTTGGAGTGCTTAGAATCTGAGATGAGAGTGTTACAAGCAGCTGTCCCTGTTCTGCCCTTGTTCTACTCTGGGTTGTGCAGGAGAGTCTGTCCTCTATTGTGCTTGACTTTCCTCCAGTTTTGTAGGAAATTGTTGGGCTTGGGGATTTTCAAAGGGATATATCTGATAAAAATCTGATGTTCTTGATTTTGTAATTGTGAATAAGAGAAGAATACACAGTGAAGAGAACAGTTAAAGAAACATATTAAAGAACATATTAAAGAAATATGAAATAATATAACACCTGAAAAGAATACAGGGATTGAGGCATTATCAAGTAAGACATACTGTTCAGGAAGTTTTTATTAGAGGAGTCTTGTTTATTCTTTACTTTTGTAGATCAAATAGCAAGACTGTCTCTTGACAAAGCTTGGCCAGTGAATGAGGTTATGCTAAAATAACCTGGGTATTACAAATATGTCTAATTTGCACATAACTGTCTTTTCCCAGTCTCAAGATTCTTGACATCTGTCATATACATAAATGGCACGATTTAAAAGCTTTCTGAAAGTATAAATGCACCTCTTACACTTACATGTAATACATGTCACACATTCCAAGTGTGGACCGACTGTGAGAGACAAAGTGATAAGAAAAGTGTTCTTCCAATCACCAGAATTGTACATACACTGTAATTTAATTTAAGTTTTCTGTTTTACAGAAAAAAAGTTTTGATGTAAGAGCTCAGTGTCTGTTGTTTTTCTGGTTTTTTTCCCTTTGTTTTGTTTCTTAAGCAGAGGCATGGGAGGCCATTTGTGATAAACAAAGTACTTCTTGCAGGACAATGTATTTCCTGAAGAATGTGTCTGTTTGTTCTCTTTGTGCCTTTCTTGGGTGGCCTAGAATTGCTGATTTCTGTTATCTCTAGTGCAGTAGCTATAGTTTTCCATAAGGCTACAAACCCACTCTGTGGTCTTGCCTGCCCTGGGAGATACCTTCAGTTCTGGGCAGCAGGAGCCAGGAATGGCATGACTCTGGAGGAGGGCAGGAACTTCTTGTGTGGGACCTTTGGAACACCATGACCCGTGTACTTCCCTTGAGCCTGAGAACTGGCAGAAAATGGGCACTTGCCCAGAGCCTCAACCACTTACAAATCAGCTCCACTTGTACACCTGAAAGGGGGAACAAAGATAGAATTAATGAAAAATTTCCATGAATGTGTATCACAGGAGAAAGTGTTTGAGTTTTCTGTGGCATCACTGAATGCTTTAAAATTAAGGTGACTTTAGTCAGCATTTCTTCTGTTTCCTATACTGTGTGTCAGAGGAAATGAATGGGACTGTTCTCACCCTTGCTTTATTATTCAAGAACAGGGGTCTCTCAACAGAGCAGAAGATCAGTGAGTAATAAGCCTTCTGAAAGGAATTTTTTTTTTCCCTTTATACATTATGTATAACCTGTGAAACTCATTCCATGGAAATCACAAGGAGCAAAGTTTAACAGGAATCCAGAGAATGTTAAATAAATGTACAGATGGTGGCACCACCCACAGTTATTACAGGGAGAGTAATTGTATTTCTGATCATCAGCTGCTCACTTAGCAGGTGAATACACCATTTCACAGCTTTTTGTACTCTGTGGCCTCACCAACTCTTCCCTGAGTTGGTGAGGCCACATCTAGCACTTCTCCATGGGCTGTAGTCTAAGCCTGGCAAAAACATTCACAATACATATTTCGACTTGTTCAGGATCCTTCCACAGCCCAAGAAAGGAAGCCTTTAATTAGTCACAGAACCATAAAGTTTGGAAAAGACCTCTTAGATCATCAAGTCCAACCATTAACCCAGCACTGCCAAGTTAATTTTTGTACTTTTCTCTCATACTTTTGTATGTTGGAATGGTTGTGAACATGTTTTTTACAGGGCACTACTATCCATATTTATTTTCTAAATCTTACCAACTGTTTTCAGCCACCTCTATCTACTTGTGTTCCCCACTGAGCCTGATCTCTTTCTTCTTGCTTTTTTTCCCTCTTGAGAGGATTCTGGTGGGTCCTTGTCTAACTTCCCTAACAACTTCTATTTGCTGCTTCTTCTATTTTAACTGACTTTGAAAGGACTTAAAGCAATAAAAATATTTTGCAAAAAACCAATGAAAAAGGCCTCTGAATCCATTTTACTGTTTTTTTGGGCTTTGATTGCTTGCTTGCTTTGGGTAAAATAATGATGGGCTCTTTCCCCTCCCCTCTCTTTTTTTTTTTTCCCCAAGAGCGATAGCGTGTGAGCAATTTGCTCTTCTGTAGCTGGTGTGAAAGCCGTTACTTGAGTTTGTCACTCAAAGCTGGTCAGGAAATTCTTTCCAGTGTGTCCAGATGCTTCCTGTGCACAAGGCTGCTGTCATACTTGGCACATGATAAAAAAATAAAAAAATCACACTGAAGCTGTTTTTTATTTTGCTTTTAACCAGGTCCTTTGGCACCCTGGAGGGAGGACAGTTTTGCTGGTGGGACAGTGAGATTTTGCTTGGGGTTGTTTGGAAGAACAAATAGGAACCATATAAAATTTATATTTATTTATTTTTAAAGCCTTACACTAATTCATATTCTGCATGTCAGGTTCTGCATTATTAAAAGAAAATAGTTATGGCAGCTGATAATTGTAAAAGTGCCACATTTAAGAAGAGATTTTGGCATCTTTGTATTCTGGGGGTATTTGAGCTGATCACGATGCATCCTCTGACCTCCTAGTGGATTGTATTATTCTTTTACATGCTTCTGCAAGGGAAAAGTTGTGTAAACTGTACGTTCTGGTTGTTCCTGTAAAACCTGTGGGCTGCTGGACCTATAAAGGAAACAATTATGCACTTGTTACCTTTGGACAGGTCTCACCTGGACTCCCTGGCACCACACTAATGAGATGCCCAGATACACCTGATTCTCTCAAGAATAAAGGCAGTTTCCTACATTTTAACCCTATGTTCTTACAACACAATGTTGGGAATCCCATTCTCTATCTCTGCCCAGGTTGAAACTGTGTGTCATCAGATCCCATAGCCCCAGAGGCAGATGTGGAAAGAGGAGAATACAAGAGGAAACAAACACCAGGGGCAAAATTCTTTACAAGCAACTCATTTTAACAGGAAATTTTTTGCTCCTTCCAGCAGAACTTTGTAACTATTTTCAAGATACTAATTTCACTTTGTTTCATTTTTGCATTTATGTCTTGCTACTGAGAATCCAGTTTCTTCTCTCCTAGAAGCTAGATGAGTGTTTTGGTCTTTGAAAAGTTTGCTTCATCGTCACCTTAAAGTCACCAGCAGATCTTTAATGCACATGAAAGATGGTACATTTAAAACTGAAGGAATCCTAGGTTTTGGAGGTGCCCACTGAACATGCTTCTGCAAACTGATTGTGCAAGAACTGGCCTGGCCTGTAAAGTCATTGCATTGTGTAATTCATAAGCAGCTCCAGGGATTTCAGACTATCATCTTTGAGATGAATCAGAATCTGATCACTGCACACATTCTGTGGGGCTGCCTGCTAAATCAGGGAAGGGAGGGAAAATATCCATTTTCTGTTAGGAAACTGGAAAAACAGTGGAAGATAATGAATTGGACCTTCCCTAAAGATATTTTTCAAGCAGTTTAGTTAGGTGTCTGAAACAAAACATGTAAATGCAGAGGATTAGAAAAATGTTCCAACTTTGATCTTGCTAAAGGTTTCACAGGTTTTAATTGCTCCCAGGTTTCAGACCATGGACTTTGAAACAATCTAAGATGCAAAAACTAAAATGATGAGATTATAGGAGATTTTTACCTTTGCAGCAACCACTATCTAGATCTATAGCATAGTGTGGTTTCTGCAAGGAAAAATGCACATCAAAGTGGGGAAGGTGGGTGGGGGGGACACATTCTATGTTGTGCCTTGTGCCTGCACGATGAGCATTCAGGAGACAGCCTCAGGTCTTCTGTCATAGTTTCAAGCTGTCTGGGATTCATACTGAGTTCTGTGGATAGGCTGTCCAGCATGGCTTTAAAATATTTTGCCTGGATTTGGGTAGATGTGTGTTTGTGCTGTGCACAGTCTTCCAGTGATGGATTTAGTCAGGAGAAGCTGACTAGAGAGTGGGTACGTGGACATGGCCGGGAGATCTGGGGCTTCAACCTGCTCCCTTCTCCTGCCACTCCAGTGAGATCTGTAATTAGCTTGTCTGTAATGAAAGGTGGAAAAAACCTCCAGCAGACACTTTCCATGTCCTGATGAGAGATGAAGCAGCACATGTGGTGGTCTCGCACAGTGCTACCATCATCTCCTTTCCTGTCATTTGAATGAAGACATTGGTAGTGCTTGAAAGAAAAAAAAAAATAGCTGATATTTTAGCATAATTTTCCCTTCATTTCACTATTTTATTTATTTAATGGGTAGTTGTGAGCTGTATTCTCTAAATGCCTCCACATGCTGAATGAGCTAATTTTCCATGTGGGAGTGCAGAATAAACTTTAGAACACAAAAGGTTGCACAGAAAGGTGGCATTAATTATACAAAATTACCATCAGAAGGCAGAATATTATACAGAACATTCTTTTTAACATTATGAAACAGCTTTTTATTTAATACTAAGTTGGAACTGACAACATTCAAAAAACAATCACAAAGCTTTGGAGTTTGATTTCTTGTGAGGGAGTATCCTTAGAGGTAGTTGTTGAAGCATACTAAGTAAGTTTAGGGGGAAAGGAAATTTAAATATACGTTATGCTAAATAATAATAAAGGGATTAATTGAAATAATTTCTGGTCATAACAGAGCTTGGTGAGAAAAGGTAAAATGGAACAATACCAAAGTTCTTCCCTGAGTTTCAAATATGAGCTGTAAATATGAGCGTAGCCTTGCAAAGAACACTGCAGCTGGGGGTATTGGTGGATGAAAAGTTGGACATGACCTGGCAAATGTGCACTCATAGCCCTGAAAGCCAAAAGTATCCTGGCCTGCATAGAAAGCAATGTGGCCAGCAGGTCAAGGGAGGTGATTGTCCCTCTCTCCTCTGCCCTTGTGAAACCCCACCTGCAGTGCTGCATCCAGCTCTGGGGTCCTCAGCATGGGAAAGATTTGAGCAAGTCCAGGGGAGGGTCATAAAGATGATCAGAAGGACAGAGCACCTCTCCTATGAGGAAAGGCTGAGAGGGATGGTGTCGTTCAACCTGGAGAAGACTCCAGAGAGACCTTGTTGCAGACTTTTAGTACCTTAAGTTTATAAGAAAGGTGAGGACAAGCTCTTTAGCAAGGCCTGTAGTGATAGTACAGGGAGTAATGGTTTCAGACTAGAAGAGGGTGGATTCAGATTAGATGCGAGTAAAACATCTTTTACAATCGGTGCCGAAGCTCTGGAGCAGGTTGCTCAGGGAGGTGGTAGATGTCCCTTCCGTGGAACATTCAAGGTCAGGTTAGACAGAGGTCTGATCTAGTTGAAGGAGTCCATGCTCAGCACAGGAGGGGTTGAACTAGATGACATTTAAAGGTCAAGCCAAAACATTCTGTGATTCTACATAGTTAATTTCACAGGCATACAAATGTAAACAAAAGCTTGCAAAGAAAAGTATTGTCATTTATTAGATGTATTGTTTAAAAAGAAATAAGAAAATTAGGCAGCAAATAAGAGGAAAAATCAAAACATAACAAGGCCACTGATTTGTCTGTCACTAAAGCTGCAAAATGTGAAATAGACAGTGATGAGGTAAGACTTGTGTTTTGCAATTATCCCTGGCTTTGGAGTGGTACAAGCCCTTACATGCTTCCTTTTTATCTCTAATTATGCCAACTTATTTAAAAAAAAAAAAAAAACAACCCAAACAAAACAAAAAAGAAAAACCCACCAAAAAAACAAAACAACAACAACAACAACAAAAAACAAAACAAAACCAAAAAAAAAAAACCAAAACAAAAAAAACCAAAAAAAAAACCAAAAAAAAAACCAAACCAAGCAAACCACCAACCTACTCCAAGAGCTACACTTACAGAGTTATTAGAGGCCACAGCATAACCAGGTCCATGATTCTGGGTGGATGGTGGGTGCCCACCTGGAGCCAGGCTTCACAGCTGGGAGCTGAAATGCAGATACGGCAAAGACTGGAGCAGAGCCAGAAAATGAACCCTAAATCTGGGAGTCTAGGTAGCTGTGATGAATGTGGGAGACAGGAGATTTCTGATCAGGATGGTTTGTGCTTGCTCTCAGACAATCCTGAGGGAGTTACTGCAGTCCAAGACTTGAAAGATCCCAACAGATGAACCTTGTGGAGAAGTGTTTACCTCCAGCATCTCCCAACATCCCTGCTTAGCTTTCAACCACCCTTCCCACTCTTGTCTGTGATGTTTTTGAGTCAAGGTTGTTTGGGTTTGGTTTTTTTTGTTGTTGTTGTGAGAGTGGTAAATTTCAGAAAAACAGGTGAATGTTTTAAGAGCATAGTAGAAAATGTTCTTGCTGTTCAGGTATCATACTGTGAAACCACTTGGCAGGGGTGTTTTATTTCAGTTGGCTCTGGAGAATCTGAGGAATGCCACAAATGCATTTTTAATGGTCAACTGCAATTTTAATAAGTAACAAATTGCAACCAATCAGGGCAAAATTCAGAGTGAAAAATATCTCAATGATATGAAGTCATTCTAAAGCACAGGGCCAGATGAAAACACCCACATTCAACACAGGCTTTGAACTCACTATGTTTGTGAAGCTGGTTAACGAAAAGCGCAGTCAAAACATTGCTCTTCTTTTTGGTGTCTGAGATGTGTGTCATCTGCAAAGGATGAAACTGGAGGGATTATAGTCAAGACTGGTTAAGTTGATCCTCTGTTAAAACCGTATGTCAACATACATATTTTTCATGCAACAGTATTTGCAATACTTGGGCTGCTGGCTGAGATTTGGATAATTGAATATAGCATCCCTCTTGCTTTCCTGTGTCTTTCTAGCTGCTATAGGTCAAATGTCACCTTTCTTTAAATAACCTCTGTGCAATAAAAGGCCTTAGTTATTGGTTTTAGCTCTATTGAACATCAAAGAGAATTGGGGACATTCTTGCAATTTTAGTTTTTTTGAAAACTGAGATTGTAATGAGAGAAAGGAAATTATGTGATAAATATGCTTTCTCTGTGTTTGCCTCCTTAGAACATCTTTCCTTGCTGGTTTCTACTGAAGACTTCAAGCTACCTGGAACCATGTAGCCAGATCAGTCAGTCTGTCCTGAGTGTGTGTCTGCTGCAGACCTCCCCTGTCTCCCAGAATGACTGCACTGTTGCATTGCACAGCAAGGGAATGATGAGACAGGTGGCAATCACTGCTTGCAGCGATTTTAAAGGCAGAATCCTCACTGACTTTAATAAGCCCTGGATTAAAGGGCAGGAGACATCTAATGCAACTTCTCTGTAATAAAGGGAAGCTCTTTGAGCCACTCATGGACATGTCTCACAGGGGATAGGCAGATGTCACCATACCTGCTTTCTAAGTTTTTAAAGTTTGGGCAGAGGGATTTCTGTGATGAAATAACACCAATGCTACCTGGTCTGCAGCAGTGGTCTTTGGAGGCAAGGGGGGGGGACACTGAAAGCTGTTTTTATGAAGCAGTGATGTGGTTAGTTTCTCAAAATAACTCTTTATTAAGTGCTCAGTTTCCTCTGTACTTTGGGATATTACGAAGCTTAGCCAGATTAATTTGAGGTCCCAAAGATAACTCAGTTCCTGAGTGTCTGAGAAAGTCCTTAATGGGCGAGAGGAGAGACAAGAATGTGTGCCACCAAGAAAAGAAATGTGGTGTGAGCTGAAGCTGCCCGCTCCCTTGGCCCAGTTGAGGCAGCTGCATTTAGAGCTGCTTATCCCATACACCGCAGCCTTTCTCCTGGCTGCAGCCCGGGGGCCTGGAGTGGGGAGCTGCTGGTGCAAAGCCTGAGACAGAACAGGGGGAGCAGAGCACCTGGAGCTCAGACAGGACTTCCCTCCTGATGATGGCAAAAAATACCACAATCTAATTATTTTTTGTTTGCTGGGTCAGCAGGCAGAGTAGTGATCATCACTGATGCCATAAATATTTATAGAAAAAAATTCCATTCCATTTTCCACTTTCACTGAGGCATTTATCCTGAGGTTTCTCTGTTTGTTGTCAGGTTACCCACCTGATTCATTTTTCATCCGTCTATGCTTGTGGGCTAATGCAATGTTGCATATATTCAGATATCTGTGAGAAGAATGACTATACTGTTTTTGCAGGAGTGCTTTTTTACGATATATTTTGCATGCTGGTAATAGAGTGTTGTTGTATTGCTTTGAGATGGTACATTATTATTGTTGAGTGTATTTTTTTCTTCTTTTATTATTATCAAAGCCTTCACTGGTTTGGTTTTTCTAAGAAAATCTTTATAAATCCATTTTCAAAGCTGTGCCTTGCATTTATACATATTTTACACAGCCTTAATATGTTGAAGAAAAATCAGGGGTCAAGAAGATGCTCACAGATCCAATTAATGAGTTCTAGTAAATGCCCTTAAATCCTTTGTGCATTGGGAGTAGTGCGCAGAGACACCTCTCCTGGTGCTTATTTTCACTTATTCCTTCAATATTTAATTAGCATGGCTTACTCACTAATTCTCAGTGAGTTTTGAAAATATTTAATTTGAAACTAATTAGGCCAATTCCCTGACTATTAATTACCCAAACCTGCAGATGTAGGAATGGTAGGAGATCAGTCCTTGTGAAGACACTGGGTGCAGTTTTATATCAAGGCTGAATCTCAGGTGTGGCTGAGCAGATTTAAGCAAATCTCTCCAGCTTTCTCCGTACCCCTTTTGTCCTTCGAAGGAGGGAAGAGGGGAGTGGCATAACAACCTCAATGTTGTGCTTGGCCTTTGTCCTGCAGGAAGAACCAGGTCAGCCCCAAGCAGTGGTGTTCAGTCATGTCTGAAACATGAGTCAGAGTGGCAGGACATGTTGCTGGTGCAGAGATGTGCATACCAGCTGTGAGTCTTATGGTACATGCATGTTTGTGAGTGCACATGCACATTGTAGCACGTCACAGAATGTCTTGAGTCAGAAGGGACCCACAAGTATCATAGGGCTGAGCTCCCTGCCCCTCTCAGGACTATCAAACCTAAACCATATGACTGAGAGCATCATCCAGACATATGTATTTTCCAGTCTTTAAACTAATGAACAGCTTTTATTTTGCCATAATTTTAAAGGGTGAAATAATTATATTGCTTGAGAAACATTGTATTTTTCTGAGGCTCTTTCCTGACTGGATTTACATGTATGGGAGTCTGTACAGGTCTTGTTTTTCAGAGGTTCAATGTCCTGAACTAGACATACTGCTAGGTGGAAATGCTTACTTGGTAATCAGCAAGTGAAATTTCAGTGAAACATTACAAACTCTCAAACTCTTAAGTTTTCCATTCATGCTTCTGGGCAGATGGGCATTAATGTAATCTTGCAATAAATGTGTCATGAAATGTGTTACTGAAGTTTGTAAACTTGCCAGTTTGATTGAAGTGAGGAAGCTTGCTCATGCTTCATAACTCTTGTGGTTTTGTATAAACATTTCTTAATCAGTCTCAAGTTGTCATAAGGAGCGTATACCTGAGTCTCTTTGTTATTTCAGTAAAGACACAGAGGCTTAGATCTCACTCTTAGAAGAATAAAAAAGAAAATTATGTGGTTTTGGGTGGGGGTTTTTTTGGGTTTTTTTGGGGTTTTTTTTTTGTTTTTTTGGGTTTTTTTTACATACAATGCTGTCCATTTTTCCTGCTGGTACCTTGGTTCTCACCTGATACTTTAGTCTTCCATCTTGCTGTGTGTTTGGATGTGACTTGTTAGCAGTGGACTTGCAGGCACGGAAGCATTGCTGCAGTGTGCTATGCAAATCCTGCCCAGCTAATTCTTTTCCCATAGACCTGCAACCTGCCAGGCAGCAAAAGATGTGGACGGCAGAGCAGAGAGCCTGTCTGAGAAACCACCATGCAGCTGTGGGGTCTGGTCATGCAGCAAAGTAGGAATTAGATTTTTCTGTCCATCATTTGTTCAAATGGCAGCATGAACCCCACTTCTGCCTGATTAAAGTCAGTGCAGCAGTAACTGATAAGAAAATACTAGCAAGATTTATTTCTGTGTGTTTGAAACACAGTAGTGTCCGAAACAAGTTGCTGCAGGTGCCCTGCATTTTCAGAGACCCTGAGCTCCTGTGAATTGCAGTTGTGCACTGGGACTTTCAGTGTTTGTTCTTCACACTGACATCAAAACTGTGCCTGCTTTCATGCTTGTCTCCCAACCTCTCATTACAGGAGAAAATGAAAGAAGCTGTCTCCTGAAACACATAGGAGATGAAGTGTATCTTATTTTCATGAGAATATTCATGAGGAGCTGCAGACTGAACGACTTGAGTCTGTAGTAGTAAGGGTGCCTGCAGTTTCTGTCACCTTTCATATTTGGATAACAGTAAGATGACTTACTTGGGGTAAAATTGCATCTCCATGCACTTGGTTGCTCTAAATCCCAAGTAGCAGTTGAGAATATTGTTAAGTAAGATGTCTTTTAGTCTGTTATCTAGAGTTAATGCAGTGTCCATTATTGGCTAGGAAAGCTGTGGTTAATTTGTTTAAAACTGTAGAAGCAACAGAGCCCTTTTCCTGGCACATGCCATGTCTAGTGGCAATAATAAAGAAAAAAAGTAAACTTAAATCAGTTTTAATTTTTTTAACTCACCTTAGTTTCCGATGATTCTTTTGTTTTTCCCAAATACAAAATACTGGAAAATTATCGGTTTATATGCTGCTAGAGACAAGTAATGTACTTTATCTAGTTTCATTTAGTCTGTGATCTTGATTTATTTTTTTACCCATCTGTTAGTCAGCTAGAAAGACATTTTTGAGAGGTCTTCTTGTTTGACTGTTGGAATAACTTTGCTGTGGTGCTGGACTTCTTCTGCCAGTGAAAGACCTAGGTTCAGTAAGTAGCACTGAAGCATGTTCTTCTGTAAGAGTTTTGCAGTTATCCTTTATGTCTGAGCAGAATTTGATCCCATTCTTTATTTTAAAAATTTGTTTTCTTCTTTCTCTTTGCTATAAGACTGCTTTTCTTTCTGCATCTGTTTACCATTTTTGTTGCAGAGGTCATCACTGTAATTACCAGTGAAAGCTCAAAAAAGAGGAACTCAATCTTTTCTGTGTTTCAGGGAATTTTCATCTACAACTTTTAGGACAAAAACTAAATTAACTGCATATTTTGCTAACACTGAGGACAGATTTGGAATGGAAGCTATTAGCTGGGCATGTCTTGGCCTGAAAGATTTTGGCAAACTAATGAGGTCAAGGAAGAAATTAAGAAAGCTCAAAGGATTGATCTGTAGGAACAATTTAATGGCTCTCTAGTTGAACTATGGAGTGATTAGACTCATGTGATTACAATGTAAGTGTTTGGCATAAACAAGGAAATGAGGACCTGTTTAGGACAGTGGAAGAAAATGAGAAATATAGACTGAAAAACTGCCAGCAAATGCAGTGCTGAGATTATCGCTTTTCACCAAAAGTTGGAAACCTTACTGGTGAAGACATACCAGATGTATTGATGGAGAAGATATGCTGTGACTCAGTCTTCTGGGACCTTCTGTAGAGGTTCTTGTCTTTCTTTCTCATGTCCCCAAGTCTTTAATCATCATTAAGAGCATCTTTATAGATAAGACAGATATAAATAAGTCTCTTTTCAGTGAATAGTGCAAGAGTATGAATAATGGAAAAAAATCAGGTTGGTATTGCTAATAGGCAGCTTGTCTTAAGAACCTCCATACATTTGTTCAGAAAAAGTGTTTATTAAATAATTTCAAGCACATTTATAAGTTTGTTGTCCATTAGCAAACAGGCAAAAAGACCATTTCTGACTGCAAATTATTTGGTATACACATTTCAATCACATATGTATTTATTTTATAAAAAAAAAAAAAAAATTCTCTGTGTCTTTGTAAAATAAACCTGGCTTATATCATCATGGAAAGTAGTGAAAAATGTTAAGTCATTTATCATGCTAATGAGAAAATAATCTCAACTGTAAACAGAAAAAGATAAGTAAGGAAACCATCAGTCTTTAGTTTTCACACTGCTCCCTCTAGACAGCTTGTTAAGTCACACAGAGTGTATGCCATGGAAACACTTCTGTTTCCCAAGCAAATTTTGGGGAACAAGCCACCAAAACTGGTGTGATTTTATTCATGTCTTCTGTTATTCTGTCATGTAAAAGACCCAGATAGAGTATTAAACAGTCAAATATGAAACTTGTATATAGAGTTTGGGTATGGGACAGAAGGTTTTTCATACACATCTGGTTTGGTTTTATATTATTCAGACATCCTGCTGTGATTGGTGACACTCGTTACAAAGTGTGTACGGTGGCCATTAGAATTAGCAAAAAGGGAGCTTTAAAGTGGAAGCAAACTTTCATGCCACAAGGGTTCTTAAAGAGCTGGTGTAAATTTTACAAATTCATTTTAAAAAGTATCCTTCTAATAGTTAAATATGGGGACCCCGTGTTGTGCAGGGAGATCGCATAACCAGTGAAGTACACTGTGGTATAATTTAAAACAATCTGCCAATTTTTAGTACTGGTTATTTCGTAACTCTTCTGTTGCTCCGGGCAGTTGTGATTGTGTGGCTGAGGGATGGGGAAACAAGCAACCACAGACAAATTATGCTTAGGCTGGCGTAACAGCAGAGCTGCTGGCAGCTCCACAGTGTGACAGCTGTGGCTGTTCCAGGAGTCAGAAACCCTTCTCCTGCTGATTTCTGCTTGCAGATGGGGCAGTGGTTCACACTTGGGGATAGTCTATTAACTTCAAACCTGTCCTCACCGTGGGATAAGGAAAATGAGAGTCCCAGCTGCTGAAAGTCCCAAACCTTTACCTTTACCTGTTTGGGGCTGCACTCTCTGTAAAGCTGTGAGCCCTCACCCACTTGTTAGGTTTGTCCTGTACATGCCCATTTCCATGGAGACCATTCTTATACCAGACAAGATTATGAGAGGGATAATTATTATTATCCCTTAAGATTATTAAGGGATGGCAATAAAAAAACCCTGGTCTTTTAAAGCTGAGTTCCTCTGAGTTGTGGACCTGGGTTGTTTCTCCAGTCTTTACCTGCCTCCAAAGAAGCTTTTTCTTACTGTTTGCTTTTTCCAGGAGGAAACTCCAGTTAAAGCACATACCAAGTTGATTGTGAGGATTAATATTTCCTTCCACTGCCTGCTTCATTGAATTAGGTTTAAAAGCAAAATACTTTTATTCTTAAACTTCTTTCTCCCTTGTTTTTTGCAATGGTGAGCATCACTCTCCCCAGATGTCCACCTTCCTTTCCATGCTCTCCCCTGAAATTGTTCCTCCATTGTGTTCCTTGTTAATTATACTACTCTCAGCTTCAGGGCTTCTTTTTTCCACCTTTGGCTTCTTTGAGACTGTGATAAAATTCCATAACTTGTATATCAAGAGACTTACTTTTATACTTGTGTTAGTTATCTTGCAGCATCTACTTTGTCATAGAGACCAAAAACATCACAATAGTAAATTGGAGGCAATGCACTATTTCTAAATTACTTTGTCCTTCCGCACCATCCTCCTCCATGTCTTTTAGTAGTTTTGTAAATCCTGCTGTCATCATTAAGGGGGAAAAAAAACCAAAAACATCATTTCAATAAGTAATAAGGCATTTAAAAAGAAATTTCATAGTACAATACCAGGGCTGTATTGCCTCACTGGCCATTTATTTTGAAGACATATAAAATGCTTCCGTGCTTATGCAAGGAGATAAGAAAATTAAGGTAGATGAATGGTAAATGAAAGATAAGAAGTACAACTCTTTGACCTCTCTCTTCCGTAGCAAGAAAGACCTGATAGCAGGTCGTGCCTTGTATCTCTGAGTGGAATCTGACCATCGAGACATGGGGAGGCAGCAAGGCAGTGTGGGGAGCTGAGGGCTTTTTGCTTAGCAATTGGCAGAGCACAGCAATGTGGCTGTTGTTGACAGCAGCTGAGAAACTTAGCTGGAGGTCAGATGAAAAAAAATAAAAATTGAGTCAACAGGGAAACATTTGGAATAATTAAATTCCAATATGATTAGTTTTTATATAACCTTGTTGCAGCACATTCTCCATTGCTGGCAGGCTAAACAAAAAGGTCTTCTGATCCTGCTGTAAACTCTGTATGAATTTGGTGTGGATTCTTACACCTTTTCTGTGTTTGTAATCAACAAAACAGTCAGATCAATAAGGCCCATTCATCTTGCTAAGATATTCCAAAAACATCCTGAATGTGGGATAAAGAAGATAAATCTTCATTAGCATAAGAAACAGGACTGAGTGAAGCACAGTGCCCAAAGCTGCATTTACACTGATAAAGACTTTTCATTGAGGAAGAAATTAGGGAGCACTTTCACCCCAGGTTAGAATGGAAAACACAAACCAGAGAATGGAATTTGTCTGAAGACACATCTTAGCTCTGGAAAGCTGGCATGGAAGGATACACTGAGAGATGAAAAACAAACCAAAAATCATATCAAAATTTGTTGCTTGGTTACTTAAGCATATTCATCTTCAAATAAGAGTAATAGTCTCTTATATCTCTTCCTTCCAACACAGTAAAACTTGTTAGTTCTTCTCTTTTGCTTAAAATTTTAGCCTAAAGTTTTCTGGAAGCCGACAGGCTGCACACATCTTTTCAACTGCAGGACAAGATTAAACAGAGCTCCAACAGCACTAACCACTCCAACACAAAGTCAGAAGCAAGCCAAATCTCACAGAGTGAATTGCAATTAAATTGCAAGTGGAATACATTTTCCAGTGGTAAAACATTAGTGTGGGTGACCTCAGTCTGCAGCAGCAAAGCTTCCAAACAGCAATTTCCCTAAAATGGTAAAAGGTTGGTGTTTCTTTTGTGGAATTTTCTATTTCTTTCCATGGCAATACTTCTAACACGTAAGAAAAATCTGTGCAACAGGAATATGTATCTAGTCTTTCATGTAAACCTCCTTAAAATGTAGAGAATAGTGATGTGGCTTGGTTTGAAAATGTAATTGCTAAGGTCTGTCTTTTAGCATGCTATTTAGATGAATTTGTATTTGCTGCATTTTTCATGTCTTGCTTTAGTTAATTGCTCTCAGTTCATACTTTAGTAGTGCTACTCCAAAATTTGAAAAACAGGATTAACCACAGTTTGAGAGAGATTTCAAACAAGAAACAATTCTTTATTGATGCTTGGTAGTGTAAGAAAAACAGAAGCTCAGTCATTACAGTTATAACATTTTTCCATAAATGAGATTAAAATAAATAAGCTCTTTTTCTTCCTTTGCTTCTGTGTTGGAGTTTTTTTGATATAGAAGATACACATTAATTAATATTTTACTTGTTTTATGTCACCTGACTTGAAGTGATGAGGCTGTAGCCTAGAAGATGCTGTGATCTTTTCCAGACAGAAAAACTTATTCCATTTCCCCCTCCCTTTTTGTTGTTGTTGTTGTTGTTGGTTTTTGGTTGGTTGCTTTGTTTTTTGGGTTTTTTTTTAATGGAAAGAAAATTCCAGCTTTACAAGTGAGGAATTGTTCATGTAATTGTGAACAATCATGTTCATAATTGTTCATGTTTCAATGATGTATAGCATGGTCTTAAATCTTATTGCTAATTTTTAGTGTTCACTATTCAATGAACAATGTATTTGTCCTTTCCTCAACTATTTTAAACATAGGGTGAGAATTGAGCATAAATTGATGTCTTTGTTGTGGGCTTTCTCATTCTTTATGGTTTTGTAGAATGATGTAGTTGGGAAAAAGGAGGCAGAGTCACTGCTGCTTTGCTCACCATTAATTTGCTGTTGCCAGAATCACTCAGTTTGGGCCTACCTGATGCTGAGAGATGCTATGCCCTGGATTAATCATAATGAGTTAGCAAATAGTTCTTAAGGAGGAAAAGGATTATAATAATGCAGCACTGAAAGGATGTGCAGTATGCTCAGGATCATAAAGCTTCTAAATTGTAATACATTTATTATAATTTTGTCTGAGACACTACAGAAGCTTCAGAATGGGTCACATTACAGATGCTTGTATATCACTTTGTTTCTTCAGCATCTCGCTCTGCACTTTGATGATGAAAAAGCTGCTTTGCACCCTTGAACAGCTGCCCTGGCTCCTGGGCAGTTTATAAAGACAGTCTGAGTCAGTGTGGGCTTGGTGTCTCCACCAGACTAAGGGTACTCAGAGATGTTGACCGTGATGTATTTTTGCATGACTGTGAGATACAAGATGTGTGCTGGAAATGCCAAAACCGTTTTTTAAGCCAGAACCATTCCAGAACAGACATCTGCACATCTGCTGCCTCTGCTGTGCAGCAGGGAAAGCCCACAGTGTCTGAGCTGCAGGGGAACTCCAAGGGTCCAGCAGCAATGGGCTCTTTGTGTGTCAGCAGGATGATCCCTGCAGCCTCAGTCACCTCCTGTGTCATGTGCTGCCCATAAATGAGGAAACAAATTTAGCCCAGCACCTCTTTAGGGTGCCTCTGAAATAATGGAAAGCTTATCAGCAAGCTCTTTGGAGATGTTGTTTCAGAGTAACAAGGAGATGATGGAAAATATTTCTCTCTCTGAACAGAAATGTCCAGGAGACCACATGAAACAAAGGATTCATCAGCAGTCTTACTTACAGTGGCTGCACACTGAGATGGCTAACTGTGATAAAAGGTGCTTATGGTAATAAAATCCTCTTCAGTTCTCTTTCTTACAGGACTGTGCTGCCCACTGGGGTCTCATGGCCACAGAAGCCTGCAGTGATAGATGCTCACATGTGAAAATTAAGCAAGTAGTTATTGTAGTTATAGTAGTGTCCTTCTAAAATAGTGCCTTTTATGAAATGGAAAGTTACGTAACTCAGAAACATGACAAGGATCCTTAGTACAATAAAATAATTTTCTAATTGTGTCTTTTGTTTCTGGAGATTCTTAGACTAGTTGCCAATAAATTGCATGGCATTTTATTTTTTATTTCAGATGTTTCAGTTACTCATTTAGAAACAGTAGACATAACACTGTATAAGCACCAGGTGTCTGATGGATGGTTGCAAGTGCTTTAAAAATTCTTTGCAGTTAGATGGATCTAATGGAAATTCCTTCATACAAGACCAGTTAAAAAAATTAGTAGCCAATTTGGACAAAAGCTTTCTCCTGCCCCATCATTCTCACTTTTTGTCTACATGTAGGTGTATGGGAGAGGAAAAGCATGATGACTCTGGAAAATCTGTATCCTTGGGAGGTGGAAGGTGGAGGGGACTTCAGCCTCCCTCGTTTGTTGTTGTTTTTCTGTTTGTTTTAATTTGAAAGGAAGGTGTGTTACTGGCTAGATGATTGAGCCATAAAGATAATTCAGGTATTTGCCAATACTTCTAAGATTATTTTTTAGATATCTCCTGAAATAATTTCTGAATTTCTATGAAGAAGGTGAATTTTCCCTCAATAAAAATTGTTTTGCTTCTTTTATTTTAAAATATAAATATTTTAAATTCAGTTTCAGGGACATTCCATAACAATACAATACATGTGTTGATGTAATGTAATTTGCCTTTCAGAATTTCTTGGAGAAAGCAATGAAGTTTAATTCCTTTAAAATTCACTATGTCACCCCATATTCAGTATGTTGAATATGAAAAACACATTTATTGCTATGCAACTCCAGAGTGATATTTTGAGAACAAGAATTTGAAATAATTTTTTTTTATAGCTGGTTATGAAAAAGTAAATTACTGAGATGAGGAGTGAACCCTTCTTGGGTTCCTGAATGTCCTGTACATATTCACAACTGGGAGAGGTCTGACTTTAGTCTTAAGTGTTTAAATAGCAACTGGTGCTAATGCATCCTTGCTGTATACATTAATTTGCTATGGAGAGATCTATTTTCGATTTCTGTTTTAAAAAATTACAGCTAAACTCTATAGTAAAAGGGTACTTAACTACTGGGTGCATGAATTCTTAGGATCATTAATTATAATTCAGGTGGTATTGGGAATCAAGGCAGGCGACAGGAATATTCTGGGGAGGAGGTTCTGTTATTTTTCTGAACTCGTCTCAGTCTTCTACAGATACCTTTGGCAATGTCATTGTTGCCTTTTGCCCTAGGTTAATCTCTAGGTATGTTACAGACCCCAGTGTGTCACACTGGTAATTGTGTAATAGGCAGTTTGATGTGATTTTTATTGCAAACTGTATTATCATTTTATCTGGTCTGCAGCAGGGTGCTGTTATTCCCCCTTGGAACAGCCTGCTTTTCATTGGTTTGTGAGCTGATTTGTTACTGGTTTCAGAACTAAATCTACAAGAAGAAAAAGATAATCCTGTTCAATAATAATAATAGTAATTTCTTGGAGGAGAAAACATTGTGTGATGAAATGCTTATAGAAGTAATATAACACTCTGAGTAGAAGGTTCTTTTGAAGAAAATAATCTTGAATGGGGAATTTTATTTGTGGTAAGCTTGCACAATACTGAAAATCATTTCGTTTTTGGCCAGTAGCACATACAAAGCACACCTGCAATGTCAGCATAAATAAAAATAGTGGAGTAGCATATTTCACACTGGAGATTGCAGTTTAGATGAGAATCCTGTTGTGTCAGCTGTTCTACAAACAGAGAGGAATAATCTGTTTCATGATACAGTCTGGCTGACAAATCTTAAGGACAAGCATGCACACAGAATCATAGCAAAAATGAGAAATTACCCAGATATTTGCAGCTATAGAATATGGTTTAAAATGTTTATCCACATTCTTTAAACCAAATAAAAGTTGTCAATGAATTTTTTTTTCCATTAAAAGTATCAAGAATAGAGAAAACATGGAAATGTATCCGTTTTACTGAAATATTGACTTTATTGGAGAAAATGAAGGCAAAGGCATTGTTCTGACATTGCAAAAATGCTTTCTTTTTTACCCCAGAAGTGGTTTTTATTATGATCTTTCTTTGTGTGTCTTAAAAAAAAAACCACAAAGTCACCTGACAGAAGCATACAATTTAATGTTGTAAAAATACTCAGATTTTTTCATTTTTATTTGACTTTTATTCCCCATTTGAGATCAAACCTATTGCCTTTCCTGGAAAACTGCAAATTTGGGTTTTGAAGAGCTTTTGAAGGTCTTTCGAAGAGCTCACCACAATCCATTGCTCAGATCTAGAAATACTCTTTTATTGCTTTGCTTTTGCTAACAGAAAGCAGTTTCAAAACCAGTCAGGAAATCACAAATACAGAAGATGGTCTCCTTTGGTTTCTGCTGCACTTGGGAACTGAAACCTGTGGAGGTGCTCCAGCAGCACGAAGGGCTGTCCCACAGAGTGAGTGCTTGGGAGCTGCCAGAGACAAGGAGCTGTGGAACTGGTGGTCCCAGCCCTGCCCACGCTGAAGGCTGTGCCAGTGTGCAGATGCAGATGTTGCCAGCTGAAGAGCATTTATAAACGAGGGAATTATCTAATCGCAGAGGGTGTGCTTCTAGCTGCAGCATTACTTGATGGATGTCTCTTTAACAATCTGTTGGCTGTGGCTGTGCTGGGACTGTGCTGACCTGCAATGTGGCAGGCATTCCAGGATGGCATGTTACCTTTTTCTTAGTATCTGACCCCAATATCTCAAGGACTTAAGAAGTCAGCTGTGAATGGAAATTCTAATGGAAATTCATTTAGTCCTTTAAGTCTGTGCTGATCAGGAATTCCTGTGGAAACCTCCTGCAGTGCACTTCTGTTCCAAGTTTGCTGCTACTGAACTAAAACCCCTGTGCTGGCCAGGCTTGCTCCAGAGCATGTCCAAAGTTTATTTCATTATTCACTGCATACATGATGAATTTTTTTTTTAAAGTTATTTCAAATTAACATTTTCAAGTTTCTCCCCCATGCCCAAAATTAAAATTCTCAATTTATAATTCCATTGTAGATTGCAATTTTTAGAAAGTGTGATCTCATAAAATTTATGTCTTTGGGTGTGACATATTAAATGTCTAAAGTTTTCATGTCAGAAAAATGTGAATTTCCAACAAGCTATTTATTATCTTGGACTGGAATAAAAGATCTTGTAGGGAAGAAAATTAAACATAGCTTTCAGCTGATAAATATTTAGCCTTTGTATTAAATCTTAGTGTAGAAATTTTAATAAGTAGCAAATGTAATAAATCTGTAATAAGTAATAATGTAAATGAAATCTAATAATGTAAATAAATCTGTAATAAGTAATAATGTAAATAAATCTTAAATCACTTAGTATTGCTTCTCAGTTTAATTATTTCTGTATTTGGAACTCAGAAGTAACAGAATTATGTTTTTAATATTGGCTGTATATCATGATACCTTAAAGGAATGAAAGTAATTGGATGCCTGAAAGAAATGAAAGCAGTAAGTCTGCTTTTTGTTCACAGAGAGCTACAAAACCGAGTGCAGTGACTCCTTTTCATTCAACTTTTAAAAATTCCTTACAAATGTACATACATTTGTATAGAATACATACTTGAATACATACTTGTATTCAGTCCTGTTACTCGTCTCTCTGTTGTGCTTAAACTAGGGTTGTTCTTTGGGATATCTCTGTTGGTTACCCGTTGATAAGTCATTTCCCATTTTCTTTCCCTGTTGACCTATGGATGGTTGAATGTCTGTGCATTACTGTATGTTGTTTATACTGTCTATTTGTGCATTCACACTTAAGATCCTACGGGAAGAACATTTACCGTGATGCAGAGTAACGTAAACTTTTTGTAGCAATTTGTGGCAGTCCATGTGAGAGCACAAGTCCTGAACAGAAGCACCAGCAGCACATAAAGGTGACGTACCTGCTTCATCCTTGTACAGGTGTGGGACTAATTATTACCTGTTCAGTGTGAACAAATATGTTTAAGACAGCTGAGAAGCCGTTCAGACATTTTCCTGGGAGGAAGTGCACATTTTACATGGGGCTGACAGATGCTGATGACAGCTTTCGGTGCCTCAGGGCTGACATGGTTGTGTCAGGAGAACTGCAGTGGGCACACATACTGTTGAAGGATTTGATGCAATGGTGGCCTGATCATCAGAAGGGTGGCCACCTTTGAGCTAGAGAGAACAAGCATTCACTGCTGGATACGCTTGACTCAGAGAATTTACTTGAGCTTCTCCAAGCAAAGCTTAGAGCAGGCTGGTGGCCTGCTGGCAGCAGCGTGTGTGCTGGATGTACGTAAGGAGGCTGGCAGCTGTTGCTGGCTGACTGACCTCAAGCAACAGGCAGGTTGCAAAGGTGATATCCTTGAAATGCATTCTATGATTTGTTTATGAGTTTCCTTCACAAAGAGAATCCCAATGAGAAGTAACATGGCTTTTCCACTGAAACTCAGGAAGGGTGATAGTCAGCCCTTATACTTCTTGACTTCATTTTGTGTGTGTTTGGTGTTGATTTCATTTTCTTTATGCTGTGGCATTTAGTTTGACTGACATTTTCAAATGTACAATAATTGAGATCTGTGCTCTTTAACCTTAAAGAAAAAGCGGTAAGCTATTTTGATTAAATTCCAATTCTTTGGAACAGATGTTGTATCAGAGCAGAGTGGGGGGGAAATAAGCTCCATTTAAAACTCCAGGCAAAAGACACCTGAGGAGTCTGTGACCAGGGATTGCTTAATGTTTTTCTCTGGCTTGGAGTTGATGAAATAGCTGGTGCCTGGGGCTGTGTGTGCTTTGGATCTTCTTTTTCCTCTTTTCTTTTTTGGCTGCTGCATCTTTTATATTGTTAATGTGTCTTATGTTCATGTGTACATTTTATTCTATGGTACTGGGCAGCTTAGCTTTTCCTTCCCCATAACATTGTTTGCACACATTTTTGGGGGTTTGTGTGATACTGTTTTTAAGAGCTCCGATAACCTTCTGAGTTCAAAGTTTTATGCAAATGTGATTGCTAACTCAATGTCATTGGGTGATTCTGCATAACCACTTAGAAAATGAAGAAAACTTAAACATTTTTGAGGGATGTTTTAGAAATAAGATGGTATCAAGTGCAGGTATTGGCAGCTTGGTGATTTAGAATATACTGCTCTGGCTTTTAAAGTGTTCTGTACAGCTTTGAACCCTTTTTTAAATGTGTCCACGCTGTCCCTAGCTGGGGCCAGGTCTGTGTGGTACATTTATCTGCTCAGTGGCAGGCACTGCCAAGTTGCTCTGTGGTATTTTGTGGTGGTGTCATAGAAGAGTTTTTATCCTTACGCTGTGTGAAAAGCTTCTCTTTCATTTTACAGTATATACCTGCCTTGATCTAAAACAGTCCTTTGCAGACCCAATCACCTTATTTGTTTCAGTAAATTTCATTTCTGTGGTGGCAACTGTGATGACTTCTGTAGCAAGAAGGAACAGAATAAAGAATACAGTACAGAAAAATACAGAATACAGAAGGAGTTTTGCAGGAACACACAATTTGCATTGTTAATTGCTCTTGGGATTGTACTTGTGCTGCTAACCATGATTGCTTGAAAAGTAATGAGAAGCCAATCCATATTTTTCCTTTTCCAAGGGCTACTGGATTATGAGTGATACTAAAAGTTTGGTTAGCAGAGTAAGTCCTTACCTGTCTTGAAATTTTTGGATTAAGTAATATCTGTGAGAGAGCAAGTACTGAAGATGACTGTGATCTTTCTAGGATCAACCAAATAAAATAATGAAGCACTATAATTTTTCCTGGTTTGGGACAAAATTTCATTCAAACTGGGGGAATTTGGTCTCTCTTACTATGGGTAATGTGTTAAAAGGAACTTTGCATCTATTGCAATGGTTTATTTGTGTCTGGAGGTTTTTCCTTTGTTGTTTTTTTTAGTTTGTTGCTTTGTTTTGATTTTTTTGTGAATTGGTCTGGGGGGAAAAAATAGCCCAAAACCACATATGTCTTAATCTCCACAAGACTAAAGTGGACTCGCAGTTTTTGTGTTACTCTTAATGAGAGGTTTTTTCCTCTACACCCAGCCAGAAGCAAATAATCAAGAAGGCAGGAGGTGTTTTCTGAACTTCATTAGTCTCAACTTTTCAGAATGGGTTTATGGGAAATTGCACAAGACAGAGAGTGCACCCTTGGTAATTCTTTAAATTCCTTCAATGTAAAGCAGAGGAAAGGAACTATGATATGGATTTCTGTACCGTCCTACCCAATGACATTTGCAGTTATGTAGATTCAAGGCTCTTTCTGCTTCTCTGGAGTTGAAATTCTTGAACAATATTTATGACAGGTGAATAAGGTTTGAACACTTAAATTTTACTTCTGTTGATTTTAAAATTGTAGGCTGTGATGAAAACTAGCAATTAGCTTTGTCATCCTAATGTCAAATATAGGAGTCTCTCAGTCCTGTCTTCAAACTGGGATTCGATTAATGCTTTGTCTTTGACAAATATGAAAGCACATATTTGGGGGTTTTTTGCACTGTGGTAGATGCCCAGAGTAGAAATAATACTGAGTGATTTTCTTTGGTGTAGATAAACTTCATTGAAACTTTGGAAAGTATGTAAACAAGATAAATTATTTAAACATTTAAAATGGAGTTCTGGATAGAGCTGCATTATGTTATTACCATTCCTTTATCCAGGCTCACTTGCATTCTTAAAATACTGTGAGGACCACCTGTTTCATCTTGCTTCAATTCACTTACAGACCCTTTTCACCACAGATATTGTCATTCCCACTAACAGCTACTAGATGGGGTTCAGAGGCAAATTCCAAATAGAGACACTTGTAAACTCTTACAAATTTTTGAGTAGAGACTTCAAGCCTGTCTCATCATGGAACAGTCATATTTGAACAGGGATCTTGAACAAGTGGCAAGGAATGCTCTGGTCTTCACAAAAGGGAAATGATTATATGAAAGACTTCAGCTTCTCATTTGCCTTTATGACTACCTTTTTCATAGACTTTCTCTGCCTTTGTTTTTCAACTGGTCTTCTCAGCAGTGCTTCTGTTTTGACATGTTGCAACTGGAGATCATGTCTTACTCTTTTATTTGTAGTTTTGGGCGTCATCTGTGCCACCTACCCTAAATTCATACGTAAAACTCCTGATACCCTAAATTGTCAGATTTAGTAGAATGTACACTTGTGTCTTTTAAAACAAATGTTTTTTAAGATTCACTGTGTTCTTTTGGATTCCTACTCCACTGCCAGGATCTACAAACATGACATGTAAAAATTTGCTGACCTGTATAAAATAAGGAGCTTTTGTGGGTTGGGAATGTTAAAATAATGTGATGGTGGTGATTAGTAGAAAAGCAGAGATCCAATTTAAAGGAATAGGTTAATATAGTGACCATGGTGTGGTGGGTTCATCTTAGCCAACCACTAACTCACTCCCCCTCTTCAACAGGGCAGGGCAGAAAATACAATGCCAAGGCCTGGCTGTCGAGGAAAATCAGGGAGCCTGGCCACCAGTTACCATCACAGTAAAAAACAGACTTGGCTGGGGGAAAGTTATTTTAATTTCCTGCTAGTTAAAGTAGATTTGTGTAGTGAGAAGCAAAGGCAAATTAAAACAAAATGTTCCACCATCCTCTTCCCCTTCTTCCCAGGTTCATCTTCCATTCTTCATTTCTGACTCATTTACCTCACTCCCCACCCCAAGCAGCACAGCAGGATGGGGATGGGAGGTTGTAGTCAGTCCATAGCACATCCTCTCTGCTCTTCCTTCCTCCTCACACTTTTTCCTTCCTGCAGCTTGGGTCCTGCCCATGGGCTGCAGTGCAGAATCTTTATTTATTTGTCTGTTTCTGTGCTCTCTGCTTTGGGCGTTATATGTTAATTGCTTTGTAAAAGAACCTGAAATCCAACGATGTGATACTGTATTAGGCCATTTAACAGCTGGAAGTTGTGCTATTATCATCGAAACCGTAACAATTTGAACATAGCTGAGTTGCCTCTTTCTACCTGTTTTCAGCTATGAAAGCAATAGTGCATTAGACTTTCTGCCTAGTTTAATCTACTTTGTGCTTTGTTATTTTAATTTTCATGCAAATTAAAAATGGTAATGTAGCCAAACAATTCTCTAAAGGTCCCTCATCTCATTTTAAAGTAAACTGAAATATTTACCCCAAAAATGTTTTTACATCTGAATATTTAAATATAGTTTGTTATTCTTGATGTGGAGTTTTTTGCTGGTTTTTTTTTTTTTGAGATTTTGTGTGTGTGTGTGTGTGTTTGTATGTTTTGTAAAGCAATCAAATCTGGAATTGATTTGGTTTCTTTCACTATGGATTTTCACCAAAAAGTTCACCAAAATTTTCACTCCTGTGTTAGGCATGGTGTATGCTCTTCTGAATTGAAATTTAATTGACCTGTTAGCATTACATCATAGTACAGATATTTCCAGGAAGTGATGTTTGTTGATGAGACTGGCAAATACAAACCTACTACCCCCAGCATATTGCCTTTTTTGCAAATAAGAGTTATTCCAAAAAGTTCTTCCCTCTTCCAAAAGGAGTTATTCCCAAGTTCTGTTCCAAATAAAAATTGAACATTAATTTAATAAAATTTTTACCATCATCACTGAGGCAGATGGAAATAAGAACGGCTTGGTGGTTTTGTCTCAGATTAAGAGCTGCATCCCATGACATGGAGAGAAATGTGCTCACACCAGCCCCAAAATCGCTGCCTGGAGTGCTGGCAGTAGGTCTGCGGGCACCAGGCTGCCACTGGGAACTGAGGAAAACAGGAAATTCCTTTGGTGCTTGTAGCCAGTACTGCCTGCTAATCCTGTGTGTGACACCACTGGCAGCATGGCTCAGTGTGGAGGGCCAGTTCTCCAAAGAGATGGGACACAACTGTGTTTAGCCACTGCCTAAGTTACCTGAAATACCAGGGATATAGTGGCTCAGACTGCTCTGACAAATCAATCTTCACCTTGATCAAGTATTCGGGGCTCAGAAAGACATTCCCTATCATTGTCCATCAAATCACTCACATTTGTCCATGAAACTTTAGCTTCTTGGCTTCTGGAACAGAACTGATGAAAGCTAAGGTGTGGTCTGATTAATGGTTTTACCATTTGCTTCTGCCCTTCCTGCCTGCATCTGTGGTGGTCTCTTCATTATCTATTCCCAGATTATAAAATCTTGGATCTCTTTGCCTGGCAGGTCTTCCCTCTCCACTTCCAGCTCTCAAAGCTTCGTTCTGCTCCTTTATTCCCTTTGGTCAGAAATTCGTTCATTGTTATCCCTTTAAAAGTTGGCCTTTTGCAGTATTTTGTTTTTAAAGTGTACTGCTTATTAATTTGTCTCAAATGAGAGCAAGATGAGTCTGTTATGTGCTAATATACAATGGATTGTGATATGCACAAATAATGTCTCTAAGCTGTCCACTTGGATAAAGTAGCCCTTCTTTGGGTCAGTTTTGTGCATAGCATTCCTCCTGGGAAGTTACTTCGGATAAATCAAGAAACTAAGGTTTTGATCTGTGAATTTTAAGTGAAAGACGGGAATATAACTGCCTGGTAGACAAAACTAAAGATAAAATCAGTAATAACAGTAGTCTGGCAATAAAAGCATTGATTGATTTAAAATAAAATCTAAAAAGTCTAATGAAAAGGATTTGTGAGGTGCCAAAACTGAGGTTATCTATTATAATTCTGCTATAGATTCATACCAAGTTAGCAAAATCCCTCTCATGACAGATATCTTTAAATAGTCTTGCCTTTGCATGCACATACATTCCTTACTGCTCCTCAGAACCCTCAGAACATTTATTTATTGATAGGAGCTGTGTAAAGGCAATAAAATTAGATTATTTGTTATGTTAAGCACATTTCCACATTGCTGATGTTTCATTATGCTGCTTAAGCTCTCAGTAGGAACTTTAATTTTGTGTGTATTTTTAAGAAGCATTCTTTTCAAGCAAAAGTTTCGAGAAGCAGCAGTTTTATAATTCTGACAGTCTAGACTATTCAGTATGACTTAAGGAGAAATGTTTTTTGGAAACAGAACTTTATGCTTAGCCTTTCCTATTGTGTTTTTCCTTTCAGCAAAGAAAGGATGCACAAAGATAGATTTTGTGGGTTTAGGAAACAGATGATAGCATGCAAAGCCTCATGTTTATATGCACTGTGGTGTTTTGACCTTTATTTAATGGTGTTTTTTGAAAACTTCAGAGCAGGTCAGTGAAGGGTGTACTCAGTGTTTGAGGTCAGCAAGTGAAAACAGACAAGGGTCATCTGCCCCTTATTGTGTGTGTGAGGGGTGAGGGTCTGTATCTATTTATTTGAAATTTTCTTAGCCGGTCTTCAAAAGAGCTAAAAGAAAAAAAAAGAGGCAACATTATCTAATCAAAGCTGCTCAGTCAACTAATGACGTCAAGTAGTAACGTTAACCTTCACTTTCTCACTGTATTTCCTTTGGACTATAAGCTATTTAATACAGCTAAAAATTACCTCATCCATCATAGCAATGTAGCTTTTTTCTGTGCTTCACTGTGTAGTGGGTTTATCAGCACTGGGCATGGGAATGAGGTGAAGAATAATTTCTTCTTTAATTGAATTTGCAGATTGGAATGTTGGAGGGAGAGGGGCAGCAATGGTTTGTGCTGGCACTGGGCCAGCCCCCCAGGTTGTCAGCTCCTTGTGAACAGAGTGCTTTAATCACTGCACATAAAGGGTGCAGGGTGTGCAATAAATGCATTCGGTCCTGCAGTTGTGTCTAACATGAATTTTGAGCTACAGCAGTAATTTAGAATAGAAACATGACCTGCGTGTGGTCGCGCTCCGTGCTGACTTGACTGCTGAGTTTGAGAAAGATGATTGTGTTGTGTGATGAGAGCGGGTGTCAGGTGCTATCATGGGGAAATAAAAGCACTTATTACCTTGTGGTGTGATTTGTTCATATGACCTTGCTGTTGGAAAGAATAATTTTGCCTTCTGGTATCATTTACAACAGCATGTCACTTCTTCCTGCTGTTTCCAGTAAAAGTAATAAGGCTACTTAGGATACTCAGAGGTGACCTGATGTGCACACAGGTAATTAGAGCAGGTGTCATTCTCAATTCAGTTCTCAGCATTGTAGAGAATAATGTGGTATTGCTTTTGTGAAAGGGAAGCTGGTAATTGTCAAATACTTAAAAATTAGCAGTTAAATGGCAGTTGGCAAGTCCTTGCAGTAGCAACATCTTTTTTTGTTGTTGTTGTTGTTTTCCTCTCTTGTTGCTTATGCCAGTCTAGAATATGAGAATCACAGATTTGTTTTTTCCTCAGAATATGGCGGCATGGGTTTGGACTTCTCCTATCATATTGCAGTGGCAGAAGAGCTGGGAAATATCCATTGTGGAGGTATTCCCATGGCCATTGGAGTGCAAACTGGCATGGCTACCCCTGCTCTTGCAAGGTAATTTTCAGAAAGCTTGGTTTAGCCTAAAACCCAATTGTCATGAGTAGAAAAAGGCAATACTGTGTAGATTTACTGCCTAGTTGCTACTCAGTAATGCCTGAGGAAAGAAGCTACTCTCTACTTCTCTCAGTTTGCTTTAGGGGAGAAAATACTTTCTCTGGTTTGTTTTTTTTTTTTTTGGGGGGGGAGGGGGTTGGGTTTTTGTTTTGTTTTGTTTTGTTGTTGTTGTTGTTTTTTAATGGTTGAGTTATATTGATTATATATTAAAACATTAACCTTGTTGAGTAGTAGATAATATGTTTACAAACACAAGATATTGGTACCACAACCAGTTAAAAAATTTAATTCCAGAATCCAATTTGTTCATGTTTTTACTTTTTCTTACATCCCAGTGCAGTAATACTAAGGATGCATTTAGTTGTTATGATTAGGGTCAGTCTAATTCTGCTTTATAATTTACTTGCTCTTTTTCCAGCTTTGCAAGGTGTCAGTCCTAAAGTTGTAGCACATATATCATGCTTCCTAAATATGCTCATTCTAGACAATTAATAATTTTTCTTTTTCTCGTCAGCTACATCAGTGTTCCCATTTTAATCACGTATTATCATTCAGGCTCCTGCATTTTCTTAATCTGATTTGTTGTGGTTTTTTCCTCCATCTTGGTTTGGAAAGACAGGTGCCTAAGGAAGGCAGGAGCCTCTCCTGAAATGGAGAATATAAACCCCCTCCCACCCCCCTCCTAATAGCTATGAATTTTAAATTAAGGGGGTCTCACTGGAGGTCTCATCTACAACAAATTTTTTTTAAAGTTTTCTTCTCCTTTGCATAATGCAATAGAAGCTTTCTAAATGCAAGAAGTTCAGGATGTCTCTTGCAACAGTGACTTAGCTATAGTCCAACTGAGAATAAGAATAGTATTTTAAGACTTCAGACAGTACTACCTTGCCCCCACGCCAGCCTTTTATTCAGGGGTTTAAAGAAAATCTGTGGGTAAAAGAAAATGGGATTTTGTTCCATTGCAGTTTTTTTGGCCTTGTGTTACTCTGTTCTGCTGTAGTAAAACAGTAAAGTTATGCATATTTGTGCTAGTGAAATCCTAAAGTGGAAGTTCTTGGAAAATAAGACTGAAATTGTTGTTAACTTGATAAAATCTTTAATTGAATTTGTGTCTGCATTATTGAATTTTTCCTCCACTGCTGAGCCAATTCCACTGGCTATTTATACAGTACCCCCCCCCCCCCCCCCAACCACCACATGTAAAAGTGAAGCTTGGTAATGAAAACAGAAAGCTGGTTGCTACAAGAAATTTTGCCTGTGTGCATCTTTACCTCATGCTGTGTAGTGGGAAGACCAACTGCTTGTCCTTGGTCATGGATTCAAATGGCACCCGTGTCCTGGATGGTTTCTTTAAAAGTATCTGTGTGTTGTGGGGATTCTAAACCTGCTTGTAGAGATAAGTGAGATTTTGCATCTTGGCTATGCATTGTTGCACAAATCAAGCAATAATGTGGGAATCAACCATCAAACCCTTAAAAAGCCTCTGTAGCTCTTTGTTGGCCTTCATAAACTTGGGCTTTGTTCAGCACTCATCCAGCACACTTTTGAGTGTACCTACAAACGCCATGAATGTGATTCCTGTAATTCCCAGAGTCCCCTAAGTGATGCAGAAAGATTTTCTAAATTTAAGAACTACATAGAAAATGCTTTGTCCAGTTATCTGACCTTTGGTGGTTTGGAACATAACTTTCTGCCAGGTCTTTCAAATGCATTCAGATATAATAGTGCCCTTCTTGCTTACAAGTAGAGTGGAGAAAGCAGCTCCTAGCTGAGGCAGTGAATGAGACGCATTTCCCAGAGTTTGTAGACATGCCTGTAGGGTGTCACATCTGTAGTGATACCAAATCAGTTTAGAGCTGCTTATCTCAGCAGTAGGCAGTGAACTTGCCTTTTTTTTTTTTTTACCCAGTTGTTTATAGGCAAATAGCAAGAAAATTTAAGATGGGTAGAATTTTACAAAAGTGGCATGTTTTTAATGAAAAAGCTAGCAGCTGAGCAAGAAGCTAGCTGTATCCTGCAAGTCACAGAGACCTACCATCTTCTGAAGATAGTGTTGCCCAACTAATTTTTTTTTTTTTTGATTGCACAATAACATCTTCTATAATCACATTTTTGGAAAGAACTGAACTGTTTTCCGGAACTCAAAACAAAGAAAGACATCACCAAAAATATTATTCTAAGCAAAGTTCCTGCTGTGAAAATCCTCTGTTGAAATGCTAAAGGTTAGCAAAGTTTCAAGCATTAGAAAGCATTGCCAAAAGTCACCACTATCTGCTCTCATAATCTGATTTTCCATGTTGTTGGTTCGGCTGTTTGGGGTTTTTTTGATGATGAATGTGCATCTAGCCATACTTGATCAGGAAAATTAAAAAACAAAGTTTGCTGCCTAACAGACGTGGGTACTTTGCTCCAGTATGCTGGAGGAAGGAGCAGGCACTTCAGACTTGCTACTTGATTGTATTTGGGATTGCTGCTGTGATTTTCAGCAGGGACTGGGCTAGGAATTGAGCTCCTTGTGCACAGCAAATGGAAGTGTCTGCCAGATCCCTGTCCCATGTCCTTTGTGCCAGGGTTGGTTGGAGGGGATGACTTAGTCTTAGCTTGAATGGCACCGCTCCTTTGGAAGTACTGGGACAATGTTTCAGAAGGAGGCCCCAGCAAGCATAAGGAGGCGAGTAGTGATGATGACCTGAGAAGCCTCACAACAAAGAGGAGGCTCAGGAGGAACTTGAATTTATGGATTCCTGGACACAGAAGACATTTCATGGTCAAATGAATTTTTAGGTCGCATGTGTCAGGTCTGAGAACTAGACCATGAACTCACCATTCACGCTGCAAGAAGAAATCAGTGAATTTAGCAAATTTTAATTAGGACAAAATCAAGCATGAAATGAGATGTAGCATATCTTGAAGGGATACAGTCTTCTAAACAACAGGAACACAGCGTGTGCCTCTTAACTGAATTTAAATACAGCCAAGTGAAATTTTTGTGTTAAAATACCATCCACCGTTTGCTGTTTCCTTTTTTATTTTTGTGGAGATAAAAGAACAGCTGGAAGAAGCATTAATGCATTTTACTGTGTGATTTAAATGTAGTTGTGAAATAGACATAATTTAAATGCAGGTATTTGCAGATGGTGGCCATCACATGTCAAAAGTTTTCAGTCACCACTAAAATGGGGCAAAGAGACGGTGCAAAACAACAGAGAGGAGCAGGTCCTCCATCCTGGTAGTTGCAGAGTAGTGCAGGAGCATTGAGAGGAATCCTCAGGGGTTATGTTTATTTAGATCTGGAACTTTTAAAGCAACAGCCATGAAGATAGATTTGGCTATCTAGACCACATGTTTCTGTGGGAGTAAAATGCCTGAATGCTTTTTAAAACTTCTTTGAAAAGATTGTGACTGCATTTCTGGTGAAGACTGAATCACAGCTTCTCTGATAAATACCCTCTGAATACAGAGGGTATTTATTCTATCTTTTGGCTCTGGGACAGCTTTTACCTAGTCACAGGAAAATTGATCACTGTGTGGGTAGAACAAAATTTGTAACTAACTTCTGAATAAAATTTACCTTCATAGGGTTTTAATATCCTAATTTTTTTCATTATATTGTTGCAGGTTTGGTTCTCATGAGTTGAAAAAACAGTTCCTTGTACCAACTGTAGCTGGTGATTTTGTGGCTTGCTTGGGAGTCAGTGAAGCTGGAGCTGGGTCAGATGTCGCAAGTAAGTTAACCTAGCAAACTGTCAGTTTTAGACAGCCTGACGCTTTAATGGAAAGAATATGTGTTTCCTGACCCTTCACTTTTCCCCCATCCTTTGTAAGAAACAAAAGGAAGGAAAGTCTGGTGTGGTGAGGGCAAAAAGTAACATTCCAGGAATATAACACATCCTTCTCATGCATCCAAAAGCAATCAATTTTATCATATTTGTCAGGTGAATAAAGGGAGTAACCTTGTATAGGCTGAGCACAACAGATTAATGCAGCTTTTATGCTGGCTCCAATTTTCTTGTAGTGCTGTCCTGCTCTGTCCAGGCTCACTGCTGGCAGGAGCACTCCAGCACCTCATCAGCTGCACAGCCACCTCCAGTAGTGCAGCTCTGACAGGGAACATAACCTGTTCAGCTGCCTTGACAAAGACCTTTCCACTGAAGGGGGGAAAACTACAAAGCCTCTCTGTTCTGAAAATGACGGCATCACTTTTGGAATGATTTCCTCTTGTTCATCCTTACTTCACCTCAGCCCCTTCTGTCATTCCTGTGAAGCAAAAGTATCTCTCAATTGGTGATTGCTTTATTTAGAGCTAATGAAGGATTTGCAATGTCAAATCTATTATCTTTATGATTTAGTTACTTTGCATGCAACTTTTTTTCTTGGTTTAGTCGAAAATTCTAAAAATTAAATTAAAACAGATATGGCTGAAAAAGAAAAGATGTCTCCTCTGATGATGAATCGTGGACTTCACGGAAAAGGGAATGATAAGTGACGACTTTTAGAGGTTTAGTTGTTGGACAGAGCATGGCCAAGTTGACCACATTTTGTTCTTACAAATTACTGAGACATCTTCCCACAGACAAACTTGCCAAGTATGACAGAGATTTTTTATCCAAGCACTCCTATATCCACCTCTGTCACCAAACTCCTGCTGTTTTTTCAAGGCAAATAGATAAACATCCAGTGCTCAAGCAAGGTTGCAGCAGGTAGATTTCAAGAGCATTAATGTGGATAATGAAATAATGGGACTAAATCTTCCTGCATATTTTATTGCTGTTTTCCTTTCTGGGTTAATTGAGTTTATTCCTAAGAATAATTCCATAATTTTAGTAGATGTGTTTATTAAATAGTTAATAATCATTATAATAATATTTAATAATAATTTAATAATAATTATAATAATATTATTAATGATACATATTAATGATAAATAATAAATATAAAAATATTGAATTAATTCCATAATTTTAGTAAATGTGTTTATTAAATAGTTAATAATCATTATAATAATATTTAATAATAATTTAATAATAATTATAATAATAATAATATTATCAATGATACCTATTAATTATAAATAATAAATATAAAAATATTGAATTTGAATATAATTTAAACTACATTATTTCTTGTTATAATGTAAATATTATTAAGAATTAAGTAATAAATCTTATAATAGCACTTAATAATTTATTAAGTAAATTTTGAAGTAATTATAAATTTGAATTTTGCTAATGTAAGAAATGCAACATTATTTCTTTTAATAAATGCCTCTCTATTTTAATTAGATGACTATCTAATTTTAGAAAATTCTAAATAAGAATTTAATTTTTTGGATGCAGTGTTCCAGATAATAAATAATATAAATATGCCTTCAACAGCATCTTGTTTATCATCTAGTTAAAGTGGTATGATACACTTAGATGAATGCAGTTAAAAACCAATTTGGAATCAAAGAGGATTATCTGCTGAACCTATGCTGCAGCTTGGAGACAGGATGAAATGAAAATACTCTCTCCCCTGTCCTGGAAGATTTATCCCTGATATAAATGCCAAATCCAATTTACATTGCTTCTGAAGGGCAATTAAATGAGCAACAATAGCTTGTGTTCTGAGTTGCACCATTTTGCACCATCTCCAGATGGCCCAGCTGTAAACAGACTGAGGTATGTGAAACTGCACTTGGTGCTTCCTTTTGTTGCTGATGCTATTGGGATGTTTGTCTCCCTAAGAGAAGTGAAGGGCCATGGCTGCTGTTCACATGTGAAGGTTGGGGATGTGCTTCTGCCGTGTGAGCCAGTATATTTTAACCTGAAGAATGACACAGAGTAAGGTATCTCTAACATTTTTTCCTGCAGTTCCAAAATAACTGAATTTGATATGAACACAGAAAACAAAAACAATGTTTACATGAGAACTGAAATGTGCCTCAAACTAACTTATTCAGAATTCAGGAGAACAAAAAGGACTGTGTATATTAGTCTAATACAAGATTCATGTCAATTTGAAGGAACGCCTGTCTGCTTTCAAGTGTAGTTGTTCTATATTGTCCATAGTAGCGACCATGTGCACCAAAACTAGCATAGAATTGGCTTGAGAAGAAAAACAGAGCAGTACAGATGGTACAAAAAGTGTCTTTAGTTTCAGGATTCTGGTACTACAAAGCATAAACTTTTGTAGTTTGAATGGCACTGCCTCATTCTATCTCACCCAATTCCACAATTATAGAATGTAGTCTGTGGGTGTATATAGGAACACATCATGGAAAACACGTCCTCTTTCCTCAAGTTATGTTCAGGTATCTGCAGCTACTAACACTGTTCATGTCTACCTCTTCAACATAAATATCTTGCTCTGTTTTGTCTCTGTGGAATCCAGCGTTTCTGATTTTGTGGACTGAGGTTGTCTTTTCTGAGCATAAAACCTCAGAATTTCACATGGTGTCTATAAAGGCACAAATACATTTCCAACCCTGGTATAAATATTACTCTCCAATACATGTTGTTACACAACAGCTTGCAGGCTTGTGAATCCTGTGATTAACTGTGGATCATCCTCATTACCAGTTTGCTCTTGAAACATGGCAGGATTTGGTAATCACTTTTGCTACATTGTGTCTGAGTACTTGTACTCGCCATGTTGAATTTGAAAACTCGAGATCATTCCTTTCTTGCTGGGCCATACTTCAGTTGTTTGTTTTGGTGATGTCTCCCAAGTTTGTGTCACAGACAAATTTAATTAGTGTATTCCTGTCCTTTTAAAGATCATTAATGCAAATATTCAGTAGGTTTTGTCCAGAGGCTGATATCGAGGGAGGGGCTTAACTAGTACTCTCCCTGCACATCAGAACTTCTTCTTTTAATGTAACCTGATGCAATTTCTGCTTTGCTGAGTTCCTTATGCACATTTCCACTTTTGTCCTAATTCTTCTATTTTCAAATTTTAACTCATAGTTACCTACTAGTGTTAATTTCACTTGCTTGGGTCCAATAGGATTTTTCTCTAGAAAATCCTATTTCATAATAAATCAGGTTGGGTTTAAATAAGATACCATGGGTAAATTGAATTCTCTTTTATTTCCAAATGTATTTTGAGGCTGTGCAGATTGCTAAAACCAGAAACCTCTGTTTTCACTAATTTCAATCTTTCTTATAGGTGTTTTGCTTTGTCAGTCATATTTGAATCTGTCTGTAATCTCCTGTGAAATATTTATTTTTCTGAAGCATCCTCTATATGTCTCATTCTTTTCCCCCCATCCTCTTTTAATTTCTGTGGCTGAAACAGTTTTGTTTGCCACCACAATCTTCTTTGATTTTGTTGGTTTTCATCTGCAAGATTTAACTTAGTTCAATCTATTGAGTACTTATATTGTAATCTCGAAGTTGTAGCTTACTTTCATGATTAATCTTGTTCATTTTCTGAAAGTCATTTCCTGTTTTTTGAAGTGATTTTTCATTCAGTTAGAGTCAAAGGTATTTCTTTAAAGTTTTGGGTTGGGGTTTTTTTCCTGTGCTGATGATGTAAATTTCAGATATGTGTTCTTCATATTTTACTTTAAGGATGTGTGTTCTCTATCTTTGACTGTAATATTGACCTTAAAAGTTGAAGCCAATCTTACCTTTAGTCAGATCTATTTAAGTGCGTGGCTGGACTTGAGTGCAGTAGAGAAGAAAACTGAGGCTTGAGTACGTGTGATTTGAACAGTGGTGTCACCAGCCCTGGCTGCTTCTATGGCATCAGCTGTATTATTCACCTCCGGTGATGCCTTGTGCTCTTTCCTAGAAGGGCTTCTCAGAGAATGCTGTGTAAGAGGTTGTGAGAGTCAGTGGTGTGTGCCTGCAAAAATGGGTTATGGAGCACCCACTGAAGTAGCCTTTTCCCAGAGATATGCTCTGTCAGGGAAAATAATTTGTCAAATATTCCAAATTATCTTCATAGCCATATTCCTGAGTCCACTTGACCATAGTAAATTGTTAAGTAGGTTTTCAAAGCCTGCTATATTTTAAACATATTATATATTATATATTGATTTGATAATTTTTATTGATAATCTCTAACTAAAGAGAATCAATTCTTCACGAGATCATTTAAAATAGTTGTTTCTCAAGGGTTTGAAGCAAACTGTGAACAATTGAATCTGGAGTACTTGAACATTCTCATTAGTAAGGCATTTGTTCTTTAATCTGTTTTGGGTGGTTAGGCCCCTGTGACGCCATGCCTACAAGAATATTTACATTTGTGGTAACATCACAGTGCTAATTGTTCCTTTACAGACCTTCTATGGGCCTTCTATCTAATCTCTTCAGTGGCTGTTCCACAACAAAGGGATGTGTGATGTAAATCACTGTGTATGCTCCCATCCTTGTCACACCATTTCAGTACAGTCATATTTCTTATTCCAGCTCTTGTGTGTCTTTCATTTATTATTTAGTCTCCATGTATATGAGTGTCTAGTGTCTGTGTCCATGTATTGTGAGTGCCAGTACTTTAGATTACTTAAGCTTCTTGGCATTCATTATTATACAGATTTCATATCGAGTCCCTTGGACAGATTTGCCACAGTCTTTTTACTGGATTAATTCCTCTGTGTCTGCTTGTTTTATCCACATGATTACCATCTCCTTCCCTTGCTTACATTCCTTTAGCCATAGCTATATCCCATACTTTCTTATTTTATACCTTATATAATTTTCTCCCATCATTTTTCTCCTGTGCCTTCGTTAACAAGAAAAAATTTCAGCCATGCTGACCTCAGTCCCAGTTTATCTCCTAAATGAAGATCAGATACTTGGATTTGCTTTTGGTTTATGTTTAGAGCCCTAGGGAAGAATGTGCATGTGCAGACTGAGGTGATTGTGTATGACAGTGTAACCAGATGATTTAAACTGCCCACTCCACTTGGTGTCTGACTCCTACCCTTCAAGTCTATGATCTCCCTTCAGTGGATGGTCTCTTTTGGATTTCATAGTCTTGTTAGATTCACAAGTGCAATTAGCAGTGTGGTAGGGTTCTCTTATACCATTGCCTACTAATAGCTGGATATCTGTTGGAGAGTCTTCATCAACTGGGGGGGGCTCTTGTCAAAGTTCAATTGCAGGGGAAAGAAAGGAGCCCTTTGGAGACTCTGCTGGAGAATAAATAATAACTAATGATTCTCTCTGGCTGTCTATTGCAGGTAGGGCTGTTTGCAGCATGATGTGAACCATTGCAGATGAAAATAAGATTCTTTTTTGCCAGGGTGTATAAACAGCAGGTGTTTAGAACTCCTTCAGACACTCAATGCATAGACTTGGCCTTTAGTAGTTTACCAGCTTTGAACGAAATGCAGCACGGTGACCAAGAGCACACAGGAAGTGCATGTTGGTTTATGTTTATGCATTAGCGGATACCAAGGCTTGTGTTTGTTTAAGCCATGACTCTGGAATTAATAGCCTCCTCAGGATTAAGGTACACAGTAAGAGAAACTCTAATACATCACCTCACAATGAAATGCTTCTCTCACAAGTTTCTGACCCCCACATTTACGAGGAAGTTTTCTGCTCTCATCCACTGGGATGAAGACTCCATCTAAAGGAAGGTGGGAGAAGTGGTCCTGTTTCCCTAGCTTGCCTTCCATGAGTTTTCCAGACTAGTTTGCCTTATGGCCTGGAAGGGTTATAGGACAGGGGAGTATGCGGGAGAGCCAAATAGTTTTCTGTCTGAGAGCAAGGGAGTGAGCCTGCCAGTCATAGCTGGACCGATGTACCCCTCCTTCACAAGAATAACCCTTCTTTTCCTGTGTTTTGAAATAGATATCAAGACAACGGCTGTGAGAAAGGGTGATGAATATGTCATAAATGGTGGTAAGATGTGGATTACGTCCGGCAGCCAGGCAGACTGGATGTGCCTCCTGGCAAACACCAGCGAAGGACCTCCCCATCAAAATAAATCTCTCATATGTCTGCCAATGAATCTACCTGGTAATAACTGAAAACTCTTTGTCTTCTCATTTGATTTTATTGGTATTCTTTATATGCCTAATACAAGAAGGAAAGGTGTTTAACTAAAAATATATTTAGAGAAGTTGTTCAGATACATTTTCATGGCAATGATTCATAATCATATGAAGGTAAAAGTATAAAGAGTTTAGAGATGAGATTTCAAACTTGGGAAATACCTCTCAAGCCTGGTGGGCTTGCTGAAGAGAGTTGCAGGCATATTCAGAGTTTTCATGGCTGTGCTGTGCAAAGGGATCCTTTCACCAGGGCACTATTACCAGTTAAATTATAAAAATAGTCTAAGAGTTAAATGTGGGCTGGAATGAAAAATTCAAATATCCTGGAAGTAGGGACTTAGTTTTGAATAAGACTAGCAATTCAGGTGGAGACATGGAAGAAATACTTCCTGAACTAAAGCTACCAGTTTCCATGGTACAGCCACACAGTGTCTGTTCCTGAGTGCTCTGCAGACCTTGCAGAATGCACGAGTGCTATATGTGTAAAGAACATCATCCAGAGAGGATGCAGTTAAGATTGCACTGATGGGGATCTTCTGCAGTTTTGACACCTGTTCAAAAGTTTTTAAACCTTTTCAGTTTTGACTCATTTTTATATTTAAAAATATGCAACATAATAATTTATGTTAATATACTATATAATACATAGTATATTTAATACTTATTTTTAATTAATGTTTATTTTATGCAAACAAACAGTTTAATGCAATTTAATAGTTATTAAATCTAGAATAATGTATATGAATATATTTATATATAAGATATTTATACTCAAGGCCCTTTTTTTCATTCAGTTCGGAGTATTTTACACACAAAGGATGTGCCATTATTGGCATTTCACATGTAGGAACACCACCATAGCAGTGAAGGGAATGTCTCTATGTTCACTTAGTGGATTAGACTGAGAACAAAACCCATGTCTCCAGTGTTGCAGAAGAGGATGAGGAGAGCTTCTTAAGGGAATGTCTTTTAAGTGAATTTAAGTGTGGAGTAAGTCAAGCAAGTGAGTTGCCTTGAGAATCAAGCAGTTTCTTAGTGAACTGTGAGCTTCTGCTACCTCTGCTCATGCAAGACAGGCTTTGAATGGGAGCTCGTGGAAGACAGACCTGAGCTGCTTCACTAGGTGTGAACTTCATCCTTATTGAGAAGTGATGAGCAATCATGTAACTTACATCCAGAATTGCTCTGAATTTCCAGATAAATTCACTTATCAGCCATCTGATGATAAATGAATGAAGTCCTTGTGATTTTTCTTGGATGGGTCAGAATGCAAATGTAGTACTTCTTCTCTGAGATCAATCTTCCTAAAACAACAAAGCAGCTGACCCAGAGTTGGTGGCAGATAAAATACATAGAAATTGACTTAGAGGTTTACAGCTCTTGGCTTATTCCAAAAAGTCACAAGTTGTCTAGAAGAGGGGAGATGTTAGATCTCACAGCCTACACACAGACCTTCTTTACCTGCATTAAATAGATTTAGAGTAGAAAAATTGTCTGAGACACCTTATTCTGATCTGCAGAAATGTAGAATTCTTCCTAGGAACAAAATTTGTGCTCCTCAAAATGCATGTGTTTTAATTCTTCTGTGATGATACACATATTTATCTCCAAAGAGGTCACAGTACCAAGATTGGTGACCTTTTGAAATGAGGTATTAAGACTGTTCATTGTGCTCTGTGGGTGAGTCATATCAGAAGTGAGATTTTTCAGGAAGCTTCATCTGGTTTGATACATCCTAAGGATGTCTGTCTGCTAAAGATTGTGCTCCATGGAGGGCAGCAGACCAAGGCTGTACGGGAAGTGTCTGGAGGACATCACAGAATGATGCACCCTCAAACGTCTGTGGATATATGTGTGTCAAAGCTCAAAAACAACTGCAATGGAGAGCAAATATGTTATATCTGACTCACCTCTGCAGGCACCAGCCTGTATGGCTGGGTAAGGAAGGATCTGTGGTGTATTTTTGCTAAAAATCTAAGTTGCTTTGTATTTATATCGTGTGGTGGGGGGAAAAAAAAGAGAGAAAAAAATTCCAAGTCTGAAAATGAATTATTACTTTCAGCAATAGATAGTTTATTGGATAGACAAAGTAGGATTTGCTTCTTCTAATTTTAGGTATATATACTCTCTAATCTGGGCTGAAGCAAATCATGGTCTAGATTTGACAGACACTGCTGAATACATTTCTCATAAATGAAGTTTGGATAACAGCACCATGGATCCACAATAGATATCCAAATTTGGTGAATACTCCTCATACAATAACAATGTCTTTAAAATGCAGTTAAATTTTTCATATAATGAAAGGGAATCTAGCAAGTTGCAAAATGTCTGTGTATGAGGTATATAGACAAATGGCTTGCAGCTCTGATATAGTAACTGTTTTGTCCTCTAGTTTGTCCTCTGAGTCCTCAGATAGCTCTAGGGGAGATTGCAAGGAGGAGTTAATAAGGAGAAGAGCAACCATGAAAAGAGAACGAGTGTGTTTCTTGGATTGCAATTTAAAATGTCTGTTTCCATTTGTAATGGCACTAAATGGTGTCAGGAGAGAGCAACTGCCTTTTTCTCAAAATAGAATACAGGAAATAAAAGAGATTGTCAGAAGGCTGGAGGAATGGGAGAAATTGAAAAATCAAAGACACTTGAGAAGATCTGCCCAGGGAGAGAAATAGCAATCCATCTCAATGATCCTGGTGCAAGTAGCTCAAATGGCTCTGTTACAGTGATTTTAGTAAGACAGGTGCTTGGCCTTGTTAAATTCAGATTTGTGAGTTATTGTGTGTAATTTGTTTAATACAGACAAACACCAGGAGTTATCTGGGCCAGTAATTTCTGCTGCTGCTGGTAATTTTTCATTTATAGTACTCCTTAGGAAGAGAAGGAAGATAATTACATGAAGGGAGATTTTGGTGCCCCCATAGTGGCCAAGGAGATGATTATGTATGATTGTCATCCACGATGTAAAGCATGTGCTAGCCTCAGAAGGGGCATCCCGTGTGACTGATGCAGCTTGGTCTCCTTGTGGGTGAGAGCCATGAATTAAGAGCAAGTGAAACTGGTAGGGCATGATAAAGGGGGATGCTGCTGGACCCAGGAAAATTGAATGACAACCCAGTCTGGAAGAATTACAGGTCGGTATCATCAGCACATTTAGTTCACTAACCAAGCCTGTAAGAGCTTTCTTCAATAATGGTTGTTGTATGTGGATCTGAAAAGTAAACAGCAGGATTGATTTAGCAATATAATAATGAACTGGCAGCAGTTGTGCTTTCTTGAGAAGAGTCCTTTTAAACCACCCACTAACAAGAGCAGTAAGTGCATCTTCATATGGGTGAGGAGTAGTGATTGCGTAAAGCCAGTTGGCTTTAGACCATGCGTGATCTCTGCAACTCTCAAAGAAACCAAATAGCAGTATTCCAATGGGAAACAATGTTCCAGATTTCATTTGGGCTTCTAAAGTGCTCAGTGTGTGGTTATTTAGCTCTGTTTTTAATACGGAAACAAACCACAAATGATCTTTTGGCTGACTGAGTACAAATTGCTGGATAATTTTCAATGCAAAAGTCAAGAATTTTTATACAGCTGTCCTGATTTTTCTCCTGCATTGATCATATATCAAAGCAAGTCTTTTTTATGCAAGCTGTTTACAGCTTGATTGGTGGAGAAAAAAGCTTGAGTGGAACTTGTGGAAGTCCATGAACATTGTTCTCAGAGAAGTCTTTGCATTTGTAAATAATGTCAGTATTTTATCTCTGTGAAGAGATGAAAATTTCCATAACCTTATTTAGTGCAGCCAGAGAGAGTAAATTTGAAGGAAATGACTGCCAACTTTGTCTGCCTACAAAACCAAAGTAATTTCCATATGTCTGAAGGCCTCCTCTGAGTAAAGGGTGAGATGTCTGTATTAGTTCAGAAAGAGATGTTTTCAGAAAGCTGTGAAAATAGCAAGATATGAACAAGGACAGAGGGACCAGAACAATCTGTGTGGTGACCAGCCAAGTTCTACTGAGCCATGCCAGAGAGTAGTGGAGGATTGAAAAAAGAATAAAGAGGAAAATAACAACAGAATACTTTCTCATCACAAAGCTGGTTGGAATAACATGGACATGAGTAGTAAAAAGATTTGGTTTTCTGGCAAAGATACATATGCTGAGTTGGAGGACTGTTTTGCTACACTTACAGACTTGTCAGATATAATTAACGTGTTATGCACAAATCCTTGTGCCTGGTTGTTGTCCTCCTTTTGCTTTTGAAACATTCTTGACTTTCACCCTGAATATTTGAATTAGCTCCAGATCAACAGGGAGATAAAAGCTGAAGACAGGAGAAATGCCATGGGAAAACAGTAGGTGCCTCATTGCACAGGGATAAGCCATGCTTGCATCTGAACAACAGCAGGGAAGAACTTGTAGCTATGGAAAACAAACCATGGGAAGGAGTCATGCCCAGGGTGGCGAGGTGGCTGAACCCTCATGTGGCCAGACCTGAATGAACCAGGTTCATCTTCAACAGACCAGTGCTCGTGGGGTCAGAGTCAGTGCTGTGTAGAGAGGTCTCTGGGGAAGCAAACCCTCCTCACAAACATATACACATGAAAACTGAGAGTGATCACTGTACCAGAAAAAATCAGCATAGGCTAGGTAGGGGAGGATAAATGAAGAAGAGAGGGAAGGAAGAGAATTTCCAGGAGGAGAAAGACTCTTAGCTGCAGCTTAAAATGTAGCTCTCTTTCTGTCCTTACTGAATATTTGTGTACTGTTTCACAGCAGTGCAGGCACTTGGCAAATACTGCCAAATTGAATTTCACCATTTTATTGTAACTCTAGATAAAAATCAAACATAAACAAATAAATATTGCGTTGTTTGAAGACCTGTGTGGAGTATTATGACTAGTAAATATTTATTATTTGGGGATATAATAAAAAGTGGGGCTTTTACATTTAAAGTTTCTGATTTGCTGGTTTAATAAAGTGGAAAAATCTTTTAGAAGAGGATTTGGGCCATGTTACTCCAGAATACGTTTTTCCTTAAGGTAGATTTCACTGTTGTCTTGGAACATACATTCACATCCGCAGACTTTTCTTTCTGAAAACAGTGTATTTGTTCATAGTGCTTGTAATTTTTGTGGTCTTTCTCATACACCTTTCTCTTCAGGCATTCATATTGCTAAAAAGATCGACAAACTGGGTATGAGGTCATCGGACACAGCTCAGATCTTCTTTGAAGACGTAAGGGTCCCCTGCAAGAACATCATCGGTGAGGAAGGAAAGGGTTTCATGTACCAGATGTTGCAATTCCAAGAAGAGCGGCTGTGGGGAGTAGCCAGTGGTAAGTCATCGTTCGTGCTTCTGCAGCCAGGCAGGGACAGAGGGGTCACTCTTCGCATGACTAACAGCACTTTTCTCTTCTTGTAAGTTGCGGTGACCTTTTACGATCTGTTTTTGAAATCCATCATAGCTTGGATACAGACGACATTCCCTTTCTGTAGAAAAATTCCTTTATCTGTACAAAAACCTGAAGCTGAAAATATTTTGTGAACCATTGCAGAGGCTCTTTATTGCCTTGTTTCTTTTTCTGGTTTCTACTCTGCTGATAAGAAAATATGGCATCATGTTATGTCTCTTACAAATGTAGTGCAAAGGCTATCAAAATATCAGCATGAAATAGAAGGATGGTGACTTTTCCTGTAGTTTCCTGTGTGTTATGGTGCTGACCATGGATTTTAGAAAATTATATTATTGTCTTTGTAAAGTTAAGTGACTCTTGCAGGATGTCAGAGCTTTGTTTTGCAAATGTGTTTTACCTCTGTACACTTTGGACATAAGTGGTACATTCCTTTCCCTGAAGTTATATTGTTACAGAGTTTATGTTACTCAGAGCTCAGGCTGTACTCAAATCTATGTATTTGGGTTATATGGATTCTGGATATTCCAGGAAACGAGATCCAAGTCTGGATTGTCTGCTTTCAGCCTGCAAACTTTCTCCTGACCCCTCAGTGTTTGGTTCTTCAAGTTAAATATAATGTGGTTCACTGTAAGAAGATTGGTCCTCTTTAGATTCCAGGGTTGTCTAAATAATGTCACTGCATTCGTGCTCCTGTGCTTTCCCTGTCTGTCACTGTCTGTGTGTGGCTGGGGAATTGAGCATTCTAAGAAGTGGTGTTTTGATTCAGTGAACAAATAAAAAAAGCACTCACTGTTTTGGGTTCATCACAGACCAAATATTTTGGAGTTCAAATGCCTTTAAAAAAATCGTTTATTGAGACAAAGTTCTTAGCTCAGCCTGAGATAAATAGTACATGTGAGAGTAGTTTTAGCAAAGGACAGGAGGTTACACTTGCCAAGGATGTCACCGCAGACTCAGGCAAGCAGGAGTTGTGATCCTACCACTGCTTCTGCTTTAATTGAGGTGTATACAGACTGCAAGGATGTGCCTTGTGCATTTTTATGCTCAGTTTGAAGTCTAAATTAAACAAACCATAAGAAGCTCTGGGCTACAGTGAGACTCCCTAGGCAGCAGAGTAGCCGGCAGCATTAGTCATGCTCCAGGCAAAGTGACGCGCACTGACAGCATCAATACACAAAGCCTGGCAGGTTAGATCACTCCTGCTAAAACCACGGGCAGCGTGGTACTGTCCAGTCTTGCACAACTGCCTGGCTGTCACTGTGCTCTGCCAGGAACTGGAACACCAGGTTTCAATTCCTTTTTTTGTCCAAAACAATGCGGCAGGAGCAGGTGAACCCTTGCCCTGGATGAGCAGCCTGGGAAGGGCATCTCTCCTTGCCTGCTGCAGCCAGGCAGGGGCCAGCAGGGAGGAAGAGTCTAGGAGCTCACCAAGGAGAGGGAGCTGCCTTCTGCAGTGGCTGCTGTGTAAACCTTGCTGGACCCCTTGGGTTTGCTATTTTTCAACTATCTGATATAAAATGCATTAAAGCACTGGCAGCAGGGACAAGACCCATGGTTTGGGCCAAGCTGCAAACTTCACCAATTGTGGTAAACAAGAACAAGAGTAACCAGTGTTCAGAAGGGAGCCCAGTACTCGATGGGTGCAGTTTGTTGTATCACAGCCTCTAGAGGTGTTATCTTCGAGTCCTGCAAATACTTTCACATTCATTCAACCATGACTGCTCAGGTGAAGGCTCAGATATGCGAAACTATGTACGTGCCTTCAGTAGTTTTGTGTTTTGTGATTAGGTCTGCATGTTTAATCCTGGTCTTCACTTCTGCCCCTCAGTAGGACATTTCTGTTCCTTCCAAGTTCATGCCTGTGACACTGAAAATCATCAGTCTGCATTTAATTGCTTTAGGGACCAGTCCTGGGATCCTCACTTTCACTGCTTCCTTTAACTTGGAAAACTTAGTTGACTTGTCTGTTTTTCCTTTTTGGGTGTTATTTTGTTGTGTTTAGGTTTTTTTGTTCTGTTTGTCTTTGTTTGGTTGGGGAGTTTGTGTTTTTTTAGTTTCAAGTATCACATGCTCTAGACTTCTTTTTGTTTATTAATTATCTTCTTTGTGACCAGTATCTTTCTTCACTTGTTTTGTTGTTTTTTTTTTTCCTTTTAAAATCTATTTTCAGTCAAACAGGTTTAAAATACAAATGGAAAACTAACTTCCTGGAATTGCAAAATTTGGTCCCAGGCGTGGTCTCTTCTTCTGAGTGACATATCGTCAAAGGCATTGGTCAAAGTCACTGTGTTTCTTGCTTCATTGAAAGAAAAAAGGTGCCACATGTCACCTGTGTTGTGACACTTGGTAAACACTGTCCGTTTGAGGGCCTGTTGCACTGATCACAGGAAAAGAATGTTGCTATGGCAAAAAAAGCAAACAGTTGTCTTGTGAATTGCTTAACTCAGAGACAAGAGGGAATTCAGTGTGCATGTGAGAGCACAATAGCACTTTTCTAATAAATTCTATTTGCTCCTGCAACTTCAGTTTTATGAGCACCATTGAGTCATGGCCAGTAAGCAGGATGACAGATCCTTTTGCATAGGCAACACACGTCCTTAAGAATCAGATTGCTCAGCTTAGAGTTTACTGTACGTTTCATTGGGGAGTGATCAGTCACAACCTAGAAAAAACATATTAATTTCCTTTTCTTTTGAGAGGAAACACAGCAACTAGACAAAGTGTCTTTACAGTGAACAGAAATTTCAAGTGTAGTAATTACGTTGGATGGAGTTACGAGGAAAAGATTATTCTGCATTTGGCAACTTCAAGTGCTTTCACAATTCTCAGCTGTGTGGTAGTCCATGCATTCCTTAGGCTGCCCTAGAGTGACATTTCCTGCATATGCTGTCAGTTAAAACCCATGGGGCTAAGTTTGTCTGAGGATGTGGGGAACATTGTATAGGAAAAGGAAACAAATATACAGAAAAAGAGGGAGGTTCCCTATTATGAATGGCATTTCTCTGAATTCCTGTGAGTGGGAAAGTGCTGTCTGCTGTTATCTTGTTGAACATGGCTGGTGGCTGTCATGGTATTCATGATGTGCTGCGTTTTGGTGCTGCCAGGCTTTGCCATGTTAGAGCTGTGCTCAGAGCTCTGAGCACCTGTTGTCAGCATCACAGAATGGTTTGGGAAGGGACCTTCAAAGTTCATCACATCCAATCCCTCTACCATGGGCAGGGACACCTTTCACTAAACCAGGTTGCTCAAAGCCTATCTATCCTGGCCTTGAACATGTCCAGGGAATGGATGTGTCTTGGGACACCCACAACTTCTCTGGACAACATGTTCCAGTGTCTCACCACTCTCATAAGGAATTTCTTAGCATTGTAAAATGGTAGAATGGTTTGGGTTGGAAGAGACCCTGAAGATCATGTAGTTCCAGTTCCAAAATATTCTTCCTTTTGTTCATTCTTTGAATTTAAAACCAGTCCCCCTTGTCCTGATACTACAGGGTCCAGTAAAAACTCTGTCCTCATCTTTCTTATAAGCTCCCTTTATATATCAAAAGTCAGCAATAAGGCCTCCCCAGAGCCTGCACTGCTCCAGGCTGAACAACCCCAACACTCTTAGCCTGTCCTCATAAGAGAGGTGCTCCAGCCCTTTAATCTTCTTCAGGACCCTCCTCTGGACCTGTTGCAACAGATCAGTGGCTGTTTTGTATTGTGGGCTCCAGAGCTGGATGCAGTACTCCAGACGGGGTCTCAGGAGAATAGAGGGAGAGAATCATGACCCTTGACGTGATGGCCTCTTTTGAAGCAGCCCAGGACAGTCCTTAGATTTCTTCTGTTTCTGTGTGCAAATGACAGTTCCTGAAATAAGAAGAAGGGCAGCAAAGGAAACAGGAGGATGGATCAGCAGGGGCAGGAAGGAGGCAGTGAATTGGAGAGGTGGACACTGTAAGAGCAGTTTTCCCAGAACCCCAGTCTGAGCCATGATGTCTGATGACAGCTTGAGCAGAGTATGGACAAAGTCATGATCTTTAGACCTTTTGCAAGCAGGACCTAAACAGTTTCTGTCCTTTCTTCCCGGCTGATCTTGCCCCTGCCTCCTCTTTGCTGTTTCCCATCCCCTCTTTCCCTGGTGCTGGATGCTGGGGACCACACAAGCCACGCTGGAGCACCTTGCAGTGACAGATCAACACAAGATTAATCCCTTGTCTTTATCCCTTCCACCTCCCTTCTACTCTCCTAGCATTGGCGTGTACTGTTTCGTTTCCCACCCAGGAGCTCAGACTGCACAGCATTCTTCCCAGATTTCAGTTGGAGGGAAAGGGACAAGTGGTGCCTGGATACTCCTTCCTCTTTCCTTACATTTCTCAACCTGGAGACCATAGACATACAAGTAAAAAAGCTGTTGGTGTTATACATGCTACAGTGTTGTGTGATATTGTCCTTTGGAAGGACAGTATTTCTATTCAAGAGATGTTCCTGAAGACAGAAATTTATTTTCCTGTCCAGAAAGCTAGCATTTGAGTGACAACATAGTATGTTAACACAAGAAATGAGGACATTATTGTATATGCTTTTTTGAAAAAATAAGCATTGAGGTTAGTTGCATGAGAAAGTTGTATGAGAAAGCAGGGGAAGATATTTAGGTAATGAGAAAAGCTGATCACCCTATGGAGTTTGGAGACGTCGTGTGAAAAATGGTGCTCTGTGGAAGTGATGGTGAATGATCATGGCAGGGGGAATTAGTGGGATGCAGAGTCTACACAGGATAGAAGTTCAGAGATGAAATTTAAATAGCAGTGATCTTGAAAACAAAGCAAAAAGGTACGTGGAGCCACACCAGGCTCCTGCAAGGGACTATCATGTGAGTAACTGGCAGGTAGGAAAAGGGATTTCATACTAGTCCAAGGCTTAGGTTTATTTTGCATTTCACATTCAGAGTTTTGTGGTTTACACTTTAAATGCAAATGGATGTGGATATGCGTATTTTGGAAAAGAAAATGTGACCCTTCTCATACAGATAGATTTGTGAAATCATGCCCTGCTGCTTGTCATAGCAACATGAGTCCATATTTGCCAAACAAAATTCTCCACACATTCTGTATCTGCTGTTATCCCAGCTACACTGCAAGGGACTGATAGCTTAGTCATTCACTTCAAGGCTGGTTTGCCTTGGAAGAGAAACTTTTCCCTTTTTTTTCTTGTTTAAAATGAGATATGTCTCAGTTTGCACAAAAAGCAGCAGCAAACTAGCTCTGCTTTAAAGCATCATCTGCTGCCTCTCTCACCTGTTTTACAGCAGTACCCTGTTTTCATTCTGTTTTCCATTAGGAGAATCATTTAATGTTTTTTTTAAAGTGGGTGTGAATTTTTTCTTCTCTATGCTGGGATCACGGAACGCAGACATAATAAGCAGTCTATTTGTGTTCCTTGATCTCAGAATAGGTTTCTGCCTTCTCCCTGAAGGCTTCCATCAATTTACATTTCTACAGCCTTCCTCACCAAGCACACTACACTGTCTCCCTTCAGATTTTTTTTCCAGGATTTTAACAAACCTTCAGGACACAGGTAGCATGGAAAGTAGGAGTTGCCACAAGCTTTTGCTAGGGCCCTAAATGAGACACTAAGCATAAAGTTTACCTCATCATGTTGGTACTGCTTTTTATGACTCTCCCCCTTTCCTACCCACTTCTCTTCCCTCTCTTCCAGGTTTTGGCAGTTTAGGGCTCAAGTGAGATAGATGTCTTCAAGGTACAAGGAAGTACTAGACTCTTCTCAGAACTGAAGCTGCATCCCAAACTGGATGTACAGAACAATTTCCTTTATAAAACTAATGTGTTGGTTGTACAACGTGAAAAACCCTTCTCTTTCAATAGGAAGCTAAACAGATCTGGCTAAAATGATGTGTTCTGTGCTTTGTTTCTTCCAGCCCTGACACCAATGGAAATGATTATACAAGAAACTATTGACTACACACGGCAGCGGAAGGTGTTTGGCCAGCCTGTCCTGCACAACCAAACCGTGCATTTCCGCCTGGCTGAGCTGGCAACCGAAGTGGAGCTGCTGCGCTCGCTGCTGCACCGCGCCGTGGGTGAGCTCCCTCGTCAGCTTCCCAGATGTGAAAGAACTTTGTCAGGCTAAAGGAACATGGGGAGGTGACTTCCAAAGTGACTGCTTTTTTATCTCTTCTTTTTTAATTAGCTCTCTATGTAGAAGGCAACAATGTGACAAAATTGGCTTCCATGGCTAAGCTAAAGTCAGGTCGTCTGGCCCGTGAAGTGACTGACAGCTGTCTCCAGTTTTGGGGAGGAATGGGATTCACCAGTGAAGTTCTCGTGAGCAGGCTTTACAGGTAAGGGAGTGATGAAAATACAAAGTGGCTTTAACTGAAATTTAACCTCTTAAATGTCCTGTTAAGCAATCACCTACTTGAAAAGAGCACCAGCTTCTCACCAGTGTGAATGGTCTTGTTCCATTTCATAGCATGCTACTGAAGTGGGTTGTGGATGAAGGGACACCCAGTGCAATTAACTTTGGGTAGACGTGTGTCGGAACTTACTATTCTTTTGCCAAATCTTGGCTTTGCATTACAGTTGTGAAGTTTGAACTGCCCACAGGTTAGCTTAAACGTCAAATGAAAGAGGACAACTCAGTATTTTCCATGGTGGTCCTCTGGTATCTGCCACAGAGTAGAAAAAAGGGTGGGAAAATTGAGCTACCAACCAGTGACTTTTTTCTCTTTGCTTTTTGTTTGCTTGTAATCTTGATTACAAGAACAGAAATAAAACCAGAAGCTTTCTTCTGAAATGGATGAAAATCAGCTTTATCTTTTTCCCTGGACATGTGCGAAACTGGAGTTCCCCACTTGGCTTCTGCAGTAGTCTGTTCTGACAGCAGTCTCCACCCTTTTAGTCACACTAGATACCATGTGAGACATACAAGAGATGTAATTGCTTCCAGAAAGTTGTTAGATCATTAAAATGGTACAGAGGCCTTTTTGCAAATTAATTGAAGTCCCTTCAAATTTTAGTCTCTGTCTACTTAGAGCAAAATTCTCATTAAGGAAACAGTTTTCTTGGTATCTGGCCTCAGTGTCTTGTATTCTGTAGAAGGACCAAAATTGACCTTGGATTCTCTTGCAGTAACAGCTTTCTGTTCAGCCCTTACATAGACAATATCTAATCCAAAGTTAGCCAAATCAGTGATTCAGTTAGTTGAAAGTCTTGGTAAACGTGTCTGTGTAAAGTGAGAGCAAAACACTTGAGAAAATCTGCAAAAAGCTTGTTTCTTCTTAGGTAGTCTGAGTTACTTTTTCCATTTTTAATAGCATTTTATGAACAATAATGCCATTGCAGTAAGTCAAGGATCCTCAATATTTTTGACAAGTGGACTCCTGAAATTTTCTTAAAAAGGTACAGACTGCATTATCATGGCGGTTTTAAGTCAGCTGTCAATATGATGGTTTTCCTTAGTTATTTTTTTCACAGCCTTATTTTAACAAGTAATGGTCATTGCTGATAGAGATGTTAAGAGCTACTGCAGTAGGAAATCTGAATAAAATTAATCCCTGTCTTTGCAGCACTTAGTGTAAATTATGTAGTCTGGACAGATTAACATGTACGTGCTTTTACATAGTTTTGTTTAAGATTTCCTAGCCCAGTATAGTAGTGCTAACTGTGAGCAGGGCTTTTCTGTGTGGATTCCAGAGTGATTTCCAAGTACAACAGCACAGTCACATTTTTCCTTAGAAGAAATCCAGAGTGTTTCCTGTTGGCATACACAGTCAGCTGGCTAAAGAAATGTATCTTTTTACTTCTAAAACAAATACTATTATAAATGAGGGTAAAGACATTGTGATATTTATACTTTGAAATTTTCTATGAATCAGTAAAATTCCACCATTGAGTAACCAAAGATCCAGGAGGAAGGGACAAGGAGAGTTTTACCTAAATAAACAATTACACGTGCAAGATAGAATCTTGTTAATCTGTAACAATAAGCAAAGCAGCAACTTCCCTAAAGCCCTTCTTTTTAGTACAGCAGTCTGAGTAACCATTCACGTCACTGTGATGTTTGTCCAGTAGCAGCAGTATAATTGCACAGCAGGACATCTAGTCCTCGTGTTCAAACATTTTTGTAGCGTAATCTTTATGAAGTTTCCGAAGAGATGCAGGTTAGTCTTTGACACACCAGGCTGTTACTCACTCCTCAAAGAACATACAGCACAATGCATAGTTAGTGCTTGAAGTCTCTAAATTTTAGTTATTACAGTCAGTTAGAGATCATAAACAGAAACAGCACAAAACTGTTTGCGAACTTATTTTATTCATATCTGTCATTTAATCAGTAACATTTTAAACTTTGTAGAACGACTGGCATTCCTTAATTCCTATTCTGTAGAAAGCATGAAGAGAGCTGCTTCACCATGTAGGTGTCTATACTGGGTTGATTTTATATATATAAATGTCTCACTTGTACAGATTCTAATAAGAATAGGTTAGAAAAAAAACCAAAACAAACAAAAAAAAAGAACAAAAAAACCCCAAACAAACAAACAAACAAAAAAAAAACAAAAACAAAAACAAAAAACAACAACAAAAAACCTTAGAGCCCAAATATCAAAAGGTTTCATAGAAAAATGCAAGCCATATAAAACCCATAAAGAATAGACTTTCCAAACTGTACCCTAATGGTAGGATTCTGGAGAAGGAAGCACAAGCCTGGAGTCATGCTTATTTTTATGTCCTCTGTCTAAAAGGCCTAAAAGACATCGTGATTTGGCAAAAACCTATTATTGAAGAAGCCCATCATCTATATGAAAAACCCAAGTTATGAGAGATAGAGGAAAGAAACCTTTTAGTATCAAGTTTACTGCAATTTTTCAGATTTCCTGTGTTTTAAAGAATTTCAGGTTGTGATCCATATATTTTAATAGTAATTATGTGCACTTCAATTGTTATAGGAAGTACTTATGCTGTCTTCTTAAAAGAGTTTAGTTTGTTTGGTTTATTTTTAATTAACATTGTTATTATCTGTTAAACATCATGTCTAACTGCTTCCAGTTCTTACAAGTTTTTCTCCTGTGGGTTGTGATGGGGAGAATGGTATAATTTCTTTACTTGCGACATTGAAAAAGACTCAAGAAAGCAGTAGTGAAAAATATTGACTATTCATGTGAAATAGAAGTGTAAGTAGCATTGCAAATGCATAGGTGCAGAGGAAACACATTTTCATTTTTCTCCTCAAATGTCATGTAGTTATTGCAATATGAATGTCTATTTGTGATTGAGGATAGTTAAAAAAAATCTTCTGTATAATTTTAAGGGATTTTTTTTAAAAGCAATGTATTTCCATCTAGATTTTTTTTCCTTCGCATGTTTAAAAAGTTAGTTCAAATACTTCATTCAGTTTCATTTTTTATTTCATTGTTTATAGTCTTTCATTCTTTACAAAACATGTCTAAACTTGAGTGAGTCCAGACAATTGGAGAGTTTAATCAGTTTATTTCAATATAGTATAGTTGTACCAAACAAAATGAAATTTATCCATTTCTGCTGACAAAGACAATTTGCTTTGAAGTCTGTAGCTAACTGCTGAGACAAGACTTAATACCAGTTCCCATCATCTGTGAAACAAAATCTGCAGTTTCCACCTTTTTCTGCAGAGGCTTTGAGACAGATGCCTGTCTGCCACTTTGACTTTTATGAATACTTTGAGAAGGAGTTTAGGAGATGAAGCGCATGACATCTACCTTTAAGACAGCAAATCAAGGCAGGTAACTGTACAGCGATGACTTTAAAGTAGAGCTATGCTCAACTCTCTGCTTTATGCTCAGAGCAGGCCAAGGTGATGCCCATTCCCTCATCTTGGCCTCAGAATGTCCCTGAGGGGGAAGGAACAGGGTCAGGGGAACTGGCAGGCACAGCTGTGGGTTTGAGCAGGCTGTGCCAGCCTGGTCAGAGGCCTGCTGCACTGGGTGGCACCAGCTCAAACTCTTCTCTCTAGAATAAAGCCTCCTTCAGGTTCTGCTTAATTTAGACAGCCTGAATATGGAAGAAGTTACAAAATATTAGGCTTGAGGGTTCATCTTTTTTGGAGATAATTCTTGCCAGTAACAAAACCTTAAAATGGTTAAAACCTGAAATCGTGAGTCATGAGAAAAAAAGGGTAAAGGTTTTGTAATGAAGTGCAGTTTGTGCTGAAAAGCAGCAGTGTATAGCCAGGGAAGCAGTGATGCTCTGAGCTATGCGGACCTTGGTAAGGTTTTTACCAATGGCCTTCTAACCAGGGAAGCGGAGAGCAGCATCTCTGAGGGACTGCTGCCATCATGCCAGGCTATTAGGGGAAACCAGGGCTTAAATCACCAAAACTCACTTTCTTCCCCCTGTCTGACTGGCACTGACCACTGCAAGAAAAAGAAAAAAAATTCTTAGTTTATTTTGGCAGGAAATTTGAAGTTTCATGAAGACACCTGCATCATAGATAGTGCAGCAGGCTCCTCTCAGCTTGTTTGGGAGCAGAAAGTGCCTCAATCCAATTCCATATGGTTTTCCAGAGGAAAATGTAGTGTAGAGCAACTCCCAGAGCATACCCAGCTTCTCAGCTGTAGGTAATAAATGGTACTGGAAGAGACAACTGCAAACACGACAACATTTTACCAGGTTGAAGCTACAGACAGATTTAGTGTGCCATGAGCTGCATATAGCACATTACAAGATCTAAAAGTTTGCTTGTGCTACGAATGAGTACATGTCCCTGCTGGGGAAATCGTGCAGACTGGGATAAGGACTGGCCCTGATTTTCAGGAAAACTGGGACCAAAAGTTTTAGGGGCAGGGTAATAGACATGGCTTAGCTTGTGAAAAACAAGGTCCAAATGTCCCTCAGGGTGCAGAGGGGTCAACACCAGCCAACAGAGGAATGTTAAACTGCAGACTATTTTGGATTAAACTATTCAGAAATACATTTTCAGGCTGTAAATTACAGGGTTCCTAATCATTAGAAGAACTTTGTTATCTCATAACCTTCAAATTAGGGTAGTCCAAGATTAAAGGGAGCTTGTTTTTTCTCCTTCAAGCAGTGCTTGACACATTTCTGAAGGCTGTATGACATGGCTTCTATAGAGATGGGAAACATGATTTGACAATGTGGAGGGCTTCTCTTTTTCCTGTTGCTACCTGACTAGAAGTTATTGCTTACCTGGATTGAGTTTGGTGGGTGGGAAGGGCTCCTCACCCTCCCTCCTAAGTGCATTTTTTTAACATGACATTGAAGAATTTTTTGCTTTTATTCATTAAAACATGGATTAATTTTTACCATTTATATCTCTTGATTTGGTTGAGTGAAGTCTTATAATCTACAGGAAGTATTTCAGACACATGGGATTTCCTGAATGTAAGGAAACTCTTCACAGGGAATATTTTAGAGGGATACAACACAATAGTTGGATTTCTCTCCTTCCTCAGGTTAACTCCCACTCTCTAAAGAAAAAAGCATCCGATGACATTCAACAAGTAGCTAGAGGTTTGGTCCCTCAAAATGAGACCTTTACAAACTGCCTGGTGTGCTGCAGGCTGGTTCCTCATGGTCCTTGGTTAGGGGGAAGCCACCCCAGGTTGGTGCTCACCTCAGCAGGGCTGCAGGTATTTCAGGATGTGCTGCTGTCGTGTGGCAACAAAATGGTGATGCAGAAATCAAAAGCAAAATGTTATTGTGCCAGATCAAAAGCCTTTACAGCAGTAGCCTAACAACGTCCCTTACAAAAGCAATCAAATTCCAGTAGTTATATTTAATGAAATATTTATGTGCTGTATTAATAATACAGCACATAAATATTCAAGAATGATGTAAGATAAACTTTCAAAGCATAAGCATACATTAAATAACTGATATAAAAGCTGACTTCACTATGTGCTCTTTCCCAGCTTACTTACAGAGTTGCTGGCAGGATTGTTAATCCCATGGTCTCATCTTTTTATGATGAAAGCAATTTTCTTTCCCAGAAGAGGGCTGCTGGATTAAAATAATTTGTGTCTTTTGTCATCTTGATCTGCTTAAATTAGGGGAAAACCTTCTGTCTTGGCCCCCCAGAGGAGAGATCAGCATTAGTCACCTGGCTGTAGATTCTCTAAGAAATATTCCTTATCTCACCCATAGAGACAAAAATATAATTATCAGCAAATTTGTAAAGATATACACAAGCACAAAACATACGAAAGGTGTTCTGGTTTTTTGAGATGTGTCTTTATATGTGACAGCCTGACTTTTCTGTCACACACCACCAAAGCCAGATCTTACCACTGCCTATTTATAATTTCGTATGAACGAGCCCCATGTGTCCAGGATTCCTGCTGCAGAGAGAGGATTTCTATTGACATCACAGAGGAGTTCAGAGGATTAGTTACTTGCTGTTGCTACAGTGAAGATGCCAAATGCTGAGCACTGGCCGGGGCTTTCTGCAGCTTGACAAAGCAGACAGCACCACAGCACTAAGAACAAGCAACCTACCACTGTTCCAGGTCTGCTGCCTTCAGGAAGGCCCATAAGAAGCTGGGGAATCTTCAGTTACTAAGCAGAGGTAGTCTGGAATTGTTCTGGTAGTTTTAGTGGTGGTGTTTTTTCCTTCTCCCCTGAGGTAAAATATTTGTGAGTAAAATTGCTTGAGGCTGCAGTAGTTAGTGCTCTGGCTAGCACAGGGAACTTAGGCAATACTGTTAGGGTTGACTTGGGATGGCTATGGCAGATTTTAATGAGTGTGATTAGAAATATCAAATAAAGAGTACATATTCTTGAAGCAGTCATTAATATTTAAAGCACAGAAGCTCTATAGACTATATAAAACTACACTAGAATACTATACAGAACTACTTGTAGTATTATACTATGTAACAGTAAGGTTCTATATAATACTAATAAGGCTTTTACCAGATCTTATATAGCCATTAGAAAAACCTGGATGGGTTAAAAATCTTGAATGGAAATTGTACCCTTTCTGCGCAATTCTCCAATACCTCATGTACTGGTTGACTCTTTTACCACAGTTAAGCAAATTTAAGTGCTGCAATGCTTTTTGCTGCTGGCCTTGGAAAAGCTCCCTCCCCTCCTACAGTTCAACTGCAGGCTTAGGCACCTTCAGGTTTGGGACAGGCCCAGCAGGGGTGCTGTGGGAAGCATCACAGACCACCTGCCCAGGAGCCAGTGGATGAGGTGTTCTGCAGGCATGTGGCATTTGTATGCGATGTGTAAGTAATTCTGGGCAAGCTGTCCAGCACAGCACCATCAGAACAGCACGCAAATGTTTAAATCCACCCTTTCTGTTTCTGCAGGGACTTGAGACTGATGTCAATAGGAGGTGGCACAGATGAAACCATGCTTTCCATCATATGCAAATACATGGACATACTTCCAAGAAAGTGACGCATCTGCACTCTTCCTTGAAAATTAAGAAAGCAAGAGCATGACTTGTGCTGCACAGTGAAGGTGACAAGCAGCCACTACACTTCGAGCAGAAAACAGATCAGTAATTTTGCCATCAGAATGCACATCAATGTCTTTCACCATTACCACTCTGTGCTTTCCAGTGTCAAATTTTTGTTGATATGAAGCACTCTGAAAACTTGTATTCTGTTTTCTCAGTGGGTTACCTAAGTTTTCCAATGACCCATGCTAATCACACAGAAAAAAAGTATGTTCTTTAATCAAGCTTTATCTACGCTTCAGAGCATCTATGCAGACAATTACGAAACAGAACTTCCATATGAATGGAAGCTATGTAGCTTAATTTCATTTCAGTATAGCTTTGCTTTCAAGATGAACAATCATGGCACAAATTATTCCCTGCCATAATGAAACCCCAGAACAGTGCCTTTCCTCTCAATTACAGGTACCTTCCCTATCTTTCACTTTTAGCAAGCAATCATTAAAATGAGCTCTGTCATCTTTGCCAAATCCGTATCAATTTGTACTCCACTCTGTCATGGACTTTTGGTGATGGGAGTTGTGTCAAATTTTTATTTGCAGAATTCTACAAACAACTGTTTAAGTGTATCTGAAGCTTGCGGAGGCCTGAACTTCAGCAGCAATGTACCATGTTTTGTGCATTAGTGTTAAGAAAAATATTAAAAATAAACACATTAATAAGAAAACTGTGCATAATTACTTAAAGTCTTCCTAAAGCAGCCATTTACACTGCAAGAGGCAGCCTGTATTATTGACTGAAAAAATAAAAATTGTCCCTAAATACAGCATTTCCAAACATACCATTTCCAAAAAATACACTGGTATTCTACAGAAGAAAAAAATGTATATAAACAACACTAGCTAGGATAATACTACAGGACACTTTATTTGTAAGTTCATAATTGGTCATTAATGGTAACACATCATACAGTATTTCTAAAAAGGTTTTCCAAAACTTGTAAATACAATTTCAATATCTAGCAAACTTATTTTTTTTTGAATGTTCAACTCAGCAACATAATAGCTTCAATAATTAGAAACTACTTGGTGAGCCAAAACTAAGTCTTCAAAATAAAATACCCTAATGTGACTGCACCTCCAACAAATGCATCATAATATACTTTAATATATAAAATTCAAAATATCTGCCATTGTATTTCAGACATCATGCACTGTAGATTTAGGGACTATCACTAACTGAAAATTAAACATACTAATGGTAAAAGTTCAAGTGATTCAGTTGAATCATTTCAGTTTTATATACTTTAAATATAAAGAAAACATTTGTACTGTGTCCATATTGGTTGGTCCCAATGATGAAACGCATTTGCTTAAGAGTAGATGTGTAAACATGATTTGTCACATTTAAATTAAAAAATAAAAAATCCAGTTTTAAGTAACTTCTTTTCAAAACACTCAGTTAAAGTTACTTAAACATCATCAGATCTAAACAAAAAAAGTAATTTTTGGGGCTATCACTATTACATTTGCTAGCTTCAGGCTAGCCTTTAAAACTCCACAGGTAAGATCTGTTTAGAAAGATGCACATATTCTTTGTGTTCTTGCAACTGAAATTATTATATGCCTGAAACTGGAGCTCTAATTTAGAGCATGGCCCAGAATGAAAAGCAGAATGAAAAAGAAAGCCTTGAAATTCTGCAATTACTTCATTTTCAAATAACCACTGTTATTTGAATTTTTTCAATCAAATCTAATAACTATTTTCCCCTAAAAAAATCCATCCCGCTATGCTAGCTGTTTCTGCATATTTACAAATAATCCCCCCAAAACAGGGGATGATGGAAAAACTCTGATACGTTAAGAAAACTATATATAATTTTGCATTAATTGTTAATGCAATTTACAACAATTTCACTGTTTTATCCACAAAATGTGCCACTTTAAATCAACGTCTTCATTAACTAAGACTACAGTTGAAATTATACAATGTAAACCAGAGGTAACATGCATCACCTCAGTTTAATAATCCAGTATATCACAAAAAAAACAAATAATGAAAAGAGCATCATGTAGCATAATAGCTTTGTCTGGCTTCCTCTGGAGAGTGTTCTCAGTCTGCCCATAGTTGCACCTAGAAGTCCACCCGTAGAGTCAAAATCATTCTCCTACATCAAAAAAAAACAACCAAGCAAACAAAAGAACAAAAAACATGTTAGTCTGAGAAAGAAATACTCTTACCACTCACTAAATATAATTTTCCCTGTTTTTTCAAAGTCTCCAGAACTAAAATTATTTTAGAGGCAGAAACTTTCACCCGTGTATCCAGTGCTATTACTACCCCAAGCCGAAGCAAAGTGTAAGCAAAAAAGGCATTTCTGACTCCCTTATTTTTTGCTCCTTTTCTTCTATTCTTGAATGCAATTAAATACAGAAGTACCTTTTTAATGATACTTGACATTTGCTGATTGAAAACCTATACTCCTATCTGAAGCATAAACATCAAGGTTGTGCCTTAAGAGTAATGTATTTGCACATCTTATCTTTTTGAACAGAAATACTGGTACTGCTGACAAATCAGTCACATGTTACAGTCAACAATAAGCTGTCAAAATTTTAATACCAATGTTCATACTAAAAGACAGCATGCTTTACATTATTAACTTCTAATCCTGACCCATATTTTAAAGAAAGCTAGTTATCCAAAGCTTACCATTTCTGATAACATTTTATTCTGGTTTTTAACTTCTGTTCCAATTTCAATGGAAAGCTATCAAAAAAAAAAACAAACAAAACAAAAACAAAAAAGTATTAAATATGAATAATCATCAGTTAATATGTAGATTAGAGAACCCAGTCAAAAATACATGACATGACTAGCATTTTCCCCAGTGAAATACATGGTATTTTCAAAAATCAAAATAACATGCACAGTAGTCTATCAATAACCCTCAGGGAAATAAAAGATTTTTCATCTGACTAGATGAGTCTAAAGAGTCACTGGAAGTACTGGATGCTCCTCTTCCCCTTTTCCAGATAATGCCTTACTTGAATTATTGGATGGACTTTAAAAAACTCAAGATCTAGTCAAGTCTGAAGTAGCAATTACCCATTCCTGGAACAACTGTTAAAACTGCTGGCACACAGCAGAGAGAACCATGAGCACTGGCTTGACTCAAGGTGTTGCTGGAGTTGACACTTGTAACCTGCAAACACATCTCTTTTGACAAGCTGCTGCTGTGCTATAAACAGGACTTTCTTCAGTGAACTTGTGTAGCCCTTCTCTGTTTTATGTCACAGAACAGAAGGAGGAATGCTGCACTAGGGCCAGTCCTGAGGCAGTGTCCAGGGCCAGCAACAGCCTGGGCAGAAGCCTGAGACAGGTCCCAGGTCAAGCCAGAAAGTGAAGTCAGGTTAGGGTTGGAATCAGGGAGGTATGAGACCAGGCACAGCTGGAGCTGCAACATCACAAAGGTGGGAGCCAGCCAGAAGAGCCCTGGCTTAAAGCAGCTCTGGAGTTAAACAGGGGAGAACTGACACTGAGCCTGACTCTTAGTGGCCTTTCCTCTGTCATCAGCACACTGGCCTTGAACAACCTGCTCAACTCCTGGGATGGAGGGAAATGCACTCCAGGCCCCATGCTTTGGATTAGCCAAAACCGATTTGTTTTCACATGTCAAAACTTGAGTCTCATTATCTTGTACTGATGCATTTCAATCAAGAGTGAAACTGATTTTACATGAGGCTTCTTGGATTATGTGAAGGCTATTCCATACGCCAAGATGATCGCATTGCACTAAAAGACACAACTCCAGAAAGATCTCCTTGGGGAACCATGAACTGCTCTGTTGACATACATGGATTTTGAAACGCAACACACCACAGCAGGAGACAAGAAATGAAATTTGATAACAAAGGTCAAAGCTTTTTTTTTTACCCTTTAACTTGCTCTATTCATATTCTAAACCTGTATCATTTCTCTTTGAGACTAAATCAATTTTAAGCAACAGTATTAGCAGTAAGACTTCGAGTGAGTTCAGGCCTAAAAAATTCACTGCAATGTGCTTTATAAAACTAAGCTTTTAAGAACAAGAAATCCACACAACTTTAATCTCAGAGCTGTCTTTCAGTTAGACTTGTTTAAAAGAAGTCTTCAGTCTCTGAAAGGAATCAGAACCATCAGAATGCCAAACTTTTCCTTCAGAGGATATTAGCATGCCATTTCTAAGAATGTTTTCACATTACATCTTTTTTGACTGCAATTCCCATTCCCCATTTCCTTGTACCACTGAGGGTTAAGAAGCAGAGAAAATTGGGAGTGAAGCTGAGCCCAGGAAAAAGGGAAAGGCAGTGGCAAGGCATTTTAAATCTTTTAATTCTCACCACCCTACTGATTTGATTGTCAATGAATTCATTTCCCCAAGTCGAGTGTGTTTTGCTCATTATGGCAGTTGGTGAGCGATCTCTCCCTGCCCCTATCTTGATGCACGATCCTTTCATTGTGCTTTTTCCTCCCCTGTCCATCCACCTGAGCAGTAACAGAGCAGCTTTGGCAGTCACCTGTCATCCGACCAGGCTAACACATCACAGTTTTAAACTTCTGCTTCAAACTACGTCTACTGCTTGCCTGATTCATACAGCTGAGTTTCCTGACTGTGGCGGCACCACTGCAGTTCCATACGTACCGATTTAATGGCGCTGACTTTCGTACGCAGACTTTCTGTTAACCTGTCGTTCTCCTCTTCATAAACGCTGTAGCCACTGTTGGTATAGCCATAGCTCCCTGCAGCTGCTCCTTCACCTGGAAGCACAACAGTCAGAGGGCACGCTTCCTTCAGAACTCCTTGCATAAACATCCATCCCCTCTTCAGAAACAGCACACAGCTGGGGGGCCTCCACTCCAGCCAAGAGGGAGCTGTCAGTCTGACAGAGGACAGGACCGAAGAGCTCAGCACCATCAAATCCCCACTTCTTAATGATACACATCCTAACACCTCTCTTGATTCACTAAGAAGCGTTCCCAAGACTTGTTTTACTTCATGAAAATACTCCTGCACAATACAAATCTGAAGGGTAGAGTAAATCTAGCGTAGTGTCAGACACACCTGGTTCAGCCCTAAACACTTTCTAGGAGGAAGCCCCAGAACTCAGTCATGCACTGAGAGGTGCAAACATCTCCTAAGCTCTACAGTGCCGTCACAGCACCCACATGGTGGCAGAACATGACGTGGGAGTTCAAAGTTTCCTTCTAGTCATCAACATGACTGCTGGCTGAAAAATGAGGCCTGAGCTGCTCAAAACACTCAGCAGGAACTCTGCAAGGATTTCTCAATTTGCACCAGATTATATCTGTAATAAATTTATAATAGTTGGGATTCTTGTTTTCTTACTCCTAAACACGTCAGGAAACCATGGAGAAGCACTTAAAAAAAAACCCCAAGTGAACTATTTCTGAATTTGGAGAGGACTAGATAGAAGAGCAACAGATCTGCCTATAAATTGGAACACGGCTCAAACTAACATGGTATTAGAACAACGAAACAACAACACAACTAAATGGGGCAAGACTATTTACAAGAGCACATAGTGACAGGACAAAGGGAATGGGTTAAAACTGTAAGGCAGTAGGTTTAATGCAATATTAGTAAAGAATGCTTTACTGCGAGGGTGGTGAGGCACTGGAACAGGCTGTCCAAGAAAGTTGTGGATGCCTCCCCATCCCTGGAAGTACTGGATAGGCCTCTGAGCAGCCTGGTCTAGAGGAACCTGTCATGGCATGGGGGTTAGACCTAGATGGTCTTTAAAGTCACTTCCAAACCAAATCCTATAATTCTGTAACAAAACACAAACCCTGCTCCGTAAATCCAGCGGGGCCAGCAGGAGCGGCAGAGGCAGGGCTGACGGCCTTTCCCCGCCAAGGCTCCCGAGCCTCGCCACAACCCCGCACCCAGGGCACGGCTCCCCTCACGCCTCCCGCGCCCCCAGCCCTGACAGAGGCCGGGCCCTGCCCGTGCCGAGGCCCGGCCCCGCCGCCGCGCTTACCCAGCCCCGCGCGCCTCATGGCTCTGCCCTAAGCTGCCGCGGGAGGAGCGGGACGAGGAGCAGGAGGAAGAAGAGGAGGAGGAGGAGGGGCAGGCCGGGACGCCGCAGGGACGCGGCGGGCTCGGCGCGGCGGCCGCGGACCCTTCACCCGCGAGCGCCACGACAGCGCTGCGCGCGCGGCCCGCTGGGGGCGCGCCCGGGGCGCGACGGGGCCGCGCGGGGGCTGCTGGGGGCTGTAGTCCTGGTCTAGGGCCGTACCAGAATGCCGAGGAAATTAAAATTAGGTGCTGTGAGGAGCTTTTAACTTCTTTCTTCCCCCCTCCACCGTTTATTTAGAAGTAACAAGCGTGCCACTGCAGCATACAGAAAATTAGACTGGAAACTTGAAGATTATAATATTATTATTGAATTACTTAAATTTTGTTTTCAAAGATAATTTCTCCTTCATTCTTTAACCCCTTGCAATGCTTTAGCACATATGGGTTTTTTCTGCTTATATGAAAGATGTGACTCACTCCACACCAGTGAATTGAATTTATTTGCCAGGATGATACCAGAAGGATTTATCAGTATTCCAAAATAAAGCAAACACAGCTGAGTCCATTCAGAATTTGCTATTTAAGGTGTGGTGCCACTGGACTAAAGAAGCTGAACTGCCTTTCCAACTACAACAGGCTGCCTTTTCATTAATTGCTCTGGTGTTTGTCTTCTGGTAGGAGCTATGACCCTCAGCATTGGACCAGCACCTACTTGCACTGTACAAAGTATTTAAACACAAACCACAGCTCCTTCTTCAGTGAGCGTGCAGTACCTCACCGAGGCAGGCAGAGTTGTAGAAGGAAGAGTAAAACAGTTCTGGTCAATAAGAAGGCCCATGGCGTCCTGCTGACCTCCTGTGCAATTGCTGTAAGACACCCCAAGTTTCTAGTGAATAAACCCACAAATACTTGCAGCATTTCTTTTCTCTCCATTTGTGGAAGTGCTTTTGAGACCTTAGTCTTGTATCTGTCGATGTTCCATGTTCTCTGTTGAGAAGCTGCTGATTTAGTTCCTTCTCTGTCACCTCTGGATGCCTATGCCTCAAACAACATTACAAAGAGTAAAGTTAGTTAATGCAGAAAATTACTATTTATTTAATTTGTGACAATTTAATCAGTTTATCCAAAATTTCAAGTACAGCGTCATTTGCTTATCTAAAACAGCAAACGAAGGCCAAGGAGGAGAAATGAGCTGCAGAGCTGTCCCCTGTAGGGCTCACTGTGAAGCTAATCCCCATAGGATTCTGTCTGGAACTCAGCAATTCTTACAGGAATTTGCTAGCTGCCATTATTGATAACCTGAGACTTGATTTGAACAGCAGTTCAGGGAAATGCATCAGTTGTTTCAAAGATGGGAAAAGTGCTATCACCAGATTGAATCTCAAAGATTTAGCCCTTTGAGGTAAAACCCTCTGAAGTTCACAGACGGGCCCATTTTTCACCTTGCTGGGGCAAAGAGGCCTCTTAAAGGATTACCTGCTTAGAGCAGCAAAATTTAGATGTTGCAAAATGTGCAGAAAATAAGCAGATTCTGAGCAAACCTTCTCTCTAAGTGCTACAGATTTGAACTAGGGCTCTGTTAGGAGCAATGTCCTCATCATGAGAATTTTTGAAGAAAGGCTAGTGTGACAGTCTATACAACAAGTAATCAGAGAGTTAAAACTGAAGGTTTAGGAGGCAGCAGGAAATGTCTTTTCATAACAGCTGGCCTCGCTCTCTCTCTGTTTGTTAGGTGTAATTTTATTTACATTTTTGTCTTCATACACCATTCAAGAAAATTATTGCATTTGGTGACATTGCTATATGAAAAGGTTTATCTTTACAGTATTTGGATATTATATGTCATCTTTTTCTTTCCCACATAACTCATCTTCCATTTTTCAGTAAATATGGGTTTATAAATAACTAGGTATTTCTCTTGACAAGGATTGTAGTTATTCATGTCAAGGGGCTCATTTTTCATTTTCACTTACATTTTCTGCCAAATAAAATCCCAATTAACCACATGTAAGCTGTTCACAACTCATAGTGTATATATAATTTCCTTATGATGTTGTGAAATAACGTTTTGAGTCTATATGCAATTTACAAATACCACATTTAATTCTAAAGTTTCTTACAGCACAGCGTGAAAATGATACTGACATGATTCATGTTTCAGATCCATTTTAGTCATACTGAATTTATGGTTTTTCATACACTGGAAGTACCTGATAGGAAAGTTAGATCATTCTGTAGATCTCCTGGCATTACAATAAGGAAATCGCGATTCCATCCCACTGCACACAGAGGCCAGCTGGGTGCCATTAATGTTTGCTGTGTTTATGTTGCATTTCCGTGGAAGAGCTTGTATTCGTGTTAACGATTTCACAGAACACATCTGTGAAATAAATACAATTTTTCTGTTGCTGTGATTAACTGTGCTGCTGCTGGCTTTCAGGCCCACTCCCTGGCAGCTCCTGCATGGAGACCGTGCCCTGAGCTCCCCAGCCTTGCAAACCAGCTGTGCAGAGTATCCAGCAGGTGTGCCTGCAGCTGTTCCTTGGCATCTGCAGCTCTTCCTGTCAGGAAGCCTAAATGAGTAGTCAGCAAGTGGTTTTAAATTAGTGACTCATCAATGTTTGGTTTACCAGCGACAACACGCAGGAAGAGGAAAAGCACGTTAAAAAAATAAATAAATAAAGCCCGCCAGCTCACCTGTCTTGTCAATGCTTTTACAATCTTTTAACAGTAGCCTGCTACAGGTGTGTCATTGTCAGAGACCCTGCTGAGGCAATGTGCATGTCAGTCTCCTTTCCCCAGAATATTAGTGAACAATTTACTCTTTAAAAAAAACCAAAAATTATGTTGTTTATAAGAAGAGCATTCCACATGTCTTACCAGCTGTCCTGTCACTGCTACCACTTTTACTGACCCTTTACTGACTTCTACTCGTTCTCTTTACTGACTTAAATTACACTAGGCTAATACATTTATATAGCAAACAGCACGCAGATTATATTAGTGGATTACTCCATGACTCCACTGCAAAAGCACTAAAAAAGGAAAAAAAAAAAAGACAAAAACACAGGGAATCTGATTCACACATCCTGTAAAATCAGTCTTCCAATACACAGCTGAATGCCCATGACTTTTACTAACATGATATAATAATGACATGATTTTAATCTAATTATTAAATAACTAACAAGAATTTCAGTGGTTTTACATGTTTAAAAACAGGTTATTACATCTTCATTATTAACTTGCTACTTCAACAATTATAGATTGTGAAAACAGCCTGACTAGTCACAGGCATCATTAGCAAGTTGAAAAGCAGATATCACACAATATAATGTTTAGTATCAAATATTTCAGTCAATGTTTTGTTAAGCAGTAATCTTCAATTATTAAAAAAAACTCACTTGAATCTTGATCTATTGTGCAATTAAATAACAGCTAACATTTCTAAATAAAACTGAAACATTATTGACAGAGAAGCAGCACAAAACAACAGACTATTTTAATTGGCCTCAATATCTTCAAAAATGAGTAATGTCAGCATCTTTCATCAGTATCCTTGTCAATTAATATCTTAGTTTGTTCTAACACTATTTAGTAAATGAGAACTCTGAAAGTGCTTCTGTTCCAACAAACCCAGTGAGATCATTCAGGACTTTGCTCCCATGTTGTTAAGCTGACAAAACCGATAGTAGGCTTAGTATGCCATGAGCCTTGTTCTTCCTGGTTGTATTCTCCAAATAATGCTGTCAGGAAAACCAAATACTGTGTAAAACCACACCTTCTGTAAGACTTTAAATGGCTGAAGGTGTCTGCTGCTCATTGCCACCCAGATTGTCAAGCAAAGAATTAACCATCCATGTCACCAGAGGAATAGTGTGTGCAGTCATCACAAATTCTTTAATGATGAAACCATATGTAAATCACTGCAAGTACCAACAAACCTGTTGGTGTCACCCATCATGATGATTCAAAACTTTATTAAATACTGCCAAGGAGAACCACGGCTGGTTTTGGTCTTAATGCAATTCCATCACAGCTGGCACCTTCCTTCTGGAGTAATGTTTGGAATAATTTAATCTCATTTTGTATTGTAACTATTTTTTTATTATGTTATTTTAATAAGAGTTATCAAGTATCTGCCTAACTAGCCTTTTTTGTCTTTAGAAGATAACCAAGAAGATATCTATCTGGACAAGATCCTGAGAACTCCTGTAATTTTTTATAAAACCATGTTGCTGGGAATCGGAGGAGCTTCCTTGAATATACGTAATCATATTTATCCCTACCTAGCCATCCTAAGTCTTTCCATACACAAGTTCAAAGGATCATTAACACTTTGTAGCTATAAAGACTTCCTATCTTATAGCTTTGCATATGAGTAGGATTACAGGTTTAAAAATCACATAAACCTATCATAACATTTTACAACTCAGTAAATATGCTTAGAGCAAAATTTCCAGTTTGTATTTATATAAAATTGTGATGGAACATTTTCCACACAACTTTCTTGTTCCTAATTTCAGTACCATCTCCACTTTACAGTCATAGTAGAGGTCCCTCAGGAAGCTTGGTTTTTCAGACACACATCAGCAGCAAAGAACCACCTGGGGGAAAGAGAAATAATATCTGTAGTTGCATCAGCAGAAAGTGTCTAGTGAGAAAGTATGGTCTTTTTCACCTTTACAACACATTTAAAATTTGTTAGCAGTGAAGGCATCTTTCTTCTCACTTTGATATAAGTTGTATTAGGGAAGTATTGAGCTTTATATTGGCTCATGCACCATATAATTTAATTATAATTATTATTTACCTGGTTGCAAAATACTGTGATTATTCTTATTCTCTCCTTCAGTTGCTTTTTAGTATCGTAAACTGCCCTGAATCCTATTTGATTCTGCAGGGAACACACCCAGAAATCTCTGCTGTATTTTTATAAATTTCTTGTCTGTGCTGTTAAATTACATCAAAATAAAGAAGAGAGGTTGTGAACACAACTGCTGTCTCCCTCCTAAATTTCATTACGTAGGGCTAGAATCAAAATTTACTAAAGTCATGGAGAATTTTTGTATTGACTTTGGATCAGGCTATAAATTTTTATTTAAAAAACACCTCTGCTGATTATTTATCTCCCAAGTAGTGTATGCTGTGTAATCTATGAATAATTCCAGTCATGATTTCTTTCTCTAACATTAAGGTACCATTTCTGATGTCAGCTTTGACTGGGTAATAATATGAGCTGAGTGAGTGATAAGAATTCAGAGCCATGGCAGAAGCCTGAGCATTAATAGCTGTAATGTCTAAAGAGGAGGACTAATACATTTAAAATAAAAAGTGTAAGTCAAAGTAATTTTTCATTTCAGTAGAAAAAATGAATGGAGCACACAGTCCCAATCCTCCACAAGATGCAATTAAATAGTAATTTGATGATTTGTGTTATGTTTATTTTGACCTTTCAAATATGTGGGAAAGGCTTTCACCAGTTAAAACAGAGAATTCAATAAAAACAGAGACTTTGAGCACGATGAGTTTTAGTGAAGGGACAGCTATTTTGCAGACTTGCAGAGCATTTTCCTACAGGATATTTTTCAAGACGAATGGAGCAGACATCATGCTTGTCTCTTTGTCCAGCAAGGCAGAACTGAGAATGTGAATCAAGATTCCTGGATATTGGAGCTAGCTTTGTTCTACCTTTGTGCTTGGCCACTGAAGAATTACTTAAGAAGGAAAAAACAAACCATCATGTACTTCCTCCCTAAGAGAACTCTCTTTAGTCTTCTCACGAGTCAACAGATCATGCACAAACCAATTTATTTGATGACTAATTAGAGAAGCTAATGCCTGGACATAAATCTGCAAAAGCTCTTGCAAGCCACCTGTTTTCCAGAAGGACCATTCAAAGCACCTTTATAAAGATCATTTTCTTAGACTGCCGCATGGACTGCAGCAGCTGGGTTAATGACCTGTGCTGGACAGAGCTAATGGGAAGATGTGACTTCCTGTCCCATGGTGGCTCCTTCTGAGTTTTCTTGTGTGTTTCTGCATAGCACTATACTGGGCCACAAGAGTACATATTTAATTTCTGTATTTATATTGTTCGGTTGATGCAGTGTAGCAAACTGGAAGAAAGTGTAATATTGTTCTCCACAAAGATGTGTCGATGCACTTCTAAGAAAAAACTATTTTAACTTACTGAAAATCTGAGCACAATATCTAACTTCTAATGAAACTAAAAATAAATAAAAAAAATTACATCATTTTTTATGCCATGGGGTCAAAGACTGAAGCAATTATAGTGCAGAAAGAACCAATGAGTTTCAGAATTAAAAGTCATAGGTTCTCTTCATAGTTTTCTGCAAATGTAGCTAAAATCAAACTTAGGTTATATTTTAAGCTACACCCATGAAGGAAGATTCCATCTCCTGCAGACCATTCACTAACAGAAGTAATGTTTACCTGAAAATAACTTGAAAAGTCATAGTCACTTGTGTGGTCAAAAAGGACATGGTTTATGAGTTGAAATTAAATTATATTCTACACATCTATGCCACCACACAGACCATCTACATTGACACCAACTGTACTCAGAAACCCGTACTTGGTAACCACTCCCCTCTGTCATTTGAGGGACCGTGTTAGACAAAAGGTCTGGAGACAGGGTTAAAGGATTCTACCTCATTTAACCCCAGTTTAAGTGCACAAAACCTGCATCCCATTGTGGATGGCTAGAGGTCCACCAGCCCATATCCAGTGGTGGGTTGCTCCTTGGGTCAAGGTCCAGCAGCTGGTGCTTTGCTATGGGTTTGGTCCTGGTTTACAGCTCAAAGTCTGCTGGACTGCTCTTCTGTTTTTTACTCTCAGTGCTGGCTTTGTCCTGCTGGAACTCCATTCCCTGCTCTTTGATCTGTGACAAATTAAGCATGACTCTCAAATACTTTTTCGTTCCCTTTTATGCTTTGCTAAGGAGACCTTATTCAGTTTGTCCATCCTGGTCAACACCATTTGATATCCCTGCTGCTCAGATAATCCTTGAGTAATCTGTATTTCTTCATAGCCAAGTAAATATGTGTTGGTATTTTTGAATCCTTTTACCTTGAATCCAGCTATTTAACTGGACCCTCTTATCCAAATCTCTTCCCTGAAATTCTGAATCAGGGGAAAGAGTCAGGCTGGTGGTTTCTAGAGAATATATTTTCCTGGAAGGGTTCAGGAAGGATGGAGAGGACACTAGACACAACAAAGTTTACTCAGAGTGATGTTACTGATTTGACTCCAAATGCAAATTACTTGTACTTCTGTTGGAAATTCATGGAGTTAAAATACAAATGTTAGTTTACTAGAGCGATGCTGAATGTCCATATACTCCACTGGTGTAACAGAAAATGTAGACAGCATATTTAAATTTCAAACTCAAGAATCTTTATTTATAAATATAATTTTTCTTTAAATGAGATTACTAGGATAACCTCATTCATTAAAGTTGTTATTCAATATGACTGTCTTTTAAGTTATGTATTCCATATGTGTGTAAAAGCTATGCTTTAGGAATTACTAAATGACGTGTGCTAGTACTCCCGTTAGAATCCCTATTTCCTGACAGGATATATGGTCATGGATCTGGCTTCAAAAGTTCCTCTGATGGCTTCCTGCTCACTGGTGTCAGCAGTATAAACTTTAGACCACATTCCTCTTTTACAGGTCAGCATAGATCACAGACCGCAGCAAAAGTAGGGATGATTCTGGCCACACGATTATGTTTTACAAGATGCAGTTTTCTGTATCTTGACAAATCATGACCAACTACAATGTGACTGACTGTATATTAATCACCGAATATCCTGAGTTAAAAGGGTCCCACAAGGACAAGGATTCACAAGAATTACCCCACACATCTGAGAACATGCATTGTCCAAATGCATTGTCCAAATTGCTTCAGGCCTTTTCCAGAGACTACAGTTCTTAAGAAATTAGTAACAGAAAGAAGCCTGGAAAAACCAGCAAAACTAGACAGCAAAAAAGGCAGGTCTGAGGCACCTGGTTCTTGTGCCTAGCATTTGCTTGGCACATACAGGTCAGCTCATCCTGTGCCAGATGTCGGACTGGAGGACTGGAGCCACTGCTGGTGTGCAGTTTGATGTAAGTGTGACATATCCAGCATGTCATGTGTGTGCAAGTCAATGTGCCTGTGCACATGGCACCGAATCCACCTCTCTCGGATATGACTCATGCTCTTCATTAATCATAGGAAACAAAATATCCTGGGCCAAGTCTCCGAGAAAATCTTGGTGACCTGCCAGGAGAGCAGGTCTGGCTCTAACTCTAGGTTTGTGCCTCCTAACATGGTGGCCCATGAGAAGTGAGACTCAGTGTGAGCTCACATGCTGCTGCTGGGAAAGGGGCAGTATTTCCTCATTTCTCTTGCAGCACAAAGTGCATGACAGCTCAGAAAATGTTCCTAGAATGTGATATGCAGGATGGAGAGGGAAAGGGGCAGTATTTCCTCATTTCTCTTGCAGCACAAAGTGCAAATGACAGCTCAGAAAATGTTCCTAGAAAGTGATATGCAGGATGGAGAGAGAGTATGATTGGATTCTAAGCTTGGAAAATAAATTCTGGAATGGAGCCAAAAACATCTCTGTTCCTCTTTTTCCCTGTCACTAAAATGTTAATTTCTTGCCAACAATGTTAAGATGTTTATTTAATCATTTTTACTAATATGCTCTAAATGCCTTGAAATGGGTCTTAGGAAAGAAAAGTGTTATTCATAGTCAGTGAAAGAATAATGTCCACTATTTGTGTTGCAGTAGAAACAATTACCTGATCTATCATGGAGATTACATAGGGAGACATAATTCCTTCCTCAGAATCAGTGGGAGAGGAATGACCCTTTTTTGCATTACAATAGAGTCAGATGATGTGGTTCATCTTGTATGTTTTATAGAAAGGCACAACAGCTTTCCTAGATGCCTTGTAACTCTCATGACTCCTGGAGCATTCTATCCTACTGTGAGCATTAAATTTATGCCACATTTTAGCAACAAGGAAGCCATTTGAAGGAAAAACATATACAAGTGCAAACTGAATAGAAATACATGAATATAACATAAATAAATAGAATATAACATATTTTATATATGTTTTTGTAATAGACAATTTTTTTGCTAGAAGTAATGTACATTTGATAAAAGAAGCTATATGATTTGTTTTGGTGTTGTTGCGCCCTAATTTCCAGTTTTATGAAAAAGACACAGAATGTGCAGACAAGTTTGCAAAATCATATTCACACACATCACCAAACAGCCATATACAAAGAGCTTTCATGTGAGGCTTTTCAAGGTCATGTTTTATTATGGAATAGATGCAAATTCTGTGTGTGCACTTACTGGTAATAAGAATCTATTCTTAGGAATCACATAATTTATGGAGCAAAAGCTCATTTTAGGAATTATAAAGAAATATTTGGTACCAATCACCCTTTAACAGATTCATACGAATTTTTGAAAATGTAGATGAAGACAGATAAAAATAAGCAGATTTGTTCTATTGTATATTATGAATTGATTTTTTTCAAAGCTTTCTCCTGACCTTTCCTACATCACCTACCCAGTGATTATCACAAAGAGAAAATTCATCTCTCCCTTATGGCACTGCCAGCAGGGAGGGAAGCAGCCAGCAGCATCAGAAGGATCCCTGCACCCTCATGTCCTGACAGGGTTTCTACAGGAGGAAAACTGAAGACAGAAGAGCTGTAAATCTCTCTGCTGTTTCAGGCTGAGCTTCTTCAGCATCAGCTTCCCAGGTGCCCATGGCGAGGGTGCTGGGATGAGCACACCTGTAGTGTCCACTTTCAGCCAAGTCAGGCAGCCTCGGTGCTGATCCCAAGGAACAGAGAGAAAGGAAGGGGCAAGAGAGGGACCTTGGGAGTTGCCTGGCATGTAGTCTACTTAGTCTGCTCCAAGCTTTCCTGTGAGCAATCTTTCTCTTCTGGGTTTTTTTTTTGTTTGTTTGTTTGTTTGTTTTTTGTTTGTTTGGTTGGTTGGTTTGTTTTGGTTTTTTTTTTTTTTGTTTGTTTGGTTGTTATTGTTGTTGGGCGGTTTTTTGTGTAGCCTAAAAAGCTTAAGAACTTGCAAAACACCTTTCCCTCCACTGGTGTGTTATTAGGGTCTTTTTCACTGGTCAGGTGTCTGCAGGACACTTGTGGGAATTCAAGACCAATAATACAACAGCAATTACCTAGGGCTTGTGTTCAAATGGATTCAGGGACAGAATGCAGTGTCACTCGGGGACTCCTGGGATTAGGCTTCTCTCCTGGAGAAGTGATGGGGAAGAAAGAAGGAAGAGAGACCTCCTTAGACTGGAAGAAAATATGTGGAGGGGTAGAAATTACTTAAAGTCTTGTGCATGGTTAGGACAAATACAAGAGCAAGGAAGTTATGCTGAGGGAGCTGAAATATTCAACTGTCCCTACCCAGCAGAATTCTCGAAAGTAGTTGAATCCTGCTGGACACTCGCATGTAAGGGATATAAATATTGTAGGCAGCTGAAGATGACAGTATGTTTCTTTAGGGGTGACTTTTGCTAAGAGTTTAATTAGACAATCTGTTACATCTTAACTTTGATGTTCTTTGATGAACTGGTTTGTACAAAACTGATTTTCAGGCATCTCTTATATGAACTTGATAGTAATTAATTCTAGCCAAGGCTTCTAAAATAGTCTAACTCGCTGCCTTCAATTATTTAAGAGCTTTTTTTTATCCCTAAGTCTCTGGAGAATATTACCTTGATGTCAAATAAAACTGTTTACACATACCGTGAATCATCAACAAAACAATTAAACCTCTTTCCAGGGGACCACAATATACCAACAGTTAAGATTTTATTTAATGGAATACTAACAAGGATTTTAAATTACATTTAATGGATTTGAAAAGATTATTTTCTTTCCACAACTGAATTATTAGTAGGTTTGTACTGAGTTGCAGGATATGATTATTATTTTTACATCAGTAATGCCTTTCTAACCTCAATTAGCAGGAGATCAGAAGCCATGCTCTGAATCTTTCGCTGAAATGCAGTTGTCAGCTATGTAAATGACTTTATAAATACATCCCAAAAATGGAAATGGTTTATGCAAATTAACCTGAACCACAGTGTACAAGATTGGAAGTACAAGAAATATCTCAGTGGTTTTGGGAAGCATTGAAAAGCATGACTTGGAGAATCAGCTGAGTTCCACCAGAGGCAGGAAAGGACACCTTGCTAACATTTTCAGGAGTGCCAAGGATGGAGAAGGACATCTCTTCTGCTCACCCTCTTTTCTCGTATTTTTTTCATTCTCAGGGTAAAAAGAATTTACATTCTCATGTAAAAAGAATCATACTTCTAAATATATCCTCACTGACTGGAAAAACTCTACTACAAATGGAAATAGATTTAACATTAATAACTTTGTTTCATGCTGGCTCTTACAAAAATTTGGAAAGAAACATAGAAATCCTTGAAGCCTTTCACTTTGAATTATTTGAAAGCTGGTAGACTGGAAAAAAGAAATGTAAATCTTTTCCCTTCCTTCAAAAGTCCTGAACATTGCTAATATTTACTATTGTATCCATTACATTAAAGACTTATCATGAGCGTCTGCTCTGGATTTGCTTTTGCCATTGATTGTTAATTTGTCTCATTCTGCCATGTGAGATTTTATTACTCAATGTCTTTCAGTAGGTTTAACTCAGTAAAATCTGCAATTGCTGCTCCTTGAACAGTTTTTATTTAGACTGTGTTCATACAACTTGTGTGGAATTTTTGACCCAAAAAGTATTAAGACCTTAAAGAGCACAGAATTTTGATCCTGAAATGAAAAAAAATAGCTGAAAGAGGATCCAAAAGAGGATCAGAAAGATGTCAGATGTGAAGCAGATTCAGGTGTCAAGTTTTAGCTTGTACATATGTAATAGTGTAGATGAAAAGATACACCTTCCTCAATTCTAGCAGACACGTTTCTCTTCTGTGAGGAATAGAGGACTTTGTCCTAGATGCTTTCTTGAAAGATTTACCCATTCTTTTAAACTATTGATTCAGAAAAGTTGAGAACTTTGTTAAATGAGTTATAGTTTTTGTCAGGATACATAAAAATAGCAAACCATAGCTAGTTTAGAAATTGGCAATTACAGTAGCCCTGTTAGACAAGTGCTTCTTAACAGTTATTATTTCATAAAATGTTTATCTTCTAACTTTTTTGTGAGCATTTTAAAGAAGTTGTCAGTTTACTATTAAAATGTCTTGTTGATGCATTCCTTATCTTCAATATGAAAAGTTCCCAGATAAGCTGAGATATTGCATCAATTACTACAAACTCTTTATAATGTTACATTTGCCTAAGTATCAGAAATTGGAAGGGACCTCTGGAGGTGAACTGGTCCAACCCCAAACCCCATGCTCAAACAGACTCACAGCCAGAAGGCTGCCAGGACAATGACCAGAAGGGTTTTGAATGTCTCCAAGGATGGGGTAATGTATTGATTATCTTGTTCTCTTAATGACTCTTACAAGCACTCTGAAAGCAAGCTTAGCATTTTTGAGGAAACCTCAAGGACACTTTTGACTACTTGAGTGCTGAGAAATACACAGTGATGACACTGCTGTACAGAGGGGTTACCTGAGAGTCTGGGTTGAGATTCCTGGAATCTCAAGTGAACACACTGGAATGGTTCAGTTATGTCTGAAGTTTAATATTTGCCTCCTGCTGTGTTTCATAAGTTTCACTGGGAGAAGTCTGCTGAGGAATTTCATAAGCAGTTCTATTTTTTATTTGAGTTTTCAATTGTATTTCCAGTCCAGCCTTTTTATCAAACACACAGCAGGTTGCTTACGGAATTCACTGCTTCATTTCAAATGCTCCACTTCTCACCTGGTTTCTGCTGGATGCTTTATCTATTTTTTAGAAAACACTTCATCTGAGATACCAAACAGCTTTCTTAATACTGAGTATGTATTAGTCAATATAGCAACAAATAGAAAGCTTGCACACATCTATTACACCAGACAAATATGGCAATCAAAAACTTATTTAGCAGCAATTTCTGATAGCATCAAGAAATAACACTGATTGTAGGGGATTTCTTCAATGTGAAGAAATAAATAGCCCTTAATATACAATTCTTTTGTATGTAGTTTATTCTCTGCTTTTCATAAACTGTCAGTTGGGTTTGCCATTTAATAATGGCACATTGAGAGGGGAAGTCAAGCTGTTAGGCTGTTTGTTTCTTAGCACAGAATTAGAGAACCTTTTCTTTTGTTTGACAGATTTGGACCTTTTATACTGTCTGTATAGTATCCTGGCAGGGCTGTGTCTGTTACATCTCCCACAAACAATTGTTTAATTGCCAGCTGCTAACTCACAGAGATCCATGGATCACAAAGATCCACACGGTCAATGGAAGTGTTAGAAGTGAGAATCTTGCTGAAAACTTATAATCACATTTTTTCCCATGCCTGCTATGAAATAAACTGTCAGAGCTGGTGCAGTAGCCTCCTGTTCAAAGATTAGGGGGTGAGGTGGAGTATCCTGTGACTGTGTCAGCACTGACCATCTAATTTAACTCATTAAGGGCTGTGTTCTCAGTCAGTTATGAATATACTAGTATTTGAATTTGCACAAGTGTAATCTCTTGAGCTCTCACACACAAGCAGAAGTGAATAGGTAAGTGCTGCAGAATGACTCACACAAAGCAGGAGAAGGCAATGCTGGACCCAGCAGCAGCAGAGAGGGTGCAACAATGACTGCACAGGAACCACAGAGGAGGCTCTGGAAGCAGCTTCTGTGCTCAGACAAGAAATGGTTGCTTGTATTCCCACAGCTGTGACTTATACATTCAAGCAGTCTGCAAACCAACATATGCACGGTTGTATATCCAGCAAGTGAAAAGTGTTTCTGGGGCTGTTAGGTCATGCACAAAAAATTAAGGGATATAATTTAGTTTGATGCATGTAAAATGAGGAAAAAGCCCCAAACTGGTACTTGCATAAGTAGTAATTGAATTTTATGAATAATATTCTGAAGTAGTTTTATGCATGATTAAAAGAGAATTAACAAAAACCATGAAAAATCTCTTTCTGGTCAGTATTCCATAAGGAAAAGGCAACAATAATTATTTATGAAAATGAGCACCTCAGAGGTGATATATTTACCTATGGACAGTTGAAAGGATGTGGAAGTACAAGTGTTCTACAGAGTCCTAAAAAACTACAGACAGAAGTAATTATAAACATAGATTGTACTACCTTAGACAGAGGAGTGAAAAAGTTAATCTCATCTATGCTGAATAAAGTTTTTTTTACTGCTACTAGGTCGAAAAGAAAATACATTGTTTCCTCTGTTAACATTTAACATTTCACTATTTTGCACATCAGAGATATGCATATATGTGTTGTTAGAGTCCACTAAATATTGGGGGTTTGTGTTAATTTACATTGTGTGCCTTTTCAATGTCTGTTCAGTGTTTGTCCAGTAAATTCAGGAATCATAACTGATTTATTATTTGCATCTGCTCAGGGCCCAGGCTGCAAATCTCTCTTCTGTGGTTTACAGAGCTATTGCAGTATTGCTTCTTGGTGTCAGGCTTCCATATTCAAGGGCAATTAATCTGTGCTGAAACAATCTCAGAATATATGAAGAATGTAGAAGGACATATATATTTCATATATGAGTATCTGCGTGTTTACAAATATTTTGTCAGAAAGACCACTGCTTTTCTCAACTGTAAATACAAATTATACCTTATTTGTCTAGGATTCACTACTTTTGAGGCCTTTTTCAAATATTTTGTAGAGTGTTAAATGTCCGCTCAGAGTGACCATCAAGTTTACTGCACACAGGACTGCTCATGCATCATCACACATTGAAGTGAGTGTCTGAGCCTGCAGGTGCTTGGAAGGCTGGAGCTGCTATGGGGTGAATTGGTTCATCTTCAGTCCTTACATAGGGCAGGTTGCAGCTGTGTCTGAAACATCTTGCAGTCCTAATAATTTCCTTTACATTGTGTGAATAATGCAAGAAACTCTGGTATTTCTGCATTGTGGTGGAAAATAAAAAAAACCGGAATTTTAACGAGGGATATTAAAAAAAAATAATTGTGTATCTGAAAGAGGGATTTAGCCAATATTTAGCTTTCAAATCTCAAACTGCAATTTCAAGAACCTCTCCACAGATTCTGTCTCATAATGCACACGCTTAAACTCATAAGCCCCACAGTCCTCTAGACTTTTAAGTTCTTCTACTCAGACTCAGAAGCATTTCCACTTGGACAAGGCTGACCTCCTCAGGATTTTTCAATTTAGAGATCAGATACATAAAACTTTTGGTGACTAGCAGCCAATCAATACCCTGATGTGTCTACTTCTTTTGATTGCTATATGGAATACTTTATCTCATATTACCAGTCATAGGTTTTATAGTGAATCTAAGGTAATTACTTTTTTTTTTCCTTGACTTTGTGTGTTTTTACATTCACCTTGGAATGATTTCTGGACATGTTTACCGATAAGTGTGATTTTTTACTAAAATACCATTGCTTCTTCAGTAGTTTGAAAATATTAGCCAATATATGAGCTCACAAAAAGGTTCCTTCCTCCCAATTTTTTCCTAGCAATTCTTGTTGATATTGGCAAAGTTTTTGCTCATGGACTACAGGTACCATTTTTGCTATTCTGACTTTTAATAAGCTGAATCAAACACAGGGAGTAATCATTATGAAGACACCAGATTTCAGTTATGAAAAAGTGAGTTGCTGGAAGTGTGAAATCTTAGTCACACAGAAGAAACCCTCGTGATGTAGAAGTCCCCTTGTACATAGTGTTCATTCCAATTTGGGGTATATACCAGCAACTCACTGTGATAAAAATTTGACTGTCTTGAATGTCTCAAGGCTTGAGAGCTCATTAAAAAAAATAGATTGCTTGAAGAATATACATAACAATACCTCAAAGTTTGAATGAAAAAAAATATCCTAATTAGGACCAAGAGCACTGTATCTTCTCACAAAGTCAGAAATATACTCCATAAAAGCAATGCATATTTCTGTCAGCCACTGAAAGAGAGTAACATTTACTAATTTGGTTTAATCCACCACTTTTTGCCACTTTCTTCTAACCAAATAATATATTTCAAATTTGACAGCTCTCTATATTATGATCTTGAACACCTTCCAAAATCTGTGGGCTTATAATAAATTTTAAGTGAAGTCTGACTCAGAAGTTTTTTTTCCTCTGATAAATGTTTGTACCTTTGGGTAAGGGAAGTTCTAAAGGGATGACACTTGTGAAGAAAAATGTGAAAATAGCTATTAAAAATCATTCATGTAACTATGTTTTAAACAAATCTGCTGTTAAGCTACCATATGGGGAGCCTTCACTTTCAAAAGAGATATCTTATTTTCGGAAACAGAGAGACATTGGAAAGCCTTATAGAGATAGTGCCTTTGTTTTCTGTCATGTGACTGACTCTAAATGGATAGTGCTATTATAGAAACATCCTCCTCTAGATTTAAAGTGTTGTAGAAACACCAGATGGTAATGGGAGCTGATTTTTATTTTTAAAGAAAAAAAAATTGTTATTTAATTCAAATCAGAAACAATTAAAATATAGTACAGCTTTTGGGAGTTTGGGATTTTATCTACGTGTATGTTTTATGAATCCATAAAATAGCCTGTGCCTTTCCTTGGGGTATTATAGTGCCTGTTTGTGATTACTGAGCTTATTTACTTTCTCATCAATGTGCTTATGATTTCCAAGGTGGGGCTATTAGCAAGTTGTTAGGAGCTAACAGCAGGTAAATAAAATACATGTAAAGAGATTCATGGTTCTGCGTTTATTTGGAACCGTTGCTCTAGAGAGGAAAAACGCAAGGCTTGAAGAACTCACTTGTGTTAAGTCCAGAAGTGCTAAGTTTACTATGTTACCAGACTTATGCTGGGGTTCCTCACCAGCTCTGTGATTTGGTCCCTTCCAGCCTTACCCATTTGGTGATCAGAGGCAGCAGCGTTGTGGTTGTCTGGTGACCGTGTTATGATTGCTCTTCTTTTGCCACAGGAATGTGTGAGAAGTGGTAAGTCTCCTGACCGTTTCCAGGTGTCTAAAACTGAGACAGCTGGTTGTGGGTAGGAGTTTCCAGAGCTGAAGATAAAGCCTTAATCCTGTTTTATTCTGGTTTTCTTTCTATATTCTTTGTTTATATTCTGTTTATATATTCTGTTTATATTTTTTCTATATTTTTTGTCCCTCCTGGGTGTACTCCTTCCCTCTCTATTAGCAGAAAACAGTATGGGATATAGGACAAATTAATTGTTGCCAAATTTCATAACTTGCAGTCTGGACTAGATTCAGCTGACTTCTAGCTGATGTCAATTCTGACTCTAGAGTCCGTTGTAAAAAAAAAATAAAACATACAAAATCTGGATTCACGCTTTCAGTGTTCACAATGTTCTGATGTAGCCTGAACTGAAGAGTGGTTTACAGCTTTACAACCTGGTTAATGTCTGCAGTATGTCCAAGTAGTGTGCTGGTGGGTTACTGACAGTGTCTGGTATGAGATCCATGGATGCAATAAGTTAAGGCACATAATGTACAAATCACTTGTTCAGGCCCCTTTAAAATGTCACAGGGAAAAAATAGAATAAAATTCAGAAACAGAGTTCCCATCTTTTACCAAATAAGCCAAATTATCTGTGATTACGGAAAAAAGACTACCCTCAAGCTAGGTATTTTTTCTGGACTGCTTAAGCATAATTTGTGCATTCTTTAATAAAACTGGAACATGTTAATTTTGTATGCTTTCATGTCTTAAGATTACAGTAAAAGCAGTAAAAGTGAATACTCTGAATATAGGGTGAGAGTTCCACTGAAGCTTGCTAATGAGGCTTAATTTAGGACATTCTGTTTGCTGCGTTTTCTTAAAGTCTTTCTCTGTTCCTTTTACCAGAAAATCTTTCTTTGTTAACTTCAAGTAGATATTAATAAAAAATAAAAAGTGGCTTACAAATGTACACCTCATGATAATTCAGGCGTGCAGAGGGGTGCCTGCAGTGAGATGTACATGCCCTCAGCAAGCAAAGAAAAGATCTGATTTCATTTGCTCTAATCAACGATGGCTGCGAATCCACTGTGGTTTGGGACTTAATTAGATGATTGTTAATTGCCTAATGTGTGAAGGAAAAGTTCATGATACATAAGAGAGTCTTCTGTTGCTGATTTCAAAACCCGTGAGTAATCCTCAGGATTAGCAGCGGGACCATGGCTGACTCAGCTCTATGTAGTGTCTGTAAACACATTAGCAAAGCAAGAAGCTGATGAATTATTCTGGGGAGAACTCAAGGGGAAAGTGATTTCCTCTGTTGTTAGTCAAGACAAAGCAATAAATGTGGCCTTGCTTTGATTTTGTGTTCTTGGTGTACTGCAGATTTTCACTGTCCTCTATCATCTTCTCCTTCAACATCTGCTTTGTGCTTACCCTGTCAGCTAGAAAACAAGTAGACTCTAGCTCTTGTTAAACCTGAGAGTAATTATAAAGTTCTGGATACTTTTTAAGCCAGAAGAAACTAAATCAAAAGTAAACTAAGGCTACGGGAAATCGAGGAGCTGTGGCAGAAACTTGTATTGACCAGGAACCTGCACAGAGGAAGGGATAAATTAGAGGAGCAGAGCCACTGGTGCAAGTAGAAAATGGTACTTAAGGAACCCCTAGACACAGACTGGTGAAGGGTGAGCATTTCCATGGTGACATTAAAGGAAGCAGAACAAACCTCCTCTTAAAGAGGGAAATTTGCTTTTTTAAATTCCTTTTCTCATTTTAGAGGCAGAGATGTGTAAGGGTTTCCAGAACTGAGAGGCAGGAATAAAATGAGTTGGGGTCAAAAAACTGTTGCCTTATGTAATGCTTGACCTTTTCCCCTTGTTCCTAAGTAAGTTGTAATTATAGTCTGACTTATAGAAGAAACAACTGTTTGAAACATAAAATAGCTGAATTCTGGTTTAGAGAAATGTCAGAAATGATGTATGTGATGACCTCAAAACATCTCTTTCAATGTTTTATTATTTTACTAGAATTAAATACTTTTGGCAAATTGCATCAACTTTTATGTGTGCATTTTGCATTATAAAAATACTTAGAGTTGGAAATAAATAAGTTGCTTTTTTTAAGATCTCTAAGTGTGTTGGAGTATGTTCTACATGTGAAAGACCATGTGTGCTCTTTTGCTTTAGAGCTCATAAAAAAACACCACTTTGTTATCTTCAAATCCAGAGGATCACAGAGGCTAATGTTCAAATTGGAATATTTGAAATCAGCTTGTACTTAGATCAGCTCATTTATGTATGTTTTGTGCCAGTATTGGACAGTATGGCCAGTTGCTGACCTTGCAGAACTGTTAAATAGGATCTCTTTATTTTTCTGAAGAATGGTATGAATGGCCTACTGAGCCCCTATGAAGGAAGTGATGTTTTACATCTCCATAGTGATTTTTAGTAGTACTTAACTCTTTGTGTAAACAATTTTGCTGTTTCTTCTGCTGTAATTTCTTCTCAGCACGCATCAATGGAAAACTGTAATTTAAGAGAGTTCCTACTTCAAAAGATACAAAATTTCATAACATTTGGTATTCCGTCAAATATGGAAAAGTCTCACCATGAAGAGCTTTTCAGTTAACACAGTTACAGCTGCAATTCACAATTCAGTCCAGTCAATATCCGAAATTACAAATCCAAATTGAAGACTTCCCACAGGCTCCTGTGAGAGCGCAACTTCATCATCTTGTACTTACCTACTTCTCACTAACACTCTGTAGACAACCCTCTACTTGAGAAAATCACTTCTTGCTTGTTTATCAGCATGGGCTCTGATACAACGTGGGTTTTTTTCAGTTCTTCCCCCTTCTGTGCTGAAGCATGGATTGCTGCAAGTAATCATCTGTCTTTTCTAGCTTTCTAAAGGTGCCTTGCTTGAAACCTATATGAAGAAACGATTTTTCATTGTACTCACCCCTCTGTAACAAATGCAACCTTGACTAAAAGCATTAGGTACATTGTGCTCTTAGCAGCTGTTTAATCTGAACTGCACTTTCCCAGAGATCACTCTCAGGTTCATTCTATCACCTGTGAGACAAAAAAGAGAAAAATTCAAGCAATGAAGCAGTTCAAATGTCAAAACATATTTTGGCAAGGCAATTGTAACAGACTATTTGCAGAGTTCATCATCACACTGTAGTCAGCAGTGGAAAAAAGCTACTGAGATTAATTGTTTCCTCTGAACTGTTTAAGATAAACAATTCAGATATCTCTGGGAAACAGTCCCCTGTGGCTCTTTGTTTCTATAAGCTTTCAAAAAAATGGCCCAAGTCCATTTCACCAGAAAGTCCTCAATTATATTGCCAGTTGAGAAAAATCCAATAACATCAGGATAAAGCACCCTTGAGATTCATTGATGGCTGACAAAGCTGTTAGTGTCTATTTAGAGTAGAAACACCTGGTCTGTTTTGGTTTTTATATGCAAAGCACTGAAAGCATAGCTAACAGATTAAGGTGCTCAGCATCTGGGCAAGACAGTGCCATTAGGAGTGTGCAGAATCACTGATGGCTTACGTTGCATCAGTAAACACCATTTTATGGTAAAATTACTTTTTTCAATCAACATTATCTAGATATGTGTTGCAAAGTATAGGACTTAAAGAGAAGATCTTGGTAGTCACAAAACTTGATTCTCCAAAAAAGTTTAAAAATACTCCAGATCTAATAGATCAATCAGAAGACAAAAAGGGAATGAGCAAAAAGGGTGATCAGTGCAGTCATGCAGCAAAATTAATACCCCATAAAGAAAATTCAGACCTGTGAGTGCAAAAGCAGTGCTCTGTTTCCTCACCAAATTCTTAAGCCTTAGGTGTTCACTGCCCATGAAAGTCATTACAGTATTTCTAATTCTAGAACTGCTTTATATAGATACTAATGGTGTAAGCAAGGCTAGCAGAGGCCACTTAAGGAGCAGAATACCTTCCTTAGCTGCTCTAAACAAAAATACCAATTTCCATTGTCGGGTGGCTAAGAGCAGCATGAGCTGGGTACCTTGTGCACGTGCAGTAGGGTCTTGTGTGGAAGTTTTGACCCCATCAGGAACTAGAAGGATATTGAGTTTCACTCTGCTAGTGGCTAAAAAGGTATCTAACTTGCCTTGCTTTACTGGTTCAACTCTTTCTTGAATTTAAATAGCTGTTTTCTTCCTAGCTGCACTGTAGGAAAACAAAATAGTTGTGATGGCAAACGTAAAAAACTAACTGAAGTAGTTTTTTTTTTTTTATACTGGAACACTATTGTATTTTTAAACTCAGCAGAACATATTAAATAGATAGCTAGTAGTCCAAAATTTTGTAGTCCAATTTTGTAGTCCAAAATTCCATATACTCTACGTCAGTCACATCCTGGAGAAGTTTCTTTCTTAATTGTCATAGAATGATGAGCATTTCACATTTCATTAGACCAGGTTGCTCAGAGCCCCATCAAAACTTTCCTTGAACACTTCCAGGAATTTGGAATCCAAAACTTCCCTGGACAACATTTTACAGGGTCTTACCACTCTCACAGTGAAGAATTTCTTGCTAATATCTTTTCTAAATCTACCTTTTCTCAGTTTAAAATCATTCCTGCTTGTGAATTACCACTACATGCTCTTGTAGTATTTTCCTGATCAGTTACTGCTGTCATGATCCTTCAACATTTCTGTTATGTGCTGCAGGTGACAGAATACTGGGGGGAAGGGGTTGTTATTTTGTTTGTTTTGTTTTGTGTTTTTTTTAATGCTTTCTGACATGTATCAGCTGAGGCATCTTAGAAATTATACACCATTCAGAGTCTTAAGGGAAATAACTCAAAAGAAAATTGGTATTTTAATCTTATGCTTCTTACAAAATAGTGAATGTTTGTTTAGGATTCGTCACAGAAATTTAAGCAAATAAATATCTGAAATGCTCCACAAATAAAAGCAAAGATAACAGGATTTCAGTTGCATGCAGGCAAATTATTTCTGTGTGGGTAATGACTGCCTAAACAAATAGGCACTTGAGCATGCAAGTGATAATTATGTATGGTAATGTCTTGTTATCTACCAAACCACGAATCTTGCATGAGTAAGTGCTTTTTGTGTAGGAGCAGATTTGTGTAACCTCTGCAAAGGGCCTTTCCTCACTCTTTTCTCAGCTCATGGGAAGAGATTGGTTCACCTCATCTTATTGGGTCCTTAGAACTCTCTGCAGCTTTTGCCCATCTGATTCAATTTGCCTGTTTTTGATAATGAAGTTCCCATTTTTCAATACTTTCTGTAGCAGCCTTTCTAAAGAAGTTTTTAGGAAGTAGAGGAAAAGCAAAAGGAAGAATCAGAGATGCAGGTTCTTCAAAGCACTGAGGAGTCCCTGTAAGGACCTTCTGTCTCCACTTAGGACAGCATTACGCTCCTGGATCTGCATCTATGTTGCAGACCTGCTTTAAAAAATGCTCTTCTCCAGCCTACTATTTCTTGTGACCAATGAGGGCTTCGAAGTATATTTTGCTTGAAGAGCTCTTGCTGTAGCATTCCATTACACATGGACTGCCTAGATGCCTCTGGAATAATACTGGTCCATGGAATGTATCCCTTGCACACAATAAAGTACATGCTCTTAGTCATGAAACTGATCCAAAGTTGATCAGCACTGAAGTTCACTCATTTGAAGAAAAAACTTAGTAAAGTAACAAGTCCTCAAATAAGTCATAACACTTTCAGAGCAGGAGAAAAGTGGGGAGTGGGCAGGTATGGTGCCCACCATACCTCAAAGGAACAGGTGATTCTTCTGTTGCATGAAGGAACCATCTGATGGTGAGCAGTAGCTGCTAACTCCCCTGCTTTTAAACCTTTTCTTACATAATAGGCCAAATCTACTTCAGTCAAAGAGTATAATTAACTGAGTTATGTTGTTATACTTCAGCTCTGCTCTGTGGAAAAGGACCTGGAAGTCCTGGTGAACAAGCAGCTGTCCATGATCCAGCAGCACCCTTGTGGCCAAGGAGGCCAATGGTATCCTGCTGCTCAGTAGGAAAAGCATCGACAACAGGTCAAGGAAGGTGATCCTTGCCCTCTACTCAGCACGAATGTGGTCATACCTGGAGTGCTGTGTCCAATTCTGGGCTCCTCAGTAGAAAGGGAACATTGAGCTGCTGGGGCAGGTTGAACAGCAGGCAGCAAAGATGATCAAGGGACTGGAGCCTTTCTCTTATGAGGAAGGCTGAGGGAACTGAATCTGTTCAGCCTTGACAAGAGACAGCTGAGACTTCATCCATGTCAATCAGTATTGGAAGGGAGGGTGTCAAGAGGATGGACCAGGCTCTTCTCTGGTGCCAGGCAAGAGGACAAGAGACAATGGGCAGAAACTGATGCACAGGAAGTTCCACCTGAACATGAGGAAAAACTCCTGCTCAGGTGACCAGCACTGGAATAGGTTATCCAGAAATGTTGTAGAATCTCCCTCACTGGAGATATTCAAGAACCACCAGTACACAATCCTGTGCCTTGTGTTCTAGCATGACCCTGTTAGAGCAGAGAGATTGAACCACATGCCCACTGTGGTCACTTCCAGCCTTACCCATTCCCTGATCCTGTGATTCTGTGATGAGTAATGAATTCCTCTGACCTTAAAGGAAAGTCTGCTGTAGTTGGAAAACTGCATCTCGCATTAAATTATTACAGATTAATGAACTGTCTAACTTTAAACTCAAACACGCCAGATAGGTCCTGAAAGTGTTCAGCCGTCTCTGTTGATAGTTGCCTCTATAGTTCTATCTCCCTCTCCTTGCCTCTCTCTCATCTTAGTGATATTTGCACCTTTCTTCACATTTTAAATCCTGTGCTTGTAAGCTTTCTAAGGAACCTGTGGGTCCAGTCTGCCTTCTGGTGGTGTACTGCTCTGTTCTCACAACACTTCCTGTTATTCAGCATAAGATTCTCTAAGAAGAGAACGTTACAAAACGTGAGCATTTATCCAGAAACTGTACTTGAGTTTTTGTGCTTCCATATCAGTCTTGAGTTGCAATGTTTCTGTAGAAGCTAAGCTGAAGGAAATGAGTAAACATAAAAGAGATACTTCTGTCTTGCAGAGAAATTCTCTTTAATTTGAATGTGGACCGTGGCTTGGTGCCAGTACATTGACCTGTTTTGCACTGCAGTGAAGTATAAAAGAGGACCTCAGCTGTATGAAATTGCTCTGGCATTTTCCACTGCATCATTCTAGGAAAACTGAATTTGGAGGGATACTAGTTGGTACAAAGACACATGGAGGCTGTCTTTTGTCATGTGTTAGAGCATTTCAAGGTGTGCTTTTCCAAGATGGGGACAGCTGTTCTTACTGCAGAAACCATTTCCTTCCAGAAGACATCTGCAGATAAAAGTAATGCAGGCCTATGAACCTGATTCTGTTTCAGTGTTTCATCTTTTCAGGTGCAGCCAACAGAGTGAACTGCCTCAAAATAAAGAAAATATTACAGTGCTTATTATTTTACAGCTATGCAGAGGTAATTGACAGCAATATTTTAATTAGGAATCTCTCACCATCATGTTTCAAAGTAAGCGTAGTAATCATTACATTACAGTTTTTCCCCCTTTATATAGTCTCTAAGAAGCTTTATCAAAAAACTACTACTGGTAACCACCAAAAACTTGGCATTTGTAGGAGATTCAGGCTTAATTCTGTACCTGAAGGATGTTGGTGACTTGAATCAGTCCTAGGTAAGTAAACCAGTTTCTGGGCTACTTCGGAGGTTCTTGGAAAGTTAGTTTTGGGGGCCTGACACTGAGGAGTGTCTGATGTTACTTGGGATGGGGAAGAGGAGGAACACTCTGAAAGGAGCTCCAGTTGGCTCTGAAGCAGGATAATTTACAGATACCTTTCTGTCTTTGACAGGACAGATTCTTCTCTTACCTAATTTATCTAATGATTCTAAAGTGCCGAGGTCTCTGAAATGCAATTTTTGTCCATTCACAATGGTAAGAAACCTACCAGTAGACTTGGTAGAAGATTTTTTGTATGAAGACTGGAAGTAAGCATAAGTTTCCTTTGCTTTGAGGTGCTATTTCTGACAGCTTACAATAAATCTCAGAAAAGTGAATTATTATATTCCTGCAGTGGTCTCTTACAATTTATCTTAGGATGCATGAGTTAGTAATTTTGAACCATATAGCATTTGCTCTATCCATCCAGATTCTGTGCAGCTCTAGGGAATACAAAAATATAGGCCTTTCTATGGTGCCAAGATATAAAAGTAGCTAACTGGAAAGCTGAAATAGCATGGATGTAATGGAGAGAAACATCTAAATTGAACTTGCTCATATTTTAGAGACTGCATTTCACTTGTTACTTTGCCTTATTTTAAACGTGCTTGCTAAGTGATGTTTGTATTTGCTCCTGAGTTTATTCAGCCTCAAGTGAAGTTAACAGCACATAAAGTTCTAAGGATCATTTTTAACCTTTATATTAATGTTTCATTGCTGCCCAATGAAGCCTTCATCCAATGGAAAACATTTGCATCTAACAACTCAAGATCAAATCCTAAATTGTTATAACAGGCCTGGAATCAGTGCACAGCTGGAATGTGAACACCACAGAAATGTATATGCTGAAATGTCTGGAGGTGGCAGAGGGAGCCAGGAGCCTGCTGCTGGATTCTCAGCAGCCCACTTTGAATCCAGGCATGCCAGAAACCTGGGGACTACTCTCTGAATTTTCTGCTTGAAAGTGCATGAGGGCTTGAGATTAGAATTCCTATCTCTCTCCCAAACACTTTGCTTTAATGCATCACACCAGTACCACTTGAACACCGGAGACTGGCACTTCATATTTTGCATCCTAGTAAAATGAATTGTTCCTGTGTTTGATTTCATTTCCTTGACTCCTAACCTCCAAGCATAACAAGAAAAAGTTAATAGTGTTGACTATGTAGGCGGAAAAATAGGATTTATATTGGTGGAGAAAGTCTTGAAATGAATTACTCTTCTGAGAGAAAACAAGAAAACACTTTTCAAAAAAGTTCAGTTGTTTAAAAAGTATTTACATATACTACAGCAAAATAAGTTTGTACAGTGGTCAAATATATCTTGAATATTAGATTCTTAATTTCCTTGGATGTTCATTGAGTTGAACTATCCCAAACAAACCTGTAACAACTTCCCCACTGGAATATAATTTCCTTCTGCTGTATTACATTCTTTGTTTCATTTTGCAAAAGAAACATCTAGCTGGAGAGTGGGTGGAGGCAGACTGCAATGAATCTTCTAATATTTTGGTCAGTTATACATCTGCTGTGGATATAATTTGAGCCCAGTAGAACTTAGAATTATATCTATACTGAAACTGAAGTATTTGTTTTCCTTGACATCAAAATTTGCACTAGGTGATAAAATATAGAGTATAACTGGGCTGGTTTTCTGGATTTTATCTTCTTTATACTCCAGTACATAGTTTCATTTGAAACACAATTCTACTACTGATAATCTCAACTGCAAGAAAAATCTCCCACTTAGGCCTTTGTGAAGTGTGACATCAGCTTTTATTTAAAGTTCAGCTGAGGAGAAAAATCTACTTTTTAGTGGAAACTGAAGGTAGTGTCTGATTTTTCCTTCTTGTTAATAGCACCACAAACTGTGTTAGTCTGGTCTTTATATAGCAAAGTTTTGAGTTTTCCAGTAGCTGACAGATGATGCTTTCACCACCCCTTCAATGCTGGATCATAACACTTGCAATTAATCTGTAAAGTAAAATCAAGGTCAGTAACACAGACTAACTTGGTTTAGTGTACAGCTGATAAGAATTTTATGTCTATTCCATTGGAAAATGGTTAAACAGAGAATCTCATTAACAAAGCACTGGGGGGTGGATAAAAATTCTAGATTTATCATTCTTAAAGCTGAGATGTCATCAGGTCCACAGAGGCAGCATGCTGATACATGACACGAGGAGACCATATCATGCTTTTTTCTTCTTTCTCTTATAAACAAAACATCTATGTATGTTTTCTCCATGTGTACAGGCTGCCTGAAAACAGTCTCCATTGGATCTTGGCCTATCTTGTGAAATATTTCCTTGTGGTGGTATTGCAAGTATGGGTGTTGTGAACAGTTATCCAAGATCCAGTGGTTTAGCAGGTACCATTGCCTGAAATCTTATTGCATTCACTACCATTGCTGTAATCCCTTCCCCATGGTGCAGTTTTCCCTTTCATATTTAAAATGCAATAATTGTATTAAGAGTATTGTTTCCAGACTTATTTGGTTTAATTTAGTTAGTTTCTCATTAGCTCTGGATCAGGACCTTGCTGCAGTACTGACTCTGCTATTACTTCATTTAATTATATTTAATGCAATCTCTTTGTTTCCCCAGAGACTAAACAACCCTGCAGCCAAAGACTCAAAATGACAACAGAGGGCTGCTTTCAGGCAGGTCTAGAAGAACTAGATTTAAAGCATGCATTGCATCTACTGTTTAGTTCCCTATCTCTCCATAGTACTATATGACCCCCCTAGCCTGGCAGCAGGGAGTCAACCCAATGTAATAGGAAAAAAAAAAAAAAAAAGCTCTTTCCCTCTGGACAGCTAATAAACTGGTTTCGTGCATGTTCTGGGTTTCCTACTTTCCTTTATGCCTGGTCTTTCTACATTCAAATGCTTATTTTAGCTGAAGACATGAGTTTTGTTTGGAACATCTTGCAAGGAGATGTGGTACTGAGCCCCTCCACAGAACATGGGGCTATTCAGTTAAATCTCATTTCCACATTTATGTGCTGCAATTGTTAGTTTTCTGACAATACTTACTGGAAGAGTCCAATTTATCAGTTTTCTTTCCATTTTCCAGCATAAATTGAATTCTGGCTTTCCAATGAGTTTCTACATTTAGTAATTAATCACCATTACTCTGGTTCCATTTCCCATGCAGAAAAAAAAAAAAAAAAAAAAAAAAAAAAAAAAGCAGTTCTCATGCCCTGGGAAATATCCTGCTGTTTCCTAGGATACTTTTCACAGAAGCTCAGAGATGCCTCTTTCTGCAAAAGTAGTACTGCTGATTGCCCACAGGTGGGGTGAAAAGGGCAGAGAGCAACTGGTTTGAGCTGAAGACCTAGGGAAAACAGTGTGAGGAGCAAACCTGCAGAATCTGATGCTGTGGAAATTTGTGCCCATTTCTCTTTCCATATCTGCTTTTTAAAGCATCACTAGGTCCTATTTGACTATTTTTACTGCACAAGTGCACACAGACACACACTACAATAAAAGAGTCCTAAATGGCAAAATATATGTTCAAGTTTCACTGCTGGGCATGTTGCAGCAGGAGATCCCTGTGAATGAAGCTCCTCAGGAACAAAGCAATTATGAAGAGTGAACAAAACTAGCATTTCCTCAAAACCACGGGGCCTCTACAAGCAGATAAGATGTGAAGGCTAACTGGGGATGTGACTAGAGGTAAAAAGAGAATACAGATCTGCTGTTCCTACTGGGCCAGGTGCTCAGGGAAGGGTTGAATTCCCTCTGCTTTGAGGAGTACTTGGCTTCCTGTTCCTCAAGTCACTGTCCTCTATTTTCGCAGATGGCTTTCATTCAGTCGTAAGAGCCAACACAGGATTAAGTGAGAATCTGGTTAAAACCCCATTTCATACAGGAGAATTATATATTCATCTGGATGTTTCTGTAGTGGTTGCAGGATCTTTTGCCTAAGTTTCAATTAGTGTAACCTTGTAATAGTACATTTCACCCAGAAATACCAAGGATTTAATAAAATTAGCTCAGTGGTTGTGTTGTAATGTACTCTAGGGATTTGTAATTAAACCTGATTAAGAACATTCCAATTAAATTATTTTCTATTGGATTATGCATATTCTGCAGCATTATGATGCTTCCTTTTACTTTTCCCCAGGAGCCCAGGGAGGCTTCAGGGAGCAGGCTGCTCTATGGTGTAGAGCCAGCCTTAGCATTCCAGACAGCCCTTCCCCAAAGCAAAAATTCTAAAGTGGCAGCCCAAGAGGAATCGAACAAGGCTGCCAAGGCTGCAAGTGTTCTTGGCTGTATGGAAGGAAACTGAAGGCAGTCTCCAGGAAAGGGAGGTCCCTGACATTTTGAATGGCTGAAATTAATCTTTTCAAGCCTCATTCTGTAATGGCAGTTGCAATGGTCTTTCTGATGAAAAACTTGTTTTTTTCTTCTGGAGTCTCAGACTTGTTTATTCCAGCCAACCCTCCTCTTTTCCTAATACACAGAGGAGTGGAGGCATTATCAGTGCCTTTAGCTTTTCTAAAATCTCTCAGGAAACATAGGAAATAGCCAGCAATAAAGACCAGCAGCTATTATCACTGCTTTCTATTATGATAGGTGTACAACCCCTGACACTGTCAGTTTTACAAAGCTACCTACCTTTTGCTATGTGCTCTGAAAACTTCTTTTAATGAATGGATAAGATTAGTCAGTAATGATTCTTGAACTGGGTTGCCTTGGACTAAAAAACCACTTACCCTTTTCTACTGGGCTTTCTAGTAGGAATGGGGACTTTCAATTTGCTAATAAGTGACTGAGAAATATAAGAGTGTGAGTGTATGGAATCTTACCATGCTCCTTCTTCAAAGGGACATCGTGTAATCCTTGCTTTCTTCAGCTTCAATGGGGTCACTCCTGACCTTACATCAGCTCTCAGAGTACACTGTGCTACTAATTATGGCAAATAACCCCACAAATTTCTGCTAGAAGCAAGGAACATTCATGCATTTGAAAGTCACGGTACTTGGATGTACTTTAATTATGTTCTATATTTGCATTTTTCAACATCAGCATCTCACTAATGTCTCAGTTTATAAATGTTAATCATATTTTTTTTTAAGACTGACAGCAAGCCAAAGTTACAGCTGACTCTTTTCAGGTGTCTGGGAGCAAGTCCAATAATTATAAAGAATCAGAGCAGCAAGCTCTACTTATAGACATCAATTAAAAATAAATATAGAATATGAAAGAATTATGACTTTGAGAATTGCTGCTTTTAAAACTAGTTAGGGAAGCATAACCTAGTGCTCGAGTGATAAGGCAATTCATGAATATATTGCATGCTGTATTGCTGAGCTGAAGTCAGAACTTGGAAATCTTTTTTTTTTTTTTAATCCTACTTTTGGAAAGAGAATTTGCTTAAAAGAAATCTTTAAAACAAGCAATATATTTTCTTTAATTCATTTTTAACTTAGGAACAAAGATGTTTGACTGAATCCTCTTTTTCACTGTCTTTAAAGAAAATATTTTTATGCTATCATGAGAAAACTTCCACTGTCTTTTATATGAGAGATTTCTTAAAAAATTGAAAAGGCTTAAAAAGTGTGGGAAGTATTACACAGGTGTACAGAGGCATTAGTCAGAGTCATTCCAGTATAGCAATAATGCTTAAAAATATGCTGAATTTGCTGAATTCTACCGCTTAGAATTTTAAGCAGTAACTGAATTGGATCAGGATGAAGACTGGTGTGGAGTGAGTTCGTAATGTACAAAGGAATTCCTAACCTCCTCATACTGTTTCTACTGTAAGACAAAGTCACAGTACATTTCTCAAAAAAATAGAAATGGAAAAACAATCACTGTCAGAACTTTCTGCTTTGAGAGTTACAAGGCACAAATTGTTAGAAATCCTTCACCAGTAGGGATTTGGAACACGCTTTTGGTTTAGCTTTTCACAAAACTCTGGCAACTGCTCAAGAAGCTGCGGTGGAAGCAAAACATGGTGAGTAAAACAAATCATAAGGGCAAAGCCTGCCTAATAATATAAATCATTTAAAAGGTAGTAGATCATTATGTGTTTAGGAAACAAGTTTTCTATTTGAAATATACTTTGCAATAATGACTACAGCGTTGCTACAGGAATATATTAACATTAGACTGATGATTAAACATAAAATTAACTTCAAAAAATTTTGGCTGTTAAAGAGCAAGATACATTAGAGGACGGAGCAGGAGATTGCCAGAATGATATTCACAGTCATCTTAAATGGCAGATTATGCAAAGAAAAACCTATACAATGTAACAAGGTAAATTGCACTTTATTCACTGACAAGCTTCAGTAGGAATATTTTGAATAAAAGTTTATTCAGCTTAGTTTTTTGGAAGACATCTCTTTTTCAGGCTGTTGAATCTTTGATATTTTCAATCTGCAGAACTACATAGCAGTCATGGGTTTGTTCTTACAGCTGAAAGTACCTCCTTGTCTATTTTGCTTTTAACATTTCTAACAGCTGTTAGAACCATTCAAGGATTTTCTCTGCTTCTTGAGACACTGAGATCAGAATTTCCACCCTGTCTTTGTCTTTAAGGGTTTTTTGTTATGAAAAGTAATCAGAGTATTTTGAATATCTTCCAGGGCAAAAATTTGGATGCTTATGAGAACTCAGATGGAGCTGAGTGAGCTGGATGTCCACTCAGCAAATAAGTTAAGTGTGCATGGCTGTAGAGTAGGGGAAGGTACATGGGTTTGAAGCAAGCACTATTGTGTTAAGCACAGATCAGCCACCAAATTTCTTGACCTCTGAAACTAGGAGTGGCTTTCATCTTGCTTAGCTTCAGATATAACACTTGCCATCTAAGCTAACCATGCTAAACTCAGTTATGAGATGAGAAAATTGAGCCTGACACTCTAGTGGACTCTATACGCCCTTCCTGATGTCTTTTGGGCTTAGGCTAATGTAGTCCAATGAATTACTGCTTCATTTTACCAGCAAGTACAATTAGGGCCACTCTCATGGCCAAGTTAAAGCTCTAATTAGTAAGACATTGAAATAGGTAACTGCTCTCCCTCAGACTGGTGTCCTCTGTCATTCTGTAAGACTATGCCCAAAAAGCCTGATGTCTAAAGGGCAGGATATTAGCAACATAGCCCACCCTGCTCTGAGAGGTGTGATGAGGGAGATCTCCCTGGTGTGTGCTGTGAGACCAATGAGCTGCTCACAAATAGCACTCTGCCAGCTTTCTGAGGCATACCCACAGATCATGGCCTGAGCCCGTCAACAGGATGTCAGGAGATTCATTGGACCAAGAATGAAGGCTCTGACAACTGTCAAATGTATACTACAAGTGTATTTCTATGCTCTTGACTGACATATTTAAGCTCTGAAATATTCTCTTCCACTTTCCTTAAGACATCTTGGGCAGCTTTGTCATTTGTCAATTATTATTTTATTCGGTTTCATTTTACTTTGCAGCCTATGGATGCCTTAGTTTATTACACAACCTTGTGTAATGTCCTTGATGTATTGTTATGACCACTTTGCCTCCACCTGTATCTGATAAGAACTGCTATTCCATTTACTTTTCATTGGGAGGACAGTTTTTTCTTATTATACAAGTGTTGGGTATTTGATCAGACAATTAAGAAAACTTGGAACAGAACATAATGAGAGGCATGATGGTCTTTAAGTTGTCTGCCACTCTTGGTATGTTAATTTAAAGCTTTGTTTTATTATAAGGTCACAGCAGAACACTGTAACTTTCTGTGTAACATCAGTCATAGGACTAATCAGCATTAACTCCTTGCAATAATAGCACATCTATTACCCATAGAAAAATGTCTGACAGATTTGTTCTTGTTTAAGATTGAATGGTGTTCCCAGGAAACTTATGGCCATTTGTTGGGATTTAAGCCCAGATGGAAATTAAGCACCACACACAGTTCAACAATTCAAGCACGGTAACAACTGTAAATTTTTATAATAATAAGAATGAAAAAGGAAAAAACAAGTGATGCACAATGCAATCACTCACTGACAGATGCCAGACACCCCCTCCCAAATCCAAATCAGCCACCCTTCCAGAAAACTCCCCCCAGTTTATACACTGGGCATGACTCTCTATGCTGTGGAATATCCCTTTGGTCAGCTAGGGTCACCTGTCCCAGCTGTGCTCCCTCCCAGTTTCTTTTGCATACCTCCTCACTGGAAGAGGATGAGACCAAAAAAAAAAAAAAAGTCCTTGACTTACAATAAACGTGACAGCAAAAAAACAAAATATCAGTGTGCTTTCAACACCATTCTTATTCTAAATCCAAAACACAGCACTGTAACAGCAACTGAGAAGAAAGTAACTTTACCCTAACTGAAATCAGGACACAATTACAGAGTTTTTACTCCCTTCTCTATCAAAATAAATAGATGAATAAGTAGTTGAGAAGGGATAAGTCTGTACCTCTGAGACGAGACTGAAAAGGCAAGCACCTTATGTAGGCAATTTAGGTACTGCATACAAATTGGTATGAATGCATAAAAATCTATATGGAAGGTAGAAGTAGTAATATTTTAGTTTATTAAGCAATAAATTTTTTTACAAAAGTGAAAAACCCTGTAAGGGTTAAGGAAGAATGGGAAGACAATGTCACTGTTGTTACCTTACATGGAGGCACTTAAAGGATATGTAGATGACAGCTCTTTAAAAAAAATGGTTCAGAACACCAAAAAGAGACTATTCCATTTAGGGACAAGCTGGAGAAGTACATGCCATACTCTGTCATGTTAGTATATTCTTATATTTAGAGAGTACATATTATGGGTTGTTATTAACAGTAAATTTAAGGTATGCTTCAGTCAAAAGCAGAACATATTTTCAGAACTTCTGTTTTAAGGCCCAGTTCTTACTGTGAAGAAAAAAAAATCTGTTAAGGAAAAATGTTGGCAGACTTATTACAAAGGCTTGAATTAAAAAACAAAGTAAATAGGGAAACAAGTACTCTGTGTCCTCAGATTACCAACCCTTCACTCTATGACTCCTGGAGAGAACCACACACTGAGTTCTGTAAACTCTACTTTGAAGGCAGAAGTCACAGATGAAAACTTTTCAGTTTAATCAAAGAGTTGGAAGTCATAAAGGGCCTGGGAAGTCTGGAAGCGGGTTTTTTGATTACAGTGATAAATGGCTTTTAGTTCCTAATGTATCATATTCACAATTGAATGTAGTTTGATTTCTTTTTGCAAATACCCAGAGCACGATTTGTGTATACATTTGTCACTGTCACAGCTTGGGCTCATTATATTGCAGTCCAAGACAAGTACATCCTCTGTCTGGAGGTCTAATTCTTCCCTTCACGGACACTTGTGGTAACTAGGGTAGCCTTGGGAAGAACCAATTGTTTTCTCTTCCACTTACTTCCATCCGTGTTAGCCCTGATATTGGTCTGCTTGTTATACCTCTGTTTCCCTTGTGAATAAAGTCTTACGTATCCTACCTTGAATAGTACCCTTTTCTCAATTAAACCCACGCTCAGTTCTAATCTTTGCAATTTTCCACTTGCCAACACATTGAGTATTTTTCCCTTGTGTTTTCCTTCTTGTTGCTTTCATCTTCTACTGGAAATTTTAAAATAGCTTATCACCTAGTATTCTCTTGATTGCCTGAGATATGCCTTTTGTATTGAGTGACTTGAAAGCAGCCTCACCTCCTAGAACTGAGAGTACGTAACTCTAAATGGGGATTTTCCCAGTTGTAGCAGACTGGTGTTTTCCTGACTGCTCCTACACCTGTTATTTTTTAATTGTGAGAAAAAGAAATTAAATAGTGTCCTTCTAGGTAATTCCTTTCACTTGAATTATTAAACCTTATATTGAAAATTATGCAATTTATCCATCAGGCAGTTTTCTTTATGCTGGAGCCCACGAGATGAGAATCAGTGAGGTTACATTTCACACCGCATTACTCAAACGAGTGAAGTGTCTCTTGTGAACAGCTCAACTGTCACAATTTTGAAGCAGCACTGTTAATGCCCAACTTGATTTTCTACTTCAGCTTTTCCAGGAAGTCTTTCCATTCTGAAATTGTACTCCTGACTTTATTTTTTTTGTACTCTCATTTTAAGCTGAGTTCCCCTTTGTGCTCTGGCAGGGACTGCAGCTCTCCAGCTGTCTGCTTCTCATTTCCCCAGTGTCCCATGGAGAGCTTCAGGAACAGTAGTTAAGTGTTGCAGGTCAGTGACTTCTTACAACAAGAATACTAAATGCCAGATTGTTCCTCAAAGAATAAATAGAAGCTGGTCCTTAGTGCTTCAGGAGATTTAGTTTTATGGTTTCCAGTCCCTTTCCTGTTTGTCTCCTTTTGGGCTGAGAGGCTTCTGTTCAGAACAAGCTGAGCCAGTCGCTTGGGTGAGACTTTGAGGATCAGTGTTTACCTTTTAATTTGAAAAGTGTTCTTCATTAACACAGTCCTCTGCTTGATTTTTGGTTTGTTTGGTTTTTTGGTGTTTTTTTCTCCCTAACAAGTGTCATGGAATCAGAGCTTATGTATTTTTGCTGTCCCTTCAGAGCTCAATTTCAAATATCCATCTTAGTCCACAGTTCTGCAGTTCCCTGCATGACAGCTTTCAGAAGGGGTGTTACATGAGGATACATACATAAGGATATACATGTATTTTGTATATCCGTTATGTTGCCTTTCAGTGGCAAATTACTGATATGGTGAGGATATTCGATGTTACTCATACCTATAATACCTATTATAAGTAATTTACATATATTACAGTTAATAGAATAGGTAATACCTAAAGCATTTTTGAGACCTCATACCTGTTGCTGAACAGTTTCAGCATGACTGCTGAAGAAAAAATGAAAGATCAGTAGTAAGACACCTGGGGTGGTGTAAGCCAGGCTTATTGACAGCATTGAAGCCCTTATGAGATATCACTGATACAAGGCATTCTTTACCAGAGATGGTAGTCTTTACTATGTGCTGAACACAGTGGGGTCATGGCTTTACAGCTCATAGGTGCTACCTTACAGTAAGGAATAAATCAACAAGTTTATTTTTTCTATGGTGCTATCATTCATCAGCCTCTCATTACAGAAGGTTCATAGTGCCATTTGTGTGGGTTGTCATCGCTAATCTTTGCCTCTGTGTGATGACTCATTGTCTAGCACTTTTTTTTTTTTGTCTTTTGTCAGTACACAAATTTTAGGAATGGATGAAAAATTCTGTGATTAAAAAAAGGCTAATTGTACAACAGTTCCTGAAAAGCTGGTGAAAAGCACACATAAAGTGTCTTATAGAATTCTCAGATTATCTTCTGAAAACTTCCTTCATCCTTAGGGAAGCTCTTTACATCACATATATAGAACGTTCTGATTCCTTAGCGTGGAGCTATGTTAATTTCTCCTTGAGTCCTTGGTTTTTTCTTGTTCTGGTCTAGACCAGATTAGACAGAACAGAGAAATATTTAATGATGTAATAGTCTTGTTCTAAGACCAGTCTGCTTCTGAAATATTCATAGGAACAACATGATGCAAGCATAACTGTGCATGAACATTCAGATTTTTAAAATTTTTAAATTTTAAAAATGTAATAATTTTTAAATTAATTTTTGAAAGCAAACCTATCCTAGAAATCTGACCAACTTCAGATTTTTATTTGATAAGTCCTAACAGACAGTAGAATATCTTCCATATTCCATTTAGGCAATAGCTATACTCCAGCTTATTAGAGTTAATAGTTGTATCAGAGGAAAAACTGTGCCATGCACATAGATGGATGAGGTTCAAGATTCTCTCAAATGATTACATTGCCTGTATATACCATTCAGAGATTTCTAACACACAGAGAAAAATCTAGATCTACCCATCAATGGGAAAAGGACTAAAACTTATTGTGTAAAATATCTGTAGCTAGTAATGACTGATACCCCACTCTTAATAAATATGCTTTTCTTGGCTATTAGTTAAAATGGAAGTGAGAGAAAAATTAAAATTAAAAAAGTGGCTATTTTTCATACAAAGACACATAATGTATTAAAATGTCATGTAAAAGATGCACCTACATACAAAATTTTGGGCTTGTTTTCAGCTGGTTTTGGTACTCCATGTCATCTGTGGGTGGCTGACTACAGCTGAACTTCAAATTAGTTTTGTAATTTTTGTGTCTGTCAGGCAATCTGTGAAGCAGCTGGTGGGGCTGCAGACTCTGTCTTGAGTTCTCTGTGAGGAATTCCTGTTTTCAAGAATTCTGCTTCTCTTCCCAGCTTCATTTTTCATTTCTCCTCAGTTTCCTTTGAGGTTCTCAGAATGTCAGAAGGAAACAGACCCAAAAATGTTTCAGTAGGTGAGACAGAACAATTAAGCTGTAACTGTATGAAGAGACACAAAAGAAGCCCATCAATCCTTTATCCTAGTGAGATAACACCAAGTAGCATTCATTATGCTGCAAGGGCAATATGGTTCATTGGTCATTCATAAATACAAGAGATTTCAGACCAAAATCAATTAACACAAAAAATTTGTTAATATTCAATGGTTTAAAGCGTTTTGTCAAGCTCTTATTTTCTGTGATTTTTATGTTGTTCAGAGGTTGTAATTGATAATCATATCTTACAGAATATCTTTATCGTGCTATTTTGTTGCTTTCATTTCATTTTTTCATGTACCACTAAGCTAAATCAGTGTCCCTAGAAAAGCTTCCTCCTCTCAAAACCAGGGTGTGAAGGAGAGATATAATATCTTCCCAGCCAGTTTCTTATAACGTCCTCTGTTAATTATGTCAAGTACTCTGAATACCCAAATAGTAGCAACTGGTATCTGTCTTTCCATTGAAAGACTTTATTCCTTAATAAATCAACTTTTTCTAACTTTGAAACAACCAAGAAGAAAAAGTATGACAGGATAATTCTAGGACCACCTGAAACCCTTTAAAAATAAAAGAAATATAGTAATCAAAATTTTCTTTCCTGTTTTTAATGCAGATTTATGAACATCATTAAGATTTTATATACATTGCAGGTATTCTGAAGAGATCACAGCTATTTCCATTAATGCAGTAAATTTTGAGGACAGTAAAATGTCAGTTACTCTGGAAATACTGAAGTTCTATTAACTGCAAAGAATGTAATTAGTTTTCTGTCTGTGATTCTTGGCAAGCTATGCTTCCTTATTCACTCAATGACAGAAATATCCAAGCAATTAAGACATTAAAATTATGAGGGAGTGGTGGGAGGAAGGGGAAAATAAGAACAGAAAAGAGGATAATAACTCAAAATATGTATTTATGTTAAAAAATTATACAGTGCTCTCTCACTATATCATAATCAAGGGGATTTTCCTGTTTTTAGGAAGGGCTATCTTTTCACAAATGCAGTAATAATAAATACATTTTATTTTCACTCAAAGAGGAAAAATATTTACAAATATCTTTCTCACTCTTACTTAAATATTTTTAATAGAAGGCCTTTATAAACTGTACAGTGGCCCGTATTTGCAAGATAGGTTTACCAGATGTTCCAAGACTATGGAAAGTAGTGGAACCTGGTTAATAAAGAAACCATGCTACCAAAGTAGGAAGTTATCTATAGGCCTATGGAAAGCAGTCATTAGGAAAGGGAACTTTTGTGATAAATAGCATAGCTGTGTCAGATAACATACATTTTGAGGTTGTCCAAAGGATCTCCAAGGGGCAGTGATGGCAAAGCAATAGCCAGCTGCTTTGGGAACCCTTTATCCCATCATGGCACCTTTAGGTCAAAGTTCATTCAGAGCTCTTTCTTGCTCCCAGAGCTCTGAATTTAGAAGAATTTTGTCTGGAAAAAATTAGCTTCCTGAGCACCTTAAGCCTAATGAAGCCTGGCTATGGCTTGTTCCTTGATGAAAGATCTGATGGGAACATGGGTCAGGAGCCCTTGGCTGTGCCCTGTGCTCCTGTGGCATCTTTCTGTAGAGTACAGGCTGCTGCAGTCACAGGAGAGTGGCCAGCAAAATAACACCTAAAAGATGGTGGAGTGAATTTCCAAATATTCACACCATGTGCTTTTGTCTGCTCCTTATATTAGTTTTGTAGGCACTTAATTATCATTGAGATCTCTACCTCTTCTGATCAAAATTGGGCAGCAAGCTCCACAAAATATTTATCTAATTTTAAAAAAGTTACTACAGAATATTAAGATTCTGGTCTTTAACCCTCTACAGTAAAATAAAACAGAAGTAAATATGGTCTGTAGTCTCTCTTCAGTTTCTGCATACCTGACCACAGCAGACAGTCTTATCAGCATGTTCACTGTGTATTTACTGGTCATGTGTCACTGGTGCCTGAAGGCAGTCTCACTTCACTGTAACAGATGATAAAACTTCAATTTTCACTGAACGTGCCCAAACATATTTCTCCTTTTCAAGAATAAATAGTTAATTTCTTCCAAAACAATGAGTGCCAATGTGATTATAGAAGTGCTGATACTGTCCTGAGAGATACAAAGAGTAATAGTCTCCTCTGCCAGGAGTTCTTTGCTGAATGCCTGGATAAATGCCAGCTTTTGGAAAGATCAGTAGCTGCACATTAATCAATACAGATATGTACCTCACCATGAGCTTGGATTTAGTGCTCCCTTAAAATTCATTTTGCAAAACCCCTTGAATTAAGAACCTCACTTCTTTTTCTTTCTGCATCACAGGTTGCTCTTGGAGATGACATGTATGGCGTTCAGATATGAGGTGAAAATAAATACCATTTGCACATGTACTCGCCCTGTCTGTTGGGGACAGCAGCTTGCAGCTCCATGCCTGTTGTCAGCACAGTGAAGTGGCCTGCCTTGCAGAGACCAGTGGGACCAGCTGCCTCTCCAGCAGGGGCAGGTGAAGTTGACTTGGGAGCTCTGTTGTTGGTTATACCTGTGGCTGTAGCACAAGGACAGAAAGGGAAAACCCATTCTTTTTTAAGGGGACTGGAAACAGCAAAAACTTCAGGTATAAGTAACAGCAAAATAAAGTATTACAATGCTGGGTTTTCTTTGCTGTATAGTTGCAAAAGAAGGACAAGAGACAATGCAGTGGAAAGTGGAAGTAAAGCTTTTGCAAAAAAAATGGCATTGCCATTATGAAGATCAAGCTCTTTCAACACACTTGTATGCCTGTAAAGTCAGCTTTAAAAAGTCAGTCACTGATACCTATGGCTCTTCTACCACCTGTTTTTGCTCTTTTCCCCTTAAAGCAATCATTTATATATTTCTTAATCTCCTTTATTCTAAAAAGAAAAACAATCAGAGCATGTCACTGTAATGAGAGAGGGTCTGTGTTATCACCAGCATAGACAGAAAAGCATCTGTGAGAGTCTCAGGCAATATGGTTTTACTCCCCTTTATTTAAATAGGACAGATTCCTCACATCTGTTAGTCTCTAGCAGCAATTCCATTAATTTCAGCGGGGGTAGATTAATTCTTAACTATGCTGAACAATCAAATACTTATCTCGTTTTGTTTAACATTCTTCCTATTTTGTGTGTTTCATTATGTACAATGCCTCTTACAGAAAATTGTGCTAGTAATACTGCAATACAATTAAATTTGTCATATGCCATCTCTGATTACCAGAGCTTAGCAATCAGTCTGAAGGGTTTAGTTTGGGGATTTTTGGGAGATAGAAAGCACAAGGTCAGATACCAGAAGGAATGAAACTGCAGGTTAAAAAGCTGCTGTGAAGAAATCATTCCTGGAAATGTTTTTGTTGAAAATATTCTCATACAAAAGTTAAGACCTAGGGACCTGATCTAGCCTGAAATGAACCTGAGATCCTGAAAGGCCTTTCTGAGGATATTATACACAGTTGTAATGATGCACATATCTGAACATTTGATGGCAGGAAAACCCCTGAAAACCTTTAAAATTATTTAATATAAATTTTGTTATACATTGTCTGGATAAGAAATTCCTTTTAATGAAAAGAATTGATTTCTAAGTGGCACAAACCCAAACCCTCTTCATATCAAAGTTCAAGTCAGTTCTTTCAGAAACTGCAAGAATTGGAGCATGTCTATCCAAGTTAGCACTGCTTGGTGTGTTCCTTTGGAAGACGCTACATTTCAAACTAATTTTTGGACCAGAATGTGAATCACAGGCAGAGGGGCCACAGAGTCCTGCCTGGTTTTCTGTGTATGTATCTGTCTTATACCACAAAACTTATTATATAACTGAAAAACCTTAATGTAAATTAACAGCTATTATTAAGATCTATTATTAAAACCTATATTAAAAGCCAAATTATAGCTGGACACATAGATGTGCTCAAAGCCCAGAAAGCCAGCCATGTCCTGGGCAGCATCCAAAGGTCGAGGGAGATGATTCTGCTCCTCCACTGTGCTCTGGTGAGACTCCGCCTGCAGAGCTGCATCAGCTCTGGGGTCCCAGCACAGGAAGGACATGGACCTGTTGGAGAAAGTCCAAAGGAGAGTCACAAAGATGAAAAGAAGGATGGATCACCTCTTCTGTGAGGAAAGGCTGACAAGGTTGGCGTTGTTCAGTCTGGAGAAGGGAAGGCTGCAGGGTGGCATTATTGCAGCCTTTTGGTACTTAAAGGGGGCTTACAGGGAAGTGGGGACAAACATTTTAGCAGAGCCTGTAGCAAGAGGACAAGGAGTAATGATTTTAAGCTAAAAAGGGGTAGAATTAGACTACATATAAAGAAAAATTTTTTCACTGTGGGGGTAGTGAAACACTGGAATGGGCTTCCCTGAGAGGGGGTGGATGAAAAGATTCTTTGAAAAGATTCAAAGTCATGTTGGATGAGGCCCTGATCAAACAGATTTAGTTGAAGGTGGCCCAGCACATTGCAAGGGTGTTGGACTAGATTATATTTAAAGATACCTTTCAACCTTTTTTATGGTTCTATGAAATGTCAGTGAACCACATCTATTTCTGCACCAAAAATTTGATTACAGATTTCCCATCTTCTGCAAAAATTCTCATAGCTGTAATTCTTTTCACTTTTAAAGGAGCTGAGTGCAGTTCCCATCTGCATTATCAAAAGCCTTACTGCTTTCATGATTCCAACCTACCACATGCAACCAGCTATCACCATGGTGCAGTGACTGTGCAGCCAACCTGCTTCTATGCAGCTGCAGAGAGTAACACAATAATTATCCTGAATGACAAAATAACTACCTTCCTACCTCTGCATTTAATGACATAACTGTGGTCTCTTGTTACCCCTAAAAAGACAAATATTAAACATACCTGTGTTTAATAGATAATATTGACACTTTCCAGAGCTTCATTAGTACTGACAAATTGTCTGTGTGGCATAACAGTGCAGAGGTACCTAATCTGCTTCTCAATGAGACATCTTAAATACTACAAGGAACGGTGTAATATTTGAGTGACACACATAGCTAAGTTGACTTTAGTGCTTGTAGTAGCCAAGCTGACAGCTCATTAGGGGATGCCATGCAGTTCAGTGCAACAGGCAGGCAAATTTTACTGCAGACAGGAAGTGAATATTCAACAAGAATCAGCCACGTACAAAAGATGTTGTGACAACAGGCCTTTTTAGCAGACACTGTATAAACAACTAAAAAACTCCTTAGGGAAATTGCTTAAATAACTCCAATATGATGTCCAGCAATTAAAAAGTGCCCAAGATGGCAGATGTCACATCTGTAACATAAATCTGGTAAGGTATTATCTCTGTCTCCACCTGATAGAGACTTTGCCAAATGTGAACCTGGGTTCAAGGACAGATGATGGTTGCAATAGGCCACACTGAACCCACAGGGAACTGCAGTCCCAGGGGTGGCCAGATCCTTCCCCACATGTCACACTGTATGAACTTGGAATAAAAATGAAGACTTTTAATTAATTTTGCATTTGTAGAATTACAATTCCTTTGTATTGCATAGCTTTCTGCTATTCCATTTCCCCTATTTTTTCTAGTATCCCTAGCTTCTAAGTTTAAAGTTAAAGTGAATTAAACATTAGTTTCTCCTTGAATTTTGCCTTTTCTCACACCCCCCTCATGGAGCCACAGCATATTATAGTTTCCATGAAGAAAAGAAATAACTTCCCATTCCACATATCCTTGTCATGACCAGGTAACCAGGTCACCTGTGGGTTCATTTCTCTGGTAATATAGTTGGATGCTGTAAAACAGCTTTGTTAAAGAACAATCATTTATTCATTTTTTTTCACCTTTTGAGAAATTTTCTGTCTTTTACTCTCTCTGCTGATCCAATCCCTCTCATTCAGTCAGTCCTTACAAATGTGCAAACCTGCAAATGTGTTTGTATGCTGCCTTTATCTTGTTCTCATTTATCACCAAATATCCCCTTCCTCAGCATTCAGTTCAGCCAACAGGAATCGTGTCATATCCTCTGGAACATAGTATTGGGTTTGCTGTAGCAAAGTAATATTTTTGGAAGAATGCAGAAGACTCAAATGATAAAGCACTTCTGTGGTGTATCTGTGTTGATACAAGGTGAATGAGGACTCAGTCCAGAAAAGCACAGCAGTCACTTAACCTGAAAAATATCTCTGCCTTCCCTCTAAATTTGAAATACCTATTTTTAGCCATACTGATATGTTTTGACACCAGTCACAGAAAAAAAAAAAAAAAGATCACTTTAGCAAAGGGAAAGAATAAAATAAATTCTCCGAGATGCCTGATATGAATGACATTAATTTTCAGAACAGCAGCACAAAAATTTGAAAAAGTACATTGCAAAGGAGATAGCTTGAGAAATTTCTTTCCATCACAGTGCTATACTATTTTTATAGCTTAATGTAAAAAAAATGTCTCAGCAGCTTAGCTGCAGCCCTAAGAGAGGGCTGTTGTGATATGTAGCTGCCTTGTAAACCTCATGTTAAGTGATCCAGGAAATGTCCTGGCCCTTAAATAACGACATGACAAGATACAAGGAATTAGACACGTACAAGGCAGCCAGGATGAGCTTTCTGCATTTTCACCTGGGATCTTGGAGCAAGAACAGAAACCTTAAACAGAACGGCAACAATGCTGTTGCTAAAGTTTAAGTGTTTCATCTCAAAAACAAAAGAAAGCAGGCTTTGGTTTGTTTTTCTAAACTTAGGTGACAAAATTTCCAGACTATACATATTCATCTCATTATTGGAAAATATTTCTGTGAACAAAGAAGCTGGGGACACAGTGAACATCATGAAAATACAATGTGTGTACTTTGAAATCAGGCTTTTTCTAAGTGCTTGTTTTTCATGGAGTTTTTCACTAGCTGCCTAGATCTATAGATACAAGATGGAAAGAGCCTATTTCAAAGTGGCAAATACAGTTCAAAAGACTGCTGAAAAATGCAGGATTGAGTCCTGGAATCAGATATTTGGCATATGAATGAGGCTCTTCAGCTCTTTCATAGCCTGTCTCATACAAAATCACTATACTGTAAATTTCTGAGAGTGTAGTCTTAGAACATGAATCCTAATGAAACTGTCTTATTAGCACAGCCAAATCAATGTGTAGAAAGAACTTGAATTTAAATTTAAAAAAGAATCCTTTCTAATTATTCAGCTTCAGAGAAAATGTGCATTGACATTCAGAAGAGTAAGTTATTTTTAATCAAGATCACATTTATGAACGGTGACAATAGCTTTTGGGGTTACCTTCGCTATGTGTAAGCTCATATCTTTTACGTGTAGGGACAAGATTCTCATGTTTCTGTGTATTACAGAGATTTGGGTGTGAAAATCTGTGCTGAAACTTTGACATTCTTTTGGATTTCTAGTGCTGTAAATTAGAAAATTCAGGAAAGAAAAAAAAATGAAAGCCTTAAGCCTCTAAACATTTGTACAGTATATGGTTTGGCCATTGATAAAAGCAGCAGAGGTAAGAGGAAGAGCTGCAAAAATGCTGGTGTGCTAAGGATTGCACTTTTGTTGTGTTCTGGATACCTTTTTGCTCTCTCTCTGAACACCATTACCAATATAATCTGCTAGATTGAATAGCAGGGATTCAGTTGATGAGGTCTGGCTGCAGCACATACCAAAATCAAAGCCTCCAAACATATAAACATTCATACTGGAAACATACATACAGGAAAAAACTGATGAGGTCTGGCTGCAGCACATACCAAAATCAAAGCCTCCAAACGTATAAACATTCTGTATTTACATACAGGAAAAAAACCCAGAAGCTTAAATGGATTGTAGCATATATAAAATAGCATCAGATAATATGCATCAGATAGCATCGTGGCTATCTCATAAAAGCACAAAATATATACACTCATTTCAGCTACTGCATGACTGGTTTTGACAGTGAATGCCTGAGAAAATTGCAGCCCAATTTAATTGCAGCCCAATTGCAGCCCATATGTGTAATGGAAGTTTAAATACCATAATTAATACCATAATAAATACCATAATAAGTGTGTATTATTCATCTAGATCTAAACAGTGATTCAGAACTTCTTATAAAAACAAACGTTCACAAAAATACTTACATAATCTACTGAAATCTCATAAGAACAGAGAAAATTGTAGCGATATTAATATTGTGTATTCACTAAGTGGAAGAACAAAACTGACAGCCCTAGAGAGATATAAATTTGCAATGAATCACTCTTTCAGAATTAAATGTGCAAACTAAAGCAATTAAACTATAAGACACTGTATCAGTATTCTCTCCCTGGAATGGGGGTAGATCAACTCAAAGAACAATCTGTTTGCAAAGCTGTCAGTAGTGAATGGAGAAAGGGTTGTCTTGCTGCTTCTGGTGCTGAATTCTGGTGCTAAAACCAGTCTGATTCAATCCCAAAGTCAGGCACCCTGACAGGGAGGGAGAGATGTGGCAGAAGTGGTGAAGTACCTGATACAGGAACCCACACTGATACTACTGATAACTCATCCAGAAATGCTGAGCTAGCACAGCTGGCCCAGAGGGACATGAGTGACAGTCCATCACTTTATACTATAAAAGTCCCTTCCTACTCTTTAATGGTGGGGTCTCCTAATACACCCCTTCTGGGAATGTGTGTGGAGATTCTTCCCTTGAGTGGGCATGCTCCTCAAGGTTACTTCTCAAGGCTGAGTGAAAGAGATTTTCCTATGGTTATGGGTATAGGTGAGTAGCATCAATCTCTACTTAATAATTGGGTTTTTTAGCTCTAATATAACTGCATCAATAGAACTTTAAAAAGAGTGCACTGTGCTACTTGTTATAGCCACTTATGCTGGGTGGCAAATAATTCTGGTTATGATCTTTTAGTCTAGTCATTACCATAATAAATAATTTCTTTTTACATAAATATATGTGGTTTGTCATCCTTTATACTGAAGGATGAAGTTGTGTAAAGGACAAATTACACCTATGCAATCCTATATACTCCTTTAGACATAAAATATTGAAAAAGTTTGAGCCTGATACTGAATTCAGCCACACTTAGATTCCTGCCAGAGATGGAATTTAGAATGCAACTTGGAGGGCTTCTAATAAACATTGTCTGAAGCTCCTATTTCTGCCCATGACAGCCACCTAGACACATTTCAAAGCTAAAAGTTTTTACCTTGTAGGCATAAATCAAAGTGGCTTGCTGAGAGTGCAAAAAATTTTGCTTCACAGTTTCTCAGTTTTTTTGTCACATAGGCCACAGCCTAAAGTTGACTCTCTGTAACATCCTCTTCCATGTGACTAGGTAGAGGCCTTTTCTTTGTCCATCCCTGTTAAATCTACAGTAGTTGTGCATAAGGCTAAGTAATATTAAGGGAAGACTAAGACATTTCTCAAAGCTAGATAAAGAGGTATAATTTCCTTTTGTTTTTTCTTTCTTCCTCATCCATCCTTATAGCCTATCAGATTACTCCCTACTGCCCCAGATGTTTGTCAAAGTAATTCAGTCAGCCTTTGCTCTGCTTTTTTTTGTCTGCCTTTGGCATTCACCCCTCACAGACTCCAGATTCTGGAGGCTCCTCTTCTCCCTTGGAGTCTGTTTATCCAAAGCCATAAAGTGCAGTGCAGAGCAAGGAGGGCTCAGTTTCAGAACTGCTGTGGTCAGATTGCACAGGGAAATGAGGAGTCTGATATGCTGTGGAAGAAGCTGAAAGTAAGCAAAGATGCGTAGCACCTCACTCGTTTTTCAAAGCAAATATCATCAGTTTAAAGGTGAAAACAAAAATTGAAATAACAAATAGATAAAAGGGTGGTGATATTCATTCTGACATTTCTCTTTAATGAAGCCACAATTGCTATTTAGTTACACTGACCAAACTTTACAATGAAACACAATTCATTTAGATAAAAGTTATTATAATCTCAGTCACCTAGAAATTAATTAAAAGTTGTATTGGTACTAACAGATAACAATTCACATAGATGGAAAATTAACTTTGTGACTTTCTCTTTTTCTGATTTTCTTTTTCTTTCTGCTTTATATCTTTGTATAGAGCAAATAGAACATAACAATGTGGAATAATGATAATGAAATTCTTCACACTTTCATAGCTTGCTCCATTACCCTTTGCTTGAAAAGAATGTACTGTGCTCTGTTCTGGCCCAAGAAAATAAAGCTGCCAATTATTACTTTCTATTTCATCCTAGAAACTATTTACCCAACCAGTACAGCAATACATAGCAAAATAACACCTACACAACAACTAAACAATTTCTATATTTACAAACAGAAAATTACCAAGTAAATTTTAAATTGAAGAGATAAAGTAAGAGTTGACATCAAGTTTTTAAAGGATTTTCCTAATACTTAGGAATTTTCCTACCTACTTTTGTTCTGCATAGTTCCCTGCCAATATAAATAACAAAAGTAGACATAAAGGTCAGTCAATATGCTGGGGGACCATCAGTGATCTTTCCTTCTACAGTTTGCTATTGCTTGACAAATTGCAAGTGCTGAAAGAAAGAACATGAATCATTATAAATACCATAGTGCATTTCAGGACATCATTTTCTTAAACTTTTTGAGTCAGATTATTAGAAAGACTGAAAAAAACCAGCCTATATTCCCTATTGGAATATTGTGATTTAAGCAGCATTTGGATTAAAATAACACAGAGTTGGTTTTGATTAAAACACATGATATGGAAATTTTTTCCATGTGATATCTATGGGATATGGAAGCCACATCCATGAGTCTGGAGACCTACCCATCCTTCACTGAATTCAATGGAATAACTACCCCCATCTTTTTCAATGGATTTTGTCTCTATATTTATTCCTTGCAGACCTTGTTTCATTATTGAGAGCTTCTATTTTGTCGATATTTACATTTTCTTTACTTCTTTGCTCATTCCACCTTCTGCTTTTGAAATTGTATGTGCAATCACTTCCCTGGCTCTACTAGAAACCCTTCCCTGACACATCCTATTATCATGTTTTCTATTTACATACTACACCATATTTACAAATGTTGACTAACTTTTGATAAACTCATCTAATTTGATCTTTTTGTGTTTGCTGCTGTAGCTAATAAGCTTCTCCCACTTAGAGCAGAATTTTGTACTCTTAAATTCATGGCATTACAGACAGCATTGCTACATTTATAATTTCTATTATTTTTGCACTCTGAGTCATCTAGTTTCTGTAGAAAGATACTCTGATGTTCACCTGTATTCACAGAATCTTGCACCTTCTGTCATCAGCCAGTTTTGTTCCCTTATTTCTAATGGGGCCAGGATCATTTTAGAAAACAATTAATGTGTGGGGTCACTACAGGATTCTGTCTCCCAAGAATGCCCTGGGCAAGCTCTTTTTCTTGCCACACTTGATTTTTCTCCTGCTCTGCTTTCAGCCTTAATTCCTTGAGGAATGCTGCTTCCTCCAGCCTACCAGTTTCACTTGCTTTTTATGAGTGGAACTGGCCAGAAGATATCAGTCTTGTCTAGGGTGCTCCTCCAGAACTAGGTATCACAGAGGCAACACAGAGACTCTGATTTGGCTCCCACGTTTCACACTTCTAGTTCAAGTGAGAGAAAGAGTGTTTGTTCCTAGCACACCTTTTTACTTGCCATCTCTTACTTTTGATATTATATGATAAAAGCGTTTTTTTCTTTCTGAAAATCACAAGCACTGGCTTCATATAAAGATTGACCTTTAATTCATTACTGACAATAAGCAAGCTCTGAATGTGTATTTGTTTAGCTCGCAGATATCCACAGGGACTACATACAAAAATAGACTGTGGCTCTGGAAATTACACAGGAAGAAATGAAAAATGTAACTCAAAGTGTTTTGATTTCCCTTGCTAATCACCAGGGGGAGGAACCCCTCTCATATCTTCTGGATAGAAAATCAAATACAATTCTTCACTTTGTATGTGAGAAGGTCATAAAAGCTGATTAACCCAGCCAGAAAGCTCTAATATATTCAGGAAAAAAAATTATGACGGGGTAGTAGACTTCACAAAGTACTTCAAAATGGAAAATATAATTATATTTTCATACATGCCACTTTTGACATTCCAGAATGGTATACCTTGATCTTTCTACTTGAAAACTGCTTTTAAAATTATTTTTAAAAGCCTATCTATTGTAAAATACTGACTATTTATTTTGACAGTTTTTACAGCTTATCTCAATTTAGGAAAAACTTGTTTACAACCAAGTCCAATTTCCAGTGTCCCTGATAGGTTTTGTTTATCTATAAATACACATGAATCTCTCTTTCTTGCATGTGGGAGGAACTCACAGAGTATTTTTTTTTTTTTTTTGTCTCATACCATCAGATGGCTTTTGGTCGTCATTCCACCCAAAAGCCATTTTCTGAAGCGCTTCTGAGGTCTGGACATCAAGGCTGCCTTAGGCAGTTGTATGAGGCTGAGCTACTGAGCTTTGGAGCCTGTGGTGTCCCACTGGCTTTTCACCTGCTTCCAAAGGAACCAGCTCTTCCAACCTCCTGCTTTAACAGTATCCATTAGCGCTCCTAACCTGCTTCCACAAGTATTTATTGGAGACTGGCAGTAAGGACAGAAAGATCTGAACTTATGACAAAACTGAGGACATTTTAGCAGACACTTGCTCTTGTAATGAAGTTATGTAAAGACAGGGCCTGAACTGTGTATATAAAACAGCAATATATTAACAGCATAACTTCTTCTGCTCCTCTGCATGAAGCTTCAGAGCTCTTGGTGGAGAGCAGAAAGTCAATGCCTGATGCCATTTTGATGAGTGAAAATTGTGTGCAGTCACACTTGGGGGAATTAAATTAAAAAATTGACATGCCCCAACCTTCTACACAGCTAGTAGAAAATAGGCTGTTAGCAGAAAGGACAAAGTGGGGATTATAAAGTCAGTCAAAAGTAAAAGTGGTTTAAAAGGAACTGAAATTGTAGGGCCATCAGAGTATCAGCATTCATAAAAAGCATATGCTCCTTTCTGAGACTGGTGCTTCCATAGGGAGACACTTTATTATAATGTCATGCTGAATTTAATGCTGGTCTGCTTTTCTGCAATGCTAGGAACACACATCCTTTAGCTTACTCTGAATTAAAACAGATATTTTGTCTCACTAATGTTTAAGAGGTCCAAATTATTTAACAGAGAGATTAAGATCTGAAACACAAACTGTTTTCTTTTATCAGAAATGAAAATTAGGGACTTGCGGTATTGTTCATTTTAATTTTTCTTGACATCAAAACCTATATCTAAAAATATATATTCATTGAAGCACAGTTTCGGAGTGAGGCATGAACTCCTTGCTGGATTTCTATAGCCTACAACATGTAGGAAATCAGATTAGATAATCGAAAAGTCCCTTTTGAGCTGAGGAAGTCTTAAAACCACCAGCATTGCTGTACAGTGCCACCTAATGACACAGAACAGCTCTCATGAGATCCATTCTCGAGGCTGTCATAGTGGGAAGGTCTGCAAGACACCACAATCAATACTTTATGGATTCTACAGACAACCTTAAAACATGTATGTCTACTAAAATGTCTAAAAACATGGGTATTTTACTCAAATACCATTCAGAAGTACAAAAAAAACCCCACAACCACGTGCAAAAGCAAAGTTTAGGTGTCTAGTAAGTGCACTCTAAGCTATCAGTGCTGTACTGACCTGTTGCCTACTTGCAAAGCTGTATAAGATCTTTGGCAGCAAGGGAAACAGAAAATCCTCTTTAAGACATAGAGCATGTTCTAGCTTAAGGAAACAAAGGCTTAGAATAGAATATTAGCGAGGTTACCGTGTCTGCAGGGGAAAAAGGCAGATGTTTTGTAACATTTCTCTGGTATACTGAAATTAGCTCTATTCAGAGACAGATGCTCCCCATTAAAAATGTGTCAGCCCTGTGGAATTCCCTTATTAACTTTGCTGTGAAATGTGTCACAGCATCTAAGAGACTACCTCCAGGCCGTAGCAGACAACCAGGATATTTTTCAGATATTGTCATTTGGTGTGGCACATCATCAGTTATCAGTATTACCATCTCCTAAAGAAACTGATGACTTGAAAACTTTATGGGGATAATTTAGTTCCCTACCTTGTTTCTTGAAGGTTCTTTAATTTTGTTGACCATAAGAGAATACTTTTATCTCCAAATTGGTCTTCCTCCAAGGTGCATGCTGTACTGAAATCCATGGTGAACTGTGAATGCATTCTTTAGAAAAATGTCTGGGAGTGGTTTCCAGGTTTTTGCAGTGTTCAGTTGTTTAAACCTATTTCTTCTTACAAAGACCATAGCCAAGGAGCAGCTACTGTGACTGCTCTTGCATTGGCTGGCTTCTGCCACTACAGTATTCTTTTGCATTTTTCATTTTCTGATTCGAGTGTGCTTCTTGATATGGACTCCTTGCACGGCCAGGGCCGTGCACTGGTGCTCTTGCTGGACTCAGATGCCATGTTGGCAGATACCTTGTGGGAGACCCCTGAACTGGTTTCCAAAAACCAGGTGCATCTGCATGACACAGCAGCAGCACCCATGAGCAGCAGCTGCCCTGGGGTCAGAATTGCTCTGTTATTGTTCATCTTTGCACTGGAGCCACTTCCAGAGCAGCTTACTCAGCAGTGGTTGGTCTAGTTCCAGCATGACCTGGGGGCCCTCTGTGTTTAAATCCATGCAGACTGTGACAGCCGTTTTAGCAGTTTGTTGTAATTAGATACCGCCTTGAAAACTTTGAAAGCAAAATGTTGTCTGCCAGCTAGTCATCTGATCAAATGGAATTGTTAAACTGTAAAGTTACAAGTACTTAGAGGATGATAAGGTGGTAAATCAACACATTAGACGTGTTTGTCAGAAACAAACACAGTCAATACAATGTCTTTCTTTACAGGGTAAATAACTCAGTTGGAAAGGTGTCAGTAGCACACTTTTATGCATTTGGACCTAAAAGGAACTGCTGGCAATGCAGCAAAGGGATCTGAATTGAACAATCATAAAAAGAGATGCACAGAGAGAAGTTTGGAGCAGTTTGACATTGAACTGGAATTCACTGCTTCAAGTGAGGCTCCACAAAGGTCCCAACTGGAGTCACAACTGGTCAATATTTTCATCAGCATCTTGGATAATGGAATGAAATGCACGGTTTATAAAGATTTCATCTGGCACTAAGTTCTAAGGAGGGTTTGGAGAACAGGCTCAAAATTCACACGACTCAGCTCAAAAGCAGTTAAATGAAATTCAGTGAGGATATATGTGAAGTACTGTGCTGAGAAAAATGATACCAATGAAAATCAGCAACAGTTAGAACCAGTTCCATGGATCTATACTGGTCCTCTGAAGTCAGAAAAATTTTGCCCAAGTAGTAATACAGGTTGACTATGTGTTAGCCATGTTGAAATAGGCTGATGCTTGAATTATTTGACACACATGTATACAACATTTTTTTTCCTTGAGAAGGAAGCAACAATAAAATTCTCATTCTCTGTGAAGAATGAGGCCATAGCCAGTGTTTTTTGAACAGTTCAACCTGTTCAGTATTTTGTTAATTCAGTTTTGACAGAATATGTGAGAATCACACAAGCCAACCATCTCATTTGGTGATTTTTTTTCCACTATTAGAATAAAATAAAATAATTAAGGTTGGAAAAGATCTCCAAGACCTTTGAGTTCAACCTTTGATCAAACACCATCATGCCAACTAAACCATAGCATGAATTATCTCTTAAACTCTTCCAGGGATGGTAACCCTACCACTTCCCATTTTAATACTTGACAAGCCTTTCCATTAAGAAATTCTTCCTGATGTCCAATCTGAACCTTCCCTTCAGGCCATATCCTCTTGTCCTATCAAGAGTTGCCTGGGGAAAGAGACTGACCCCTGTCCTGCTACCGTCTCCTTTCAGGTAGATGTAAAGAGTGATACGGTCTTTCCTGAGCCTCCAGACCAAACTCCAGCTCCCTTGATGCTCCCACTTGTCTCATTCTCTAGATCCTTCACCAGCTTTCTTACCATTCTCTGGACACACTCCAGCACCTCAGTGTCCTTTTTGAAGTGAGGTCCAAAACTGGACACAGGACTCAAGGTGCAGTGCCACCATAGCTGACTGCAGAGGACGATCAATTCCCTAGTCCTGCTGGCCCTGCTACTTTTGACACAGGCCCAGGTGGCCTTCTTGGCCTTCTTGTCCACCTGGGCACACTGCTGACTTGTGTTCAGCCACTTCCAGCCAGAACCCCCGGGTCCTTTAACGCTGGGCCATTTACCAGATCCTCTGCCCCCTGCCTGCAGTGCTCCCTGGGGTGGTTGTGACCCAAGAACACCTTTCCTTGTTGGTCAGCCCATTGATCCAGATCCTTCTGCAGATCCTTCCTAGCCTCCAGCAGATCAACATTCCCACCCAGCTTGGTGTTGTCTGCAAACTGACTGAGGGTGCTCTCATTACCTTTTTCCAGATCATCAATGAAGATATTCAATAGCACTGGCCCCCATACTGAGCCACGGGGAAACTAGTTATCCACCCACTAGTTGTCCACCACCAAATGGATGTAACTCCATTCACCACCGTCCTCTGGGTCTGGACATCCAGACAGTTTTTAACCCAGAGTGCACCTGTCCAAGCCATGGGCTACCAGCTTTTCCAGGAGAATGCTGTGTGAGACTGTACAGAAGGCTTTACTAAATTACAGGTAGATCACATCCACAGGCAATTCTTGTTCTCTTTGTCACGGTGATAATTGCTGAAAAGGAAATAAAAAGGAAGAAAAAAATTTTTTTTTTTAAATTTAGTTATTCACAGTCTTCTTTCTTGTGATTTTTTTTTTTCTATTGCTGTTTTTTAATGTCCAGGTCTTATGGAAAGTAATTATGTAAATGCCAAAGTTCATTACTCAACAGATTTGATCATTGATATGTTCTTAGCTTCTTAACTTTCTCAGTTATTTCTTGCAGTGGTTAGTGGGCCAAACTTGTTACTTCTTATATATCAACAGAAGGGTTCCCCAGGTGACCAGCATTTCCACAGTCACAGCACCTACTGGGAGCACTAGGATTACACAATCTCAGCTATGTACAAGTAGAATTGAAGATTTCAGAGCCTGCATTGACTTCACCTTCTGGGGATCACAGTGTGGGTTCTTCTGGCTGAACTAGAAAACACATGAGAATTTGGTTTATCTGACCTAATTTGGATGTGCACTCCAGGGTGAGGAGCACTGCACACTTTACTCTGATGAGACCAGTTTGGTCTGTGCTGATTTAAAGGGATTCCAAGATGGCTAGTTCAAGCAGTAGTCAAAGTAGTCAAAGCTGGGCTGAGATGAATCATACCCAGGCAGACAAGGGTTGTCCATGAAAGAATCAGAACTCGAATGGAATTTTCAGGTTCAACCAGTAAAATATTTAGTCATAAATGGAGATTTTTAAGAATTATTTAGAATCATTAAATATAGTTCCTACACATAAACTTGCATCACTATAAACACATTATTACAGCCACTGCATCATTTTGTAGGCAATAGCTAAACAGATGCTTTCATACATGGTGTGCTGGGTGGAATTGTGAGGAAACACTAGTATTTATTGAGATTATATACAATATATAATTATAGTGCAACTTCAAAATTTTAACACTTGCTACAGTTCAGTCACAGGGCTATTTGAAATAGTAATGCCCTGAGGTAGCGATTAAGTTTAGCATAACAAGACATTGTACATGAAAGGTCCATTTATTTTCAAACAATCTTTTTTCAATGGGGAATTCTCTTTTCTAGGTCTTCATTAAAATAATAGTCACTATACTGGGAATGGTTCACAATAATTTCAGACACGAATGACATTAATGACCTGTTAGAATGAAACTGAATGAAAGGGATAAGTAGCTGGAAATAGAAAGGTTTAGATATAGAAACCAACATAGTGGAAAGAACAATATTTCTGTGCTCAGGTAATTACTGTATTGCTCATATAAGAAGACCTTTCCTAAATTATGTATCAAATGCAAATAGTTGCCTTCCTGTTGTAATTGATGAGCTTTTGATGCACTGACGAAAAGTGCACAACCTTCCTAATGTTTACTCTAGCCAAAAAATCTTGAGACATCACCTTGACTTGCAAACAGTGAAACTTCAAAAAGCCCTTTCTATGACTAAACCTTAAGACTTGCAGGATCTCCCAAAGCTCCAATGTTCTCTGTATGGAAAGTGATATGAAGGAAATATTTAATTTGATTTCACAAAAACCTTTAAACCACAGTAGTTTTTAATGACTGCGATTCAGGGATCCTGTTAAGGAGACCCACCATGTTTTATATTAATCATTTCTCAATTTGTCTGGTAAACTGTTACATATTATCTTGATTTTCATTTTGATGTAGCCAAATTACTCTGCTGGTATAAGCCACATAATAATTCTGTTGATAAGCTAAAATCTGGTGCAAGTGTTTTCCATTGTTTTGTCTCACCTTCCTCTCCTTCTGTGCTTGCTTTTGAATAGAAAATGCCTATGCAACCATTTTATAGACTCATTTTGCTTTGAACAGCAGCCAGTCATCATGAAGATTGACACTGTTTCAAGAAACTGTCAGTGGTTATTAATTTGTAAATGATTTGTAAGACAAGTGGAAACGCCAGATAAACTTAACTTTCTTTGGCATATTGTGGTTTTTTCCCACTGGCATATAAATGTTTCTAATCATCAGTTAAAATTGTTCATGCTTTTCATTCCTCTTTAATTACCATTTTCAAAATTAAATGTTAATAAATAAGAGGCAGTAAAAGGTTATTGCAACTTTTTTTTGGTGTATCAGAGGACGTAAACTCAAGGAGAGGGAAGTATAGTGGCACTGCGTCATTTTGTGCAATAGAAGTGGCAAGGGCAATTTCTTTTAGCAACTTTTCTGGTAGAAGATCATTCTGAAAGGAATAAAAGTATTGTCCTTAATATAAATAAGCTATTATTTGAATCAAACCATCCAACATCATTACTATAAATACAATGCAATAGAGTGGCATTAATTTAACCAACTAATACAACTAAATTGTGTTCATTTTGGAAATTGCATGGCTGCAGCACAGCTTACTAATTCAAGTTTAATTACTTTAATTAATATATTTAAATTTGGAAACATTCAAAGGGAGGCCTGAATCCTTTGGGATTTTTGTCAGTTTACTTCATGAATCTTAGTTATTCAAAGCTCATTGAGACCAAACTTTAGTTACTTGTAATTGCTTTTTCCAAGTTCTGGGAATTATGGAAATGTTCCCTGTAATTACATTCAGCTCATGAGTGTGGAATAAAAGGGTAAGGCAAAGCTGCCTTTGCCCTGGAAATGGGACTGATCTCAGCAGACAGAATCTGTATTCTTGCTTGTAACCACTATTATTTCTTGTAACCAGCTTGTAACTAGCTATTATTTCACTCCATTCTGGTCTGATCAACATCATTACCAGCACCATGAAATAAATGTACTGAAACCAATTGTAAAGAGAAATTTTTAATGGGACAGCAGGGGGTCTAAAATTATATTAATATCACCACTGTTACATACTTATGAATTGGGCCTCACAAAACAAAAATAATTGAAATTATCTTTCTTGGAGTCCTATCTTTGTGTTCCTTTGGGTGAAGATAGAATGCAATATCAATGATCAAGTGTTTCTGCAATTTTTTGTCTCCACCCAGAAGGTATAAAAATTCATTATATGTTCAGAAATATAGGAAATTGATTAGTTTTAAAAAAAAAAGCGTACATCTTCAAATAGAATAAATGGTTCTGGACACTGCACTCCTTGCAAAGTTCAAAGAGTGAAAAAACAGCAGTAGAATTTCTCCAACTACAGCGAGGACAATGAGTGTAGACATCATTAAATAAGTTTGTCTGCACAGTTTGAGACTGTGAGGAGGACACCAGAAAGGTTATTTCCATTGTTTTTCTGACAAAGAGAGGGAAGATCTTACAAAAGGTATATTTCTTGGAGATTTTACCTCAAGCATAAAGAAAATAATGCAGTCTGATAAATCAATTATTTTTGGACTGTGAGTTGTCAGGCTTTTTTAGTCCAATATCACGTCTGTTTCATATCCTACTTTCTTTCTAATTTCAGATTAGTGAACAATTAGGTTGTTGATTTGCATGTACAAATTTTGTTCTCTATATAGCCATGTGCTTAGAGTACACAAAGGTAAAATGGAATCTTACACAGCAACACATGGTCACAGCTGTCCTTGCAGAACTTTACCTCTATCATGAAAGCCACTTGCATTGTATAGTTTAAGTTACAGCAGTTAAGACAGTTTCCCAGCTTTCCTGTGGCAGCCCAGGAGAAGTTGGCATATACTTTACAATGTGAAGTGGCTGATATGCTTACTGCAATGTTATAATCTCCCTGCATGTTGAGACACTGTTTTTCTGCTCACCCCCAGGAGGCTGTGGTTGTCAAAATGGAGAAAAGCCTGCAGTAATGCACCTTATGCAGTAATGCCTCTCACCAGCATCAACCTCATAACCAATACACAGAAGAAACAGCCAGAAGCCTCACAAAAAAAAAAAAAAAACCAAAAAATAAAAAAACACTTAAGACACCAGATCACAAAGTAAAAGCAATAGGAAATAGGCACAGGTAGAAAAAGATACAAGTAGCAGCTTCTGTAACCTGTCTAGATTTAAAACTTGCTCCCAAAAATTAAAATAGAGACAGTTTTAGCTATAAGAGAAATTAGAATCTGCATTATTCCTGTCTGCATATAACTTGTTCCTCATTTAGAAAAAACTATCAGGTTGTATTCCTAGTTTTGGACTTGCCTTTCATCCGACTGAGCTCAGACAATTTTGGGGAGATAGGAATCATTAGACCAGACATCTGAATAATGCCCCAAAAAAAGCTCAAGCGTCTGTAAAACAGCAGCAAGTAGATAAGTCAAAAATCAAGTGACTTCTGCACTGTGGAAAGCACAACAGGCACTAGCTAAAGGTGGCTGGCACTTATTGCCATCTACTGAAAGAGCTGGCCAACACCACAACCCTTCCACTTATTGTGTTTCCAGGTGCATCATCAGGAACATAAAATTCTGCCCAAGCATGGGCGTTTCCAACGCTGAGTGTGCAGCACATCTCAAAAACTTACTGACAGCAGTGGAATTAATTCCTGTGCCACTACCACTTCAAAGTCCGGCTAAATTATTTATTGTCTGCCTAATGGGGAAAGCCTTACATGTTGTGAGGTACCATTAGCTTGAAAAGAAACCCTGAATCACAGAGCCATACAGAAAAAAACCGCCTTGACTCAGTGAGAAATTCAAGCCTGGTCCTTTTCAGAACATTTTCTGAAATGTGGGTTGTATCTAACAGTCTGAAATAATTGCTGAATTCTGAGGTTTTTTTCTTCAGGTGTGATATTTAGTAAACAAGTAAATTTCAACCACAACCATTGAAAAGGGGACAATAGTTAACAAAGAGAAATAAAGATAAGAAAATGAGATAATGAAGTTGACAGCCAAAATCCAGATGTTTTTCTATACATTATTACTGTGATTCAAATTAATTTGCTACTAACAAACTGAAAAACAAGGGCAATGGTTAAATATAAACCATGAGGATTTGCTAAATTGACAATAAAGACTTTTTCCAGTAGAGTGATGGTGTAGTTACACACTTTTTTAGTTGTAACTACAAGTGTTTCCATGGAATTTCTTCCATTTCTGTCTGCTACTTCCCAATTCCAGACATGATAAGATTCTCACAGAAACAAATATTTATTATTTCTGCCTGAGAACCACATTCTTTTCTTCTCTGTGTCAGCAGGAAAAAAAAAAAAAAGCTACATTTCCATAAAATGCACCAAACAAAAATGATTATTAGTTTACTCCCGTTCTTCTGTCTGGTCAGTAGAAATTCCAGGCAAGCAAATATCTAAGGCATAAAAGATCTGGAACTAATGGACACTTGAAAGCACAGTGGAGACTTGGATTCATTTTTATACACTTTTCCTTTCCAAAGAAAAATATTATATCCTCTTACTTTCCAAAACTGAGCAAAAATTTGATATTTCCATTTGAAATGGAAAATTATTCCTTTACCATCACATGTCTTCTTTTATAGGGTCAGTAATTTCTGAGCTATGCAAGACAATGAAACATGCATTTATTAGCTCTTTGCACTGTTTTCATGTAGCATGGGAAGGATGTAAACTCCATGAGTTTAAAGGCATTAGTTTGGAAACAAGAACATAGACAATTTAAGATGTATATCCTGAGCCAGGACACAGCTGAAGATCTCTGGCACTTGGATTACTATTCTAAGAGCAGCTCCCAGCCCCTTCTGCAGAGGAGTCACAAAGACAGGCCCAAACACAACCCACTTTTAATAAGGACAATCACCAGGTGGGATTCAAACAGATGGAGTTAGGCCAAGTTGGAGTGGAATGGCTGCAATAGCAAATATAGAGTAGCCACCATGTGCCAGCTGCCTACCAAGGTCTGGCATGACAAAGGAGCCCACCTCTATTGCCCTAGGCTCATATTATTATTATTGCCTATGGCAATAGTCATGGTGGTCACTGCTTCTCTTCACTGACAGATAAAGTCAACCTGTGTGACTCGTCTCCTAACTGGAATAATAATTATCCAAAGGTAGGCAGGATAAATTTAGGCCAAGTTAGGTTCTCTTTTTTTTTTTTTTTTTAACTTCATTTTCCCCCCCTCTTTTCTCTTTTTCCTGGGCATTTTTTCATGAGTTGAAGGGGAGGTTTAAAGGTAAAAATTATCAAGAGTGCTCATAAAATTTTGTTGAAGAAACCTCCTGTAAATAAAAGACAACACAGAAAAATACTCAAAAATTTTTGGTAAAACTTGAACACAGGACAATTAGAGCATCCAAAGGAGGGGAAAGGAGATAGTAAAGGATCTGAAGGAGAAGCTGTATGAGGAACAATTGAGGTCATTTGGTCTTTTCAGACTGGAGGAGACTGAGGGGAGACCTCATTCCAGTCTACAACTTCCTCATGAAGGGAAGAGGAGGGGCAGACACTGATCTCTTTCCTCTGGTGGCCAGTGACAGGACTGGAATGAAGTTGTGCCACATCTGAAGTTGTGTTAGGGTGGTTTAGGTTGGATGTTATAAAAGGATTCTTCACCCTCAGAGTGGTTGGGCACTGCCCAGGGAAATGTCACAGCACCAAGACTGGCAGAGTTCAAGAAGAGTTTGGACAACATCGTCAGGCACATGGTGTGATTATTGTGGATGGTCCTGTGCGGGCCAGGAGGTGGGCTCAATGATCCTTGTGGGTGCCTTACAACTGATCTTATCCTGTGATCCTGTGATTCTGTAATTAAGTTCAGAATCTTTAGCAAAAAGGAAGTGGAAGTGGTTTAGGGAGGAGATTATTTACTCAGTGTCTGAGATGACAGGCCAGATGGGACTGAGTCTCCAAGAGAGGAATGGAAAGCAGGACACCAATGCAGGAAGTCAAAGAGGTAGCACGTTATTAAAGCAATCAGTTTAATATTTTCCAAATGAGAAATAGTCAGTTTTTTCTGAAATCAAAAATAATTGCAAGATACTGCTGTTTGGTGAAAAAAAAAAAAAAAAGGGCTGGCCTTAAGTTTCGAGTAGGGGAAAAGTTCTTTGGGTAAGGACTACATTTCTGAAAATCTCTAAATGCTCTTCCTAGAAAAAGAAATGAAAAATTATCTGTAAGAAGCTTTCCACGCAGATATCAAAGCAGGTACTAAAAAACCTGACAGGTCTTAATTATAATGTTTATAAGAGAAGCTGAGGCCACAAAAGGTGTACAAGCAGTTTCCTGGCACAGGAGGTGCCAGAGCCTCAGAGTGATTTTTTTTTTTTTCTTTTTAAATGAGCTTCTACTCAAAATGCATTTTGATATAGAGTTTAAGGACTTCCTAACATTGCTGATGGCAGGAGGCAGGGGAAGCACTTAATCCTTCTAAAAGAAATATTTGCACAAGTCCTTCTTGAGGAGATGCAATTGAACTCAATTTAGAACATGTTTATTTAGAACATAGGCAGCTTTTACCAGCAGGTATCGTTCCCATTCATTAAAGCAGCAGCTCAAATGAAGAACCTGAAGAAGCTGTCAACCACCACAGAAGAACTGTAAATAATACCAAGGTCAGGAGCTGTATTAATGAAAAATAAAAGGCTTCTTTTGAGTGTGGAAACATAGTGAGCAGCAGTCCTTTTGAACCTACCTGCCATGTGACAGTTTGTGTACAAAATAACAGGCACTATGCTGAAAGAACAAGTGATCACCACACCACTCTGGTTTTGAGGAATGTTGCAAAACTATGGAGCAGAACAATTATGCTAATAGGAAATACTTTATTTCTCCATTTGTGTGCATAAACCCATGCGTTTGAATTCACTGCTATAGTATGTGTGTGACTATTTATGGAGCCTGTTCGAGTACTCATTTTTGTGATATTTGATTTTCCTGAAACTAAAGTAATCGCAAAGTAAATGAGGCTGGACATACTGTTGCGAATAGATATCAGAGGACACAACTCTGTGCTACTTCCTACTTGGCTGTTATAACTAATCACCAAAATAAATAAATATTAATATTAATATTAATATTATAAATATTATTATCCATTTCAATCAAAGTTCATCAGTTGCCATTTCTTGATCTTTAAGATGATCTTTAAGATTTCTTGATCTTTTAGTAAACATAATCTTGCTTAAATTTATATTCTATTGTATGCTTTATGACTTCATTGGTCGCTCTTGATTATAAAAATGTAGGGTTTTTTTGAAACAGTTGAAATTAGCACGAAAGACCTTGAGAAGCATTAGTAGTATTAGAACATTCCAGTACTTACCAAGTAAAACTAAAATGAAAGCAAAGAGGCTGAAAAAGGATAACACAAGATTCTCTCAAAAATGTGTTGAAATCTGAAGAAATAATATCAGAGAGGAAACTGACTGTAATTACATTATTGAAAACACAGGGTCCTGAAAATAACATTTGACAAACTTCTTATGCCCCAATGTTTCCTATGCATATAAATCCATTTTTATGAGTCAATAATTAATGGTTAGATAACAAAGGTTTTAATAATGCAAAAATCCAATAAGAATAATTGCATTTTTTATTCATAGTGAAAGAGCAGTGTGAGTCATAGAAATAATCTCTAGACGTCTGCTATCCAACCTCCCACTTGAAGAGAAACTACTGAAAACTAGATCAAGACAGCTGTGGTTTTCTGTGCTTATTGTTCATCATAATTTTTTCTGTCCCCTTAATTTTTCCAGTACCACAGCAGAAAATATCATGGCAAAGATCAGATGAGCTAAAGCTCTACAAGACGCAGTAGATATGAACTGCATGGAAATGGATTTGTTCATTTGGTCAAGTACGTTAAACACATGTACAGCCCTTACCAAAGAAGCAAATCTGTTCCTATTTCAATGCAAGAGATCAAAATATAGCATTTGATTTGTAATGAACAATAATTAATTATCTTCTGTCTTTCACTGATGTAGATCAAGGTTAACCGTGTTACAAAATCAGTATCATTAAATGTAGAATTGCTCAGAGTAATCTAACTGTATTCTTTTTTGAAGAGCACATATTTTGAGGTAGAAGCTCTTCTGGACATAATTCTGAGGTCTAGGATGGAAAGTACCAGCATTTGCTGGATTAGCACTATCCATTCTCTCATATTCTTGTGGCTTAGTAAAGCTAGAATTACTGGCTTCACTATTCAAATCGATTTAGACTTGGTTCTATGGAACCATGTCTGAATATTTTTTTCCTGAAAAAGCTTTCTGGTTCTGCTATGAACCCATTCAAAATCAGATCATATATCTGTGTCTTGCTCTGCATATCCTGGCATCTTATGTCAAGAATAGAGCTTTTACCTTGTTCGTTTCTGTTGGAAAATTCACATACAAAGGCAGATTTCTTCCAAAATAGAACATGTTAACAGGCATTATCTATTTAAAGCAAAACTTTGATTCATCATTAATTTTAATAGATGGTGTGAGGTCACATTATACTGATCAAATAATATTGAATTCTACTTCTGCTATATAAAATTATTAGGGAACTTTAGCTTTCCTAAATTCAGAGATTTCTTGCTTGTGGACTCTGAAAAACAACACCCCCAAACAAATCACTAAGGGTTTTTTAAAAATTTATATTCGGTGCAGAGATGCATAGTCATTATATTATTTTTCTAAAAAAAATGCTAAAATGCAAAGAAGTGAAATGAAGGCTGGCATAACCCTGAAATAGAAAAGCCTCCTAGCTATATTGTAAAGAGAACTGTCAGCTTCACAAAGCATATGAAATCAATCCTATAAGGTGGAAGTAAATATTTTTAGCTGAGTAACTGAATCAGGACAAAAGTGGTTCCTTTCATTACCATAAAGAGGTAATTTTCACATTAAGTTGGTGTTAACCCACTCCCACCACAGTGTGTATTTCTGCTGACTTTTATTAGACATTAACAGCCAACTATTGCTTAAGTTCTGTCACATTCTAGAAGCTCTGCTATCTTCACACTAATTTTATCCCCTCTTCAAACTAATAAGATTTCCAGGAAACTCTAGATTCAAGAGTGATACTTGCAGCAGAAGAGACAAAAGTTAAGTATCAGCTATTAGTCATGAATATTTAATATAAGTGCTTTTTAAAGAATTTTTAATGAGTGAATTCATTAAAGTGTATGCATGGATTGACAATTTACTGATCGAAGGCTACATTTAACTACTGCTTTCTTTTTTATTTATTTCTTTTTTATTTATTTCCTGGTCAACCAGCATAAATATTTCCTGTATTCTATAGCTTCCTAGGGTCAGCAGAAGGAAGCTCAGAATAATACATGTGCTCGCTGCTTACCAAAATTTTGACTTGTTTTCTTCTTGTTTTCCACTGTAGACCAAAGCCACCACCAATTCAGCAATGCTATTTACAGAGGTAACTTTCAGGTTAAGCTTCTGAAGACTGATTATGTCTGAATATGAATATGCTGGAAAAACTAATGAAGAACTATGCAAATAGTGGATAAGCAGAATAAAAAAGAAAATATTTTATTCAGTGTTCTCATGGTGTGGTAGCAAAGAAACGTGATTACATGAATTGTAAAGCAGTTTCAAAAATTCTTTAAATTTAAATATTTTGTCAATTCTCTTTCAATTAGAAGGTGTATAAATGTATTTTGGTCAGTTCGGTGTTTTGAAATTCTTCATCTTTTTTTCAGTAGTCCAAAGCAGAAACATAACAAAAAAAAATGGAGATGGCAAAAAGATTTTTTTACCTCAATTTTCCTAGAAAGTTTTTTATTCAAGGAAATGTGATTTGAAAAAAAGTGGGCTTTTGTGTTGTTGGTTTGGGTTTGGTGGGTTTTTTTGTTTTGGTTTTTTTCCATGGGAGACAGAAACATTTTCAGTCAGGAAACAGTTATGAAAAGATCTGATTAAATGAAATAATGTTTCTCGCAAGTCCGTGAATTTTCCTTTGTAAATAAAAGACATGGTAGGTCCATTTGCTGTGCAAATACTTCATGGGCTTTATGTTAATGAGCTCCCTCAGAGATATTTAGCAGCCATAGCTCTGCTTTGTGGGACACATGGTAAGTTTGAGTTTACCTTTATGCCCAGTGTCACCAGAGATGGTGGAAGGTGTGGATTAGTGGAGGCACTGAACAGTAGGATTGCATTGCATGTCTGCATGGTTGTGCTGGTTTGGTGTGCCAGATTCCCTCACACCAGGGGATTCTAACAATTCCACATTAGAGGACGGCTGTTAACTGTGGAGACCCCAGGGGGAATTCCCTGGTTTAGGGAGACACAAGAAACTTACCTCAAAAACCTGTTAGACCCCATTGGCTCCTTCCGCTGTTCCTACGTCTGTTCCTATGTCCCTGAGCCACTCCCTCCCTATTCCCATCTTTGTACTGCCCCGAGACCAGGTTCACCCCCAGGCCCCTGAGAGCTGGATAAGCTTGGACCCTCTGTGCGTGGTGGCTGGGACCTGAACATCTCACCACACAGCTGAATTAAACATCTGTGGACACCATGCAAAGGCCCTTTTTGATTTCTTACCCTGGACTTTACTAGCAGCATTTCAGGCTGCTACAGTTAACCCTCCAAATTTCCTCATTAACCTGTACGAACTCTCTTCAGCCCTTTTGACAGAAGTCACTACAATGCAAAGACAATCTCACAATTTGTCATTTACTTCCACTGTTATCTACCAGTAACATCAACCAGAATATGCAAATCTCTGCCTACACAGGATTTAGGCAACAGGGTTAAGTCTCAGCTCAATTTGTCAAATTGATTGAATAGTCAAAAAAAAAAAAATCCACACCTATTTACTGAAACCAAAATGCAAATTGACTTTCCGACTTAGAACTCTTTGTTCTTGTTTTCAAAAAGTGGATATCTATTTGCATAAATGTTTCCTAAAGGAGTCATGAATATTCATGTGTGCATATGCCTCTATCTTGAAAGTTCTTGGGAGGCTGAGGGAGGAGGAAAAATTATTCAGCCTGAGACAAAATTGTGTTGGTCTGGTCATGAGTCAGAAACTTACCAGACACAAACAGCCAAAATGGTGGTGGGAGCTTGTTTGGGAAGCTGAAATTTCTTCTACGTCATTCATCACCTTCAGAAAAGTGAAGTTTATCTGTAAAAGTACAGAATACCCATAGCAGGGTATTCTGTAAAGGAAAGCACTGAATACCCGTAGCAGGCTTAAAGGAAAGTACTGGATACCCATAGCAGGCTTAAAGCTGGCCTTTGTCACACGTTTCATGGCTTCTCCAGAAAACAAAGGAATGTCCCCGGGGATCCACCACTGGTGTCAGGCCCATTCACATGCTCAGGCCTGGACAGCCAGGATGTGTGAGCAAGTCCTACTCTAGAAACCATGTGACCCCACACATCTGTGTGATCTGAAACACAGAACTTAGATTACTGCACATCTGAGCTAATAACAGAATCCTAGAATGGCCTGGGTCAGAAGGGACCTTAAGGACCACCCAGTTCCAACCCCACTACCATGGGCAGGGACACCTTCCTCTAGAGCAAATTGCTCAGAGTCCCACCCAAGCTAGCTTTGAACACTTCCAGGGATGGGGAAGCCACAACTTCTCTGATAAACAAAATGTTTCAGTGCGTCACCACCCTCACAGTAAAGAATTCATTCCTAATATTTGATCTAAACCTAGACTCTTTCAGTTTGAACAAATTCTCCCCTGTCCTGTCACTAGATGCTCTTGAAATAGGTAAAGTAATTGAGTTTCAGTCCATTCATCCAACTCAATTTTCTTCACCAGTTTATTTTCTACTGGCTTTGTGAGAATGTTAGAAAACATTTAAAAAGTTATAAATAAAGAAAGGCTGATTTACCAACAGAATACTTACATATTCCAAACTTTTCTTAGGAAACACATTAGAATTGGAAATAAGCAACTTCTGTAACAGACTATTTTCTTTCCTTGCCACGATTTTTTTTTTTAAATTTACATTAAAAAAGTAAATTTGTGGTTTTTTCTTTTTTCTTAAAATTAAGCTATGTCCCAGAGAAAAAGAAAGAAATTGAGCATAATTTTTTTTTGTTTACTTCTTTCCATATAAACAGCTCTAAAGGAAAGATTTCTATCAGCAATGCCTGTAGGTTAATATGCTCCTAAACATTCACTTATCATAGGACTTAGTCTGCTATCAGTATTCATCTTTTGCATACAAGAGCCATCATATTTCAGAATATATGGCTGCATAGTGCCCTTCTATTGCCTTTGGTATTTTTTTCTTCTTAATTTTCTCCATTATTGACTTGGATAAACACAATTTAGAACTTATTTTAATTTATCCCTAATAATTACTCTCTTCCTTTTCCAGCCAGATTAAAGATAATCCATTTTTTCTTTCTTAGAATATTTGTCTTAGTTAATAGCCATAGCCCTGCTATAGTCCCATAGATTTTAGGAGAGAAGAAAGAGGTCATCTAGAAGGACTGTAGGCAATGTTGGCATATCACCTTTCAGTTTATAAATAAAATTAGTTAATAACAACTTTGTTTCCTTCTTTTTATGTAAAAGGTAGAAGGGTACTTTTCTCATTTCTCTGTATTTTGCACAGTGCATAAGAAATCTCCCTATGGCTTCAAGAGTCCAGGAATCTGGAAATACTTGAGGAGAAGACAAAAGAACTATGTAGGGTTTGGCTAGGTTGGAGTGTCTGGGACTGCACATCTCACATGCATGTGGCCCATAAGCTGCACAGAGCATTTACTAGGATTGAAAGAGGCACAACTGTGTGGCAGCAGCTCTCTGGCCACAGAGAGCAGCACATAACTTTCCCAGGCCTTTAGGGGGAAAGTCTTTGAGAAGATCAGAGAAAAGAATAAGAAACAATTCTTATCTCCGCTTGCTGGACCTGTTGTTGTGAACATGTGGAATGTGTTATGGAGATTGTTTACGAAAGGGTGGTTTCTTGGTTGGCCAATGGTGATGGTGTTTGGATTCGAGGATCAATTAGATCCAGCTGTATCATAACTGTCTATAAAAGCAACGGATTTCTTAATAACAATAAGATAATAAAGAGATTGATCAGCCTGCTGTGAATCATGGAGTCAATTCTAATTATTACCCAGCTGGGGGTCAGCAGTGGCACAACTGAGCACAAGAGATGGAACATCCTCTATCCCCTGGTGCTTAGAACAGAGCAGCAGGGGTCTTACAGCGAGCACTAAACTCTTGCACAGCTTTTTGCTCTTGCACAACCTCATCTGCTTTGCAAATGAGTTTTGGAGAAGTATCTCATTTTTATGTAGCATTTCAGTTTCTGATTAAGGGCTTAGAAAATGCAGATACAGCAGAGAGAAGCTTGCTAAAAGGGCCCAAATTCACTGTAGATGAGTAGAATTTACAACCTAACAAAGAATTACCCATCTCTTCTGTGGAATTCTGAAGAAAATCCCATGGCAGGATCCTTGGAGGCATATTTACAGATTATTTTTATAAGGCTACTAAGTTTCACAGTTGTTTGTTGGTTGGTTTGGGGGGTTTTTTGCATGCATTTATACATATTCCTTTAAGTGTGCACATCAGGGCTCCACATAAGCTGAGGGCTCCCTGGGCTGATGGGCTCCATGAGCCTCCCCACCACAGGTCCAAGTTCTCCCCAGGTCACAGAACTGGACTGCCTTGAGGTCCTGAGTGCAGGGGATGCATTCAGGGCTATGACAGTGTATTGCCGAAAGCTTCCTTAAGGTCACAGAACTGGACTGCCTTGAGGTCCTGAGTGCAGGGGATGCATTCAGGGCCATGACAGTGTATTGCCAAAAACTTCCTTATTGCCTTCCTTCCAAAAAGCTCACTTCAGGGTCCATGGAACAATTTCATAACTAATCTGGAACAATTTCTTAACTCATCTCAGGGTACCAGGAGCCAGCCAGGAAAGGCACAGCCAGCCAGATCCATGACTCTCTCCAGCAAAGAAAAACCTCATCGACCTTGAAAATACATTTTAAAACTAAGAATTAAAACGGATAAAAATGCAGCTCAGGGCACTACTTTTATAGGTGTTCCACCCTGGGTCACACTGAAGTTATAAGACCGTGGTGACAGTAACGCCTCTGCATGAATAAATAACTCAAGAAGAGCTTTCGCACAGGAACATTTGGTTAAGTATTTGCAATATACTGTGGTCCCTACCATAGGGGACAGTTATGGCATTGATTTGTGTGAATTATCACTGAATGTAGTAAAAACCCCACCAAATTACTTGTCTTACAGATTCCTGTTGTGCCTTGGGGAGAGTGTAGGCAGTTACAAATTAAAGTGGGGCTCTGTGCATCAAAGAAGATTGACATTTATAATTTCAGAGGCTTTAAAGTGTACTCATGGGTTAAAAGTGTGTAGATATGCAATGAAACCTGTTTGTGCAGCAGTCCAGGTTAATAGCCAGGAACCAGTCACTGCCTGAGAGAAGAGAAGAGAAGAGAAGAGAAGAGAAGAGAAGAGAAGAGAAGAGAAGAGAAGAGAAGAGAACGCACACAAGGGCCGTGGACTTATTCCTATTTCCACAACCTTCATCCTGAATTTTTTCAGGATCCTATAAAACTTCTGTTGGCCTTATCATTCCAAAGGACAGCATTTGTGCCCACATAAACGCAGAGGAAACAACTGTTTTTGTCTGTTTTCTTCATATCCCACAGTCCTGCCAGAGCACCTAAGGAGGCTGGTAAATGAAAAACTAGTGAAAGAAAGACTGGTTCCTTGCTTTGGCTGAAAGGTACCCTGCTATCTCCTTCTGTTTCAGGACAGCATGTTTCCAGGAATGATGTGCTGCCAGAGTTGACTTAGGTGTGTGATTCCTGGTCTCCTTCCTCTGCTCTTGCAGTGCAGGTGAACCTTTATAAATAACAGAATCTGAAGATGAGACCTTTACTGGAGATTTGCTTTTCGGTTTGTAAATAAAAGGTTGAAAAAAGAGTAAACACCTTAACTCCAGCTAGAGAACCAAACCAAGAAAAGAGATGTCTGGACTTTTATCTCTGCTTTTAGGATATTTTTGAATTTTCTCTCAATATTTTTAAAGCTGAAATTAGCACTTTTGTAAGTTTTACAAGCTTGTACCTCTGATAGTTCACAAGGACCATCTTGCCATCAGAAGTCAGGTAACTAATAATACTCAGGGAATACTAAAGTGGTTAATTTATTATTATAAAGATTGCAGTCCTTAAATTAAACTGGAACAATAGGCAAAGGAAGCACTCCATTATATATGCTTATGTTGCAGCATTTGGAAAATTCTTCTCCCTTTCCAAGCAAAAAGTTAAAAGTAGATATGTATTCATTACCATACATGTAAACCACCCACTTCTTGCTCTCAGAGATATTTTGGGATTTAGTTAAATGTTTTCGTCCTTGTTTTTGCAGGCTGCTCAAGTATAAACCACCACTTTAAAAATATCATTAATCAGCACTAGGAGTTGGTGATGCCCCATGGGCACATGGACTTGAGTGGAAAAAATTTTGAGCATCTACCACAGAGACAACCTGTGGTCTTATATAACAGTTTTCAATTTTTTTGTCTTTGAAACTGGGGAAATACTTATCTCCTCATAAGAATGCCATTTAGCAAAATTTTCTTTTTTTTCTAATTGTTTGTGTGATGTTAGGCATGCTTTCAAACATAATTACTTGATAATGTTATTGTTGTATGAAAAGTATCTTTAAACCATTTGCATTCAGGCAAAAAACTTTAAAAGGAGGAAAATTTCTTTAGAAATTTAATTCTAAAATTTCAGCAACAAGAAGACTGTTTTCCCTTATAAAAATCTATGGCTATAACAGATGATAGTATTTTTGCTAAGAATGTTACTTTGGTTAGGAACAAAAGCTGTTGTATCTATATTGGGTAAAGATTAGATGGGAAAAGAGGTGCAGAAACCCAGTCTCCTAGTTGAACAGCAAGTGCAGAACATACTAACAGAAAGAAATAAGACTTCAAGCAAAGACAAGTGGGACATATGTTGCAGTGATTTAAAACAAACATTGTTTTAACAGGTATTTATAAAGGCAGAAATAATCCCAGGACAAGCATGAAAATACTGCTGGATGTTTCTGTCTGTAAGAGAGCAGATAGATGAGCAAAGGGAAGAGCTTAGGGTGGAGCTGCTCCTGGTTTGGACAGGTCTCTTCTCAGTATAATCAGCAGCCTAATTGCATCCTTCTTACTTTAAATGAGCTTTTCTAAGTCCTTCAATAGAAAAGTGATATCCTTTCATGTCACTCTTCCCTCCATGGATTTAGTTCTTTTTCTTTGTAGGACAGATTGTAGGTCCATTCAAAACTGAAGAGCTTTTCCTGTGGGCACATTTCTTAGAGCAAGCAATGTTAAAGATGTGTTACTGAAGCACATTACTTAGCACATTACAAAAATAAAAACATCAAGTAGTATTCCACTCAGTGCACTGTTTTCCCCAATTACATATTCTTTGGATGCAATGAGAGATTGATCAAAGCTGGACTGAGCCATATGTTGCTGTTTTATCTTTCTCTTTTGGTGAGAGTTAAGTTGACAAAATCTAGAGGAGTTTATTTTCTTTAGACAGTTTGTTGACCACTTCATACTTATACTCTAGCTTGATCTAGGGTTTGCAGGCAGTTTTGGTGTGTATTTTTCATTACCAAGTCTTGAGTGAAACCAAAGTCTTTATCAAGACATCCACAGTGAACTGTTCATACTTAAAGTTGCAAATAATAAGGCATTTAAATAGAACTGAATAACCCCCCAAATTTAATAAAGCTTATATATTTTTGACATCTATAAATATATATAAGCTTAATAAAGTTTTAAAATTTGCACTGGTTTAGGTACTTCAGAGGCTGTGGTATACTCCAAATATTCCATACACCCAGTCTGAATGTGGGTGTATGGAATATGGGTGTACTTTACAGGTGTATTTTCCATATGGAAAAGCTCTGATATTCTTAAGTTGATATTGTACTCTGGCTGTGGGAAATGCAAAATAAAACCACTGGGGGAACTATTAAAACTAAAGATTAGATTTATTCTCTTTTTCAGGACGTCTAGATACTTAGCTTTTAGGAAACTAAGAAGTACGTATTGTGTCACAGAATTCATCTCCCAAAGCCTTCATATTGAATAGAGCCAGAGGGCAGCCTCCCAGGAACAGTTTTCCTTGGGGTGTGTTGAGATGCTGCATTCAAAACTGTGAGTGGAGAGCTCAGCTGGGGAAGGCTTTTCCAGGAGTATCCCAGGAAGGAGCATTTGGAGGTACCTGCCATATGGATCCAGGAGGCTGAGGTCGAAGAGATCTGTGTACTTGTGGAGGAGAACTACAGCTGAAAATGACAATTTCCCTCACTGCATGGAAAATGCCAAGAGAGAAAGTTGCTTCAGATAAGGGGTTTGGATGTGGAACAGAAGATCTGAGTGGGATTGTTTAGACATAAAATTTGAGAACAAATTCAGAGTTCAGTAAAACATCCCAGAGCCAATGTACCATCTGCTCTCTGTAGCTACTCCTCCAAGAGAGAGTTTGCAGGCCAGAAGGGAAGGAATCCATATCCTTTGAGGGTTAACTCGGCATTTGGTTATCCACCACACCTGTGTGTTTTGTTTGTGTCCCACTACAGCCCCCTTCCCTAAACTGTGCTACTCACAGGGGTTGTGAATTCACTTTGCTACCTGTGAGCTTGGTCCCATCTTCAGCAACTAAGTCAAATTTATGCAGGGGTGTGAGTGGCTGGAGACATGCTTTCATGAATTGTGTCAAGTTAATATGACATAGAAGCCCTCTCAAAGGCCTGCAAACTGGTGCCTTCCAGATGGTTTGAATTCCTCCTATGACCAAACAGATGGCTAAAAATTTATTTTAGACAGGATATAATGGAAGAAGCAATATTTGGGACTCTACTTCCTACTAGTTTAACGCAGTTCTCAAAAAGACTGAGAATCTAAATTCAGAAGTTTTCAATTAAAAAAGGAACTCCAGATGCAGACACAGATGTACATGGATATATTCATTTACCAGCTGTGCAATTCTTTACCACAATTAATACCTTTAGAACCTTAAAGTTATTCAATATTTTGGGGGCTTTTTTCATTATTTTGTTCTCAAGATGTAAAAATAACTTTCAGAAAATTCATTGGTCTATGGTAGATAAAGTTTATAAAGCCTAGAAAGTGTCATTAAAAATTGATAAACAGTTGAGTAAATAAATGTATTTTCTATAAAACACTCCTTGTGACAGCATCAGGGATCCTGAAAAGTTTGATTAGGTTGTTTTAATAATTTACTATTTTTAAAATCAGAAAACTATGAAAGAAAATGTCAGTGTTTGTTTAAACCAAAAAAATAAGACATTGGAAGGATTTTTTAAACTTAAAATCTTAGACTCAGATCGTAGCTTGTTAGACAATCAAATGTTTTGTAACGGAAGCAATTTCCACCATGAAGACTGTATCATTTATGATACCTTGCTGATTCAGGGGACCCATGAACATTGCAGATCCATTGCATAATCCAAATACAGAAAGCATTTCCAAATGTAAATTCGTGGAACTTTTTGAGAAAGGCAATTGATACCGGAAATCTCACACAAACTACTCCTATATCATCAAGAAGTAGTAAATAAGCTGCACAGAAACTTCAAGAAAATTGGCATCCCTTATATCTGTTATATGGTTGCTCATATTCACTATTTGCCTTTGACTGCAATGTTTCCATTTAAACTTCACAGGTATATTAAAGAAGGTATTAGCATTGGTGGGTTTTTAATTGCCTAGAAACACTTGCCAAAGCAAATACAGTTATTTTGCATGTACTGTTGTTCTTGCTGTACAAAAGCAGCATCTCAGCATTGCTTCAACATTTCTTCAAAACTCTAATTAGAGTAATTTCCTGCAGGCTCCTCAGCGTGCTGAGCTTTCTTTGTTCCAAATTAGGTGCAGAGGTTTTTAGGATGTATAAATTGGAAATCAATAGGAGCTCCTGACTTAATTACTTTCTAAGATATGGACCTGGGAGTTTTCAGGGGGATTCATGACAGGATGTTCATTCTCAGTTCTTTCTGGGTGGATGCCAATTTTAGAGGTAATACTTCTTTCTATAAACTGTATTTGTTTTGGAATGGCAATAATTTATCCTTGTCTCGCTCTTATCAGACTTTCCACCATTACTTTTTCTATCTCTCTCACCATTTTTCTAACATCATTTGCGGTGATATGTAAGTATTTCCAGCCTCAAAATGTCACACCTCAATAGGCCACTTTGAAAAATGTGTAAAGCAAATACATTGAATTATTTTTAAAGAGTTCTATAGTTCTTATCTATTTTTTACCTTGAAATAAGTTATTTTTGTATGAAACATGCGCTTTGGGTGGGATGCCTAATTCTCCTATTTAATGCTTGCTGTTATATCATGCAAACTCTCCCAAGACTGTTTTATCTGCTGAGAAAGTTGAGCTAAGCCAACCTCCACTTTGCTCCTACAGTCTAGGCAAACAGGCATTTGGGAAATGAGAGGTGAGTGGAGACCGTTGCAGGCACACTACACACGGATTGCCAGAGTGCCACCCATGTGACAGCATGCTGTGGCCCATCCCAAACTCTGTCAGCACATCTTGCACCTTGGCAGAAGCTCTTGCTAAAATCCTGGAGACAAAAGAGGAGTGGAATAACAGCAGGGCACAGAGAAGAGATGGAGTCGGCGCATGCTGCAGAGTCTTGATGCTTATATGAAGGAAAGAATCAGGGACTGCAAGGTTAGAACGTTACAAATTGGAACCTTAACCTCCAATAGACACAAGCCACAATGTGTGCGTCTCTTCTGCTCTTCCTTGTGCTCACTTCCCAAGGACCAAGTGTCCTTGTCCACTTTGTCAAGCATTCCCCACAGGTTTACCTAAACTGAGGTCCATGTATTTCTTTTTCTGTCCTTCCTGTCCACAAATGATGAAGCAAGTACTAACCATTAATCAATACCAAGACAGGGGAGGAAAGAGAGGAATAAATGAATGGTCACCTCATGGCATTTTTTTTTTCTGATATTTCTATCCAAAGTAAGTACAGTTTTGTGAAGAGAGATTTAATTGTTCTGTAGTGAGCATTTAAAGGCTTGGAGTGCTTTTACTCCAAGACTGCTCATGGATCCAATAAATCCCAATTCATCATGTCAATAAAAGGAACTATGTCAAATTAAGAAGCTTTTAAATATATCAAAACCATTATATCTTATTAATAAAGTCCTCAGGCTTATTTATCCTGAACAGTTTATCCAATTTTCTGTCAATTGACTTTTAAAGCTTATTTGCTTTGAAAATCTTAAGAGTGGTTGCGTGCTTACTGCCTCTGGCCATGCACAGTACAAACTGGCATTTGGTCCTCTGGAGATAAAAGAGTCCTGCTGCCTGACATACAGACAGTTTGAACAGAGAGACCAAGGACTGTTTGGTCATGACTGATTTTCAGAAGCTGTTGAAGCATCTTGTTTCACCAATTCCAAACCAAATTAATGACACAAAATTGAATAGTGGAGCAGAGATTGAAATAAATTAAAAACTATTCCTAGAGTTTTGGCCTCACATAAGATATTGATTACTTACAAAAGGTCTCATTTGCATTAAATCTCCTACAGAAGCTACCAAGTGAAGTGTTTATAACAATAATAAGTTTATTGAATATTTTTGTTGGCAATCAATGAAATAAAATGCTTTGCTGAATTCTTTTCCTTCATAGTGATTAAATACAAAAAATACAGAAATATTTTGTTGGGCGAGGCGGGATCAAAGGCCAGTGACACTTATGAAAATTTTCCTCATCCATGTGGGCTTTCACTGTGTGTGTCTGTGTGTGTGTAACCACAATATGATACTTCCTCTGGCAACATTCTGTTAACATTACTGAGGGCTTGCTTCAAGAAAAATCAATGTATTTGTCTCTTGGTGTTTTGCCATGGACATATAATCACTAATCAAGCAGAAATGACTTGCCTCCTTTCAGTGATGCAGTTGTCTGGTCTTGCTCTACGGGGAAAAGAAATACAAATCCTTGATAAATCATAACCATACTGAATGAAGCAATTTGTTACTCCTTGAGTAGTTACTTCTTTTTATGTCAGCAAATGCAGTTTGAACTGACTATTTAATCTGACTTTAAATTTACTATAACATTTCCAGTTCATATCCAAAACAGAATTTTTCATGCACTTGCAAAAATAACTGTTATTCTTCTTTTAATGCCATTACAAATGAGCTTTATAATATTAAATTCCAGCAGAGCCATCTGAAATGATTAAATTCAAATTTATTCAGTCTCTTGGTAACAATAATGGTGGGGTGTTTCATTTGAATATGGTCAGTAGTGTAATTTACGTGTAAATAGATGTTACATTTTACGATGCATTGAATATAGCAAAGAGAAAGGGTTCATAAAGAGCATAAAGAGAAGACCAAATTATTGTATTACTGTAAAATCTTGTTCCAACTAGGAATAAGGTGATTTAATTCTACCTTATTCAGAAATACCCATGTTCCCTTTCATATGTAATATCTTCAAACATTTCAAACACTTGTAGTATTTGTTAGACAATTAATTATTTGACCATCTGACACTCTTGAAGCAGCAGGAAAACAGAAAGAAAATAAGGAAGGAGCAGTGCACTTACTGCTGCTGCATCCTCCCCAAGTGCAGTCTGGGCTGGTGAGGAGCCCCTCCAAAGTTTTGAGACCTCCAGGGAGAGCTGTCAAAAGTCAGGGTCACAGCCCACCCCACTCAATGATTTGTGAGGTGATGGGGATGAGGGAACTCCAGAGTCAAAAAGGATCTGAGGTCTTACTGTGCAGGGTCTGTTCTCCAGATACACCCCTACACAGGGTAATGAGGACAAGGGATCATTTATCTCTCCTTTTATGCAGTCTATTTAGTGCACTGGAGGGCAGTAAAACTGCACAGCTACATTAGAAAAAAAAAAAAAAAAGTGGGGAAAAAAAAATCAGGAAGCCATTCATTTCATGGGCAAATTATTCCTTTCAGAATTTTCTTAAGGTTTGGTGCTATGTTTAGTCCTTACCATCATCAGGAATCCTACTGGTTATTTGATGTGGGCATTATGGCTCCATGCTCTGGAGCTACAGGATATTGCTGAGAAGGAATGGGTTGAGGGAGCAGGGAGAAGAACACAGTGCCCTCCTGCCACTTGCCTGATGGGAAGAAGGGATGAAACCCATGTAAGAAATATCTCCTCTTTCCAGTTCTGGCTGTTGACATAAAAATGGAGGAATGACTGAGTGATTACACAATTATTAATTTCTCAACCTGCTCTGTCCAGCAAAACTTTCTCTAATGAATTCTTTAAAGAACTCCTCTTTTCCTCATATGTCTAAGTGATTTATTATGACTTTTTCTTTAACTGTGGAGTCTTGGATATAAGTTGAACAGACAAATTCTGAAGCATATATGAAATTCAGAAGACTCCTGTAGAAGAAAACATTTTCTAAACAATCAGGTGTTAGTGTTTCCTAGTGGACCTCTGTACGTAAAGATACAGCAGAAAATAGATGAGAATTTTTTTTTTACAAGGAGTTCATTAGGAGGCCAGCCTGTAGGAGAGGCAAAGGAGTTCCCAAAGGCCTTGGCAGAGCCATTGGAAAAGTGGGGTTGTGAGGTTGGCTGCTTCCTGCAATTTTCTTCCAGTCCTTTTTAACAAAATATGCTTTAACTATATAGTTTATTTAGTTTATTTCCCCTCTTTGTTTCTTTGGTTTTTTGGTTTTTTTTTTTTGGGTTTTTTTTTTTTTTTTTTTTTTTTTTTTTTTTTTTTTTTTTTTTTGGGGTTTTTTTTTTTTTTTTTTGTTTTTTTTTTTTTTGTTTTTTTTTTTTGGGTTTTTTTTTTTTTTTGTTTTGTTTTGTTTTGTTTTGTTTTGTTTTTGGGTTTTTTTGTTTTGGTTTGGTTTGGTTTTTTGGTTTTTTTTTTGGTTTTTTGGTGTTTTTTTGGTTTGTTTTTTTGTTTGTTTGTTTGTTTTGTTGTTTTTTTTTTGTTTTGGTTGTTTTCCTTCACATGCAACTTTTGTGGTTATTAGATGGCTAACACCATGAGGTTATTTAAATACAAAGTCATTAACTGGAAGATCTTGAGCTTCTTTTGCAACAGTTCTTTTAATGCTGGATATGTGTATTTAAACATTAGGAACTCAAGAAAAAAAAATCACACACATGGCTGTACAAATATGGTACAGAGAGGATGAAATTATGTCGCTGAAGAATGCCATATTGAGGATACCTTCAGACAAGTTATATGAGGTGAGATAAATAAAAAGAAGTTTACAAAAATAGAAATTAGCATATTTACAAGACAATGTTTACAATAATACATCCCAGTTATTGTTCACCACTGGCATAATTACGAAGATGTGGTAGTGCAGCCTTACATGGTAATTAGCATGTCAGATCAGTCTAGAGAACATTCACCCTTCTCACAGCACCTCTCAAATTGCTGTTAGTGCGTGAGTGCTCTAAACACCTACTCAGCAAAATTATTGAGGTTAATAGTGGTCTGTGATAGTTGCAGTCTGTGCATGTTTATTACATTTCTAAAGTGGGTATAAGGTACAAATTTAGAGTGAAAATGAATGAAAAATTGGTATGGTGGGGGAAAAATGTCACTGTAAGGGTAGATTCTTGTAAAAATCCTGCTAAATTACAATATCTGACCGAGATATTTGACAAGCTGCTTCTTATTTACCTGGAGTTCATAACTGAAATCCTGCTGCTTTTTTGCATGCTGAACTAACATTCTTCCATTCCATTGCAGAGGAAATGCAGATGGCAAAAGATATTGCACTTCATTATTGTAATTGACTGTTCCTTCCCATTATCATTCTCTTTCATTTTTCTAAATAGAAACAATGGAAGAGTTACATAGTGGAGAAATTTAGTAAGTATCAGATTAAAGATCAAATTAGCAATTATTTCCTGACATTTAAAAAGCCGGCAACAGCTCCCAAGACATCTGAATTAGATCAATAGGGTACTATTAAATTGAATGAACATTTTAGCACATAATTATTAGCAAATTATGAATGACTGAATGGATGACTGTGGCTGTTAATGTACAGCGTTTTCAGAATATAATATATTTTTAAAATTACATCTTCACAGACCCTGGTAAAAACAGTGATTCACTTCAGAAAAATTATAAGTATGGACATGGCTAGTCTGCAGCTAAGTATTTGCAGTCAACTTGTCTACAGGCTTTTCTGCAGGCTTTGGTGTCAGAGAATAATTTGTATGCTAATTTACAATTTTATTTGCTCCTTTGCCACCTCATAATACCAAGGCAGTCTTCATTAATTCATAAATAATTAAATTACTCTCATCCTGAAAAATTAGTAACATCTCAAATCAATCAAGAAAAAGAGCCTGGCTAACTCCTCACCAAGAAAAATAGGGAGAATATGTAACAGATTAATAGTTGTGTAAACAGAAATAGCAAAGCCAATTATTACAAATAACTTGATTTGGCATTTTGAACTTTTATACTTTAGAATTTCCCACGTAAGATAATTACCATGGGCAATATTTAGTTGTACTGATCAGAGCATATGCTAAGTACATGATATATTATTCATTCCAAAAATGAAAGTTAATTCAAAAAATATTTTACTGTAGATTAATATGTGCAGCACGTTACTGCACACTGGAGAATCTAATGCCATTTTTACTTTTGGATCTAATCTAATGTGTGTTTACCAAGGGCAGATCAAAACTCAGAGCATTAACATTTACACCAAGCTTTCACTCTTTCAGCCCAGGGAGGGACGAATGGTTTAATACATTAATATTTTTTTCTTTTAAAATGTTGAATTTTATTGCTCACATGCAACTTTACTCTTTTTTATTTTTTTAACTGTATCTAATGTGTATGTATAGCTATATATATATATATACATAGTCAGACTCCCACAAATTGTTAAGAAACTTTTTTTAGAAAGAGACTTTTGTCTCTAAGCCTAGAGAAACTAGGTTGCTTCATTCTACTCATTAATCATAGAATCACGGAATCATTTAGGTTGGGAAAGACCTTAGAAAGATCATTAGGTCCAATTGTTAATCCAGCACTGCTGAGTCAGTCTGCCAGTGCCGATAAAAGAATAGTGCTGGCACATCCATATTACACTCAGTAACTCAGTGGGACTTCTTTGTGTTCAACACCTCTGTAGAAGTGCTTCTTAGGCACCAAAAATAGTAGACACCAGGCAGTTTTAAAATGCAGACCTATGTCCTGGGTATTATCAGGCCTCTAAAGGGAATATGCTCATTTTCCACTCTGATTGTTTGCTACCTGTTACAGACATGGGCATGCCAGCTTTAAAAGCTGGCAGCTTCTGATGTTTTGGGGCAAGGAGACGGTGCTGTGCCCCCTGCCAAGCTGGGGAAGTCTCTCTGCAGGGCTGAGGAATGTTCCCGTTACTGATGCAGCAGGGCTAGAGGCGTGAGCTCAGCCTGCCACGATTCAGCAACAAACTGTCCTTGTAGAAATGTCACTGAGAAAACCACGCTGGGAAGGGAAGCAACAGCCACTTTACCCAGCCACATGTTAATGCCACCACATGTGGTGTGTGCTTTTGTCACCCCACAGGAAGAGGCTGCCCAGACACTTCCCCTCACCCCAGTCAATGTAGAGCATCCATAGGTAACTCTAGACAACATTTCCATTTTCCCACCTATCTGTTCTGAAGGACTTCCTAAAACTATCCAGGAACATCTTAGAATCAGCTGGGATGCAGTTTGTGAAGACACTACAAATAAACAGGTTGATAAATATCTTAAACATTTGTGCTGCATATGATTGCATGTTATTAGGGGAAATACTTTTTTCTTTAACTCAAAATAAGTAATTGTAGCTAGAATCTGTAACTAGTGTTATCTGTAAGCTGAAGAGTTATTTGCATTTTTTTTAACTTTGGTAAAAAATTTAAAAAGGAATTAGTTGTTATATGTAACAAAACTGTTCAAATAAAAGTATCATACAGGACTGGAGGCTCCTGAGCTCTGAAGAAGCAAGAGACTGTGATAGAGGATGACAATCAAAATATGGTTCAGGAAGAGCCTTACTTGACACTTGACTAGGTTTTCATTCTTTGAGCATGCTGGACACTCACAGGGATTGAATCATTCCATTCTATCTTCAGTACATTGTGGCAGGTTTAGGCAAATATCTGTGGGTTTACAGGTTTTCTTTTGTTCACATATAATTTCAAAAAATGGTGCTAAATATAATTTAATTATTTTTAAATTATATTTAGTATTATTGTAAAAGTTTAATATTACTTATTTCTGACCAACTTGATGCCCTATATACCCAAATTTATTGACAGAATATTCACTGACTTTAGGAGCAGCAAAAATGGATGCAGTTCTTTGTTAATATGTGTAGGATGAAGGCAGAAACTGTGGAAACAGTTGCCCAGTTAAAATTACTTCTGCTGATGTCTCATTGTGTGGGACAAGCCTGACATCACTAAACAGCTCCCACATGCAATATTCAGTTTTAATGGCCATTCAGTCAAAGTCACACATGGTTCATGTAAGGATAATTAACAACGGCAGCAGAAATAGATCTTTTACTGTTATTACTCTTATATCAATGACAATTTTTTTACTACCTGTGTTGTGAAGGCTAAAGCTTTTGGAGAATATGGCTCATGACATTTAAAATCAAGTGCCCGCTCACAAATTCAAGATAGGCACTGTGCTAATTACCAGTGTATTACAGAAACACTAATGTTGCTTTCTGGATGATGACATTTTATCAGATTTCTGTATATGGCATGTCAATGAATATTATTTCTTCAGAGGACTCATGTGATATACATAATCTGATTTTTTTTTGTTTTTTTTATTTAAAGTAAAATTATGCTCTGGTCATGATTCATTGTCACTAGATGTGCAAAATGAAATCTTTCAAAAAATTGTTTTTCCACTTTTATACAATTCAAGTCACCAAGCAACATATTGCAATGAAGAGGTCACAATAGGTCCAAAGTTATTTTGACAGTACAACTTTAAAAAGCATGTCAGTTCCATGTAGATACTTGTAAGACCACAGCAATATTCCTTCAATTTAAATCTAACTGTATACTATAAAAACTCTATGTAAAATAGCAATCAATATGCTGTGTTTACACTGAGAGGAAAAATATGTATTTTTTCTATAGAAAATAAGTAAATAAAAACACCTTTGAAGTCAAGGATTTTTTGATAGGTTCATGACTAACAAAAGTTGGAATTCTGCTGGGGAGTCTTACATCTCATAGAAAAAGATAGTTGTAAAAATATGAATTCTGAATAAAATAAGTGAATATTTGATAACTAAAATATGTAATTGCTCTCTTTTTTAATTTAATCATTTAATTTCAAACTTATTCTTAGGGAAATTCATAGATTCAAGGAAGTTAAAATTCTGAAAAACTCAGAAATCTTCAAGCATGAAAAATAAGATTATGCTAAAATGGGAAACTTGGAATACCTAGGGGTTTTTTTTCAGACAATCTAGTTATCATATTCAAAAGTATTGTTACTCTGGGTGAAGTCTATCTGCTGCCTTCAATAACAACCATGCTAATTGCCTCCTGGCAACTGTTTCAAATAGGCCCTGTAGTGATTTTGACAAATCCTTTTCTTCTTTGGTACCTGGCTTTGCTCTTTGAGGTTTTTTCCCTAATGTTACTCCTCTGACTTTGTGAGAGTTGTGTGTTTTCCATAAAGACAGCATAAGCCAGTCCTTTATATCTAAATTTAATTTCCTTACTGAGCGTGTTTTATTTCACCTGAGATATGGAACAATCAGTCAAGTTTCATGCACCATCCTACAGCAAGAAGCAGCTGAATACAGCAGGTAAGGCTCATCTTTTTGAAACATTCCTATCAAAGAGTTCCAAATTATCCCAGAGACCAGTGTGCCACCAGTATCCATCAATCACAAAAGATAAAAATATCTTTATACACCCTTTGTCACGCATCCTTCCCTCTGAATCATACAGAGAGCAATGGGAACATTGCCCAGTGCCTGGAGCAACATTTTGCTTTTATGCTCTGATATTTACCACAGTGAATCCTTCTGGCATTTTCTTTCCTTACCAAGGAAGGTGCCAAATATTTTGCTAGGAAGAAGTCTGTGTTCTTAAAACTTACAGAAAAAAGGACTGATTTTTAGTCTTTGGCCAGCTTGTGCTGAATCACACCAGAAGGTCCTTGCTTTAACTTCTGCAAGCAGCCTGGGCACTGGTAATTTGGGTTTTGCCCTGAGAAGCCCAGTGCTGGCTCCTGGCTCCAAGCAGGGTGTAGGAGTGTTACAGCAAAGCTCTCCAGGTGCAAGAGAGTATACAGGGTACACTGGCCACCACGATTCATGTGCTCAAATATGCTCAGATCTCTGGGAAGAACAGTGTCTAAAGCATGACAGCAACGGCACTTCAGAAATTACATTGCCAGTTGGTGCTGAAGCATTTTGGTTGAATGCTGAAGCATTTTGGTTGAATGACAAAAAATCCACAGTGAAGGTAAACAAAAGGCTAACTGCTTTTTCATCAGCTTTTTGATTGGGAAAATAACAGGAAGGGTATCTTTATAGTTGACCACAAGATTCCCTAGACTTCCAAATACAGTTTTGCTTATCCAACACTAAAAAGCCAGTCAGAAGATAGACTTGGAGGCTGAAAATTCCCTGATGTGTTTTCCATATTTGTGTTCTACATAATGATATCATTAATACCTACATTTAGTCTTTTCACAGTTGTGCCCTGATACAGATGTAAGAACACTCTTTTCTTTGCTGTTTTACTGCAGTTAAGGGAAAAAGAGCATCACTTTCTGCTCTGCCTAGTGCAAATTAAATGCCCATTCTGAACATTATGTCAACTCTAGATCAAGTGTTTGCTGGCAGCACTATAAAAGAACAAATAGTGTAAGAAAACCAAATTTAATCCATCATATTTACGGCACATAATGAATATTCAGACAGGACTTGAGGAGCAAACAATACATGAGCTTCCATCTGAGCATGCCTAAGACAAACAGATCCTATATCCAGGAGTAAAAATTCATCCCAACAGTTAAGGCAACAGAAATCAGTGTAACAAGCATTTGCAGAGAACTTTGAGACATGGGTTTCTAGGAATAAGAAGAATCGGACAGTGGTGGTGCCTAAAGCAATAGAAAAGGAGACCAAAACTAGAAACACTGAAGATAACTGGATGCTGCAGGAGGCCTCGTGAGTTTGTAGACTCTGAAGTGCTGTCTACAGAGAAGCCCTCTCTACCAGCAGGTGGAGATGCAGCTGGAGATCGTGGAAGAGCTAGGGCTTTTGGAGTCAGGGAAGACAGGAAGTGGTGCATGCACAACTCCAGAGTTTCTGACTTCAAAAAAAGTTTTCTGAACAGTAATGTGAGAGCGGATCTCTAGAAATGTGTAATATTTTTTAAAAATATGCTGATATGATTAATTGAAACTTAGTGTACAAAATATTGTTGTGCTGCAGAAATAGTATTTGAAGAAATATTATTAGAGAAAAATAACTTGGTTTTTTTTATTATTATTTATTTTATGAATGAAATGACTTCTGTATAAAGTCTAACCTGGTTAGACAACCCAGTGCCATGAAAGCATATTGAAGGCTGAAAGACTGTCAGCCACCTTTAGAGAATTCAAATCTTTCTATTGAAGTTCCAGTCCTTTTACCTTTATACATTTTTAGATGTAAAATAAAATGTAAAGATGTAAAGTGAGATGTAAAGTTTTAGATGTAAGTAATTACAGACATTCTTGGAAATGCTTACAGAGTAAGATTCTCCTAAAGGTATGTAAATGCAGTGTTCAATTCAAAGTAGCATATAAGGATATCTTGAAAACAAAACTCCCAGCCTTAAGAGGGATATTAATTAAGTTTGTGTTATCTTAAAATGTTAAAAAAAAGGGTCTGGAAATGGTTGCAGTAGTTTTTAGTATTTTCCCGGGATCTGAGCATTGCAGTATCCCATTCAATGCTCAGTATTTTTATTTGGAAGAATACTGTGAGATGTCTGTATGTGCCATCTGAAGGTCATGTCCTCCCACTGCTAATAACTTGAAGTATTTCTGCCATCTTCCTATTAGGACACTTTATATTTGCAAAGTAACTGGAATAAAGTTTCCAGGGAGGAGGCAGAAATGTTTATATAATCCCATTTCCACTACAATAAATTGCCAATTTGTTGTCATATAATCATTAACAAGAAAAATAAACAAATAAATACATAATCCCATAAAACAAACTATCATGATTTAGCCTTGATGATTACTGAAAAATAAGGTGACTCTCAAGAAAACAAAGAAAGCAATGCATAAATTGTTTTGTGACGACGTGAAAGAGTTTATGTAACTGGATGAAGCATGTGGATTCAGGGAGACATTTTAACAGGAAAACAAACTATGCAGAAAATCTTGCCATTTATTGATAAATAATTATGGGTTTGGCTGCTCGACAAAGGAAAGAAATCTGCTAGGAACATCCAAAGCTGGAAGTGATTATGTAACAGAGACATGTATAAAGAAAATGCTACCCTCATCTCTTTCTTAGATATGTGAAAAACCTGTGGACACACCTCCAAATTATTGCACTAGTATCTTAGTTCAGACACCCAACCTAGAAAAATCTAAGTTCTTGTGATTTCGTCTGACAAAGCTTCTTCATTCTCCCATATTGGGGTGACACAGCTGGCATCTACCACTGGGACAAGGATGTAGGTTGCATTTGCTGGAAGATGGAGAGGTGCAGATTTAGCTGATTTCAGCACAGGCTACAAATGATCTGTGTGCCATTCTCAGGATATACTTCTTTCTGGCAAAATGGACAAAACAGTAGATTTATTCTATCTTTATCCATTTTGATTGTAAAGCCTTCATACCAAGGGACTGCCATTTGGTAGTGACATGCAGAAAAACGGGGCCATCACTTCCCTAATGGCTTTGAGGTGCTGTCATGGTTTAAGCCCAGTGGGCAACTCAGCCCCCTAGAGCCGCTTGCTCACTCCTCCCCAGGTTAAATAGGGTACAGAATCAGAAGGGTAAAAGTGAGAAAACTCCTGTTTGGGACAAAGACCCTTCAATAGGTAAAGCATACAAAGCAAGAAGAAGAATTCATTCACTACTTCCCATGGTCAGGCAGAGGATCAGCATGTCCTCAGCAACAGGGTCCAGCATGCATAACAGTGACTTTTAGAACACAAATGCCACCACTCCAAACATTCCCCACCTTCTTCCACAGCTTCATATGTTGAGATTGATGTCATAAGATCTGGGATATCTCTTGGGTCAGTTTGGGTCTGCTGTCCTGGCTGTGTTCTCCCCTGCACCCCCATCCCACTTGCTGGAGTGGCAGTGTGAGAAGCAGAAGAGACCTTGATGCTGTGCAAGTGCTGCTCAGCAATAGCTAAAACATTGCTGATTATCAACACAGTTTCCAGCACAAACACAAAACAGCCAGACACCAACTATGCTAGAGAAAACTAACTGTATCCCTGTTGAAAGCAGCACAGGTACAACAGCAGGACATAATAGGTTATAGGGCTGCCTTGCTTGTCGTTGGCTCTGACTTACCAGTGCTGCAGTTCCCACCCTCAATTTTTTAGGAGCTTGCCACTTCCTACCAGAGTAGAAAGGATGAATGAAGAAAGAGTCCATTTATATCACCAGCCTATGGCACAGATGATGCTAGGAATGTTTTCTCCTGAAATAATTAATATTTATCTGTCACTTGAAGTCAACCAAAGGTCTGCAATGTTGCACACATGGGCTGTTTCATTCCTCAGCTAAGCTGAACCCTGGCAAGACCACATCCAAGAGCAGCAGCCTGCACCATGTCTTGTGTTTTTCCTGCTTACTGAGCAGAGAAATTGAGACAGAAAAGGCTTTAGTCCTGTTTTGAATTCCAAGAAAAAGAATTAGCAAAGGTTAGGACAAGTGATTGCCTACAAACCCACAAGAGAATTCATCAAAGTGAGGCGTCATTCTTATTCTGTTCTTAATGTTCTAATGATTCATTTATGGATATAACTCTTATTTTCCAGGACTGTCCTCTGTCTCTCCTCATAAGAATTCAGTCTTGTGTCCAAAGAAATTATTTTCTCTGGAAAAGAAAAGCCTCTGTATAGGATAGCAAATACAATTGACACTTCTTTTTGAAATTAAAAAATGTATAGATTCTAATAATACAGTCTGCCACTATTTGGAACCCCAAAGCATCAGCATTTTGGGGCAATTTGTTGATAAGCACTGCATATATATATATTAAATCAAACTTATTACTGGCCAAACCATTAATGGATTTTTAGCTTGTGTGGAGTTGCAGTTTTTGTAGAGAAACTGGATTTGAGCTGATTTGGCCACTTCAGAGAACAAAAGTTGAGTGAGGCCCCCTGTTCCTGACTGATGTGGTACAGAGGTGAGGCCTTGGGCCTTTTCAGGTGGGAAAATGTGGTTGGGCTGCCTACCTATCTCCCCTGGGAGAATTTTTTTTTTTTAATCTCTGTTACTTGAGAGAATCTGTTACTTATAAAAGATAAGCCATTCACTCCTTAAAAATACTGTGGAAGCCTCACAGATGAGCTTTCTCAGAGGAGTGCTCCCAACTCTATCTTTGCCTTGGAAGAGGAGACGCCCATAACTTTTCCTCAGTGAATTTTTAGCAAGCTCTGGTTTTAGAAGTCAAGAGCTGGCATTCCAGTGTTCAGCCTGTGCACATTACTGCTGTAAATTTATGGCACTGATGTCAACAAATTGATTTAATATATTTTTTTTTTTTTTTTTTTTTTTTTTTTTTTTGCTGATTCTTTCCTAAAAAAGCCACAGGACTTCAGATTGGGATGCTGTTCTTTGGGATTCCTGCCAAAGGATGTTGTGTGAATCCGACAAGTCTTTCAGCCACCCAAACCAGAAGAGTCAGAATGTTGGTAATATTTCACTTATCCATTCAAAAGTGTTGACAATTTTTCATATTGCCCTTTCAATACTTTCAAAGATTCAGAGTGGGCTTGGAGAAATATTATGATAATCTGTCTCATAGAAGTGCTGTATAGATGGAAAAAATTGTGATGAGCACGTGAAAAAAATTGCAATGAGATGAGATATGAATGGTCTTGGGCAAAACACTAAGTCAAGAAGAAAGTGGCAACTGGGGCTAAAGAAGAAGACAGCAAAATTCTTTCAGGACAGAGAAGGAAAAAACTGAGCAAAACAATGTTGTTGACCCAGCAAAGTGAGAAGAGTAAAATGGAAGGGGCTGAACAGAGGAATTCAGCTGAGCTCCTCCCTGTGGGTGGAAATGGAGAGGCTTACTGAAAATTTTGCACAAAAATTTTTCAGTGGGAGAAAGGACATAGACTGAGAATAATCAAATACATATTTTTAACAATTAACCTTTCTTTCCCAGCTCTCCAGCTGAACTGTGACTTGGCTGATTCCTCCCCTAGGATATAATTAAAAATTTAGTGAATTAATTTAATTATTTTCAGTTTCTGTATTTCTACTTGTCTCACTTATAGGCTGACTATAGGAAAGCTCTGATTTTTGAACACACTCTTTATTTTATTATCATTTGATCTGAAAAGGTAAAATGGCTCATCTGTCATCTCATAGTCAGTGACTCTAACTAAGCAAATATTTTAAATATTATTGTTGTTATTACAGGTTTTTCTTTAAGTAATCTGAGCTTAACTACCAAATAGATCTAAAGAACTTTGGCAAATAAAATAAAACTAGAATTCTATGAATGAAGGCAAATGAGAATCATCAATGAATGCTTTCTTTTTTTTTTGTTTTGAACTGCTCAATAGGCATTGCTTGTATAGGTTGAGACATAGACAAGTAATGCCATGAGATCACTATCTGCATCACCTGAGGCCTTCTAAATCAGGACATGTTAATGGCATATTTTCACCCTAGCCTACCAGGAAATATGCCTAAAAGTAAGGTCTGGCTAATTATGGCTTTTTTCATCTAGGCACATAAAAACAGCACAGTGTGACATGAATAGTGTGCAGCTTATTGTCAGAAGTGATGGTTTTTCTGTGTGGTATTAGTACTCATCTAAAATAAAAATGAAAGACAATGCAAAAACAAAAAAGGAAGAGAAGAATTGCAAAATAGTTGGTGGATACAAATACATTCTTAGTCACCTCAGCAATAAAGTAGGTTTTGACATGTTCCCAGGTCTGAAAATTGAGTGTTTTTCAAGGTGGGGGGAGTTTACACCCAACAACCTGGATGGAAAAACTCATCTGTGTTTTGACATGACCTCCACAACTTGATAAGGATCTTGTATTGTAGCAGCAGTGGCAATAGTCTGATGTCATTCTTTAGTGTTTTCCTAAAGAAGTGTAGTTGATTTTTGTTGATGGCTTCCTCCTCAAAAGTTTAGGCATACCTTGAGCCAATCAATATCTTTCCTGAGGGAAATGAAGGTTCCAATTGCAGATAGCAAAGCAGAAAAATAAAAAGCATGAAAACAGTGTAAGTCAGGATCTTACCACTTGTGCATCTGGTTCAACACATAAATACACAGCTGCACCCACTGAAAAACACATAGTAACAGACAAACATCCACTGCTGAAGAATTTTAATTTATCTTAAGAGTTTGGGTTCTACTCTTCTACCATTCTACTCTGCTGTGAGATGTAAGAAAAAAATTCTTCATCATGAGGGTAATTTAACATTGGAATAGGTTACCCAGAGAAGTTGGGAAATGTCCCTCATTAAAAACATTAAATACTTTTATTGACAGGGCCCTAGATAACCTGATCTAAGGGCTCCAGGTGAACCTAAAAGAAGCTCTTGGAGCAGCAGGTAGGAAGTGTGGTAGGATGTTGCCAAAGAGGCTGGTCAATGCCATGAAGGCCTATTGGTGGCCTCGGGGTCCTGACAGGTTCTGTAACGTGTGACATTCCTAATAAAACCTACATTTTCAACTGTGGATAACATATCACCAAAGATGCTGTTCTTAAACTGGTTATTGGTTTTGGATTTAGCCTGAAAACTAGAAAAAATTATGTAGACATGTATGAACACATAAAGTTTTGGGGTTTTTTTTGTTTGAGATTGAGTTATGACTATATTTTCCAGCCTGTGCAGTAGTGCCAGTGAATCCTTTACATAGCATAAAGGAAGACTGCCTAGATTCAGCCCTCATAACTTTATGTGTTTAGTCAGGGTACATAAATATAATGCTTCCCCCTCTACAGCTGACAGAAAGATGCATCTCTAAAGTGGATTTCAGTCCACCCAAGCTTCAGATGTCCCAAGGTAAGTTCGGAACACATCCAGACCATGTGTTCTGTGTGGATTTCTTTATGTTTTGTGTATGACCCTTAGCTGTCTTTTTGTCAGTTATTAGCTTTCAAACACAGAAATTCAAGCAGTTGCTGATGTATTAATCAATCTATCTATACATAAGTCAGGGTGAGACCAGCTGTGTCATGTATTCATTCTCCTGCTCTCCACCTGATTCTTGAGTTAGAGGGCCACAGGCTAAACTAGCAATGTTCTTATTATGTCACCAGTTGCAGGAAGGTGGCAACTAGTGAGCAATCCCTTCTTGGCATTCCTTAGCATTTTACACTTTGCAAAACCTTAAGGGAACACCTGGTTACTAATTTACTTCCATGTACTTCCATAGCCATTTAACTACTTCTATACTAGTGACACTTGGGAATTAATATTGCCTGAGCGAAAATGTGTTTAGAATAGAATCATAGAATAGTTTGGGTTGGAAGGGCTCTTTAGAGGTCACCTAGTCCAACCCCTCTGCAATCAGCAGGGACATTTTAGGCTAAGCCAGGTTGCCCTGAGCCCCACCCAGTCTGACTTGTTTCCAGCGTTTAGCAGAGGATCAGAAAAAGGTCAGAGCAAAATCAGCCCAGAATGTGGCAGAAACAATCTTCAGGTAGAATGAGTTTGACCATTCTTACATTACTGCAGTGTTTTTGTACAAAGTACCTAAGCACAAGTTGGGCTGACTCAGTGTCTGTTCCAGGGTCAATCTGTGGTCAGGCAAAGGGCCTCAATTTCAGGCTTTCCAGCTCAAATGCAAGCTGCTTTAGAAGGTAAACCCTAACTTTTGCCCCCTGCAACACACAACGTGGATGTGACTTACAATAACTCATGGTGTAATTCTTAAGGTGGTCTTGTGCAAGACCTGCAGCTGGATCTCTGTGATCCTTGTGGCTCCCTTCCAGCTCAGGGGATTTCATGATTCTGTGATTCTATGACAACAAAAGAGGATGGGGTGTCACTGTTCCTCAGTCTGATGGGATAAGTCTTGGCCTATGTCAGCGGATGTCAAGTACAAATATCTGGGACTGCTTTTCTGGTGACAGCCTGGGGTCTAAAGATCATTTGTATAAAGATTAGTGCAGAAGGCATCTTCGACACGTCAACTAAATCTTCAGATATCTAAGAGTTTATAAATTTGTCTTGAGACAGTATTCTGAAACATATTATTCACAGTCAGTGTTCAGAAGTTTAGGAATAGAAAATCACTTGAAGTGTCAATAAGTTGAAATAATAGGCAATTCAAATGCTTTCTCAAGTAATTTCACTTTCTTTTCCGTGTTTTGAAAACCCTCAAGCAACCTCTTGTATTCATGTGGGTGGGCATCTTGTGGGCTACAACTGCACTGATTTTTCTTTGGAGCAAGCTGTTGCCGACAAGCAGTAGAGGAGGAAGATTTGGTGGTTAAGCTTGAAGCTTCTTAACTGGAGAAGACAGCCCACATCTTATAATCCAGGACCAAGAGGATTCCAGGCTTAGTCAGGTAGAAAGAGTTGAGATAAAGTGCTATGCTCATTTTACTTTGTTCCAGAAAACAACACAGGCACATATGCACATTTAATAAGCCTCAAACTTGGAAAACACTTTAAAATTTTGAACTGTGCCACAGGGAGCACCATAAAGCATGAAAAAACCCTTAGCTTTAAGAGCAGGAATTTCTACCCAGCTGCTGTTGCAACCACAGTTGCAACTAGTTCTGTACTGGCTGGTCAATGTTTTATATTTCTAACAGATTCTAACGGATGCTATATTTCTAAAGGTTTATCACTGAGGTGGCAACATGGCCCTAACCAGCTTCTGCCCAGACTCCCAAATGTCACAGGCACACAGCAAGGTCAGCTGCACTCTTCAGCTCTCTCCAGATCTGCCCTACCACAAGGAGTCCTGGGGGATCTACAGTGATGTTTAGTCTAAAAGCAGGAAGTAACTAATTCCAGTTATTATTAAATAACAAAGTGATTAATGGTTTGTATTTGCACTGTACTCATAGATCATCACATCATGAAATAAAGAAGCTTTTCCAAACAAGCAGACGGTTTCTGAACCGTTATGGAGAAAAATATAGAACCTTTGGAGCAAAATTCTTTGAGGAAACAAAACCTGAGAAACATTAGGAATGAGTTTCACCCAATCTAAAGATTATTTATTTTCCATTTATCCTGAAATTTAAACTCAAATGTAAAAGTTAGGATATTTATTCTGAGTTTTATCATCACCCAGTCAGTTTGTGTGACTAAAAAAAAGAATTTATAAGGCCATCAGAGGTAAAAAACTGACCTTAAAGAGAAGCTTTTTTGCCCCTTTTACTAGCCAAATTCTTTTTCTCTTTCAAATCTCCTCTCAGCCTGACCTTTACTTGAAAAATGCTCTTCTTGTGAATCAGCACACTCTGCTGGTAGACCAAGAGAATTTGACTGACAGAGCAAAAAAAAAAAAAAAAAAAATCCAAAAATTATACAGGAATGCTATTAAAAGGTAACCAGTTGCATATTCCAAGGAAAGGGAACAAATCACAATAATATGTAACCCACAACTCTCCAACACAGCAGAGTTAATTCATTAATACAGTTTGATTCATATCACTATACCAATAAGGAGCTGGTTCACAGCCTTAATTCTGTATTGAAGACAAAAGCTGTTTCAGAAGGAATTATTTAGAGCACAGAATGTGCAGTGCTGCAGTGGGCCTAGGCCCAGCTATCATAAATTCACACTTGAAAAAAGAGAAAGGAGCCTGAAACTTATCTTCAGATCCTCTCTTTGAATGTAAGGGGTTGGAGACAAGAGAAATCTCCCTGAACTCAGCTGTGACCATGGGACTCTAGTTCTACTTTGATCTCTAGTCAGCTATACAAGGAAGAAGCCTTTGGGAGCTGATGACCTTTGCTGCTCTTTATGCTGTATGTTCAACAGATGAGGAGATCTTGGTGCAGTGGAGCACCAACCACTGCAGAACCCAATCAGGAAGAGCTGAGTTTCCTGAATTTACATGATGAAATTCTGGTAAATATTTGTTATTATCATTATGCTGTTTATTTTAAAATTTGGTAATAGTTGTACAAAGCATTATCTCTGAAATTGCCAGAGACTTCTATAAACTCTCCTTGTGTTTTCCTGATTAATTTTACTGTTTGACCAAAAAAGCATTGAATCCAAATTCTTTTTGGTCTTATTTGCTGCTAGATATTATATACTTATACCACACTTTGCTCTTCTTTTGTAAAAGCTATTCAGTGGCATTAATCTATACTAAAAATGGCTTTGGAAGAGACAATAGAGAAAAAGGACAATAACTGGGAAGATGAGTTGTGCATGTGTTGTAGATATTTGGAAATTCTTTTCTTATATATGCTAATTTACAATTTGAAATTCATTTGCAATACTCTATCCAGAGAAAACCAAGATATTTACTGTGGCTATAATAGAACAAAGTCTCTTATTTCTATGTGTCTGTCCTAAGTCCTAGCACACATCCTTTCCACTTTATCTCCTTCCCATTTTCTCAATGCCCTTCATGACACTTCAGATTCCTCTTCTTGCTTTATTGCTGAATTCAAAAAGTAGTGGTTCCCACTCCTGCCTGTCCCAAGTGGTGCCTTGATGCCTGACCAGTGCACATAAGCCTGGTGACCTCATGTGGCTTTCAAAGTGTAAATGATACCTATTTTCACAAAACCTTTAGGAACAAGATTATCCATCTGCCATAGCTGGTTGAAAATGGCCAGCAGGTTCAAAAGATTTCACAAAAAAACCCCAAAACACCAAAACCAGGAGCTGATGGACGCACAAATTACTAAAAGAACATCCATAGTACGCAAGTGGAAATAATGACATAAATTCAAGTTATTAGACAAGGAATGTTTTCCTTCATTTCTATCAAAGGAAAGCAGTATGATTTTGATTAGAATTATTCTGTTAAGATGTAAAAGAACTTTGGGCTATGAGAAGAAATTAGCAACTGATTTAAAAATGCAATAACTTTAATGTTAATTTTAAGTGCATTAACCAGTTTTCTAAGCAGCATCAACTTTCAATTATGTTTAGCGCACAGTCAGTCATTGTAACCATTAACATTTTCCTGCTCAATCACACTGTCTGTAACCAGCCACTAACAAGAATTAATGAGACAAATCTGCCTTGTTTTAGTTTCAAGGAACCTGCAGGAGTTCTGTCTCTTGGGAGAATTTCATTTATTCACCACCTGTATCCTAAGTGTGTTTTCTCAATTTTGGAAGACCCAGAAAATCTGCCAGTCTCTTTGCTCCGTCATTCTTGTTCCTTGCATCAAACTTTGCATTCCTCAGAGGCATTCATGTTAAATCCTCCTTGTGTATGCAACATATTTCTGAGAGGCAGACCCAGCCTCTTAAATCCCATGGACTCTGTAGGTCACATATGCTGTTTGCATCCTCTGGAGTGAATAATCGTTGGCGTCTGCTGGAACTTGCCAAATGGGTTCAGCTGCTCCCAGCATCTGGTCCAGCCAGACAGGGTGAAGACAGGGAAGAGATGTAGAGCCAGAGGTAACTGCAGAAGTATATGTGGAGAAAGAGGTATTCCAACAGAAAAGAAAGCAAGATTACTTCAAAAGATAATTCTGCTTTCGTAATCTTTCAAATAAGCTATGGAGTCTTTTCATCAGTTTCATTCATTGTTAGTACCATTTTAGATTTGTTTGTTTGTTTGTTTATATAGATATCTTCTTTCATTTTACACATATCATTTTAGGAGCCAAGAATAGAATGATACAGCAATATTACAGATATCTGTGCTGGTGACAGCAGCCCTTGCTTGACTGTGGCAATAATTTCTGCTGTAATTCAGCTGTTTAGGCTTCATTGTCATAATCAGGATTAGAAAACTGTATCACCATGTTTGTACTAAAGTGCCAAATTAACTGCAAAGGTGTCTGTATTGGTAATGTTACCAAGTTTCTCAACTAGATGAAATACTGAAACTGGAAATAATACAACATATTGATTAGAAGATGGCTTACTCACCTCTACTAGGAAAAGCTAACTGATGAGTGTTACAGCCTCCTGACTCTTCAATACAACAGAATAAATAACACTAATACTCAGAAGAGAAGAACATAGGAGAGAATGTCATTTTCCCTGATGTACATGATCACTTCTGTACATGCTAATTGTATTTATATGTACATTCAGAGACAGCTGTACTCCATTAACGAGAAAACAAATGGTCAAAGGTGTATTTAACAAAAAATTCACTATTACCATTCATCTTGTATGCACCGTTTACAGCATGTCAGCTATGTTTACATTTTCTTAAGCCAGAAGACATAAAATAACTAAGTAAGAATGGAAGAAGAAAATAAATTTTTAAAAAAGCAATCAACAAATTGGAAAAGCCATCAGAAATATTAGAAAGTAACAAAAAGATGTTATGAAAGAAGCAACCTTGTGCTATGATAGGGACCACTCAGTCAAAACTGATCAGACCAGGAATGCATTTTCCCAGCACCTTTGGACAGATTTTATTTTCTATTGAATCTTTTAGTGGTAGGAAACAAACCATAAAACTATTCTCTGAAATTGTGAAGGGAAGGTGCTTCCTTCCTGCATCTCATTTTCTTATTTTTCAGTGAGGAGGGAAGATAAATAAAGAAAATTAAAATGAAATGGACTGTTACTATTCACACCATGCTGCATTGCAAACAAAATTAAAAAACAAAGGTGTCCTAGAGCAATCACACCATTTCTTCAAATAGCTTTTGCCAAATTTAAAAATTTTTGCCAAAATTAAAAAACAAAGGTGTCCTAGAGCAATCATACTGTTTCTTCAAATAGCTTTTGCCAAATTTGTAATGATAAATTGAATTCTTATTTTTAGGTTTTTGTTGCCAAGTACTGAAATACCTCAGCAGTTGAACTAAACTTCTGCAGCAAGAGAATTAAATTGCAGATTTCGTACTTTTAGAAGAAAGCTGAAGGCAGCTGTTAAATAAGGAAGAAGCTTGAATTTTTATAATCCATATCAATTCATATGTGAAGGATTTCTTTTTCCATTACAATAACTTCTAAGACTTTCATTTCAGCTACATTCTTATTTTTAAATAATTAAAATCTTACTGCAAATATATTCTTCCTTGAAGTCAGTAGTAATTTCAAATATCTGAAGCTTCAATCCTTGCATGTAAATTTGAAAATACAGTAAAATACAGTGTGTATAAAGGGCTATAGCATACGTTATTATCAAATGGATGTGATTCCTTCCTGAAAAATCACCCTGAAAATAACATCATTATATATTATAAAATATCCACATAATAATTTCATTGACAGCTATGCACCCTTGATGTCTGTTCTCAAAATTGCCAATCTGATCCCATCAGTCAGGGTTCATAGGAAGCTGTGGCATTTAATTTCATACATTCTCCTCTTCCAGTGCACCACTCCTCTTCACCTGCCAACTCCCTGTACTGCATCTTAAATTTAATTAGCCATGAAGTCTTTTCTAAGGTAAGACTGAATCTTGCATCTGTCAGGTTATACAACCTTGAACATAAACCCACATTTCCTCTCTGTGCATCTAGTGAATGATTAGCACATGGTCGTCTTCATCAGTATGCTGTGAAGGGTCCCACACTACCTTCTAATGCTAATATTCCTGCATTATAATATGGCACTGTCTGTTTGCCTCTGGCTTTTAATTTCTTTAATAAAATGGTAATGCGTCATGTTTTAATATTGTGGTTGTATAATTGTCTCAGGATGTGACTAGAAATTTCTTGACTATGATTTTTTTCGTAGCAAAATGTACACTTACTGAAAACTAAATTGTACCTGAGAATCCTGAAACCAAAAAAAAAAAAAAAACCCAAAAAAAACCAAAAAAACCCCAAAAAACCCAAAGGAAAAAATCAGAATTTAATGTATTGACCCCTTTTCATGGGAAAATTCTAATTTTCCACTTAAAAATTACTTGCCTATACAGCACAGTTGATTTATAATTAAAAAGCCACATTTTAAACCTATTGAAACAAGTTGTTTTAATACCAGTGATTTGGCCTAAATACAGCTCTAGTAAACAGAAAAACATTTATCTCAGGAATATCTTCAATATTTTTTTTTTTCCAGCTGATGGATGGTAAACCTCAAACACTGCTGAATGGGGAGCCCTCTTTCTCAGCCACCAAGTATCCTTACACTTCTAGTCTTCGGTGTGTTCAATGTCATCCTTTATCTTTGTTGTGCAAAGCCTGGTGTTATCTTTAGTGTGAGTGCCATGTCTGACTATTGCCATCCTGTGCTTGGACTACAGAACACTCCTGAATTTCCATCAGCTTGACTTGATGTCCAACCACAACCACCACCACCCTGCTTCACCTGACCTCAGCAGAGACCACAGAGACCTATGGGCTTCCAGATGCTCTGAATACTTCTATTTGTATAGATAGCATCACTGGAAGGAGTAACTCTGACTTCTTTTCTAAGTTAAGCACATGTGAACATGTGCATGTGATCCACAGACATTAAAAGCTGTTTTTTTCTCCCTGAGTTGCAAGATGGAGCTGTAGTGTGTGTTCTTCACCAGTGGTTATCACGGAGCTGGCCTGTACTGCAGAGAGGGCCCAGACACAGAATCACAAGATCACAGAATGGGTCAGGTTGTAAGGGGCTACAGTGGCCCAACCTCCTGGCTCAGACAGGGTCATCCCAGCAGACATTGCACAGATTTGTGTTCAGATGGTTCTTGAATATCTCCAGTGAGGGAGGCCTCATGCTCTCTGGACAATCTGTTGCAGCGCTTGGTCACCCACACAGTAAAGCTGTTCACCCTCATATTCTGGAGGAACCTCCTGTGCATCAATTTCTCCCCACTGTCTCTTGTCCTATTGTTTGGCACCGTCAAAAAGAGCTGGTCCATCCTCTTGGCACCCTCCCTTCAGACACTGATGAATGGCATGGATGAGGTCCCCTCTCTGTCATCTCTTCCTGATACTAAACATGCCTTTCCTCATCAGAAGGATGCTCTAGTCCCTTAACCATCTTTGTAGCTCTTCACTGGATGTGCTCCACACTTAAGACACAGCCTCACTAAGACTGAGTAGAGGGGCAGGATCATCTCCTTCATCTTGCTAATACACCCCAGGATACCACTGGCCCTCTTGGACAAAAGGGCACTGCTGCTCATGGACAGCTCGTTGTCCACCAGTACACCCAGGTCCTTGCTCCACAGAGCTGCTTTCCAGCAGGTCAGCCACTAGCCTGTGCTGGTGCCTTGGGTACACTCTCTGGAAAAGTTTTAGCTCAGGAAGGAGGTGAGAAGAGTACTAGTTGCAACACTGAGTCATAGGCTCATAGGTCTGTCAGAGAAAAGTGCCCTGATTTCAGTCTACCTCAGCAAATGCACAAAACCACTGACTGACATAACCCTTGCCCCTTCTGTCAGACTTCACCACGTCCTCTAGCTGATTTTGCCTTTCAGAGTCTGTCTGACTCTGTGTCCTTGTAGCCAAACCCTCACTGTGGTTGCTCATGTTGAACATCTAGGAGTAACCCTGAAAAATTGCAAGATTTTGTTACTAATTTAGGTGGATTGATTCAAAAGAAAATAATCTGCTGGAGAATCAGAGCTGTTCTGACCCACAAGACCCACATTCTCCAATGTGAGGTACCTAAGCCTTCCCAAAACTAGTACTTGTTCTATTATCTGCTCTGCGTGTATTAACATTTAACATTGTCTTTAACATGCATCTAACATTTCCAATGTGAACTTCTTAAAGTATGACCCCTCATCCCCTGCAATAAAAATCTGTGTGCAAAATCTGCAAAAACTTAGAAGTCTGAAATTGCTTGCTGCCTCCTCAGGGCACATATGTGAATGCTAGTTGATTTGAGAAATAAAGGACAAAATGCCATTAGGGTACAGCTGACTGATTTAATAGTCAAAATCTGGTGGTTTACAATGTGCTTATGTTACTAAATCAGTATCACTGTCAGCAAGGAATAGCCATTTCAGCACTCAGTGAGATTTAAAGATGCTAAAGGACTTTTCCTTGATGCTGTGGTTTCATTATGACATTTTTAGGAAGTAGTTGCATTTCTGGTTGTCCTTTTTACCCTTGATTGAGTAGGGCTATTTTTGCTGCGTGTAGAAAGCCTGGTATTTTTGCTGATGTTTGGAGCTAATGCTTAACAACACAGTTCTCACAAAAATCCCGAGACCAAATCCCATTCCACCTGCAAATTCACCATCTGAAATTGCAAAACATTTGTCTATTTCTAGAACTCATTGCAAGTCTCTCAATTTTCTGTGGGACTGGTGTGAGAAAACCCCATCAATTTACCCAAAGGAGAACATATGAAGGACTGGGCTGCAAATGGACCACCAGGAGAACCCTTTCATTGAGGATTCTCACCAGGAGACAAGTCACCTTGAGGATGCACCACTCTGTTGTCTTCTCAAACATGAGTGGCTGATTAATAATTATTTGTAAAATTAAACATCATCACCACCCTAGCTGTCAAGGCAATGCCTTCATCAGAAATGAGAGAAGTATTCATGGGAGCCCAAAGTTAGGTATGAAAAGATTCTTGCCTTGGTGTCCTGACTCAGCCAGTATAGTCAATTTCTAGAAACTCCTCAGCACACCCAATACTCACTCAGAAACCCAAAACAACAACAGCAACCACAACTGCCCCAGTTTCTGGGGCTTGGGAAGAAGTCCCAGAGCAGGGTCACAGCCCTGGCAAATGTGGCCTCAACATCTCACTCCCTTCAGAAATAACCAAGACTCCCACTGCTGCTTACAGAAGCTTTTCTGATTCTCTCAAACTTTGGAGCTTTTTCCCCTTGCAATTGAAATATTTTGCAAAGTTGTCTCCTCCTCCATAAAACGTATCCCAATAACTTCAAGGGAGTGTATTAAAGACAAAAACCCTCAAGAAAGATGAGCATACAAAGAAGTGTGCTGACTTTGTCCAAATAGAGCAGAACATGATAGGAACAAAAAATGGCTTCAGTGTGAGTGTAAGGAACTGGCTTATTTAGGGTAAAGTTACTGTGAAACTCAAACTCCAAGCTGGAGGCAGGAGAATAGTATTGGAGGGAGATTAATAAAATGACATATGATTGCTCTAAGGCTTAGAAGGTGAATAATACATTAGGTAATTAATTATAAAATTAATCTCACACATGAAACAAGGAAAAGCAGAAGCCACTGAATAATACTGAAAGTTAATAACAAAATTCTCTGAAGTAGTTACGTGAAGGTCTTAGAGAAGATTATAAATAGCCATGGTAACTTCCTTGCCATTTCACAGGGGCACTTCAGGTTTTCCTAAAACATTGTCCATCATTGATGTTGGTGAGATGAACTAAGAACTAATCCTTGAAAAGAATGGATGCCTGTGGTGTGGATGAACTGGTGGTTCATTAAGCTGCACGGAGAACAGCCAGCACTGGAGCTGCAGAGAGAGGTCACCTGCTGAACACAGCCACAGGATCCACACTGGACAAGGAGCCTTCCTTCTTCTGGCACTATGCATGGAGGCAGTTTTCCTCCTGCTCAGGGGAATTTTGCAGTTGCATGGCCAGATGAAAGCCCTTCCTGTTTTATTTGAATCTCCTCATTCCTGGATCCTTACTGCCTACTCAGTCACATCCAGTCACCTTTCTCTGTGACCCCCTTCCTGAACCTGACTTTCACATGATGCTGTTTAAATAGAAGGAATACATGGATAGGATGTCAGAGAGCCAAACAAGTGTAAACACACACAGCAGAGGGGAAGGCAACCTGGAAAGGGGAAAAATGCCTGGAGGAGGCGGGAGGTGACTAGGGTGAACCTCTTTCTACCTGCACTTCCTAGGCAACTGGGCAATTAGTTGACTAAAATGCCTGTCCAGAGGCTCCCACTGGACTGGTGCTTTACACTCTAAGGCCGATAGAGTCCTGCTCCCAAAGTACTGCCAGCTGGAAAAAAATAATAATCTCCAAAGTTCCAAAGCAAAGCCGATGCTCTTTTAATATGTGAGTCAGAACAACAGGGTCATGACTTATGTTCGTGATCTAATGACCGTTTTTAATCATGGCAGTGACTAGACTTTCACACCTATTTGAAGAATACCTATGTTATTAACACCTGTTCATAATGCCTATTTGCTCTTCATGCTCCATTAACAGTATGGATATCTTTCTTTATAGCACATTAACAAAGGATCCAGCAGCTGCTAGCCCTTTCCCCTATTTTCTTATGCAAAAATTGTAAACTATTGATTAGAGATGATAAAAATGCCATAACAGTGTGCAGAGGGCCATAGTCTTTTGTATTCCTGACTTCACAAAGTAGTCCTGCAGGCAACTTTCAGTCTTAGGACACACACCTGTTATATAAAAAGTACTATTTTTTGTGTACAACTCATCACTGCAGATGCTGACTGTACACAGCTTCACTTACTGCTTCTTCATTACCTGTTTTGTTGCTAGGAAACTTTTGAACAAGAGCCAATACATCATTCAGCTTGTTCCTTCAGTGCAGTTGTATGGAAGAGGACCTAAGCTGATCTTTATTTAAACAATGCCTTCCAGTTGTGGGGTTTTTTACACGGCACTGCTGCAAGCAGGGGATGTGTGCTATACAATAACACTGGTTATGTGTATGAATACATGTCCCAAAGTGGAAGAAGAAGAAAGGCAGGATTCACATCCAATTTGGATTTTTTAAGCAGCAGTCTCATTCATCTGCAGAGTGAAAATGGGTCTGCATTGTTCTTGACCTCTTAATTTGGGCAGCACTACACATTTTATATTTCCATTATTTGGACTGCAGTTTTAGGTATGGCTCCAGCCACAACCCCTCCAGTGTGTGACAGTGCCCTGCTTTGAAGAGCTTATAGTCTGACACTGTGTTGACTTTTATTGGAAAATTACGCCTTTCTCACCTTTTACCAACCTGCTGAACAGAACTTGTCTGGTGATTAGGGAATACAGTGAGCCATTGCTAACAAGGAGGCTGTCACACTCTGTAGACTAGAGCACTCTGGATACTAACCCTCAGCTGCAGTGTAATTTCCCAGTGGCATTGCTCCTGTGTTGTCCAGCCTGAATCACCTAAACTAGCAGGAAAACAGTCATGCTGAAGAGCCAGATACCCAAGACTCATGAGGAGGTAACAACTGGGAAGACCTCTGTTCCCTGGTTTCTGATTGTGGTCACTGAGAAAGGCAATAGCTTTATTGGAGAATTCACTCAAACAAACACAACCATAAATATAGCTAAAACTATCTGTACCTTTCTGTACCTCAAATATTGTCCATGATTTTGTTTCGTTCCTTCACATTTCCTGTGAAGCTAATTTGAATACTCAGTAAATGACTTGTGCTGTGAAACAACTTTCATAAACATCTTTCAAAAAAAGACGGATTTCTGCCTACATATATTTCTCACATATGCAGTGGTGGTCCAGCCATAAAAGCGACCTGGTGACACAGAGTTTTACTAAGTACTGCTCCACAGATGTGCACAGGTCCTGAAGATTTTACTCTTCTAACTTTTGGATGAGCCAGATAAATTCAGAGAGGCAGGATGGCGTGATGCATTGGTGTGATGATTTGGGAAAGGCTTCCTACCACCACCATGCCTTCCTTTTCCAGCACAAATATTCAGACAGGTCACTTAGATGTGCTGAAGCTGCCAGTCTCAGCTGTGTGGAGCTGCTTATTTTGGATCAGATTTTGCATACAGGCTGTTTTCTGTCCCTATCTACCCTTTGCTAGGCCAGTTCCAGGTCTTCCAGTCCATAGAGTTGTCTGCCATTTCCTTGGAAGTCCTTAACCATGCAGCTCAGAATATCCAAGTTTTTCAGCATCTGTCCTGAGGTGCTCACCTATCCACAGAAGCTTTTTGAAATGCTGAGGTTCATTGCAGGTGCTGATTATGGAGAAACGTATCCTTTACTTTTCCTCTCACTTTTTAATTTCATGCCATCATAACCGTAACTTCAATGTTCATCATACATAAATAACATAAACTTTGAAATAGTGTCATCAGCAATGTTTCTTTAATGTGTAGTGTTTCACTCTGTATACCCAAAATTCTTCTGAAACAGATGTGTTGGATATTTTTTATGTTTCATGTCGCTGTTTAAATATTCATATTGCACTGCCTCTGCATTTGTCAGAATTTGTATCTGTCTTCCTCTCATGGAGTGTAATATTCCATTATCTTAATACATAACAAGCTATTATCATTATAGCAACATCTCTATAGCAACATAACTTTGCTTCTTGCTTTGTAAACCAGTAGTGTTTACTTCAAAGCCTTGCAAAGTAAGATAATGCAAAGAAAAGAAGGAATAAAACACAAGCATTAACACAACAACCAAATGCTGAAATCCAGTATTCCAGAGCTACTAATCAGGCAAGAAGATGAAGATTAACCTGAGGATATTGATTCCATTCCATATCAGCTTTTCAAAACTGCTTTTTTATTCTGAGTTGAATTTACAACAAAATACAAACAGATTTTTGATGGAAAATATATTCTGTCAGTTTAAAAAAAAATATTTTTGTGGATATGAAAACCTGATATTATAGACCAACTTGTGAAAGCATTTCAAGTGTTTTGCAATAGGTCCAGTGAAGGCAGGGCAGGACAAGTGAGGATGTGCTGTACAATATATACATATACACATATACAGTATAACATATACACATATGCAATAGCAGAATTATTGATTGGAGAAGAGTTTTTAGTCCAAATTTTGAACTAAAACAAATTTTGAACAGGATAAAATCACTTTCCTCAATCTTCTCACCATCATTCTTTTATGCAGCCCATATCAGTACACAAGTACTTCATAAAGGGTCTCACACCCCATTATCTCTGCAGCAAATTAACAATGTCAGAGAAAACACTTAACATTGTAGGTAGTTTCAGAGAACTTGCTCTTAATGGTTCAATAAGTACGTCACAGTTTCATGTTCCTCTGTGCATTGTTTCACTTCTCTTTGGTTTTCTTCTTAGTGGCAAATTGCATTTTCAATGTTACATTTTAATAAGCTGCTTTTTACAAATGAATAACTTCAAGTTCTTCTGTGTTGTTAAAGAAAAAGACAAAACCACAGAGATAAAACCATAGGTGTTTGAGGTGATTCATTTATTCTGAAGAAGTTTTTTTCACCTGCTTAGATTGTTCACATTTTAGCTTTAAAAAAAAAAAGGTGACTAGTGTAATGTGGATGTCAATAACAGCAATGAAGAGCATTTGAATGTTCCTTTTCTAAAAGAAACAAAATTTAGTCTGTAAACACAGGCAAATTTTTAATTCTGGCTTTACAAATCTAAGGAAGCACTTTGGAGGGTTGGTCAAAGAGCAGGATGCGGGGGACTGGGGCATTACTTTCCCCCAAGTTCCATGTGTTAAGCATCTGAGACATGAAAGGCAATTCTGCAGCCACATAAATTGTCATCTGTATGACAAATGCTTCCAGCCCTGACCCCTGACATTACTCTGTCAGGATGCTTTATCAGGTTACCCAGGATCTGGGTTCATTGAAACACTTGGTCCCACAGTTTGGTGTGGCAACACAGCTGTGTTGGGATGAAAGGCCATAGGTGATCCCAGCTGAGTTTGAAGAGGAGCATCAGTCGTCTTTGAACAGCAAGACTGAAAAGAGAGGATAAGGCAGCAAGATCCATATCTGTTCTTTAGCTGTAGTTAAGGATATTTCTTTACATAAGTCAATGCCATAAATCACTGTCAGCATAGCAATTAATTTCCTTCACATATGAAACATATTGTTAAATATTTTCACTTAAATATGTCAGGAAAGGAAAGTGACAACTGAGATACTGCAGAAAAAGTTGATGTTTTACAAGGCAAATTTACAGGGTTAGTTGAGAGCACTGGTGAGGAACATGCACTGTTTGTGGTCTCTTCTAGATGGGATTTCTGGCCCCTGGAAAGAAAGATGGCATGCCCCTCCTTCTGCTGTGATTCTTGTCAAGAATTCCTAAGGTCTTATTAAATATCAACATTTGAATATGATTGTGAAAACTATCCTCACCTCAGGTACTTCAGTAACCTTCATATTTAGTGGGGAGATCTGCAGGTGAAAATGAGCTGAGCTCCAACCACTAGTACAAAGGTCTTCAAATTATTTAAGCACTTTACTCAACATACCACGTGAGACCAGCCCTCACAACATAACCTCCAGAAAGAAGATTGTTTGCTTAATTAGGACCTACGTGGATGTTACAAACTGAAGGATGCAATTAACTTGTCTCTTCTCTCAACCTGCATAATTTGTTTCTTTCATATTAAAATGTCTTATGCGTTCTAGTGGCAGACAAAAGTAGAATCATAGAATTGCTCAGAATGGAAAGGATCTCTAAGATCATCAAGCAAACCTAACACTGCCAGGTCCACAAATAATCCAGGTCCCTCGGCACCATATCTACACTACTTTGAAGTACCTCCAGGAATGGTGATTCCACTATTTCCCTGAGCAGCTTGTTCTGGTGCCTAACAACTGTGAAGAAATTTCTCCTAACATTCAATCTAAACCTTCCCTCATGCTTCTTGAGGCTGTTTCCTCTTGTACTGTCACTTGTAACTTGGGACAAGAGACCAGCCTCTACCTTGTACCAACCTCCTTCACAGCGATAAGGTCACCCTTGAGCCTCCTGTTCTCCAGACTAGTTTCTCCAGGAGAAAGCTGTGGAAGCTTTCAAATGCTGTCAAAGTTTTACTGAAGTCCAAGTAGGCAGATTCACAGAATTTCCCTCATCCACTAAAACGGTCAACTTGGCATAGAAGAACCAGTTTGTCAAACAGGACCCGGCTTTCACAAACCCCTGCTGGCTGGGCCTGATCCCCTACTTCTCCTGTACATGCCATGTGAAGGCACTCAAGATGATCTGCTCCATGATCTTTCCCAGAGATGAAGTCAGGCTGAGAGGCCTGTAGTTTCCTGGATCCTCCTTCTCACCCCTCTTGTAGATGGGTGTCATGGGACCTCTCCAGACAGCCAGGATTGCTGGCAAATGATGGAAAGTGGCTCAGTGAGCATTTCTGCCAGATCCCTCAGCACCCTTGGGTGGATCCCATCCAGCTCCATAGACTTCTGTGTGTGTCTATATGTTGCAGCATGTCTCTGACCATTTCCCCTTGGATTATGGGAGCTCCATTCTTCTACCCATACCTGTCCTTCAGCTTAGAAGGAGTTCCAGCCAAAATTCTCTGTTCAGCTGGGCTGGGCGTTTTCCCTGATGTCTCAGCTTTCAACACATGGGGTCAGTCTGCTCCTGTGCTTTTACAATTTCCTTCTTGAAGAATGTCCATCTGCCCAGGACTCTTGCCCCTCAGCACTCAGAACAAAGGGACTCTGCCAATCTGTCTCCCTAGCAGGCAAAGGTCTGCCAAAATTTGCTTCACTTCCCCTCTTCCAGAAGGGTAAGGGCTTGCAATTCTCACTGAAATCAATTGCTCAACACCTCATAAAATCAAGCCAGTGATACATCCTTTTTTCTTACTGAACTTGTCTGAGTTTCATGTGAGAAAAAAATTCTGTGGCAAGACTAGAGAAAACTCTCATCAATAAAAGTGCCAATTATTTGATTTAAAAATGTATGTTGCTGATATTTATGATATAAATAACGTTCACTGAAAAAAACCCCACACAAATATTTCAAAGAGCAGCTGTGCACCATGAAACAGAATTAATGTGTTGGTATTGCTATCATGCAACATGAAGGATCCATTTGAATGCATGATGTCTATCTGCTGTGAAATTTCTTAGGTTATAAGTACAAATTTTCAAGGTGGCTTGAGAAAATTGTAGCATTTTAGTTATGAATAGAATTTATTCTGTTACATTTTACAACAAGACTAAGATATAACTCGTGATAAGACTTAAGCTAGAGCAAAAGACAAAAACTTTAGCAGTGTTGGAGTGCAGCAGCACAGCCTAGAGTCTGATAAGGTCCTGGTGCTGTTGCATTGAGAAGGCTGAAAAAACAGCAAAATCTGTTATAAATTCAAAAACAAAATATAAATTTCTACTTCAAAACATGTAGGTTTCTTTTTAATATTTACTTCATAGGAGAGAGTTATTTTGTCATTTAATATTACAAGTGGCAATTAATGATTATATCTATTATTTTTTAATTGATTGTTTATAGAGGTACAACATGGTAGCTAGGCTGAAGTGGATTTCTGAGTGATATATCCTAGAAATAAAAGTAAAGCCCACCAGGAAACCAGAATGGAGTTTGAAATTCACCGTGGGTGTGGGATCCTGTGTTCAGTATAATAGGTGTCAGATGGTAAGGTTTTTGTAAAGAAACAAAACACACACATCTACAGAGAATACAGCTTGTCACCCTGAGGCACCTATCACTATCTCATGGGCAAAATGATCAAGTGGAGGACATCAGGAGTCACAAAAATGTGCCACAGAATAGTTCCCCTGCCAGCTTATTCACATCAGAATCTTCTGGAAAGAAGGAACCAAAGCAAAACTTCTCTCACCCAAGAGCAGCCCTTTAAAAATAAAAAAAAAAACAAAACAAAACAAAACAAAACAAAAAAAAAAAACAAAAAAAAAAACCACAAACCACCTTTTTTTGGCCCATGATTAAAGGAAAACACAGTCAGTGGGTGGCAGAAGAATCACTTTTCAGGCACCTATGGCTGAATTTGTGGTGCCTGTGGATTTCATTGCTTAGTACAAAACTGGTGGACTTTTTTCTTGAGATGTCTCCCAAAGCATCCCAGGCTGAAGCTGGTTTTCAGAGGACTGAATGACAAAGACAGCGGGGGAAGGAAGGGAAGGTTCTTGAGGCAAAATGTGAGCTGTTATGCATAGAGGATCAATGCTTCCACTACAGCAGCCTTAAAAGGCTTCCACATCCAAGGGCAAGCTCAGACCAAGCTACAGGATAAAGATTAATCACAAACCAATACACAGCTGATTAAGCAATCTCAGGAACAACAGTAAGATCTACTAGGAAGTGGGAAAGATTGTAAACACCTGGACAGTATGCAGCTTAAATAAATTCAGTCAGTTGTGAGTTACACCAGGACCAAAAGATCCCAACCTGCTGACTGGAGTACCTTGAATTCTTCCTAGTGCAGTCATTTTTATCTCTTCTCACAAAGTTTAAATTACTATCCAAATCCACTTGGCTACTTTTTGATGGAGCCTGTTTACTCTGAAGTGTTCTGAAGTGTAGGTTACTCTATTTTTAGCTCTTCCTGGTTCAAACAGAGCATATCCTGTTTGGGCAAGGTAAAAATGTCCTGATAAAAGTCAATCTTCTTACTGTTAGGAAGGCAGTTAAACATAAAACTCTGATAAAACTGTGTGTGAGTGACATCCAGTCACTTTGGAGTTAAATTTCCCAGGTGATCCAGATTTGAGCATTGTAACAATAAGAGGAGTCTTTCTGCTGATTGCATTGTATTCCCAAAATCCTGAAAGATTTGCTTATACACAAAACTATGCATTTTAACCATGTATCTTAAATATCTTAAGTGTTTTAAATATGTGTTTTGTATATCTAAGTTAATCTAATTTAAAATTTTTAAGAAATAGCAAAAAACAATTTCTGAATCACTATGATGGTGACAATGAGCAATGAATTGTGAGCAACCTGGTAGTTAGTAATTTTGAAATGGTATTGTTCCTCACAGAATTATTTTAAAATTCTGGGAAGAGTGCAGCCAGCAGAGTGTGCCATCTTTCCGTTCAAGCCCTGTGAAGATGGGTCCCTAGCAAAGTTCCATGAGTGTACATTTGCCTTTAGCAGAGTGATACCATTCAAGCAGAAATGTGAGGGAAATATTCATAAAATATGAAAGTAAAAAATACCCTTGTATTATTTACCATTGTGCTGTTTTATATGAGACCTTCATTTAATTCAACAATTAAAAGGCATATGAATTTATTGAAAATATACCATGCTTAATGTACTATGAGATACACTGGACTGCAAATTTTACAGGAGGTTAATTCAGGTCTGAAAAGTAGTGAGATATTATTGGCATAAACAACAGAGTACACATAACACATTGAAAAATCAAGAGATATATGCCAGTTCCTTTTGATTTCTGTGAGCACTATGTTGAATTTTTTAAAATTTATTGCTTCATTTATATAAGAATAGAAAGAGACTTTATTTTGTATGTTCTACTTCTGGAAACAGAGTGCAAACAAAACATTTCCAAGCTGCATAACAGATTTGGGGTAGGTATATAATTATCTTGATGCTCCTGGACTCAAGATCTTCTGTTTCCATTACTCAGAACTTCAGAGTCCTTAAAAAAAAAGGATTTGGGCATCATCTCAGTCTGAAAATGTTGTCTTGCTTTTCTTTTCTTTTCTTTTCTTTTCTTTTCTTTTCTTTTCTTTTCTTTTCTTTTCTTTTCTTTTGCTTTTTCTTTGAAGTACTTTGATTCAGTACTGGGCTCCCATGCACTGCTAGTTGTGTCTGGTTGATGGCTTGGTTTCATAAGTGTGCCTTAACCATCTAATATTTGACAATGGCTCTGCTACCTTAGAGGATGTATAAAGGCACAAGACAGTGACTGCTCAATAGAGCCTTCAGTCTTCCAGTGCCTCAGTTCAGACATAAAAAAACATCTAAAAGTAGTTTCAAAGTAGTCAGGAGCATGCCATTTCATGCCGTAACCATTACAGGAATGTCCTTCTTGTCCCCTGCTGCTGCCAGGACCATCTATTCCCAGCAGCTGCTGTCTGGTGGCCACTGGAATTAGTCAAGGGCAGAGAAGTCAGATTTTTATCACTAACAATTGCAATGTGGCTTTTGTTTCTTGGTGGTCACCACGAGGATAGTTGTTTTCATGTGATAGGAAGAAGATGGGCATGGTACATTGTTGTTTCACCTTTTGTTTGTTAAGTATGGGCTTGTGTTGGAGACATAAGGCATGACGTGGGACTTATCACTGCTGCCCATGGATAAAGCTGCAATAAACTAAAAAAGGCCATGCACTTTGATCTAATCATAAACTATGGGATATGCAAACATCTTCCAAGGGTGGCAATCCATCCCCCTCTGGGTGATTCAGTGCTTTCTCAAAAACCCCAGAACTTGAAAGTCATTACTACACCCAACTCATGTCCCCACCAAACAGCCCAGCCAGCCAATGGCTTGGTGCATACTGTGTCTGTCATCATAAAGGACACTGGCCTGCTCTTCAATTTCAGCCCTTGAAAATATTTTAAAGACTAAAAGTCTCCCTAGAAAGGTGGTGGAGTGTGACTTACTAACACTAAGAGAGAACTTAGTAGCTTTACTTTTGCGGAACTTTTTAGTAGAGCTTTATTGTCAGTGATTTCTTTTCTTATTATAATTCTCCTCATAACTATTTCCACACCACTCCAAAATCAAGCTTTCAGCTGTGAATGTGTTGTGGGTGGCTGATTAAATAATCTATTTTTACAAACTTTTGATAATAAATCTTGAATCTTTATCTTCCAGGTACCAGAGAAGGACCCCCAAAAGACAGAAAAACCCCAAAAGAAAATGTGTATCTTAAAAAGATCAGCAAGAAAATCATTCAACCACCAGCTCACTAATAAAACAAATACTTTTATTATTATTCATGAAGGAGCAAAAATCCTGATGTAAATCTGCAGACCTTGCTCTGCATCTCTTAGCATAGATCGAGAGGATATACATGCTATTTACAGGAATTAAGCATGGAAGGATCAGGTTTCACTTTATTTTTATCTCTCACTTATAATTTAAGTGATTGCACATCTCGAATAGACTTGCACAGGCCTTAATGTGTGAACTATCCATGCAAATAATTTGTCCATTAAGTGCAAGTGTATTTCCAAATGAGGGATAAATTTCTATTTGAATAACAGTTTTACTGAGAGTCCTGTTAAATAAGGGAAGTGCATAAAGTGGTTAAAGTGCCAACACAAATCAGAAATGTAGAGGAGAATTAGAATACCAAACTATGATTTGGAACAGAGACTGAGTCAAAATCTAACCTGGGATTAAGATACATCTTTTGTAACAGGCTCGCAGCCTGAGTCAGCCACTCCTGCTTTCCTGCAGGTTTAGTCATTTTTGCCTGAACTTGTGCATGGCCATGGCTTGGCAGAGAATTGGTGAGATGACCTATGTGAACAAATACTATTCCACAGAGGAATAACTTGTTCAGAAATTAGATGCAAGGCAAAAAGGATCAAACTTTCCCTTTTAAATCAAGGATAGCAACAAATGCTTTGATTTAGTTGTCAATGCATTCTGCTGAAAGTTTCTCAGTGATGATTAATGAAGAGAAAAATAGAGATCTCACGATGCTGATGAACATATAAAGATCACATGCATGAAATTGTTTTTTGCAAGCTCTTAGAGAAACATCCCTCATGTTATACATTGACATTAGTGATTTCACTCAGATACAAACTAGACATGCAGTACAGACTTCCCATCCAGCTCATGAAGGGTAGCTCATGATCAATAGGCGGGGAGAGCAGCTAGAAGGGATGGTTTGTGAGGTACAATTCTGATAAAGAGCAGAAAATTCCTCTCTCAAAGTAAAAGGTAACTGAGGGGAGAATGGTCATTAAATTGTGAAGTTTATGATCATTAGGGTAGAAGAAATGAAAGAAAAACCTGAGTTACAGATTTCAGAAAGGCAAACACCATTAAACTCCAAGGGTTTCTTTATAATTCTCTCAGTGCTAAAGTTAGAAGGGAACAAGAATAATAAGTAATTATTACTAAGGGCGGGTGTTAATTATCCAGTTGTGGAGGGGCATAGGAAGTATAGTACAAGATCATTTTGACAAAAAATTACCAACTATGTAGTTCAGTTATAAGGCAAAAAGAAAAAGAAAGGCTGAGCTACCAGGCATTAATACAGGCTTATAGCACAACTGCTTCAAAAGGCAAGGAATAGAATGAGCTGCAATTAACACAAAGCACACACACACACACACCAAAAAAAAAAAAAGTTAAAGGGAAGAATAAGATAATGATTTTCACGAAGATATTCTTCATTAAAAAGAGCACTATCAAGTGAGGTAGTATAATTTAAATGTGGCAGGAAAAAAAGACCACATCTTCAAGTATTTAATATACTTGATTCATCTGGTTCTGATGACTTCATCCCATGATTCCAAAAAATGGTTGGATAATTCTCTGCACTACTAACAATTATTTTTAGTTATTGAAGGAGAAATGTGGCATTCATCAACATAAAACATGCTTGTCTTAAAAAAAAATTAAAAGGAAGAACCAGAGAATCAAAAACCCTGGTACCAAAACTTCAGTTAACCTGAAAAAATTGCCAGTCATGATCCAACAAACTGTTTGTAAATCTCTAGGGAAAAGAAAAAAAAACCCAACAAACCAAAAGTAAAAACAAACCAAAATCCAAACAAACAAGCAAACCAGGAAACAAATTGCAATCAGCAGTATTAATTAATCCACAACCAGACTAGGTGAGAGTAGTGTAGATTAAATTATTGGACAGTGAGTGGAAAGTCATCCCTGAGAGGACTGTGAGTGATTAACTGTAAGAAGGGAAGACTGAATTGAATGAAGTCCTGCAGAGGTCTCAGCTGCATTCAGATATCTTTAATATCATCACTAGTGCTCAGGATCTGACATGACCACTTTGAGGACAGCACTTGTGAATCCTTGAAATTTGGAGATAAAACTCTGGCAAGTCATAGTGCAGGGACAATGAGGTACTTCACTTGATCCAGAAAAATTAACTGGACAAGAAACAAGTTCTTGTCTGTTACACAGAAAAAGAGAAGGGAGACTTTTAAGAAATGGAAAGCTGAATAAAAATTTAAAATGTTAATGAAATATAAATATGACCCTAAGATGAAACATATAATTTGAGCCAGTAAAGAACAAAATTAATTACCTCTGCTCTGCTCAGAGCTGGTATGGTCTCCTTTGAAGAACTGAGTTCAGTCTGAGGCACTGTACTTCAAGAAAGATGTGGACTAACTGAACAAAGTTCACAGGAGCATAGTGAAAGAGTAAAGGAAAGATTCATTCTCAAAGTCCATAGTGATGGGACATTGAGCAAGAAAGACTGAATTTAAAAAAAAAAAATTAAATCCAGTGCTAATTCTAGCAAAACCCTGGAAGGAATTCCTTGAAGAGGTAGGGAAATCTTACTTTTATTCTTCTCTAATCATTCATGTGTTTTTCTCAAATACTTGCCAAGAATAAAATAGATACAGGTGCAGTACCAGACAACCCTTTGAGATCCCTCCAAGCCCTATCTTTCCATGTTTCTAGATTCTCATCCCTGGACACTTTCCTATAATGCACTTGTTAGAAAGCAGCAAATGTTGTATTACTTTCACTACTTTCTCCATCTTTTTCACTACATGAATGGAGTCAGGTTTCCAAGAAAAAAAAATAAAAAATCCACTGCTAAAATATTTCAATATGTATTTCATATGAATTCTTTTCTTTAGCACTACAGACACCATGTGGTGCTGCTGATAACTACACAAAGCCTCATAGCACTTTGCTGTTAGGAATACCTTATGGCAGATTAAAACTGGTGAAGCTGTGCAGGTATATTTTATGTACACCTCTGTCAGGAAAGGGAATTCTTCCAGCAAACATGTAAGGCTGGAAAGAGGATCAAAGGTAGGAATAATCATGTTTGCCAGGAGAGTTAAGTAAACACTGTTTGGGATTACTTTGAGTTTCGTTAGTTATCTGGCCAGAGGCTCAGTCAGTCCTTTCTTTTGCAAAATGCATTTTTTTTCCTGATATTTAAGTTCTAAAATCAGCAGTGTTTCACAGGCATCCTTTCCTTAAATGTTTTGCAAAGAACAAAGTCACAGAGGAAAGCTATGTATTTTTACAACAAAGAGTATTCTAGAATTTTTATTACTGCAAGTGCTTATAACTCTATCATTGTAATTTGATGCTGAATAACATTTAGATCTTCATAATATTACTTAAAATCTGGAATAACTCCTTTGATTAGTGTGAAATAATTCATGTGTGGAGATAAACAGGAAAATATTCTAGTCTGTGATATCTGCTGTAACTAGTTCCTTATTTAAATCTCTGTGATTTTCACTAGTCCATTACCTGTGAGACAGAGGCTTTGTACTTTACTTTGTTAATATTTATAATTTACAGAGGAAAACCATATGTTTCATTCTCATTTATCACAATTTTATATGATGAAAAGGAAAAAAATTACAACATTTATAAGAAAAACAGAAAAACAAACATTAATAGAGACCTTTATGTGTGTGATAGTGTTTTCTTCTTGAAGATAGACAGATTGGTTGCCTTTGAAGGTACATTAGGGTACCAGCAGTCATGGCTACAAAACATTGTGTTTGTTTTTAAAAAACAGCCTTAGCATATATACATCCCAACAGCAGCTATGCTAATAGGAAAGTTGTGAATTTTAAAGCACAGCAGCTTGGATTCAATGGAAGTCTGAAAATAGATGTAAAAAACTTCTGCTAGGAAATACTTACTAGTCCAGTTGCTTCAAATCTGGCCTTTGGAAGTTTGTTGTCTTGGAAAGTTAAGGAACAGCAGCTCTGAAGGACAAATTTCTTTGTATTTGTAATTTAGTTAATCAGAGAGCCTCATCTCATCGGCTGCCGTTCATTATAGGCTGAAGAGGGCTGCTGCCACAGCCTTCAGGGGCACAGCATAAGAATTCCCTCATAGCTCAAAAGGCAAGATTGCAGTAAAACTGCACTCAGGCAGCAGGAGCTGCATCCAACCTCCTTTTAGCAGAACCTCCCTCCTCAAGATGCATCCCTACTCCTTTCTTTCTCCTTCAACACAGGCTGCAGAGATTTTCCTGAAGTGTCATAGTGTTGTGACATGAATGGAGGTGTCTGAATTTCATAGTCCAGAAATGTCCCTTGTGCCATGTTACTAAAGAATCCAAGTTATTTGGTCTGGCAGAACATGGTCACTAAAGGGCAAACAGCTTTTTTGAAATAAATTCAGGCTAATTAGAGAGCCCTGGGCATCTACCCAGCACGTCACAAGCTTGTTTTCAGCTTTCACACCTCTGTGACCTTGTTCACATGAGCCACATGAGTGCTGGTCTCAGCAGAGAAAAGGAGAGAGAGGTGAGAAATTGTAGAATCATAGAACTGTTTAGGTTGAAAAAAGACCTCTAAGATCGTTGAGTCCAACAGTTTAATCCAGTACTGTCAAATCCACCATTATCCATGTCCCCAGATGCCACATGTACACATCTTTTAAACACCTCCAGCAATGGCGACTCAGCCACCTCCTCGGGCAGCCTGTTCCAGAGCTTGACAACCCTTTTTGAAGAAATATTTCCTAAGATCCAATCTAAAACTCTCCTTGAGGCCATTTCCTCTTGTCCTATCATTTCTTACTAGAGAGAAGAGACAGATTCCCACCTAACACAACACACTTTCAGGTAATTGTAGAGAGCCCTGCAAAGAGCAGATTTACATTGAACAAAAGTGACTGTGGGATCTAGACACCAAAACAGCGTGTCAGAGCACTTGAACATCTGCAGTGGGCTTACCCTCACATAGACCTATTTTCCTTTAACTATGACTTTGTGCAATGGGTTTTTCTGTGTGACTCAGTCTACCCCCAATAACTTCTGAAGTGGTAACAAATCTCTGTAAGATCTGAAGGAAAAGCAGGTATGTCAGAGGGACAGTTCCTCAAAACACCAGATGAAGCACCTGGAGGAAGAAGGCTTAAATTAATGCCTTCATAGAGGTATTTACCCCAGGAAAGCCAGTCAACACCGGCTACCCTGTATGCTTTGAACACTACTTTGCTTCTTACCTGATAAAGGATGTGGAGGCAGAGTTGTTGTGGTGTTGGAAGAGGGAGGGCATGGATATATAGATCAAGTGAACAGAAAACAGTCACACCTATTCGTTATAAAGTGATGGATGCACACCAGCTCAAAACCAACAGTAGATGGCCTATCAGTGCCAAGTACAGCAAAACCTAAGATCATAATTTAAGAAATGAAGTAACTTTAAGAAGAAAGTTAAGTCAGTTCAAAATACTTCATCAGAGAAATAATTTTTAACTATTAAATATTACTCTCCAAATTAGTTTGTCACTCATTCTAAAGAAAAGTAATTTAGAATGGTTTTGGATGGAAGAGAACTGGGAGATCATTTAGTTCCAATTCCTCTGACATGGGCAGGCACACCTTTCACTAGATAAGGTTACTCAAAGCCCCATCCAACCTGGCCTTGAACACTTCCAGAGACAGGTATCCCCAACTTCTCTGGGCAGATATTTCCAGTGCCTCACCACCCTCAAGTAGAGAATATTTTCCTAATATCTAATCTAAACCTACTTTCCTTCAGCCTAACGCCTTTTACTAACACTATGTGCCTTTCTGAATATCCCTCTTCAGCTCTCTTGTGGGCTCTTCTAAGTACTGGAATGCTGCTTGTAGGGTGTCCCCAGCACTTTCTCTTCTAGAGGCTGAAAAGCCCCAACTCTCTCAGCCTGTCTGACAGGCCTCTCCAGCCCTTCTCTGGACTTTCTCCAACAGACCCATGCTTTTCTTGTGTTGAGGGCACCAGAGCTGGACACAGACCTGCAGGTGGGTATTACATTTGTGGGGTTCCCCAATGGAGGAAGGAATGATGAATAAGACTCCATGTTCTCAGAAGGCTAATTTATTATTTTATGATACTATAATATATTAAAGAATACTATACTATAGTATACTAAAGAACACAGAAAGGATACTTACAAAATGCTAAAAATATAATAATGAAAACTTGTGAATCTCTCCAGAGTCCTGACACAGCTTGGCACTGATTGGCCAAAGAGACAATACCAGAAACCAACAAAACAATCACCTGTTTGTAAACAACCTCCAACCACATTCCAAAGGAGCAAAACACAGGAGAAGCAAATGAGATAATTATTGTTTTCCTTTTTCTCTGAGGTTTCTCAGCTTCCCAGGACAAAAATCCTGGGCAAAGGGATTTTTCGGAAGATGTAAATGTGACAGGTGGGGTCTCACAAGAGCAGAGAAGCACAATCCCCTCCCTTGATCTGCTGGCCATTCCTCTCTTGATGCAGCCCGGGATGCAGTTGGCCTTTTGGGCTCCAAGTGTGCACTGACAAGTCATAATTGAGTTTTTGTCCACAGACATCCCCTGGTCTTTCTCCTCAGCAATCCAGTCTCGATCCAGTCTCTTCCCAGCCAGTATTTGTGCTTGGTATTGCCTTTCCCCAGGTGCAGGACTTGGCCTTGTTGACCTTCATAGACTCACGTGACCAACCTCTCAAGCCCATGAAAGTCCCTCTGGATGGCATCCCTTCCCTCCAGCTGAACCACACAGCTGGGTCTGGTCAGTGAACACGCTGAAGGCTCTTCAATCCCAATGTCTGTGTCCATGTTGTCTACAAAGATGTCACACAGTCCCAGTTCCAGCAGCAGGGTTGTTGTTGTTGTTGTTGTTGTTGTGCCAATCCCAACATGGGAACATGGGATTGTTGTGTTTTAACTTTTTTACATTACATTTTATTGAAGTTCCTTTAATTTTCCCACCTTTTAATATGAATAAAAAGTCCAAAACCAAAAAAAAAAAAACAAGTTTTCCCAGGTTTGGTTTTATTTTTTTTAAGAGCTCTCAAGTTTTTCTGTTAGCCCACACATCACTAAGGGGGTTTCATTCATTTGTGCTGTAATTAAAAATCATCATTTGTGTCTTGTTAAATACATATAATAGAGACAGTGACAATGTCTACAGCAAGAATATATCACATCTCAATGTGTCTACTGTTGAGCTTAATACAATGTATTTCCTGCCTTGCTCATAATTATGTAATTCAAACATTTTGACTTGGAATGAATGTTGCATTTTAATCTCAATTAATTAGAGTAAATTTCCCAGTTTAGGAGCATGTTCTGGCATGTTGACAGTTCAGAAAAGCTCAATTTCACAAAGCTAAAGTAAAATAACAGATTTTGAGTATTTGGGCAAGATTTTAACACTTTAGAAAAACGTTAAACTATTCCTTATACTGTTCTATATCACACAGGATAAATATCATGCCTTGTTATCCTATTCTATGGAGATTATTTTACAGCAATGCACAGATTTCTTCCCACTTTAGTCTCTCCTATTACCTTTGGGATTTTAGGACATGTCCAGGCTTTCATTCTATCAGAGAAACAACACATGAACAGGGCTTATATATAGTCCACAAAGATGAGGTGCAAGGATAAGTGTATGAGATGAAAAATACTGCATAAAATTCCTCTTAATTTGAATAAATGATATGAAATAAAATATTCATTTTGGAACATTTTTAAATTCCTTTAAAATGAATAATGTTGATGTACAGGTGGAAACACATTTTTAAATACATTTTGTTTTGAATTACTGACTTTTTTTTCTGTTTTCTCAGATATTCTGCCAGTTCTTTCTTCCTTTTTCTGGAAGGCTGAACCTTTTTTGAGAAACAAAATACTTTCACAGACATTTTTCATTGTGCAAAGTCTTCTTGTTTCAGTGAAAAAAATCACCCAGATTAGTTGCTGTGCAGAAGAATCCCCATTAACCAGACCTGTGGGGAGTGTGTTCTTTTTTTCCCTCCCCCTTTCCCTTCTTCTGTTGCCTCTAGATGCTCTTTTGAGGAATTTCTTCTCTGCCAGCTAAAACAGAGTAAATGTCTCTATATCCTTAAGGCCCTCTGCCTCTTATTTTTCTCTTCAAGTGGGATGAAATAGCCTTGGGATTCTGGCAAGATGTCACAATTCACTAAAGCCTGCTGTCCCATTTACCTTTTAAATTCTGGAAATAATCAAGTGTCCAAACATGGAAAGAGGCACTTCTGCATGAGACCAAGACACAGATGATGATTATATTCTTAGAATAGGTATTATTCCCAAACTTGCTGACACTCTGAAGGGCCAAATTTCTGTCTGCAAAACGAGAGTGGGAGAGGAAAGACAAGTATCCTGTGGTGGAGGGGAAGGGCAGCAGGATGTGCTTATCCCTGGCTGGTGTGGGTGAGAATGAGGTTTGCAGCAAGCAGAGCCTTGACACCCTCAGCCCTGCTTCACAGCTTCAGTCCCACCCTCGTTTTCCCTCCCAGGAGCCCAGCCAGAGCCCAGCCTGCAGTCGTGATATGCTCCCCTCATCTCTGCTCCAGCCTGTTGGAAATCCTCTCTCTCCTCCATCCCTCAGCTGACTCCGGAGCATCCTAATTCTCTATTTTGCCACTCCCAAACCTCATGGCAACCCCATGTCTCTCCCACTATTGTCCAGCTCAGCTTTCTGCTAGTGCATGGCCTGATCCTCATGCCCAGGCATCTCTCCAAGCACCTTGTGCAGAGTGGAGCTTGGGCTGTGGTGCCTTACGGTGAATGTATCCAAGATGAAAACTTTGGACTTTCTAAAGCCAGATTATTTTGTCCTTTCCACCCTCAACATCTCTTCTGCTTTGCTTAAAAAAAAATATTAACTGAAGAATAGGGATAGATTCTCTGTGAATATGTTGAAAAACACAGATTTCATTTTATTTAGAGCAGAACACCTAAAAACACCACTCAAAAGTACTTTTCTCATTTTCTCAGTTAGAACAGCTGAAAACTAGTTGTGCTGACCTTTAGTATTCAAGTGGTATTTGATTTCTTTCTTTGAAATATTAGATATTTAATCCAGCAGGCTGCAGAACATTAACATCTGTGTTCCGCAGAGGCATTGAAAGAGGCATTGCTACTGTGGTGGTGCAGGCTAAGAACACTAGATGGTCCCTGTGATCCAGTTTTACACTTCAGAGCCTCCATAGTTTTCTCAGCAAGTACAATCATGCCATAATCCTTGCAGCCAAGGGGGAAAAAAAAACAATGTTGGCCATAGGAAGTAACCACCCAGAACCACATCAAGAACTGCAAAAGTAACCATGATGGTTTTCTCAGCCTTTAAAACTAGGGAGCGACGTGGCACTCTCAGTCTCCCAAGCAGAGCAGCGCAGTCCTCCGGAAAGTTCCTCAAAAACAATTGGCCAGAGGTTTTCCCTGAATTGGGATACACCCTATAATACAGAGCAGCAGTTAGACTGAAAAAGACTAGATGAAAAAAAGAGAATATAAAAATACAATAGAGAGGTTTTGAAAGTAATGGTATGTGGGTTTTTTCCCACTCTCCTTACGAGTAAGTTTGGGGCTATGCAGCACAAGGTAAGAATTTAATTTAAAAAGCACAGTTGCCCATCTTGTTTTCAGAATTAAAGCCATGGAATGAATAAAAAATCAGTTGAGCCTAATTATTGTAGAAATTATTTTCAGGGATGTTTTCAATTCAGATTTATTTGCAAAGATCTCACTCAAGATTTAAAACACTTTTTTTTTCCTGATATTATCTGTTTTTTGCCATGAGAGAAGTCCTAAAAGTTTGTTATTTTTCAAAGCTATAGTCCTTGTAATAATCAGATACAATTTCCATTCAAAGTCAGTCTTGATTTCAGTTGTACTATATGTTCAGACACTTTCAGTGTCTTTCAAGGGTTAATGAGGAATAGGTATCCTAAGTCAACCCTTACTAAAATTTTCCAGATATACTGAAGTGAATTCTGTAAAATGGGTCACCATCAAATTTAACAGAAAAAGGCAGGCAGGAAAGGAGCCTGAAAAGAGACGAAAAAGCCTGCTGCCTTGCTACTGTGAAAGCAAAGGAGCCAGATTGATGTTATTGATGAAAAAAAGGATTGGCTGTGAAAGCAAGTGTCCCACCCTTAGCTTGCTTGGGAGCAAGGGGAGTCAGAAAATGTAAGGAATTGCTTCTGTTTCTGTGTGGTGTGAGTATCAAAACCCAGGGAGCATGGTGAACACCGTTGTCAGTTCCTGCAGCCTATTCCCTCTTCAGTTTTTCTCTCTCCCTGTCAGCCACTTTCCTCCTGCTTGAATCCAGCCCCACACACCATAGACACACTGCTGCTCCTCTGCCTGAAAGGGAGGAGGGCTGGGCACCAGCTCCGAGAGTCGTCTCCAAAATTTTGGATTTCCTCTGGCTCAGGCTGTGGCCAGCGTGGATAAATTTGACGTGAGCACCACAGACAGGGAAAAAAAATCTCGCCTGGAAAGAGCTGCACCCTTTTGCCACAGCATCCATAGCCTCACTGACAGTCACCACTGATCCCAGATGGAGCACCCACACCCCACCCAAAGGTGATGGGTACCTTGAACTGTAAAAGTACCAATAAGGGCTGAGATTTCCTCACAAACAACAGGAACATCCCTTTCAGCCTGGGAAAAGAGAAATACCCTCGGTCAGCAATATGTCCCTGAGTCTAGAGAACTGGAAAATATAGGCTATATCCTGCCACCCCTTTTATGATCCGTCTTCACAAATAGCTCAGTCAGAAAGTATAACCTACATCTGGGAGATCTTCTCCAGTTAACAATTTTGGTCATATTATATGCAGCATTTTTTATATTACAACCCTAAAATTGTGACCTGTTTCTTCCTTGGTCCATGTCTTCATCTGATTATTTCCTCTCATGCTACCTGAAAGCCTCTTCTGCATAGGACCTCTCCCTACATGCTGCCCATGCCTCCTGCCAGCCCGTTGTTCTCCTTCGCTAATGAGTTGTCTGTGACACCTTCCTTCCCTGAATTGTGCCTCCATCACCTCACCCTGCTAAGGGTAATTCCTTACCCTCAGGGTGTGTTGATTTTTGTTGGGTTCTCCCACATGCCTTGCCCTAGTCCTGACTGTCCTGGCATTGAACATTTCCAGTTCTCATCACCACCCAGTGAGCAGCTAGGAGGCACAGCACTCACTGCATATCCTGTTTGAGGATGCTTTGGTTGGGCTGCAGGTTTTCTGCATTGCTTGTTGGGTAGGAGCTCAGGAAGGCCAGGGAGAAAACAAAAGCTGCATATCTCAGGTCCAGTACAAGAATTTCAGGTGGGGCATAGGGTAATTAACCATAGTGGAAGCTCAGGTGGTACATGGCATTTCAGAAAGAGCACAAGAGCTGAACCACCATTAATATTTCTTGTAGTTGCCAGATATTCACATATTCACATCAAGTCCTTATCCTCTAAATCTACATTTGGTTCATAAGTGCATCTATTTAGGACACAAGCACTACCATGCAAATACTTTCCCATACATGATGCCTAAGAAAACATAGGTGCTTTTATGTGTATCTATAGATATTTTCTTCTCTGACAGGGAAATTGCTGGAGTATCATTAATAACAGAAAAAAGCATTTCTAGGCTAAATTTTAGAGGTTTTGTTCACACACAGTAGAGTATGTGTAGTCTTTAACATCTTTCCAGATGTGTTCAGCTCTTTGTCTCATACGAACATACACCATACACTCACAGACACACACATGCAGACATATGCCAATACACTTTATACAAAATTTAGACAGCCCCATTTTGTGGGTAAAAGCTTCCCATTTAGTCAGACATTACCTCAAACCTCTCTGTGTGTAGCTATTAAGAGCTGACACTGTTGTTGGAATCCAGGTGACTGCTGGATCCTCATCACCAGGATCTATGAAATGGAAGGAGCAGAAAAGACTGGCTCAGTCATCTGAGGAGATGCTCAGGTATCACAGGGCTTGCCACAGACTTCACAACCTGAGCTTAGATGTTGCCTCCAGCTGTGCACTCCCCCAGCTCCTAGTCCCCAGAAGACACACACCTGCACCTCTGTATTGCAATGTCCTGGTTTTAAAAGCATGTTCTTTTTGCCAGCTCTCTTTATTTTATATGGAAATGAGTGTGTGGATCTTCAACAGGAACCTGTTGAATGCTGAAAGGCCTCATGGTTGTGATACACTAACACTTGCAGAATGTTATCCAGAGGACCTAGAGAGGACCCAGTGCACTAAACCATTCTGTTGGTCCTACCAGATGACCTGTCTCAAGATTACAAGGGGTTAAAACAAGTGTGTGGTATTGAGAAATAAATAAAAAAACTAGTCTGAGAATCAGCTGACAGGTCCGTGTTGAAAATCAGAAAAAGTTTTGAGATACTTAAAAATAAATACAAATAAAATACTACTTTCTGATTTGTGGCAAAGACTCGGCTCAAAACTTATTTAAATAATGATATTTCTATTTTTCCAGCAGTATGCTAGAAATTTCAAAATGCTTTATGAATGTGTTCCTGGGTTTATGGATTAAGAAAATTTAGGCACAGAAAATGTTGGTGTCCTTTTCTTGAATCTAGATGACATCCTGCTTTTCTATTCTGACTTGTCCCAAAGCTCACAGCAATAAAAAAGTACAGGTCTTCAGGCTACAAAGCTGTATTTGCAGAGTGTAACACAGACATCTGCAGTCTCTGGATCATTTCACCAGTGTTACCTCTCTGTGGGCCAATTTTCTCATTCATGTTCTTCAACCCTTGCAGGTAAAACTTGAATGGAAGCAAGCAGGATCTTCTTCCAAGAAAGAAGAGCTGCAGTCCTGAAAAACAAATAAATTTACATGACTTCTTTGACTTCCCGAAGTTCAGAAAAATTGTTATAAAAATAAAGGTAAAAATTTGAAGCAGGGCTATTACTAGAAAAGCAATAACATGAGTCTGGGGATGTGCATTCTCAGAATGCTATAGAAGCACAAAGAAAAATTAAAAATACTAGGGATAATATGGGGTTAATGGAAGCCATCAGGCCTTGCCAGAAAGGAGATGGAAATGTCTGAATCTCCAACCAGTATCTTCCATTCTGGCACAGTCTGGGGAACTGATTTGCTGGTATCCAATCATATCTGAGTTGATGTTCCCCTTACCACTGGTTAAGCTCATTAACTGGATGCTGTGTGAGGCTTTAGAACTGTTTTATAGACAGAGAGAAAGATGAAGACTCCTGCAGAGATACTCTGGCTGACTTCCCAGGAGCAGCTCTGTAATGTAACTGGTCTTCCCCAATACTGGCCTCTGCATTTTTCCAGCATTTTCTCTTCCCTTCCCTTCCACCGCCTACTCTTCTCAGTTTGAGTTCTGTTATCTCCATTATGTGCTCTCTCATTCTCTTTCTTTCCTCAAGCATTTATTTAATTATAGCCTTTATTTATCAGCTGCCCAGGAAATTTCATCCAGTCCTCCCTCCCCTCTCCTCATAGGAAACTAAGGTGGATAGGAACTTCACAAGGACTGGGTCCACTTGTTGTGGGTGTACCACTTCACCAGTGGAAAAGGCATCAGTTGTTTAGAAGAGGAATGATCCCTGAGGCAGCTTACCCCAGCTGTAGAGAGAACTGACCTGGGATAAGGATGGAGGAACAGCCACAGGAGAAATGTGGAGCAAGGGGTTCACATAATTCCACCAACCATACTGGTTAGGAATATTTTAAGAAAATTAGATGGCCCTAAATCCCGAGGTACCTCCAGTTTGAGGAACAAATACTAATTATGTTAGAACAAAATTGGTCCCTGATGAAGACACCTTGTTGGTTTTATTTTCTCATAAAAAAACAAAGCAGCCATAGCGACAGGGCTGAGTGCTTCTTATTTTCACTACTGCAGGGATTTCCAACAGAGACAGAGAATTTAATGTTTTAAAGCATCTTTCTTTCCCTGTACCTGCTTTTGCCTTTTCTCAGAATTTCTGAGAAACTTCTGCTGTTATTTGGTAATCCCTTTTTTTTTTTTTTTTTTTTTTTTTCAGATTCTGGTGTTATTCCCAGAATTGTGCCGAAAGGCCCCTGCATCTGACAGCATATTATCAATTCTCCCTGTGTTACTTGCCAAACCATTACATTGCTCTTCCTTGGCACCTTCTTAAATATTTCACCAAACGTCCTGAAGACACTAATCCCCATTGTGACAAATGCTCAGCAGGCTGGAGGGCTCTGTTGTTCTTCCACAGCACCCCATCACAGACTCATGCCCCAATGCCCCACAATCATCCACAGTCCACTCCCACTCATATTCTGCTTTTCCAAGTACAGTTTCCAAGTCCCCTGATACTCCTATCCACATTACATGCATTTTTTTACCTCAGCATGCAGCACATATATTTTTTTGGTGATGAGACTAAGACAAAAGAACAGACAGTAACAATTAAAAGTGCTTTTAGTGCAATACAACATCTATGTAAAAACTTCCACAGTGATTTGTGTGTGTGTTTTTAATTAAGGCCAGGCTGATTCCTAATCTCTCACCTTGGGTAAAGTGAACAATATCAAGCTATGTATCAAATAATCAGCAGGGTTTTTCAGCGCTGGGATAAGATCTGCATTTTCCAAAAATATTGTCTTAAGAGATTAGGGGCTAAAGGAAAAAAACATGAAAATGGTGCTAAGAAAATGTTCCTCTCATGCAGTCAAACTGAAATTAACTAAGTCTGAAGATGTAGGAAATTGCTGGAGCTTCCATGCGATTTGCATTAATTTGAATCTTTATTCCTTAAATTCTCTTTCTTTCCTGGGTAAATGCAGAGCTGCAAGAATAATTGCTGGATCTGAGATAGCTTTTTGCAAAGGAGAAGAGCTCTGACAGAGGACGTGTCTTTCTGTGTCCCTTGCCCTGGCTCTGCTCCACAGTGTCCACGTAGTCAGCGGGCTGCGCACCAAAGTAAGGAAAGGGGAGGGGGAGAAGAAAGGATGGACGGAGGGAGGAGCCCAACTAGGCAGTTACTTAGATGCATAATTTTTCTTCACCCCGTTCTAAGGACAGGAAAAACTATTCAGGAAAAGCTGCATGAAAGCAGGACTAATTCCTCTCAGTCATCCTCACTTCTCTCCAGCCACAGTTCTAGCAGCAGGGCAGACACCAGCACCAGCGTGGCCACAGGCTCTGCTGAGCAATTCCAGCCCCTGGGAGCAAAACAGCCTGGAAGCAGGGGAGGAAGAATGTATGGATAGCTGGGAAAACAGTTCTAAATTCTGCAAATTCTGTTTGTTTCCAGAGCTCTGGCTTTTTGTGTGTGCCTTGGAAGAGTGGTGCTGGCTGGCCTTACATCTCCTCATCTCCTGCTCCTGGATTAGTTTCTCATTCTCATCATCTGGGATGATGACTGACAGCAAAGTGCCTCATGATTTTTACTTTAGTAAAAGGGAAAAAATAATGACTGCATGTTGCTGTTGTGACAAACTACTTCCATACACACACAACCAGCTCTCTCCTGCTGCACAAAACAAAAATGTTTGAAGAAAAGGAGCACACACAGCTGTAGTTAAAGGAAAAGGTGCAGAAGGAAAATCGAGGAATTCCTTTCTCCCCCTGCTTCCTCAGCCATGTACTCACTTGCAAGTGACTACAGGCTTGCGGCAGAGAGGTGTTTTCATTGGGAAACGTCCCAGCAGGCTGATTGGGTGGGCCATTGCCCTTTGAATAAATGCCAAATCCAGCAGTCTAGGAAGAAGCAAACTGTTTTAAAAAAAATTTCTGCTTCAGGCCTAAATCAACAAAAACTGTAATAGACATCCTGGAGGTAGAATTGTTGGGGTTCAGGCAGGAAGGCAGGTGTAACCAAGATTTGTCTCCACTCCCCTACTCATCTGAAAGCTCTTCTTTCCCATTAAAGTCAAAACTGTTTTGCAAAGGTCTGTTTCTTTTGCATTCAGCAACATTTTTTCCCAGAAAACCTGTGCAATGTAGTTTTCTAGAGCTTGGCAGCAGTGCATGTGGCACCCGCTCCCTCTGCAGCCCTCCTGCCACTGTAGCTCACCTCAGACCTCTCTGCTCTGTGCCTCTTGCTAGGGAATGTGAAAAGAAAATATGAGTGGATAAGTAAGCAGCAGCTGGGGAGTCTTTGAAGGAAAACACTGACCACATATTCGAAATGTGGTAAATAGAAACAATTGGCAGCAAAATTATCTGTAACTTAATGGTCTAGTCTGATTCTAGGTAGCCTCATAGCACAGGAAGTGTTCTGGACACTGAATTGATCTGTTTCTGGTGCAGTCATTATTTCAACCGGGAACAGTTTGTTTGGGCTACATGGCCTTCCTGCTTCTTCCCTTGTCAACTGATTTTGGATGGACGGGAAACCACTTCATGATTCTTCAAGTTTCAAGTGTTTGCTATTGAAGATGTAATTCTTTTTCTAACATCTTTAAATACAGTCACCTATGGACAAGAGACTGTTCCATAGTCATAATCAGTAGGGACTGGCACAGAGCAGACATGCACCCACATAATTATAGGTAGGGACACACATGTATTTATAGGACCATGCAAATACCTAGGACATGCTCTCATAAAAATTGTGTTTCTCAGTTGTTTGTTCTTAGCACTTTAGACAAAGCTCATTCGAACTGAGGGAGCATAGTTGTTGGAATATGGGCCAAAATAACAGAAATAACTGACATAAAAATTCTGCAATTCAAGGATGGAATGTTAGCCATATATATCCTTATAACCAGGGTCAAAGGACTCAATGGGTGATCCTTCCTTGTGTTGAAGGAGAAATCTGTTCTTAGCCTAGTTTTGTGGCATTGGACTAAGAAGTAGTCACTTAGAAGAAGGCAAGCAGAGGAGCAGGAAGAAGAGCTAACATTGTCTTTCACACCTTTCCAGATTCCCACTAATTTTAGTTTCTTTCTACCAGAGAAGCTGGAGGAAAATACACTGCTCTTAAAGTCTATTTCAATTAGATTCAACTGCCTTATTTCCATTTCTTTTGCTTTCGGTCTATTTTTATTTTTCACACAAATCCTCACATAAAGCTCACATAAAACCTTCCATCTTTAAATGATATTTAAATTATTTGAATGTGTATTCTCCACATGGAGAAAGATAAAATTGAAAGACTGATTTACTGAGCTTTTTAAAAAATGCTGACAAAATGAGCAAGTCTGCCCCCCTTATTATTATTTGTGACTAATTACCTGATTTTTTAATCATGAAAGGAAACTGATCTTGCTGCAGAAGTTGTGCAGCAGAGGATCTGATATAAACCCTTGGTGTGGACTTAGTGGGTTCATATGAGGTACATACCATGTTGGCTGCTGAGGAATTAAAAAGCAGCAACTCCTTATGGCTTCTGGTATACCGGCTACAAGACACTGTTATGCTACAGGGGCTGCATAAAAATCAATAGTTCCACCTTGTTGCATGAGTGAAGCAAAGTGTGTAGGAAGGTGGATGGAGTGAATGAAACAAGCCCCTTACCCACAGATGGACCAAGGAAGGTTTGGAGGAGAGGGAGCTCCCCACTGCCGCCATTCTTTGGTGACTCTAATTGCCATGCCTGGCACTGTGGTCCAGTGAGATCCGAGCAGACTGGCCAGAGTCTCTTTGGAATTCCCACTCTATCATTTAGAAGAGCTGTATTTGGCATGCAGAGGCTGAGGCTGAACTCCTCTGGTCGATCCTAAATAGCTGTTGCTACTGACAGCCACGTCACGTCCCCTACCTCAGCCTGCATTTTTTCAATTTCAGAAAATTCCCTGTCATCTTCCTCCCACAGATCATTGCTTGCTTCAGCAAAGCACTTAGGAAATATTTTCCTTGTAGGTCTGTTTGCATTAGACAAAAGTCACATCTCTAAATTAGATGTTAGCTTGATGTTGCAGTTGCTTTTGCTTTAAAGGCACTGCAGTAAGTTCTGTTCTAAATAGTCTGTAGTCTAAACTAGGCTAGCATGGAAGGCAGACAGTTCTGGAGCTGCTTTGGGAAGTACTGATATGCACAATCAATGTATACACAACAGGAGATGAATGATCCTCCCAGACTAAAATGAAGTGCTTTTAAAGTGCTTTTAAGAAGCTATTGCACCGACTTTCAGAGTGGTCCTTTGCAAAAGGTTAAATTTTCAGTATAGCACTCTCAGTTATTCTGGCAGCATTGCACTTTCTATGCTTCTGCCAATAGCTGAATTTAATTACTGTTGCACTTATGGAAATACTTACCAAAGTAGGAGAGCTGCACATGAATTCCATCAGTTTCATATAAAGTGAAGCAGAGATGTTGGCCTATGGAGAGAACGTGGAGAACTTTAAAACAGAGCTTTGCCTAACTGCCTCTACGTTTCATTTCTTCCTCTCTCTGGTTCAATCAGTTTTAGCATGCATGAAAAAATGCAAGGAAATTGAAGAAAAGCAAAAAATTGGGTAAAATAAAGTCTTCTGTCTATTGCAGTAGAGTCAGCAGTCCCTCCCGTGTTGTGAGAGGTGAAGTCACTCAGGGAGAAAAGGGTGCTGAAGTTTTCAAAAGCAACAAGGATGAAGTGAACCTCCCTCTTACAGTATCTCTGGCAGTAGTTTTGTGCAAAAAGTACTAAGAGTAGGCATCCTACTCATTCATCTTTAATGCAAATACCAGCTGCATCATCTCATTTTCCCTCCCATTCAGAAGGTGAAATGGCTTGTGCAGAGCTCCATAGTCACAGTCCTGCAACATAAGAGTGAGGGTCCTAAAAAACTTCTTTCTGTTAAGGACATATCTTTGTAGATTCCTTTCTGTTCTCTGCTCATCTGGTATCCACTGTCTGTCCTACAACTGAGTGTCTGACTTTTTATTGGTCTCCAGGTATACCCTGTGCTTGGCACATACAGTGATGCAGTTACCACCAGGGAAGGGGATCAGGCAAATAAAAGCACTTTCATTTAATTTCATTTCATTTTCAGTTGTTAGTGCTCTAAAGAATAGCTGCTTGATTAAGAAAAACCTAATGAAGATGCATTTCTCTGTGGATTTAGGGTAGGACAGACTGTACTTCTTGAAATTTAAAATGTCAGAGGAACTGAGGTGGTTTGATAACAAAATTAAAATTATGATTTTCATTGCTGGCTTGAGTCATACATATCATGGATCAGTTATTCTAGGTACTGAGTCAATAGAAACATGGGAAAGCTCATTTCTTAACATTGATTTTAACTGGATGTAAATCAACCTTCTAAGCTAGGACTTTAATTTATTCTAGAGTGCAACTCAGTCACTGTACAGGAAAAATTTAGTCTCCCTGAATCAGTAGATTTTTTTTTTGCAATGCTACATTAATTTTTTCTGTAAGAACTTAAAGCTTGTGACTGAAGCAGTAGACTAAAATAACAGAGTGCTAATATCAGTAGATGTGAAAGTCCTTCATGGCAGCAAGAGATTAACAAAGAATTCAAAAGAGGTTTTTGGCACCATTAGGAAAAGCAGTGACTGGAAATTATTTTATTTTAAATCTGAGAGTTGTTACAAACAAAACAAAACAAAGCAAAAAAGAGAAACAAACAAACAAACAAAACCTAAACAAAAAAGGAAGAAAGTAATAGAGAAAAGGCTGTAGTGAGGTGGAATAGAAAAATGTACAGGGTTGAACTGTAAGTGATGATATATAGGAACATAATAATGAAATATTTTGACTGAATGATTTAGATATTCAAATATTATCTCTAATGTAATTTGATTGATTGTTTAGAACATTTAAGGTGAAGCATAAGTGGCAAGCTGGCTAGCAAGTTCTCATTCCTCAGCTCCCAGATAGGAATAAAAATGATTTCTACCTTATAATATTGAACAAAATTCTTCTGCTGTCAGAAAGGCTGCTGGTAACTCTGTAGATGTTGATTTCAATCAGGCTGAATTTTAATGTGTGAAAATTTTACAAACTGTCATTATTAAAAATAATATCATCTCAGGTTATTATTTTCACCTTAAACAGTCTACTGGTAACTATTGGGATGGAAAGAATTCTAAGCATCCCTGATAATTTTTTCTTCTTGGTTTTTCCAGTGTTTCTACTGCCAAATTTAAGTGAGGCTGACAGCTTTGCAATTCCTTAGATCTAAAATTGTTGCTATGCAGCCATCTATGAAATAAGATTTATAGAAGAGTTAATATCTTTTATTAGCATATCCATGGTAAATATAGATTGGGAAATGTTAATTTGGTCAATTTGACAATTTGAGGAAAGAAGGAGAACTGCTACCTATGGCAAAAGAGGATGTTACCATAAGATGAAATGGGAATCTTTTACCTACATATATGGAGCACTGAGAGGAAAAGAAAAGATAATTGTGTATCAATGAACAGTTAAATATATGTGAAAGATAAGAAAAATTATAATGTGCTGCAAAGTCAATATCTCTACTGGAGTTATTGAATATGACAGACAGCACCCTCACAGACTGCATTTCCCAGTCTTGTCTTTCAAAGAGATTTTTGTAAACCTTCCCACGAGCCCCTCTCAATGATCAAATCTGATAGGTCAAAAATAGATCACCTATATTTTGGAAATACTCTCCCACTGGCTGATGTATCTTGCTTTTCTGAGATCAGACTCTAGAATGCACAACATTAGCTTGGTGTTTGGGACAATGCTCTGTAAGGACATTTAGGGAACCAGAAAAAGTACATAATTCTCTAGGGAACAGCATGTGTTTCTCTGGGTTTGCCATCAAAGACATTTGATGCATGCCATGTGTCTGTTGTTGCGGGCACAGAGGCACAAATCCCCTCTCCTTTGCGGCGCTCAGGTATGGTAGATGCACAGCCATGTTCCCACTGCTCTTTGCTGCAGTCCGACAAAGGAAGGCAGCAAACCCACACAGCGGGGTGCTCACAACCAAATTCTAAACTCATTAATCCTGTTGGATCAGCAAGATCCAACAGTGTCCATGCTTCTTTTTAAAGTGAATTCATGAGGCAGTTTTGCCAGCAACAGAGAATTCCCAGTCACGTGCCAAAACTAATGTTCTTCAAATGTGCTCCACAAGGCCAGCACACCCATCTGCCCACGGGGATAAGCAAAGGTGTGATCTACACAGATCTGTATTCTAAGTCTCAATGTCTTGGAGGAATTGCAAAGAGCAATCACTTCTACTACCACAGATCTGTAACAGTACACCTGTTGCAATGGGTGCCTTCAGGAAGTAGTCCCTAAACAAAATTTCTGTCTTGACACTTCTGTTGAATTATAAACTTAGACCTAAATATGGAGTTTGTCCTAATTTGGCCAATATTGAAAATCAATTGTACTTTGGAAATATAATAATATTTACTTCTACTCTACAAAAGAAAAGATTTTGCAAAAAAGAAAAAAAAAATAGAACCATCTCAGCTAATCTCAACTTGTCGGTTGGCTACCTGTCCCTGTCTCTACAATTTTTGCTTAAGAAGCCCTCATCTCTATATTCCTTCTCTGATGTTCTGGGAGAAACACTGAGATCTATTTTGTTTTTTACCAGTTATGACATTCACTTTACAGCTTTGCCAATGTGTAGACAATTCTGAAGCCACTGCAGATGTAGTCCTGTCGTAGTCCATACTCTGGTTCTGACTGATGATGTACTGATAACATGCTGCAGTGAAATGTCAACATTCCATCCCCAGATGACTGTTTGGATCTCCTGTTATAGCCGGAGGCCTAGTTCAGACACAAATTTCTTTGTTGTTGACATCTACCTTTAGAGAAACACACTCTACCCTGAGAATTTCAAATCAGAATATGTGCTGAGTTTTATACAGGGAAACAGAGCATAGAAAGGGATCATCAGGTTCAATGAGTCCAGTGCTAAACATGAATTACAGTGTAGAAGATTTATATTTCACAAAGGTCTGCAGAACAATCACCCCACATGACCCTTCTAAGGGAAGTATTTCCTATTGAATTTTCAGGGCTTTTTGACTGCTAAAATTATTTTTCCCTATGTCAAAAGCAATAGAGCTGACAAGTATATATGTGATAGTCTTAAAAATAAATAAATTTAATTCCTCATCTTCCTTTTGTTGATGAAAATCACTCCTTATTTACCTTGTGGGACTTTTAAATGGCAGTTCCAGATGCAATTTAATTCTGTTATGCCAGCTCTGGTACTGAAAGAAGACTCATATTCTGAGACTTCTTTATTTGCAATCTAGCTGGATCCATCTTCAGCAGCTTCTTCTTGTTATGTCTCATGGAGTTGCACAAAAGCTGCAGCTGTCCACAAGTCTCTCTGTAATAACATGTTGCAGGTAATTGTTGGTTTCTTGAAATGCACTACCCTCTACTTCGAGCCATAATTAAAGGAATCAAACTTCAGAACAGTCTCTGGAAATCTGAAAATAGGAGTTAAATTTACAAATGTTAGGGTGGAATGGGAAATGAGTGAGCCAAAATCAGCACACTACAATGCTTATTTGCAGTACTCTCAACAGGGCACCTCTTTCTTTTTGGCCACCAAGACTCACCCAAGGGGTCCTGTATATATATGGGGTGGTGAGAACAACAGCAGGTCCTCTCCAGAAAGAACAGAGTGCATTTATTATCAGGATAGATATTGCTTGAAACTACATGAAGGTCTACTGTCAAAGGGAGATTATTGCCATAGGGAAAACAAATTGCTACAGACAAGGTTTCTTCTTATACCTGTTCATCGGTGTTGCTCACACACTGTGTACTGAAGTCCATATTTTAAATGAGGATCTGGGGATATGTTTTGTTTTAAACAAGTTAACACCTTCAGGGATGTGAAAGGGTTGTGTGAAAGGATAAGGCTTCTGTTGTGCTTTCTGTATCTATGCCACCTTTATGTTAAATGGCTGATTTCAGAAGACTCTTAAAACTTTGTTAACAGACTCCTGGCTAAATCCAGGTTATAATTCATCAGTGTACTTTTAACCCTTTTTCCAAAGTTCTTCAGATATGGTCTATGAATATTTCTTCCTTACCAATTGCTGGCTTATATTCAATTCAAATAAAATATTGGCAGTAGTTTAATGGATGGTCTGTACAGATCTGGGAAGCTTCACTATGAACTTAGGTGTCATGACAAGAAAGGCCCAGAAAATTGAACAGTGCAAATAATCTGGATTTTATTCATTTCTTTTGGTTTTTTTGGGTTTTTTTTAAAGTTTCAGCATCACTGCAAAATTTTTATGAATTCTCAGCAAATAAAAACATAACCTTCTTAAGTAAACAGGGAGCAAAGTACTTACCTAGATACTGATTTACTGATTTACAACTAATTCTCTGCCTTTCACATTCTTTCACCTTTTTCTTACTTACTAGCTCATGTCTTCTTTTGTGCCACCATGTCTCAATTGTACCGTTGGAGGACATTTTCCCAGTTTTTTAGGATCTAACTCATTTTCTCTTTCCCTTTCCACTCCACTCCTCTCAGTACTTTTAGGTCGTCTTTGAGGCTAGAAAATTAGAATTAATTAGAAACCCCACAACATCATCATTTCCCCAGATGTCTCGCTTACAGTTTTAAGTAAAGTGCTTTAAGTTAAAGATTCTTCAGATATGTCTCAGGGCTTTTTCCCTCCAGTTCATTCACAATATGGAAGATCAAGTACTCATTTTTGTCCCTTCCATTTTTCTTCCCCTTCTTTACAGGATAAGGGGGTTTTTTGCATAATATTTTTTTTATCCATAAAGTCTCTTACTAATATCTAGGATGAAACATCCTCTCCTGTGCATCAAGCATCTTCCCATACTCCCACAATTTCTCCCAATACCTTTCTGTAAAAACATATTTGCTTAGAAATTTGGGGTTATATTTGTTACAGAAACATGCACAGAAGAGAAAATTTCTATCACTTTGTCACATCTTGATTTTCTTTTCCCCTATTTCCTTATTTCCTGTATCCTGTGACAGGAGGGAAGATTAAGGGCTGATCACTGGCTGATTCCCTAATCTGCCATTTCCTTCTGAAAACGGATGATTTAGCAGAGGAAAACAAGAATTTGTGGTGATGGATTCCAGTATCCAACTCTTTGTTTTGACCCTGGGTGAGAATCTGGGTCTTTGTTTTCCACATCACAGCTAAATGTCCAGCTCCACAGAATTATTTTGGATTGCACATCTATTCCTGCATCACCTTTTTCTGTTTCTCCCTCCCATTTTCAGTATGCACACTTTGAAGGGCATGAAAGCCCTTGATTTGTCAGGACTGGAAAAGCAGTCCCCACATCCACTGTGCCTCTTTCCTGACATGAAAATCTCACCCCTGTGAAAAAGTGGGTAAGCTAGAGTAATTAATTTCTGAACTGGTGACAGAACTGCTTATATTGGCAAATGTCCATTGTTTCTTGTGGTTTCCATGTCTGGCCCCAAGGAATTGGATAACTCTGCCCAAATGGAGGAAAATGTGTAGTTATTTGCTCACTTGATCATTGACACCTGATGACAAAGGTCAGGATGATACCATCAAGGCAATACACATGAAGCTGTTTTAAAGATGTTTTCTGTTTCCTCAGAACATATTCCATTTCCTTTGGGAAAGGTCAAAGCACAGAGAATGGGGGAATAAATGAGCACTATGCTAATAAGCTTCCTGGAGCTATCATTTACATTAATTACATGTTTTCTCTGCCTCTTTTGGGTATGCTGACAGAAAGACATGAATTTCACTGGGAATTTCACCTCTATAAGTAAGAACATGAATGTTATATGAGAAGGACTAGAAAAGAAAGTTGGAATAAATAAAATCTCTCTAGTTACAGAGCAGCAAAATGGGAGACGTTTATGGTTTTCTTTTAGCATCTGACATCCCCCCACCCACCTCAGGCTGTAATTCTCTTATATCAATATCTGGAAAACCTAGCATTTTAATCCATTATAATTTATGCTGCTAATGATTGCTGCTCTTAGAGATTTTACCAAATAACTGAAAACAGGTATTCCTAATCTTTTTCTTTGGAAAACTATTCTGATCAGAATAATGATCATTAATGTCTGTTTACCTGTAATTTTCTTTGTCTTGGTAGGCTTATCTCCTCCACCCAATCCCATGCTCTTCTCACCTAATTAACTTCTGATTTCAATGGAGCTGGTCATGGGACAGAGGAGTCCAACACTCTGCATTGCAGAAAGACATGCAGAGTTGGTCCCATGTGGCCAGAGTTAATTTTCTTCCCTGTGTTTTCAGGCTTCTCCCATTGTTGTACCTCTCACATCTCTTCCCATTTGGATTCTTTCACTTGCTTTTTGAGCTTTGTCAGAAAATTAAGAGAAATGTTACAGAAACAGGCTCTTACAAACCCCTTTCCCACTGCTATTGGAAGCACTGGGAATTATTGTTTATTTTTCTGCTGCATCCGCACCTGGTTTCAAGCAAAACTTCTTCAGCTCCAGATGGTCAATTTTTAACGCTGCTCAAAGCAGGAAGCAATAGTTTGACAGCTGACCCCTTGGTACCATCACAGTTTCTGCATAAAACTGAGAACTGCCAAACAGAAAGAAAATACTAAAAGAAGAAAATGAGACATAAACAGCTCCAAAGTGCAAACAAGAAAAGAAGCTGGGGGCTGTAAAGTGGAGAGCACTGGTCTTAGGCTAAGTATATACATTTACATATAGAGATCTCAAGTCCAAAGTAATACCTAGGTCAAATCCTGTTAGCAACATTTTGCTGACTTGTGTTAAGGCAGTAGGAGGCTCAAAGTACTTGTTTCTCTATCAGAAATGACAGGCCAAATCCCCTTATATGATTTTCCCACACTCCTAGAGGAGACAAAGGGTGAAAAGCAGGAGGAGCCATGGACAATGGCTCTGTGCTCAGACAGCACCTCTGTGTTGCTGCAGGCACAGGGCAAAGCACAGGCTGGTGGCTTGGCTGGTGGCCACAGCCTTCTGTCTTTCTGTCCTTCTGTCCTTCTGTCCTTCTTCACCCTATGGGGCTCCTGCCAGGTGAAATGGCAGGAATGGATGTCTTCATGTGATTTCTTATTTTCTAGTATATCGTTTATTAAAGTGTTGTAAGGTACAATAAAGTTAATTTCTTCATAAGCAGCATAAAACTATGCTATGGAATAACAGGTAAATTTCAGCGCAAACTTTGATCTGTATTTATTTGTTCATTATTATTTTTCTGCAATCATTTCAGGCAGCATATGCCTTAGGAGTGTAGCATTCTCATAACTGTAATATTTATATATCCACACATGCAACACTTCTGTTTGTGTAAGCCTCATCCAAGTGTTAAAAAAGGACATCAAAATACATCTGTGATCTGCTAGATACTTGTCTGACCACAGACACTTGTAGAATGAGGGGCTGAATATCTGGCCAAGTCCACAGGACACTCCAGTGGCAGAACACAGCCATTACTGATACCAGTAAATGTACTGGTCATTGCAGTTTTTCACTGGTTTCCATCTTTTGGGTTCAGGAGCATTGAAAACAATATGACCTCTATTTTTTACAGACAAAGTAGAACACCACAAGCTCACCAGCATAGCCCTTCCATCAGCTGAACATCGTATAACCACTGTGAATGAAAATACAAACTGAGAGATCTTTTCTTCATGGTCTTCTCAGGTACCAGTGATAGAGTCTAGCAATTCAGCTACTGTTTGTGATGATGAAATGGGATCAACTGATGTATCTGTATGATGTCACTTATCTTGAAAATTGGTTGAGTAAAGCAGGTTCTGATATTTTTGACTGCAGCTGATTCTAACCTTACAGTACATTAGATTCCTTGCTAGAGACAGTTAAAGACACAAGGGAAGAAAATGGGACTTTAGGCAGAACAGTAAAGGATGAAGTCTTCAGCTTTTTCATCACTGGATATGCTAAGTAGAAGGAGGTCCTATGAGGGGTTTGCAGCTAGTCAGGAAAGGAGGACCCTGGCATTATTTAGCTGGCTATAATCACTGCATTCAAGGCATAAACTGGCAGAAGCTATTGGGAGGAGACTGTTTCAGCCGGGCCCACAGCACTGGTGTGTGCAGGAGGAAAATGGCTATGCACAGATAAACAGATCTGTCAGCAGAAGAAATTCAACAGAAGATAGATCTTCATTCATAAATGGATTCTTCTAATTCTCTACAGGGATTTAATGTCAGATTACAGCCCTGTATTTTACAATGCCAGCATGATATTCTAGCTGTAGTTTTTAATGTAAGAAAGTTAGAATGTTCCAGTGAAACATTCCCTATGATGGGAAAAATAGGCAGAGAAAAAGTAAAACTATTTGAACTCTCCTAAACAGTGCAGGGAACTGTGCTCAGAGGTACTACAGAAGGGTTTACTGGAATTGCCTTCAGGAGGAAAATGGGGGGAAAGTTTTCTTGGTTGCATATTCATAAGACTTAAAAAATGTTGAGGTTTGATTGGCTCTAAAGTTGTGCTGTGTTTGATTGGTTTAGAAACCGTAACAGGAGGAAAAAAAAATAGAAATTCCATCCTGCTTTAATCACTGCCCACTCCGAGCTTCCCTAATGACTTCCAGATGCATTCTTTTTATGCTATTGTTTTGGCACAGTTTCCAGACAACTTTTGAGTCTGTTAACCAAAAAAAAAAAAAAAAAAGGAAAAAAGCTCTGCCCTCCCCTTTCTTTTAACAGAAAACAGATTTCACTCTGGTTATATAAATATGTGATGAGCTGCTGGAGAATTAAAATGCTTGTTGCTTTCTCTCTTCAACCTCCAGGAAAATTTCTGATATAAAATGAAAGAAAAATACTCCTTGTAGGGAAAGAGTTGAAAGCAGATTCTGTAGAATCTATTGATATTTATATAAATACCATGACGTTGAATAGACTAAAAAACATTAACTCTACAAACCTAAATCTTACCACCACGAAGTAATTTTCATGCTGCTGTCTGTCTCTGCCCTGTTGAGCCATCTAAAGCAAATCCTCTTGCCTCTTAATGCCTCAGTTTCCCCCATGTGAAATGGAGACAATGATGCTTAGCTACAAAATGAAAAATTTCTATGATCTGCAGATGGAAATCACTTTGTAAGGTATGGTCAAAACATCCTCAAACACACACAGGGGATGGCACAAGAGTCATGATGCATTTTCTAAGCTGGAGAGCAAAACAGCAGCTGCCTCTGCAGTGGTGTGTTTGATGTCCATGCAAGGCTGCCAAGTATTGTATTTGTAAGGTAGTCTATTCCCTTTGGAAAAAAATAACATACTAGTGCTAAGAACTTCTGTCTTTGAAAGCCAGCAAACCACTGCCTTCTCCTTAGGCACCTCATCAGCCCTACCTTTTCAGAGGATAAAAATCAGGATGCATTATTCTATATCTTTTAATAGAATTCCACCATTCCTCTACTCAGACATTCTTTCTTCCCCTAATGCTGTTCTGTTGTCCACATCAAAATGTCCACCCCTAGTTTCTGTGTCTTCCAGCTCGCCCATCCATGACAAGGGAAGAAGAGGTATTGCTACATCTTGTGAAGAATATATCCTTTTATCTGTCCTGGACTGCCTCAAGAAGTCTGGGGTTTAGGTGCTGCATCTTCTGCACCAGCAGAAATTCATTGGCTACCAAAAACCCCCATGGAGTTTCTGCAATGAGCAGGGACACCTTCAATCTAAACAAGGTTGCTCAGAGCCCCATCCAACCTGACCTTGAATATTCCCAGGGATGGGGCATCCACCACTCCTCTGGGCAACCTGTTCCAGTTTCCCTTCACTCTCATCACAAAAAGTTTCTTCCTTCTATCTAATCTATCTATCTAACCCTCTTTTACTTTACAACCATTATCCCTTCTCCTATCACAGCAGGCCCTGCTGAAAAGTCTGTCTCCATCTTTCAAACATCCTTTAAGTACTTGAAGGCCACAATAAGGTCATTCCAGAGCCTTCCCTTGTTTGGGATGAACAATCCCAACTCTCTCAGCCTTTCCTTATAGGAGAGGTGCTCAATCCCTCTGATCATCTTGTTGGCCTCCTCTGGGTCTGCTCCAGCAGGTCCATGTCCTTCCTGTGCTGGGACCCCAGAGCTGGGTGCTGTGTTCCAGGTGGGATTTCTCTCACCAGAGCAGAGCAGAGGGACAAAACCTCCCTCTCACTGCTGGCCATGCTGCGTTTGATGCAGTTTGGCTTGGCTCTCTGGGCTGTGAGTGCACATGGCTGGGTCATGTCCAGCCTCTCATCCACCAGCACCTCCAAGTCCTTCTCAGCCGGGCTGCTCTCAATCCCTTCATCCCCAGCCTGTGCTGGTACCTGGGGTTGCCCCAATCCAGGTGCAGCGCCTTGACTTGGCCTTGTTGAACTTCATGAAGTTCACATTGGCCCACTCCTCGAGATACATAATTACCCTAAGGCTAATTGCTTTGTGTTTCAGAGATACTTTAAGCAGTAGTAGACTTGATGGTCTCCAAGCAGCAAACACTTTTTGAGAATCAACCTTCTCAATTATAAATTCTGGCATAACATTATTTTATGTAAAAGTAAAACCAGTTGCTCCTGATTAGCTGGGAGAAGGGGAGTACTTGGGAAAGATCTCTCTAGAAAACTTTCAAAGTGTTGGCCAGAATTAGACTAAGGAATTTTGCAACCAAATTTTTGCGTAATTTTAAGACTTGTAGTAGAATAGGTGGATCTGTTTGTTATGAACTACTGAGAAAGAACCTATTTCAGTATTTAGCACACTAACCAAGTGCAAGTCAAAGACCAATAGCTCTCAGCAGGAAAACAAAATCAATGGTAACAAAAGCAATTTGATTTATCCCTTTTTTTTCATCAGTTAATGAATTTATATTAGACAGAGAAGATCTATGACAGTTCTTTATTAAACAAAACATTTACTAATAAAAGCAACATTAAAATTACTTGTATTTCTCTACCATGAGAGTATCTAAAATGTTACAGAGAGCATTACAAATTTTAATCAGTAAGAAGAAAAGAACATTGCCTCCCTCTGCAACTGCTAGCACCAATCTGGATTAAAAAGAAATCTAGGTGATAGGCACAGATCTCTTCTGACGAACTGGTTTAATCAAACATGATTGACTGGTTTAGTCAAATATACTCTTTATTATATTTAAATTATAAGACTTTGGCCCTATATTTTACTGTCTCTTACAATATCTCAACATCCATGAAGTGAAAACATTCTCTTTGCCTGTAGAAATATAAATAAGGATACACCTTTGGATTCACAATGAAGACAAAGTGTGTCTACACCAGAACACCAGACATGCCCAGAAGGATTCTGTACTCTGAGGTGAGCTGTCAGGTACTGGTTCTGGGCCAGGAACCCTTTTTTGAGCACTGTGTTACATACAAGGATGATTTTGGGGCGGGTACCTGGAATAGGCACAGTACCTTACAACTGTTTGCAGACTATGGGCTGGCATGGGCCAAAAGCAGCCCAGGGACCATTCTGACAGTACCGACCTTTCATAGTGCCCAAGAGGACCCCATGTTTAATTTCACCGCTGTGGTCATAGACAGCATGGCTCAGATGTAAAGGGGGCTGTAGGAAATTTTTGCACATCCAAAGCAACACTTGGCAGAAAGGTTTCAGACAGCTTTGAGGCAAAATCAGAAGTTTCCCATCAGAAAATCCATACCATGCCCTTTGTTGTGCATAGGTGTCAAATCATTTTGGGCAGGTGGTTCTAGGATCCACTCTTCTTTGCCAGATTCTTCAGTCCTTGATCATCAACATTACTGATGTCATGAAAAGTTCCCAGCTCCTGCCAAGGTTGTGCAATGCTGGGCTCTTTGGGCAGACATTGAAATAACTCTTTTAACAGAAAGCCCATTTAAAATTTAAAAACCTCAATCTATTGAATATAACAGAAATGTAGGGCTGAGAAATCAAAAACTCAGCTTAATCTATCTCTTTACTTCTAATCAAAGGCAAATATTTCCAGATTAATTCTGACTCATATTTAATATCCTTTTAAAACTTCTAAGGAAATTATTTCTCTCGAAAGTGGCAGTAGGTAACTACCGTTAGCAGGAAGTTTTTCTCTAATAGATAATCCAAGTTTTTTGTCTTCTGAAGAATGAAAAAATTGCTTGTTCTGCCCCAAATGAAGTGTGAGCAACCTTTGATATGCTGAGAGAATGCAGATTATATCTCCATTCAATCTTAATTTCCCCAAAATTAATTTGTTACACCTCTTCTCTACCTTGTTGAATGACTGCTTGCTCCTTTGCTTGTTTTTTGCTCTTGGACTCTCCAATTTGTCCCCCATGCATCTCAAGAGTGAAAAAAGCTGAGACCACCTGATTGTGGAAAAATGTTGTTTAACTGCTTACACACAATGTTTTTATTAATATACTTCTGAATGACACAGGTCAACGTGCAAAGAGGCTCTGCCATTGACTCACACTCAGTTGAGTGTTAACCTCCTTTCTGTTCTCCAGATCTCTCTCTGAGGCGTTATCACCCACCTAGGTTAACTATTCATTGTATGTTTGTGTATTTGTTTGCTTTCGTTCCTAAACTTATTTTGCTAGTGTTTGTTTTTATTGAATTCTTTCTCCAAGTTGTCAAGATCACTCTGAACCCTAACAATAATGGCTTTCAGCTCCTGCGCCCACTGTGATGTCACACTTAAATGTTTTCCTGCTCTGTTGAAATATGCCCTTCTCAGACAGAGCATAACTCACACAGACCTCTTTTGACATTAAAAAAGTGCCCTGAGTCAAACATTTATAATGAAACACTATTTATAGGAAACCATATTTATGACATTGTCTAAGACTGTCCTACTGCAAGACTACTTATCCAAACCTAATATCTAAAGCTTGTCTCCAACTTCTTTTTTCTTCATCCTTTATAAATTCTACCTTCAGTGATTTCTCATTATTAGGGTTCCCCCTCCCTAAAACTGTAAGAATTAAGTGCAGTGACATAATGTGGACTAGATATAGAGAGAGAATCATTTATTTCATGTAGATTTATTTTTGGCAGATGTTCTTGCAAAACTTTTCTTAACGTCTTCACTCCCTATTCATTTGCCCTTTCTTTGGGAAGGGCCTAATGAGAAATCTCATCCTAGAGACAAAAAAAGTAACAGCCCCAGGATATGAGTTACCTTTTCACTTTTAGCTGACCTGATACAGCTTTGGCAACTCTTGCTGGTTCAAGCAGGAAATTGAATTAACTGACTTCCAGAGATCATGATCAACATACCTGACTCTGTGAAGTGGTACTTGCTACTGCTGGAAAGGGTTTTTAAAAATTTTTCTTGTAAATTGTTTTTCCAAATAAGTTTTTTCAAAAAAAAAATCTCCCTGATGATTAATCAGTTTTACTGTAATATTGGGTGTTTTAAAACATTTCAGTAATGGTTTTACTTACAAATTTAAAAAATTATTGTTTCTCAAACCTCTCCCCCCATGTATCATACTATATACTGAAAGTTTTTTTTTAAAGAAAGAGCAATTAACGAAAAAGAATATTAAAAGCCTTTCTTTTTAAGTAAAATATGTGTTTCTAGTAAAAGTGTTGATCACCAAAACTATCCAAAATGAAAAGCAGTATGAAAAACTTTTCAAGCCATGTAAAATGGCATTTACTAAACTTTCAAAAAGTAGAAAAATCTTTAGCATTCTTTTAATTTTAAAAAGTAGCTAAACATTTATTTTACAATATTGTTCTCTCATTTTTCAATGGTGATCTCATACTTTCTAAAATATCAATAATTTGAGGCACATAAATGTTATATTCCCCCTTAGTTTACATGATCTTGAGCCCTGGTGCACCTCCTCCTCAAGATCCAGGGGGCAGTTTAACAAAGGCTATTTCTAGATTTTGCCCAGGCTTTGTGCTCAGCCTGGGTATGGTCTGTCATTTGTATCTTCCTGACACGTCATGAAGTGAAAAAAGCCAGCCTCTCCTAGCAGAGATTCCCCACAAGATTCTTTTTATCTCACTGTGCACAGAGTGTTTGAAGCCCTGCCTCTGTCCTCCATGTGTTCTACAGTTTGTTTTTTCACTCTTTTGTTGCAGATATGCCAATCAGCTCAGGTTAAGTTAAAAAAATAATGCAGCATACGAGGTTTATGTTGTAGCAAGGAGCAGGGAAGATTTGTAGGCGTAAAGGGGGAGAGCAGGGAAGTTTAGACATTTGCCATTCATTAAAACTGATTTTCCAAGTGCTGCTGAGGAGAATGCGGCTCTGGCTCCATGTGCTTTCCTAGCAGAAACTCAAGCACCCCCATGCTCAAATTGCTTGTTACTTACTCCATGAGCTCAGTGACAAACTGCATCTTATTCAAGGTATGGAACCGAGAACTGCCCTCCCCCTTTACTTTATTTTTTTGTGATTTTCCAGAAATACTGGTACCTCCCTAGCATTGTTTTTTACAACCAAGTATCTTTGCATTTAAAAATTGAAAGCTTCAGAGGTGATAGGGCAACTTCTAACCCACAACAGTAAAGCCCAGGCAGCTATGAGAGAGCAAAATGTCATTTTGCATGGTGAGAAGGAAAATGTTAAATTCTCTGGTGTTTCAAACAAACCCATAGGATGGAGAAATACTGTGGGAAGGAATGTTGACAAAATTTATGCTTGTGGGTTAAGGATACAAATGCTTTAACAAGAAAACTTGCAGCTCGAAAAGCAAAGGATTCCCTTCCCCCCTGGTCTGCTTGAATATTTCTTCCAGGGATTTGAGAAATGCAGGATGACGTGGAAAGGGGTAATAAAACCCTTCGAGTCTCCGGGTGTTCCACAGCCTGGCCTCACTCACAGCAGCTCTACACACTTTAAAATTAAAAGTCCCACGGAGTGAGTCATCTTGCCTCCCAGCTTCTCCCCTTTCAAAAAGAGCAGGCAAAAAAGGCTGAAAATTTCCCCTGCAAATGTCTCGATCTTGCAAGCTTTAGTCAAACAATAACAGCATTTTTTTAATGTTAGTGAGGAATTGCAGTAAAAAAACCCTCACATCCTGAGATCTAGCAATTCTCAGTCTCAGCATATCAGGCTGTGCCGCTACAAAAATTTTCTGTGCAAAGAAAAATAAGAAGATAAAGTCTTTGTTTTTCTTCCTGACTTCTCAGTTTTTGGGTGTTTTTTGGGTTTTGTTTTGGGTTTTTTGTGCTCTGTGGCTCTTAATTTGGAATTGTTGACTCTCTTCTTGTCCTGATGGTCACAGGGGACATACATGCATACCATATAATTGGGAAGCGGTTCAGGAAGCTGCCACGTCTGTGGGGCTGCAGAGCACAAAAGGAGGCGGAGGTAGCAGGAATACCTTCTACTTGACGAACTTGGAAATTCTGGTGCCACATCAGCAGGAGCATAGCCCAGCACAGTGCTCTTCAGCCACTGCAGAGCTGAAATGCACCACAGAAGTGATTCAAGGCACAAAACTGCCCCAATGCCTGCTAATATCTGCCCTTCTTCTCCTCACATCTCAGCCAGCGGGGATGGCACACACTTTAAACCTCTGCTTACAACAAAGTGCCTAATTCCATTTAGCGTACCAAGAACCTCCTACCTCTATATCCAAAAGCCTCTCAGCCTGCTTTTCTGTGAATCAGGGAAGAACTGAGGCACAGAGAGACTGAGGATATATCAAGACCATGCAGCGCAGTTTCACATCCATGTACCTGACCTTGGGAGTCAAAGCCCAAAAGAGAGAGCCAGTGCCGTCCCTACCCTAAGGAGCCCCAGGTCCTGATGGCTTCTGGTTCCAGAACCAATTCAGGAATGTCTGTATGATGTTGTGACTGGCATGGAGACATAAATGTGATTCTTAACTGGCTTTGGTTCCATTGTGCTCACATTCTGAGTAGCCAGCATACAGGAAACTCATGGCTTTTTGTTCTAGAGGTTGGGAGGGGGACTTTGAGACACATGTGTGAGACGCTTTACCTGGGCTTGGGCCTATTGGATATTTTTTAACAGAGTGGGTTCATTTATGAACACTGAAGTGTATTTGCAATCCTGTGAACTATGAAGAGGTGGTCCAGGATACATTCACAAGTGTATTGGCAAGGCCAAACAGTGACCACCCCTATGGACACTCCCTGTAGGCATAACAGCATGAGCATCCCATTTATCTGCTCAGCCCTTAAAAGTAGCAAAATATGAATTAAAGAAAACCTTTGATTCATGCACCTTTTTACACCTATTTAACCATATATCTGAAATAAGAGTGTATGTTCACAGAGCCACAGCTCTACCAACCTCAGACATGAGGTTTTTGAGGACAGAAGTGCCTGCTGAAGTGTCTGCTGTAAAAACCATCCTTGGAACTATCAGAGCTGGCATCATATGCTGATTATTAAGATTTATTATCACGCATACTTGATCTGGGATGTTGAAACATGCAGAAAAAAAGAGGGACATATAACAACTTAGGGACAATAAAAAGCTTATATTGGGAACAAAAAGGAGAAACAAATATCAGAAGTCAGAGAAAAATGTAAGAAACAAGTGATATTTTTCCCAAAAAGTATGTTTTATCGAGACAGGAGGAAGTTGATTTAGATGTTTAAAGGTTGAAATTAGTGTATTCAAGTACCATTTTTCAAATATTTTTGAAAATTTTAAAGGAAACCATAAATACAACTATGAAGGTGAGTATTGGATCATTTAGAAAATAAATAGAATTATGGACTTTTTTCAGTTGGTGGCTGATGTTCAGTTATCTCTTTTGCCTATTCCAAGTGCATTTTGAATCTTGCAAACATAATCTCCTCACATGGGTAACAAAGGCAATTTCCCATTTTCCAGAATGGATATGACTGAATAGTTTACACATTATTTACCATACAAATACTGTGACTGTGTGATTTGTGGAATGAAATGTGTGCACAAATCCAGCTGATGATGTCTAATCACTCTGTATTATATACTTACAATATAAACATCCATGTGTATGTGCTGGATGCTGATATGAACTTAGTGCACTGATATCTATTTTATGGCAAAAATCAAAGTGATATGAGGTGGCTGCAGTGTCATGGCAGGACAGCAGCCATCCAACTCTGTTACATCGATACCCCACCTCTGATAGAGACCTGCAGGACTTAGATGCCAGGGTAGAGGAAGTATTTCTTTTTCTGGAACAACATCTGGCTCATTAATGACCTCCACAGGTGGCTATGCTGGTGGTTTCTAGTCCCTTATGTGGTTAGGCTCTGTGTGGACAGCTTAAAAAGCCCATCATGTCAATGACTGCTTCATTCAGCCTGAACTGTTTTCATTGGCCTTAGTGATACTGTGGGATCTGTACAACCTCAGCAAAGCCTCTCCTGAAGTAGGTGCTTCAAAACACCTACAGTTCAGACCGGAAAACAAGATGGTAAGTTTGTTTACATAACGTTTAGCACAGGCAAGCTACCATCTGTACAACCTGTCTGAAAGTGTTTATCCAACTTATACGATTTTTGTTCTTAATAAAGAAATACAACATACTATACGCATAAATTAAAAGAGTGCTTTAAGTCAAGCACCCAAATTCAAAATATTGGAAGAATTAAAAATGTGTGGGAAATATTCAGTCCAACAAACTGGTATTTTTTTCTCTTCAGAAATGTTTTTGGATATTTAACACAGCTCTGGATAGATTGTTTTAGACTAGCTGCAATTTTTCGTAGGAAACTGAAATTTTGATTCACTAATGTAATATTGCCTCACACCATTTTTAGTGCTGCACTCATAATAGCCCTTTGTTAGCAATGTATTTCTTCACACTTCCTGATTTTCCCCACTGGAGATTTAAAAAACATTTGGACATTAAAAAACTTTTTAAAATAAATTTTAAAATCCTAGCTTTTTACTTCTTTCCACCTTTTTACACAGTAAGGAAGATAAAATGCATTAATAACTCCAATTAGGTAGCAGAGATCAAAGCAGCAAGGGTTTGCTCCCTTTCTGATTCAGTTTAGGTCAGTCAAAGTGGTCCAAAGTCCAGCAAAAAGTATAATACTCTGGTTTGCCAAAGAAACAAGCCCAGGACTGGAGAGACCAGAGGACTCAGAGCCCCTGGACAGTGGCAGAGTGGTGGCACTTGTTTTACTTTCCTGCAGACAGAGTTTGTCCAAGGAGCTCAGAACCTGGCTAGCACTGATACCACAGTTCACCCTTAAATTGCCAGGCTAAAATTTTTTCCTACGGCTTCCAGCTTGGTCTTTCTCGCTCTAGTTCAAACTAGTAACAACAACAATAAATGCAGCTTAAATATTTTCTTTCTCTCTATCTAAGGCAGAGAAGATAACAGCATCATGAGAACTTGCAAAAAAAAACTAAGGATTTTTTTTTTTCTTTAAAAAAAAAACCACTTTGAGAAAGCAAGCTAAAGTAAGCAGGCTGAACCATGGTCATTCTTTCCATAAGGTTTTGTTTATACATTGAAGCATATCTCTCAGGCTGTGGCACCCAGCTGTCTACAGTTTCTAGGTTAATGAGAAAGACCTTGCACAAATTTCAGCTCTAACATGTGACTGCTTCTTTTATGCATGCTATGGCTATGAAATGCTGCTTTTATGCAGGTTATGAAATGGAGGAGGGGGTCCCACCTTGACTTTTCTCAGCTGGAGGCTCTCCAGTGCCATTAATCCATAAAGTGAAGCCGCTTATGACTGGGGAGCCAAGTGTACTGCTAAGCAGCACGAACTTTTATTTCTGTATTGCCTGGAGTGAGCCCCCACCAGTGCAGAGGATTCTGCATTTCAGAATCTTTAGCTTTGCTCTGAAGGTGGGGCACCTGGAGGCTGTGAAGGCTTCAGTTGATGTAGCTGTACATTGCCACCCTCTCTGAATTCCACACCTGAGAGCTCTTCACTTCAGTTCTAGTAGCACACAAACACTTTGCAGGCACATTTCCTCTCATCATCCAGACACACCGATGTCCTCACTGGTCAGCTGCAGGTTGGTATGGGAAATGAACTCACTCAAACAGCATTCTCTTTAATTTAATTTTCATATCAGTTTTAGAACAACTGATGACAAGGGAGAATTCCTGCTGAGAAAAATATCACTTTCATAGTCAAAAAGAAAAAAAAAATTCCTGCATTTCTGATTTTATCCAATTATTTCAAAACAGTCTAGTAATTATCAGGATGATAAATAGATGTCATGACATCCTTCTAAAGTACTTGGCTTCTTTAGGACTTCCTGTACTTCTCACTGCAGAAGGAAACTGAAGTTAACAGCTAAAAAAGAGATGTATGTATAATATGAAGACACAGGTTCCATAAAAAGACGAGATACAGTGCACTTAAGTAACGAGTATACAGTTGCACAACACTGAATTTCAGCAGAACTCAAAGGATGGTTTCTTTACAATGCAGGGTATCATGGGAGTCTTTAGTTTGTGTATGTTCATTTCTAGACATCATCTGAGATGTGGTACCTCAACAAAGAGATTCCTTTTTTTCCCTAAATAGCTTATTTAGGGACCAATTTTTTTTCTACTTACAGATACCTCCTTTCTTCCTTAGATAACTTAAGTAAAATATTCTGAGACATCACAATATGACAATTCTCCTGGAACTAACTGCAAACCTGCCACTCAAGCTTGTTTTGCCTTTTTTTATTCCACAATCAAATATAAATTAGAAATATTTTAAAGCCTGTCTAATAACAGTTTCCAGAAGGGTAGGAGTGGATGACTACAACACCACAGAGTCAGGTGCTGGCAAGGGGGTCTATCAAGAGCTGGAAATTCAGCATACATGGAATCAGGTCCAGAATCCTTCTAGGAAGTCCTGTCACAAGCAAGGACAGGGCTGCATTGTGGGTCAAAAGTTCTTGCAGACCCAAGTTACCTGCTGCACAGGCCCAAGTACATCCAGGAGGCAGGGCCAGAAGCAGGGCTGAAGAGAGAACACCTACAGCATAATTCAGGTAAGGACTCATGGCCCAGGTCTGTGCTGAAAGGGGGCTCCTGGAAACACAGGTGAGGGTGGAGACCCCAGGGTGAGACTGGTCACCATTCAGACCCATTAGTGGCCTCAGAGTCCTGACAAATGCCTTCTTCAGCCTCCTCCTCACTTCATCTGCCATGGTGCATTGTCTGATATTATTTACACAATTTTGAAGAAGTAGACACTCCTACCATGGAAGAGCATTGGGACATTTTTGTTGGGAACATACCTGGTCTGTCTCATTAGCCATTGCTTTGAACAGTCCAATAAGAAACAGAGTACAGAACTATCTCAGCCTTCCCACAACATACACTGTAAATGTCACCTCTGCAGAATACTACATTCTTCAGGAAATTTTTCAGAAATTTGGAGGCATTTCCTTTTTTTTGTGCTATAAACATAGAGAGAAGAATGCTCTTTTCTGATGCAAAACTGGTCTGCAAACCACCAGTGACACCATTACACTTCCACAAGCACGGGGAGCCAAAATAACTTCTTCACATTCCTATGATCCACACAGAGATGGGACATACGTGGCAAGTTGGGCACAGTGCTGGTGCCATGCCCAGGAAGCAAATTTCAACATAAAAGATCAGTCGGTAACTTCAGAGGCTGAATGTCTCGACTGCAAGCTCAGTCCACTTGACAGCCCCTGCAGAACTGCTCTGTAATGGTGAAGAGAAATCAAATAATGAGCAAGTGGGCAGCTATGCAGCTTAAGATTTTAGTATTAAAGCTGCAGAAGCCACGGTGCACTGTGAGGACTCAGCAGGAAATACAGCCATGGAAATTCTTGCAGTGGGGAAACTGGACTCTCTCTTCACATTCATTTCAGACAGAACAAATATCACAGGGGAAAAAAATACTGAGGACTTCTGAATCTTCCTAAACATGCTACTTGCTCCTGAAGTTCAAGAAGTAAATGCCACTACACCCACTCTTATTAAAGAAAGGTTATTTATTTGGAAAAAATCACAGGGAATCTGATAGAATGATCGCAGAGACTTGTACAGTGATCAAGTCTTTATTCATAAGTGAACAACAGGAGCAAACCTTACATTAAAATCAGACTCTGAAAAGAGTAATTATTTTAGCTTTGGAACAGCCTGGTTTTGCAAAGCAGTGCATCACCAGAAATCTGTTTATTCCTATTGTGTTTTTTATTTGATGTTAAGACAAAGTTCCTGGGGTAGGAGGCTGGTAAAGAAAATACATTCCCTTGCTACAAACTGTTAGCAGACAGAGCTTTGCTTTGCTCACTTTAAGTATTTTGCTTAGTTTGGCCCATAACTCTGTTTTTTCTGGAAACCTCTCATTTTCTTTTGGTCTGCCTTCCAAAACCACAGTGAGCAGAAAAAGAATTCTTATTCTGGTGCTTCTCTGCTTCAAGGAATGCTCACTTTATACAGTCCTATATACCTGTACCCTACATTTTCAGGATTGTATTTTTACAAATAAAAATATTTATCCCAGCACATTTTGATTTTTTTGAAAAGAGAAGGACAGAAGTTTCAGCCAGTACACGGGGGATGATCCAGCTGGCTTCTCCAGTGGAAATTATTACCGCAGAAACATTTGCAATCACTTAGCTTTGCTCTCCCATGATCCTTAGCAGAAAAGGCTGAAAACAATTCAAAATAAATGTGGTGCGATCTGAACAGGGAAGGCAGAAATGAAAGATAATTTGCAGCAAACGAAGGAGAAGCCTTTCTCACCATTCAAGGTCCATCGGCTACAAGATTTTGCAGTTATTTCAGCAATCCTGTTACAAATGCCTGGAAAATTAACACGTATGGAGCCTTTATATATTCTGCAGCTCAGCTACAGTCACCCACATCTGTTTCTGGTTTAAATTATACCTCCCTCTGGCATGGATTCAAAGAGCAGCACTGGAAGTGAGTCTGGGTCTGGGACTTGACTGGGGTAAATGGATGCAGCTCCACTGAGAGAAGTGCAGCTAAATCCACTAGTAATGTGGTGCTACATTTCTGGAGACCTGTATTTCTAGAATTTTCTTCCCTTTCCTTTCTTCTGTGTCCAATCAACTCTTCTGCACAGGAAAAATAGGGTCCCCACCTTAGCCATAGGATTCAGTTCTATAACTGTATGTGAACTTCTTTGGAATGCCAAAAAAAAGAGAACTTAAACATTTTTCAATTCAGAAAACATGTTCCTATCAGATTGGTTTTTCATTTGATAGGATCATTTATAAGTATTTATAAATACAGAATCTGGGAATACCATGTGATGAGTATGTGTGTGTGTTTGCACATCCATACATGTATGTTCATTATATGTTTGTACGTGTAAAGGCCTTTCATATAAAAATAACTCAGTAAGCAGAAAATTCCTTACCAAAACATTTCCTGTACCAGAATCAGCTACATTTTCCCATTTAAGTAGGTAACTTCTCATGCTGCAGCATGAGTAAACTGAAAAATGGAGAAAATCATGTCTTAGATTGCTTCAGCATTTTATCTCACAAGACTGATTCTGTAAATTCAGCAATTCCTCATATATTTTGAACGCAAGAATGATGAAATGATACTAAGGATGCACTAACGTGTCATCATACAGTTTTTTCCTGGAGACCCCAGTTTCACACAAGTTCCTAAATAAGCACAATGGGGTATTTAACTACTGGAATAAAGGCATATTTGGGGCATATTCTGATGTCCTATGTTTCCTATTGTCTAATTGTCTGTAGTGGCACCTGTACTAGAAGGTGTAAGGAGCAAGGTCTCTTTCCTGGGTCTGTGGACAAGAGGCACAAAAGAGCTTGTCTCCAGGGGGCTAAACTCTCTTGCACCTAAACTGAAACTAAGCCCTTCCTTCCTTTGTGATTTTGGACAGACAGCACTGAGTGAAGTAAAAACACCCTGCAACTTAGCCCAGCAGCACCTGACTCTTACACAGCAGAGGTGAAGCTTTTGGGAGAAGCTACAGCCAGGAATACAAATTAAATAACTGTAGGTCACAGAAGGTGAGCACCCAGTACCAAGAAATCCACAGTCATCCAGGAATAAGACCCACATTTCACTGTTTCTAACTATAGGACAATCCTTCCTCTTCTTATATTTGTTACCTAAATGAATAGTCAAAGCAGATTGGGAACTATTTAGAAAAATAGTGCTTCCATTTTTACATTCACCATCAACTAAGCAAACAGTAAAAATCAGACCTATGGCAACCTGCTAAATGAACACTTCAGTAAGCTTCATTTAAGTCCAACACAGCTTAATGGGTTTCATTGTAGGTCAATTCTATTTCATACAGGGTATTCATTATTGCTTTTGTTCCTTTGTTTGTGACTGCATTTCTGTATTCCTAGGAAGAATTCAAAGAGACTGAAAACTAGTCAACACCGAACAAGAGAAATTTTCAATTGTACTAGAAAGAATGGTGAAGTGAAGCCGTGTTTGGAGAAAAATGGAAAGGAAAAGTTCCCAATAACATAGTCTTTCTTAAAAGAGAAGACCTTAGTACAGGTTAGCTTTGATTAATTTTAATACAAAAGAAGTAGCAAAGGGAGAGGAAGGTGACATATTGAGTAGAAGATTTTGTGTATGTAAAATGAAGATGGAAAGTTCATAAGTAGGGATTCCAGTAAGAAATTCCAGACTACAATGTAATAATTTTTAACCTGATTTTCGCAAATACAAATTATGTAATATGAAATAAAAATGAACATTTAAATGGTGAGCTGTCTGAAGCCGAAAACTTACAGCTTGAAAGGGGCAGTTTTGCAGCACAATGTTTGTCTGATGACTTTGTGAGGAATATCAGCTTACTAAACTGCCAAAAAACAAGTACAAAAATAAAAACTAGTGGTTTTCAGCTGGTTTAGTGAACAGAGCTTGTTCACCAAAAGTTAGATGAGAGCTCAACCTGCAAATAAGGGACTACACAGTCAGGGCCACATGGGAATGGAATCACATTTTTTGGCAGCTGTTGAGATGTCAGACCAGCTCAGACCGTCAGATGCAACTGCACCATGAGTAGGAACAGCACCAGCTCCTTCAAATAATTTGTCCTTAAAATCCACTAAACCTGCCATGCTTCACATTGTCAATACACAGATACAGATGCCACATGAAAAGGAAACATCACATAAAAAAGAAAATATATAGGTGTTAAAGAAATGGTAAATAACTCATTTTTTTAAGCCTTTTATTCAAACTGTTCCACTCATCCTCATAACAGGTGAATTCTGTAAAGACTATCTCACTCAAAGCAGTAAACCCCATACGATTTAGCCATAGAGAGCACATGGGTACCTACAGGTGAAAGTAGCAACATGCTGCATCAATTGCTCCTAGTATCATCTGTATATCAAATAAGACACTTTAGCACTTTAGGGGAAAATAAAGTCACAAAAAATCCTCCTCTACTTTTTTTTTTTTTTTTTTTTGTTTTTAGTTAAGTGAATAGACTTTAGTTCTATGTTGGTTCTATAACCATAGATTTTTAATTTTTCAGGCTGTAAAACTTTCTGTAGTGTATTTTTATGTTTTCTCAGACTCTTAAAGGTGTGTGGAAGCAGCTGAGTACAGAGTTAACACATAACCATGAGACATTAATAAAATACATTTTAAATATTTACTGGAATCAGATAAATAACTGACTGGGGATTTAGGCTTTTTAATTCAGTCTTGCCAATCAAAAGAATTTGCAGAGAAAAAAAGTTTTTGTCCTGCCTTTTAAAAAAACTTAGGAAGGTGTCATTCATCTACAAGTATTTTACCATTATATGAAAAACACTGGCTTCTGCACATTTATGACACATCTAGTTCTATATGTGTTGATTTAAAAGCTTTTACCAAAGTATGGAATATAGAGAAACAATAAATTTCTGACAGATTAATTGTTTGTGTTTAATTTGTCTTTCATAGGTTAAAATACGACCTTGCTTCAGGGCATGTCTGACACATGATAAAATGTAGGCTGGCCCTTCTGAGGCATCACCACTGCCCAGGAACAGGCAGAAATAGCTAGGGTTAATCTGCACATCTAGCAGCAGCTCCCGTGTCAGAAAAGAAAAGCACAAGTCAACTACTCAGTCCCAAGGAGACAGCCACCGGAGGTTAAATCCAGGATGTGATTTCAGTGCATTAATCCTACCACCACATGGGAAGGGAAAAATATCAGGCAAACTTTTTTCCAACTTTTGCCTTATTTGCCAGAGTAGAAAACCCCCATTCATCGTGTTGTGAATTGTGAATCTTCCCCAGAACCCAACCCCACCCTGGCCCTGGGGGAACTTGTTTTCCCAGGTCAAGCACACAGAGTTTGCCATGTGCTTTCTAGGTACTGCAGGCACAGCACCAGAGCACTTGCAGCCCGTTCTGGGGAGAGCAGACACTGCTTTGGGCTTCATTTAATGCAACAGCCCCCTGCCTGCTCAATAGGAGCCGTGTGGCTACTGCAAATATTTCCTGTTCAAACTATGGAGGGGAGGGCAGAATGTGGCTTTTCTCTTTTTTTTTTTTTTTTTTTTAGCCCTCATAATTTTGAGCACAGATTCTGAGAGCTGAACGGCTTGTGGAGCCCAAGAGAAGAAACGTAATGGTGAAGGAATCCTGTTGCAGCAGGAGCAGCACTGCCACATGGCTAACTAGCTGGAGCAAATCCTGCCACTGCTCTCCAGGCCCCTCCTTAAGACACAAGTAAACGTGGCTCAGCAGTAAGCTCTCCAAACCAGGGCTTCTCAGATGGAGGGATTTCAAGGAAGCTGCCTAGGATTGGTAGGCTTTCTTACAGAAGTACTTCCTTACTTTCTTCCTTATTCTCCTTCTTCATTCTTTCAAGTCCTTTTCTGAAATACTGGCTGCCAAGGCACACCAAGAATATGCTGATAGGGATCAGAACTATTTTTTCTAGCCTTATTTCTTTTCAGCATCTGTACCACCAGGTTCATGGCCAGACAGGTGTTTCTGACCACGCCTCTCTTAAAAATTAAAGCACCCTTAGTTTTTCAGCCTGTGTGGTGATAGTTACCATGTATTTACTCCACACTAATAAGAGGGTAAAAGGAAACAGCATTATCTGCTATACAATGCCATTAAAAGGGGAGGCCTGTTCAAACATTTTTCCAAAGTAATTTCCAACAATTGACATCTTCATTCAAGAAATGTGGTGCACACAAAGCAACTACTTTGAATCAAACACCACTGAAGGCTAGAATGGGAGTTTCACTGGACATCATGATTAAATAAGAGAGAACTGCTGATGCCACAGCCAGAGACTATGGCTGAACCAGTCCATCCCTGCTGTCTTTCATATATATGTCAGGGATATATTTAGTTCTTTAATGTGTGTGTTTAAAAAACTAAGAGTCATGTGGATTTTGCTGAATGATAAATGGTTATTATGCTGACCAAAGGGTGTGCCCTTCTCTGAGCTTTCAGCTTTAGGGTCCAGGTTCATATGCTGCAAGTTCACACAAGATTCACTAGAGAAGCCGAAAAACCAAAAAGCTTTATTGTCAAAAGTGGGTTCTAACAAAGCAGGTAATATCTCTGTGTTATTACAAGCCCCCTTCTTTTCAGGTAAGCCCAGCATACTGCTGAGCATTTCTGCTCAGACTTCCTCTGAGACTAACAGCCCTTTTCTTCTGAAGGGCTGCATGAAATAAAAGTGTGGTTAAAATACAATTATTTGCAGTCAGTGATTACTATCTCATAATTTTTCATAACACCAATAGGTTTTTAGTAGATTCTCTCTCCCTCCTCTCTTTTCATTTTCACCCTCCTCTCTCACTATTTCATAATAGGGGGAATACACAGCATGAACTTTGCCTGGATACTGCAATCAAGGAGCTGCAAGCAGTTTTAGTAAGAGAAAGGAGGAGGGGGAAAAGGCTGCAGCTATAAAGAGCATTTGGAGGGTTGGAGAGAGCCTGTACTTCCCAACAGCTGCACTGCATCAAGGCAAACCACAAAATACTTTTGCAGCAGCTCCCTAGCACAGAGGGGAAACAAAAGTCAGACAGGGCTGTTTTAAAGGGTGTTGGTTTTTTAAATGGAAGAGGACAGGAGGGAGAAGGGAACAGAAAAAAAACCCTGCCCTGTGCCAATATGACACTGTGTGTATGCATCTGTAAATATACAGGTAGCTGGCAGTAGTGCTCATTGTCATATGTTACCCATTTGCTGCGAGTTACATGCTGAGTTTTCAGAGCAGAATTCATGGACTAGTCAATTGCAGTATTCATCTACTAATAGAGGCTGCAGTAGATGTAAAGTGTTTCTAAGGATGTAGATCATTTTGATTCTCTGACTAGTGACACTCTGAAGAAATTACATTTAGACTACTAGTTACTCCAGATTAAAAGCAGTATAAACGTCAGACTGTGCCTTTATTCTCTTCCTCTGACTCTCCACAGAAGTATAGACCCCACTGTAGTAAGAAAAAGATGTGTCAATTGTCTGTGACTGCCTGAAGTTATTCAGATACTTCTAATGAGAGGGTTAAGAAAACTAACTCCTCCCAGGACATGAAAAACTTCAGCTCAAATCATAAGAATGTCTGAGCTGAAGTCCTGTCTCCCTCCCTGCCCCCATTCTTCAGGCTGCACTATTCTTAAATAAACTATTTGGGTTGGAAAACATTCCTTGCGTGTATTCTGACTCATGATTTCTCTGCTGCTTTAGAACCTTTAAGTGCCAGACTGCTTTTAATCTGGAGTAACCAGACAAAAGTTTCACTCTGCCTAATCTGCTGGGGAAAAAAGGCAACTCCTCAGTTCCTTGAGCACAGGGAGCCCAGTTCAAAGTAAGTCACAACTTTGGGTGCTGGCTGTTGCATGACACGTGAGGAGGAAACATGGGCTCTTTCCTAGATTTCCTAATTGCACTCTCAGACAGACGTGAGATGATTCATAGCTTGCTATGGAGAACTCTTGCTTTCCAGCTTTTTTTTTTTTTTAATAGATTTTGGGACCAATCCATTAAAAAGTAACTTTCAACCAATTCTGAAAGAATGGCTGACCACTCCACACAGCCAGCAACAGAAAACTTTTGTTGTAGCAGGGAGAGTTCCCTTGATATTGGGACCAAAGGCAAAACATAATTTCAATTAAGTGTTAACTTACCAAACCATTACATGCAGTACAGATTTAGGTCCTCTCTCTCATAAAGAGAACAAATAACTTCCACAGGTGCATAGTTTTAGATGGACAGGTACACATCCGTACAAACAATCAAATTAGTTAAGATATGTTTACATACCAGCTGTTTATGTCACTGTCTACATGCATGCATTCAGATCATGTAAACTGAAAGCTAATATAATTTATCATACCCCTTAAGGGAGTAGGGATAAAGTAATCTCATTTTCCCATGTTTGTCACAGATTATTTGTCATGCTCAGAGACACTTATCACAGCCCAGCTGGTGACAGATCATTTGTTAGACCACCTGTCGGCAGCAATTCACATCTTTTTGCTTATATTGTGTATAAAGACTTGTGAAGACAGATAGGGCTCTGTCAGACAGGGTGTTCATTCTGCCAGTTACAGTGACTGCAGAGTATTTATTCCAAGGGGCACTATATGCTTCATCTGCCATTAAAGGTCACGCAGTATGGAGAAGAAATTTTAATTTTTCATAACAGGGAAATACAAGAGCTTATAGAAAAGGAGGTGAAGAATGTTCTGTATGAGCTGGAGCAAGCCAATTCACTTTACATCCAGGACCTGCAGCTTTCAATTATCAGCTGTGCAAACCCAGTAGTGTTAAGCAGCTCATAGAGAACAGCCCAGAAATTAAGTGGAAAGTGAGACCCAGTGCACTGCAGTGTTTGCATCCACACCCCATCTCTGCCTGCTGCTGCAGCTCCACTCGTGACCTGCTGCAGCCTTTCCCACACAGCAAATTGCTCCTCCTTCTTTCACAGCTGCAACTCCCAGCCCATCAGAAGAGAGGCAGATATTTGGTGCCAGATGAACAGCAGCCATTTCACAAAGCTCCTCACCTTGCCCCATCTCTTTTCCATGCTATCTGAGTGAGCCTAGCTGTTTTCCCATGACACAGAACCCGGTTTTAATCACACACTTACTTGCAGTGCAGGAAGTGTATGAGAACTCAGGTCAGCTAATTATGGGACAAGTCCTGGAACATTTCTTTATTTATTTATTATGAGGCAAATCCAGAAGTTATGGACTCTTCCGAAGTGCTGCTTTCTTTGAAAGATGGTAATACAAGCAAGACCAGACCTCAAGACTAGATTATATGACACATGCATACATACATATACGCAGGGCTGCCTGAAGTCATCTCCTGACCTTGGCCATACCCCCTCTAGGTCCCTCTTTGCATCATTTTCCTCTACTTTTTTTTTTCTACCCTGCATCGAAACGCCAGATGTGTTTACATTATGCCTACCCAAGAGACTTCTGCAAATCTCTGACCAACCTGATCATACAGCCAAATAGTTATTAGGTGGTTCCCGGTAAACACACATATTGTTCAAATTAGGGCTTGAAGACAGGGGCTTCCTGTTTGCTCTGGCTCTTTTACAGCCTTACTTGATGGACAAAGCCCCTGCAAGTGACAATAGAATCCTTTTCTGGCAAACTCGTTAAGAAACATATGTAAGAAATACAAAAAATAGTAGAGCACAACCACCTTGCTGTATCAGCTAGGTGTCTCAGGCCTTCAGAACCAGAATCAGCCACAAATTTATTTAGAACTGACTAATAAAGAGCAGGTCATCAAGACAACTTCTTCTAAGTAGCATTTTAACAGCCTGAGAACCTCTGCAGACACCTTTGTAGCAGAAAGATGGCTGGAAAGCTGAATTATATCCATTATTGAATTCAGATAGCAAGCATGCATTTTCCCAACCTCGTTGTTACACCAACTCAGCCAAAAATAAGGCCTGCCATTCTACTGGGTGGAAGTCTAAATATTCAAGGATCCCATACAGCTGTGGTGAACAGTTTAACAGGAGTGCACAGGTGATGACTGAGAGATGGCTCTTGAATTTTTAATTACTTGTAGAGATGTAATGCCCAGGTGCAGGTAGGGCTGAGTGAACAGACACAGCACGAAAGGTTCTGACTGGCATCAGGGCTCAGCCACAAGGTCTGCTAGTGCCAAAACGTTAACATTTCTGTGTCACATGACATTAAGGCTGGGCTGACTAAAAGAAGAATATTTAGCAACTTTGTTGAACTGCATATCTTCAAAGCCTGCACCAGCATGAAACTATTAGCATGCATCACACCTCTGAAAATCATGTAAATGAGGGCTCTTGTATGCATAATGCAGGGGCAGAAACAAGGACCCAGGAGGTAAACTCTCAGAGGTTAGCTGCTCAGTCCGTGATTTCAGGTGATGATAAATGCCTGTCATATGGCAAAAGCCATCATGCTGCCTTTTCATATATCTTGTATGCAAACACTCCATTTGTTGGAAATCAAGAAATTATCTGGGAGCTGAATGACTCCTCTAAATAACAAGATTCTAAGGTCTGTTGAACTGGAAAATAGTGTCTCTAATTGATCTGTGTCTGTTGACTATATTAATGGCCTGGAAACTGAATATTGGTGTATACAACATGTTTATCATGTAACTCATTAGTTAGATTTCTAAATGAAACTTGATTTAAGCAATAATCTGGATCATTGTGAGAAAAAAAGCAAAATAAGTTAAAAACCAAGAGAAGAAAACTATGAAACTTACACTGCAGCAAGTAAATGGAAAGGTATTCTTCACTTTTATCTGCCTAATTTTGGCAAGGATGTTGAGAATGAGAGCCAAAGTGCTGTAATTTTTATCAGTGTTATTCTTGCACCAATGAGATTTTCTGGTGTGCTGCAATAGATTCCACCAGGTGTGAATGTAATCATTCTTTCTCTGTTATAAGTGAACCCCTGCTCCTTCTCTGACTCCAGTTTAGGGGCAATTGTTACTTTGTAGAAGTAAGAATTGAGAACCCAAATTTTGTGTAAAAATTGGTACAGTTTTATTTTTAATGAACAACCCTGCAACTGTGAAATGCAGTCCTGTATATAAATGACCTGGAATTCATTGATAAGAAGTTTCCTTTGAAGTCTTTGATACAGAACTCCTCAGAGCCTGAAATGTTTGACACCAAAGTGTATATTTTCTTCTATTTTTGAGATAGTGTTCTAACCTTAGATTAAAAGAGTGGAGAGCACACTTAAATTTTAAAGACTGAAATGTAAGAGTGTAGGAGAGAATTTGCAACATGTTTTCTTCTTTACCAAATGAAACTCTAAAATATTAATACATCCCAGGCATTCCCTCTGTATTTTGAATTAGAGTGGGAAAATCTAGCTGCCTAAATTGTCATATCAATTTTCATGTCAGCCCTTCCATGTTAGTTACTTAGCAACATTTCCTTGTAGAACCCTCAAGCACTGCCCTCAAACCAGTTGGAGAGCTGTTGTTGGAAGAAGTCAATCCAATGCATCAAGGCCACAGAGACAGAGGCTTACAAGGAAAAATAATACTCAGACTTTTGTAGACCTGATTCAATTCCACCAGCAGATCGTATATCTGATACGTGGTGGTTTAGTTACCTATATGTTACATAAATTCTTTCTATATTTTAGCACCTCCCTTATAGTAGATGCAAAATATGGTTGTTCCATAAATGATCAGCAAACACTAATCAAAACCTACTTCCTAGAATAAAATAATCATACTTATTTTAGCTAAATAAATTGGAGGTTTTTTTCTAATTGTGAGTTTTGTTCTGTTTCAGTTGAACTCTTTCCCTCAGTATTTCTTCAGATGAGGATGAAAGGAACCTCTGCACCATTCTTTAGGTTACCTGACTATTTTAAGTCAAATTTGTGAATCCAGGGAATTTCTCATAAGCCAAGCTAACCCTGAGAAAATTAGCCCTTTCTCATCAGGCAGAATTGTTCTGTTTTCATAGAGCTTTCCTGTTGATTTAAAACAGAAGAAAGCCACTGCTTCCCTATGGTTTTTTAAGGAAATCCTAAGACATGAGTTTCGTGGCAAAGCTCTCTGTTCAAACACAGTCTTCTGGGTTAATTCTGCATGAATATCAAGAATGCTATTCCTCTTGTCCCAAACTCATGTTTGTGCTTTAAAAAAGGGGACTGCAACCTTGTGTGTTTCTCTTCAGTTGAGCCCTTCCCTGCAATAGGGGCAGCAGTTCCAGAAATTTGGAAAGAGCTGAGAAATATGAGAATCTGGAAACAAAGCAATAGGAGTTCAGCTGGGCAACCCCAGTCAGAAACCATCTGGAATGTGGTAACACTGAGATGCAGGATAAGTTATGGATTTGGAAGTAGCTAAAGAAAATTAAATCAACTCAGAGCAAAGAAAGAAAATAACTCCTGTGCAAATTAAGATGCACATTCTCTGCTGCAGTTTTATTTTTCTTTTGTTACCACTCAGACTCCTCTGATGATCAAGCACCTGTAAAGTGAGGTTGGATCTTGCACAGGATGGACAAACAAATCTTGTCCTGAGCTGATGATGAAATACATACATCAGGCTTGAATTTTGAGACATGTACCTACCTACCCAAGTTAAATGCACTGATTTTTTTCAAGTATTTGTTTAGAATTTGCAAAGCTGGATAAACTGATATGTCTGTATACACACAAAGATTGCAAATGTCTTTGGAGTTTGCACACGGCTGATGTTGCTAATGGAGAACAAGAGTTTGAACACCAATGAGAGCCCAAAGTGTCTCAACACCTAAAACTAAGAGAGAAAACTACTAGAAGTTATGATGGAAAATAATAAACTAAGGCTCATGTAACCCTTTCACAGTCTGTGTTTGAATGCAAAGAGCTTCAAGCAATAACTCCTAAAAGCATTTAAATGGAGGTGGAGTTTATAGACCAGTTCAGGAAGACACAAACACAGTTAGACTGTAATGCCAGGAGTACACAGCAGCTTTCAGAAAAGCTGAAAGCAGCCTCATTTGAATGTCTTTCAGTCTCATGACAGGGATACAGAGGGAGGCACATTTCACTTGCAGCAAAAAATATTTACTTCATTTCATGAAAATAGTGTTATTTGATGGCTAAGAGAGAGTTTGGCTCCAGTGACTGCATAATGCACAATCTAAGTCTGCTAGGATGAGCCGACAAGAATGGATACAGTTATGTGCTCTCGTGAAGGGTGATCTTCTCATTTACAGTTTAGCAAAATGAAACACAAACACTCGTGTTTGAGGGCAGTGGAGGAGGCATCACCCCCCATTTCTTGTCTGTAGAAGTTTCATAACACAGACACCATCCTCTGTGCTTTGAAACCTTCCAGAGAAGCCTTCCAAAAGCCAAAGACCGTTTAAGTAGTATTTGCTTAATTAGCCAGTCTGGATTTTTTAAAAGCACTTTAACCCTTTGTTAATTTGCTCCTTTTCCATTCAATGAGACCTTTTCAGTACAAATAACTTAAGAAAATATTTTTGTTTTGAATTTGGATAATCTGTGAGGTGATGGTAGCCTGTAGTCCCAGTTCTGTGATCACTGCAGGGGAGGCTGAGCAGCTGCTGAATCAAACCTCCTGAGGCTCTGCAGGCTACTTAGGCTGCAGCCCTAAATTATCCTGGAAGGGCATTACACTCTGGACTCTCCACACAGCTCATGCCCTTGAGCTTCAGAACACAGCATTCCCTTTTAATGTACACCAGCTGTGGTCAGCTAAGAGCAGAGCAGTCTGCTCCCTCACTATGCACCCCCACTCTGCACCACTACCTTTCCTGCAGGGCAATTCCCTCATTCCCACTAAAGACGGTGTCAAACTCCCAACACTGCTCCTGAGACAAAACCTGTTGGCTTCCTGTGGTGAATCCACTAAGGCTGGATTCCACCATACTGTTTCAGAAGTGGGGCCTTCATGCACATAGAAATTTCATCAAGACATCCTAGTTCTTAATCACTCTTTCTGTAATTTCTAAAATTATAAAAATTGGAATAACTTTAAAATATAGTATCATTTGTAAGACAGCAGGCATTTGTACATGCACTTCGTACGTACTTGCACTGGAGCTCTTCTGTCCAGATCTTATCCATACACACTACTGAGTATCTTGTCACAGATAAAAAGCAATTTGCAAATTCAAATATTCTCCAGCATATCTATTTATTAGGATCATCAGACTAAGCACAGACAGTTCAACTGTTCTCATGTACAGCCTGCTCAGTAATGTAGATTCTGTAGACATGATCTTACCTTTCTCAGAGTCCCATGGATATACCTGTCAAGACTTTTCCATTCAATTTTTCAATAGCAGTCTAAGGCATAATCTATTTTTCCCAAGAAAGATCCAGGAGGAAAAAAAAAAATCTGCAAACTATATAGTAAACAAAAATTATTTTAAATACACAGGCTCGGTACTGATTTTTTTTTTCTTTTTAATTTAATGGATTCTATTAACTTACCTGGTTTTATTCTGTGATTCTGTGATTCTTGGGGTTGTCCTGTACAAGGCCATGAGCTGGACTTTGATTATTCTATTAACTTACCTGGTTTTATTCTGTGATTCTGTGATTCTTGGGGTTGTCCCGTACCAGGTCATGAGCTGGACTTTGATGATCCTTGTGAGGCACTTCCACCTCAGGGTATTCCATGATTCTGTGACTCTGTGTTTAATGAACCCAGCTTTCTTACAATATTATGGGGTTTTTTTATTCATAAGTACTTTGGAACCTATCAGATCAAACCAAAGTGTGTCCAATGCAGTGTCTTGTCTCTGGTGGTGACCAATAAAAGACATTTAAAAACAATAAATATAAGAGGTAATATTTTATTAAAATTGTCTCACTGCCTTTAGCTTCTTATGGTGCAGAAGCTACAAGCCTCAGCTCTCACTTGTGAATTTGCACTTTGTAGAGTTTCAAGGAGTCCACTGATTTATTGCCTAATATTTCAAATATCCTATTAAAGTTTGACATGTGAAAATATTATGCTGTGAAAAAAGTGGAGTACAGCATTACAACAAGGCTGCTTATCATCTCACAAGGCTATGGAGGAGTACACCAAGGCAAGGATGAGCAACTTTTTCAAAGAGAGAAAAATATTGTGGAAGAGACAACGGAGAGCTGCCACTCTTTATCTATTACTAACAAACAAAGTTAATACTAAGAAGGTATTTTGTGCTGAAGAATGCCAACAACATTCAACAAAACAGCTGTATGTCTGAAGCCCAGCAGACGTCTCCTTTAGTAAGGAGACGCATGCTCTCTACTTGCCTGCTCACTGCATTCCCCCATAACCTTGTAGCCCACTTCAGCAGAACTGATGGAAGAATCCTCAGAGATATAAAGATTCTGCAATTTTCATGAAACTGGCAGGTTATCTAGAGGGAAAATACTAAAATCAGCAACTCCAAGAAGAAAATGCTTCAGTGTGAGTCCAAAAGTGTCTGGTTTGGTTTACCAGCTGGCTAATCAGTACAAATATGCTAGCCTGCTTGAGGTCAGCACTGGTGTGGGCTGCTTTTTGTCCAGCTGATAGCTGCAGAATAGGAAGCTGGTCCTAGTGAGAGGAGCAGGTATAGATGTGAGAGGGTAATCTAGGAGAAGGGAGAAGCTGAGGTTTTTAGGATGTTTGCCACATCTATTCTTCTGAAGGTGTGTGAGACAGTACCACACAGAATCCCACACACATTATAGTCTGAGCTGGAAGGGACCACAAGGACCATTGAGTCCAGGTTTTAAGTGAAGAACCTGTGACCTTGGCTAGGTTATGAGCACCAAGCTCTGACCAGTCAAGGTCTGTGGGCTCCACCCCTCATGCAATCACCCTGGGCTTTTTACAAAATCACATGCTGGTACAATGAACAACAGCCCATTCAACTAAGTGCTTTTAACAAAGCACAATCAGCTTTAAAAATATCCGTAGGGAGAAACAACACTGTGCTGCAGGCCATTCATTGATTCTACCACTTAAAAATGAGAATGTTGTAGGGTGCAATGTTGGGGAACAGCAACATGATATACTCAGAAAAGCCTTATATGAGTGATCTCAGCTGCAGGGATTTCAACTTTGCCTTTGTGTGACATAAAAATGTACCTTAAGTCCTTGTACTCAAATGCTATACCATTTTTTCCTAGTCTGCTGCAGTAGATTTATTTATCTTTTCAGTGAATAGGAAATAGAAAGTTGTGAGAAGGACATCCAAAACTAATCAATAAATAAGATTTCCTGTGCATTGTCATTCCAGAATGAGGGACTCTAACTCCACCTGAAGCAGAACAGAGATCTGTCCAGCTGCTGTAGAGATTAAAGCATTTCAGGATGACAATTGGTGAGAAGTTTTAGTCACTGAAAAGCCTGGACTGACCAGGCAATGTTATTGCTGAATACAGCTTAAATCTGTATGCTGTCTCATTTTTCAAAGTAGGATTTCAATGCACTTGAAATTACCCCCACTGCCTGTGGGAATTTAGTTGCTTCAAAAGCAAATTTCAGTGATCAGCACAGTCTGAAACAAGCCTTTACTTGCACTGCTGCTTATTTCTGACTGTCAGTGTGCATACCAAGAGGTATCCATATAATGAAGGATCAGGTTAAAGGTACTTCCTTTACTGAGACAGATTTTTTTCCATTAAATTATGGGTTATATGTTCTTTGTTGTAGCTGAAAATTACCACTTCATATGGAAAACTATCTTTTATTATTATACTAATTGAAACTCAGGACATGAAGATAACGAAAAGACTGATTCTTTTCCCACCTGCTATAAACTGTTACAGTTGAGGGTTCTTTTGATGGTTTTTGGTTTGTTTTTGTAACACTAATAGTGCAGCAAACTTTTTCAGTGGTTAATTTCATGGCAAGGTACCAATAATTCAGGAGTTTCCTCTAATATTGCATGTCTGATTTTGATTGCAATAGTAATTGTATCAAGAAATAATTGGAGCTTTATATGATACTGTCCGCAATGTTCCGTACAAAGACATCTTCACACAGACGGAATACAACCCATTATCATGTTTGCCTGCTTTCAATTACTCCACTGATCTCTACTTGTTACATTTTGCAGTGCATTCTTGATTCATGCACTTCTGAGTTCTTATCATTCCCAGTCCTGTTGAGAATGCAAAGGAATGGATCTATACTGATTCTCTACAAGTGATATTCAGTGCATTTTTGTTTTATCTCACTCAGAAAATTCTGAAAGCTCCCAGGAGCCAAGGCTCTGTAGATGTCAGTTCCATAAAGATGCAATGCAACCTTTTAATAATGTGATTTTATCCCCATTTCAGCAATATTCTAAATAACAGTCGTACATGCTTGGTATACCAGTCCTGATGATCACATCATAAACTTATTTAGAGTCTGTCTACACACATCCATTAATATGTGTTCATACAGAGAAATTATTCTCACCAGTGCTACATTAATTTGCTTTACTAGTATTTGCTGATATTGACGAGCATCTCAAAGGATCACCTGCCTTTATTTCATCTTGCCTCCTGTTTTAGCTGAGAATTTTGATTTCCTTGAACCAAATTGTAAGGCTGAGAAATAAAACAGGGGGGAAAAACAATGAGATGGTTAAAGCTGAAATGAATTAAAAAAAAAAAAAAAGTAAAAAATTCTGTGATATGGGTTAAATACTTGTGAGAGATACAAATATAGTGAATATTGACCTGGCTATTGCTGAAGCCAGTGTGAGTTTCCATTGTGGTACCAGAGTGAGAATCAAATCAGAGCCAGTGTGGAAGGATGTTTATAACAGACATGTAGGCTTATGGCTTTATTAAATGAATTAGAGGTGAAGTCCAAATGATCCTAAAAAATAAAGTTTTCAAATTAGCTTTCAGATGTAAAGCAAGTTAGCACATCAATAATTTCATTATTTTATTCGATGACTTTCAGTGTCCCAGAGCAGTAGATTGAGTTGATAACTACATGAAAAGAGGTCAATGTGTCGTGAATTTATTTAAACATGATAAATTGGTTTGGCTCCAGTAACACCAACTGAACCTTCTATTAATACAAGAGCTAGGCCTTTGTTTTTACCTCCTCAATACCGAATTGTGGGAGAGGAGAGGAGAGGAGAGGAGAGGAGAGGAAAGGAAAGGAAAGGAAAGGAAAGGAAAGGAAAGGAAAGGAAAGGAAAGGAAAGGAAAGGAAAGGAAAGGAAAGGAAAGAGAAAGAAGAAAGAAGAAAAAATTATATATACTTTGAATATCTTAAACCACCCAGAAAGCTCACTGACTGTTGCTGTGGAGGATTACCCCTTTCAAGAAGAATAAATAGACATCTCAGTTTTAATAAAGCAGCCTTGAGTCATTCTCTTGTTTTCTTTTACTGAAGTATATTTGAGGAAAATTTTCCATTAATTTTGCCTACTGATCCCTCTAGCAGCACTCTCACAAGGGCTGACTATCAGGAGCTCCTTTTTGAGAATCCATGACCATTAATCCTGCTGAGGATAATGGATGATTTATTTCAGACACGAGACAGCCACTGGAGAACAGAAACTACATGAAGCAGCAGCCATAGCTGTTCACATAGAACCTGTGTGCTTCCCGTTAAAAGTTAGTTTGCTGGACTACTTCTCAAAAGCCACTTTGAATTATTCTAAAATAAGTGTCTTAAAATATCAAAGAAGTATTAGAAGTCAATGGCTATGAGCTGTTTGCACAATGTTCCTGCTTCCTTAACATTTACTGGCACTCCATGGACTCCTTCTAAGTTATGATCCCTGGAGCAGCCAAGTCATGACTCTGTGTCCCTGTGCCATGCTCTTACATCTGTGTGTACCTTTAGTGCTATGTAGGAACAACAGGACAGGCCACAGGAGCCTTAGCACACCCAGCTCTTCAACACTGGGTACAGAGGACAGCTGGGAATTCTTTGTAGAATCTTGTCTCTCTGTAGCATTTTTCTGTAAGAGCATAGCACAAGCTTTTTTTTTTTTTTTTCTTTTTTCTTAATTTTAATTTTTTTATTCTTTTTTTATTTTTGTGTTTGTTTTTTTCTCTCTCTCTTTTTTTAATGAAGCAGTCAAGAAAAAAACAGCAAGCATGACACAATGAGTTGAAGTGAAGGAGATAAATGGTACCTCTTCCATATTTTCTCCACTGACAATGTACTAATCTCTTTGTTCACGCAAAATACTGACTAACCAAGCTAAAGTGTGAAGTCCAGAATCACAAACAATTCCATTAAAGATAGCTGTAGGGAAGCTGATATCAAGCAGACATCAAGCAAAAACTATCCAAGGTTCAGCTTAGTGCTGCATGAAATCATGGAGCACTCATACAAAGGATGTATAATCTCCAAAAGGAAGATTGAAGCAAGATCATGCCACTGAATGATCCCCAGTACTCTTCCCACTGGGAAACTGCTTCCCTTAGGCACCTTTGTTGCTCACCCACTGCTGCTGTACGGTGGGGCATGCATCCATCATCTGAACAAATGTGTGAAAGTTTCTGTTGGAACAGATGAAGAGAAATGAATATCTTATTTGTGCCAACCACAAACACTGCTGCTCTCCCATTCACATCAGTTGGAGGAGAACCTGGATCTGAGAGCACACCAAATGCAGTTATCCACCCTGGGGTATGAGGTTTGGGGACAGCCTAAAAGGACACAGATCTTCCTCCAAATTGTACCATTCTTCTGTGTTTTCTTGTAGTATGGTGCTGGCCAGACAGTATTAAATTGTTTGGCTGGGTAATTGTTTGGTGCCTCTACTCCACTCTGGTGAGATCCCACCTTGACTACTGTATCCAGCTCTGGGGTGCCCAGCCCAGGAAGGACATCAGCCTGCTGGAGTGAATCCAGAGCAGAGCCACCAAGTTTATTAGAGGAATGGAGCACCTTTCCCATAGGGAAAGATGAAGTGATTTGGGTTTGCTCAGCCTGTAAAAGAGAAAACTTTGGGGTGACCTAATTGTTGCCTTCCAGTACCTGAAGGGAGCCTACAAGGAAGATGGAGAGTATTTACCAGAACGTGTAGTGACAGGACAAGGGGAAATTATTTCAAACTAAATGAAAGTAGGTTTAAATTACATACTCAGAAAAAATTCTTCACTGTGAGATTGGTGGGGCACTGGAAATGTCCAGAGAAGTTGTGGATGCCCCATCTTTGGAAGTGTTCAAAACCAGGTTGGCCATGGTCTAATGAAAGGCATTCCACAGCAAGGGGATTTGAACTAGATGGTCTTTAAGGTCCCTTCCAACCCAAACCATTCTATGATTCTACGATAAGGGCCCGGTGGTTGGCTGATAAGTTTTGAAATAGCACACAGGGAAAATGCTTCCCAGTGTACATATTAAAAAGTTACCATTTACATTATTTTTATCTGTATGCTAACAATTTTTCAAAATAATGAGAAATAAATCTGTTTTGACATCACCTGGAAACTTCTCTCTTTTAAAGCCTTCCCTAAAAGCAAATCTTGCAGAGGATATTTTTTTATCATGAGAGTTTTAATTTGAATTGTGCTATAGGCATTACTTGCTTTAGTGTGAAATAGTTCCTTTAAACAGGTATGATCTAAAGGGAAAAAGAATTCTTAGATGCTTGCTTATTGAAGCTGGTTGATCAAATCAATTCTGGTATGCTAACGGCTCCAAAAGCTTTCATGTTATTTCTGTTACTTCAGAAATACTTGTACTAGTAATGATATTGCACAAAAGCAACCATTTGTCATAATTGTATTTTATGGAAAAAGTATTTCTGAATTCACAAATAGAATCAAAGTTACTAGGCACTGCCTGTTTAAAGAAATACTTTTTTTCTTTCCCCCAAGTTTCTAAGATTATTTTTGCACGCTTAGGTAAAGATAAACACTGTAGTCTGTTATCACAACAGAAACTGTGACAGTGCCTGTATGACAGTGCTTGTATGACAGAGATACCTTGCAGGAAGATGAGTTTAATAGGCCTTTGTCACTTATCCTAAAATCATTTGGTGTGGCTTGAATAACTGCTGATGAAAGAGGGACAAGAGATTCTTTCCTTTCTCACCTTTCCTTGAAATATGAAGACAATGGATGACTGAAAATGAAAAAAAATGGCCAAGGAGCCCATAGGCTCCAAAGGTCAGGTATGAATCTGAGACTGTTGTGGCAAAGCTGTTTGTCCTAGAGAACTTCAGCCATCCACCATGCTGAAAAATCCATAACTGTATGAATGTTTCAGCAAAGATCCATATCAATGAATTATTCTTCTGCATCTCTTTTTTCCTATCCATATGCAGAAATCCTGAAATGGCTGGAGCATACCAAGAATTCATCTCTTTGGAAGCCTGAGGAGTCTCATACCATCTCAACCATTTTTGTGTGTTGCTGAGCTTCTGGCTCCACATGTCCCTCAGCCACCTGAGTTATGGGAGACAAAGTGGTTGAAAATCCACATCTTTGCAGGGTTTTCTGTTCTATGGGTGGGAGCTTGTCCTTCCTGTGTGAAACTTCATGGGTAGGATGGATGGGAACAGTGGCTTAGTTTGATTTGGTCAGGATACATGTGCCTGCATCCTTGCACCTTCCACATATTTCTTTAATAAAAAGGGCTATTATTTATTGAAAATGTGCATAAAATAGGTTTATGTGTATGCAATTAGAACAGATTTGTCTCAGAAGTCTCTAATTACTATCATAATCAGTCAATAACTATTCTGCTGATGCATCAGAGTCAAGACAAAGAAAAACTGGCCACAGAGTCAATGATTTATTTCAAGGAACAAGTTGGAAAAGACCCAAACAGTTCACTGAAAGTGATATCAGGAAATACTTGGACTTGAGCCACTCTGCTTTGGGTCTATAATAATATTAATAATGTATTTATTATTTTTACTTGTTTGAAGCTTACAGAGCTACTTTAGGTTTATGCTGGTATAAACTTTCAAGAAGTTATCTTCACTGTCCACGTTAATTTAAAATCCTTCTTGGTCTACATTTATACCATTCACATGAAAGATAACCTTAAAGAATACTCATGCACCTTTCATGCCATATACTTTTATTACAATGTTTCAATCACATCATTTGTTGTGCTACCATTTTGTGGTCAGACACACTTCTCTGGATCCCCTTTTCCTAATGCTGTGAATTTTCCTGTCCAAACTGCAGGCTTTTCCATTTCGTCGGCACTATTGATAGCGAGGAACTGTCCTGTCGGCCGAGGCGGCTCCAGGCCGGCTGGCCCGGACACGCGGGGATGCGTGGCACAGCAATGCTGCTTTCGGTGCTGGCAGTGCTGAGACACAGCGCCTGTAGGGTGCCCGCTCAGGTGCGCATCCATGACCCATCCTTCCCATTCTTTCTCTACACGCGCCCGCGACGGCAGCTGATAAATAGGGGCTGGATTACACCCCCGGCACCTCCCCCAGACCGGCTGAGGGCGAGACGACCCTCCTGGCAGCGGGGCGGTCAGGCGGCGGTGCCGAGCCGCGGCCGGGGCCCTCCCGCGCCCTCCGCCGCGGCTCGCTGCTGTGCCTGGGCGGGACCCGCCTGCTCGGCGACCCGCGGCTGGAGGAGGGAAGGGGACCGAGGACGGGTGCCCGCCTCGCCTTTTCCGCCCCGGAGAGGTCTCCCCCCCCACCCCCACCCCCGAGGCGGGGCTCCTGTTGGCCTTCGCCGTTACCTCTGCCCGGGACTCCCTTCGGCGAGCGGAGGGGGCCGGGGAGGGGGCGGCTGCCCGCCCTGGAGGAGCCCCTGGGCGGGGAGGAGGGCTGGCCGCGGCTGCCGCTTGGCCTGGCCGGAGGCACCACGTCAGCTCCCCGCAGCCGCGGGGGCCGCGATGCGCGACCCCAAGTGACTGCGGCCCCGACCCCGGTCCCGGGGCAGAGGAACGACGGGGCGGCCGGCCCTCGGGGGCACAGCGCGGGCAACTCCTCTCACGCCCACCGCGGCCCCCTCCCCCGCGAAGGGAGAAGCCGCCTGCCGAGCAGACGTGGCAAACAGGCCCGCCAGCTTTCCCTCAGCTGGGTGGGCGGGTGGCCGTCGCGAAGGGGATCTGCCGGGAGTGCCCATCTTCCTCCCTGCGCCCGGAGAGTCCCGCTCAGCCGGCCGGGAGGCGGGGAGGCTCGGGCCGCCGGCTGCGCGCACGTCGGGCTCCCCTCGCACACACACACTGCCCGAGCGGCCGCGAAACCGGGAGGGGAGAAGGGCAGGGCTCTGCCCGCGCCCTGGACGGAGATGCTTCCCCGGGGAGAGCAAACAGCCGGGACGCGAACGGGCTCCGCCGGGGCTGCGGGCGGGCGGAGGGGCTGGCGGTGTCCCCGGCACCCGCTGTCCGCAGGGACCGGAGTGACCGCGTTACAGGGGTCGTGCTAGAGGGTCTGGGGAGGGCGTCGCCTTTTGCCTTTAGTTCAGTGGGACTGCGAAGAGAGGTTGAGCTGGGATCCAGCCTCCTCCCGGCTCCCCGGCCGCTTCCCCGCGGGGCGGGAGGCGCCGCAGGCCCTGGACAGCTCCCGCTTTGAACGCCGTCGGGGCGCTGCCAGCCGGCTGCCCGGCGAGGCTCCCGGCCGCTCTCCCAGAAAAGCGGGGCGAGAGGGGCGTGGGACGGCTGAAGGGAAAAAAAAAAAAAAAAAAAAGAGAGAGAGAGACGACGAGTCAGATTTTCCTTCCGAAAGCCTCAATGTCCACGTCCTCAAAGCATGGAACCAATTTAGCGTCGCCGCCCCCCCGCTGCTGCCGCTGCCAGGGCTGCTGTGGAGGGCTGGAGAAACGGGGCACGTGATGACCTGGGCGGCGCCGGGACCCTCCTGCGGTATAAGTAGGGCGGACCGGGGCTGGGTTAATTTAGCGTCCCTGGCAGCAGGTTTGTGCTAAGGTTGGAGTTACTCCTCGAGACTGTATGCCTGCGTCCCACAGGCGATAGCTAACCAACCGACTCGGCACCACAAGGAGTCTGCATGTCTTGCAACTAGACATGCTCAGCTTTGTGGATACACGGATTTGGTTGCTGCTCGCAGTAACTTCATACCTAGCAACAGGCCAACGTAAGTGCTTTCCGCTTGCTTGTGGCAGGGGTGGTGGCAGGGGTGGCTGTCCGGCTCTGCGCTCTGTGCTTTGTCCCGACGCCCGCCCCACGCACGGCAGTCTGCAGGGAGTTGCTGCTTCCCAAACGATAGAGACCAGCTCAAAAACTGCCACCTCCGTCCCAGATCAGATTCTAGATTATTTTTTTTTTCCCTCAGAAAAAGATGGAAGATAGCCAACGAGATCCCCCTCTATGGGGAAAATTAAAAAAAATAAATAAATGAAATAAAAGGGACCACGTCCTCCCCAGACGGGCTCGTAGCTAGAGGAGGGCACAAAGCCTCGCCTCCAGCGCAGATGCTGCTAGGAGATACAGATGCGGGCTGGGAGGAGAGTGCCTGCGGCGAGCGGAAGCACCCAGGCTGCACTTTTGTGAAACTTGAGGCGCGCTTTCCGAGGCAGGGAGCGGGGGAGCGGCGGCTCGTCCATCCACCCCTCCATCCATGCATCCCTCCGTGCCTGCCCTCCCTCCGCGGGCCCCGAGCGGGGCCGGCTCCGCGCGCGGGGCGCCCCCTGCGGGCCGCTCGGGGCCAGCGCGGCGGGCTCGGGGAGGGAGCGCCGTGAGGGGCAGGAGGAGCGCGGCAGGGAAGGAACAGCGCTCCGCTCCAGGGCGAAAAGGGAGCGCGGCTCCCCGAGGGCGCAGTGCAGCCCTCCGCCTCTAGCTGGATGAGGATGTGGTGTCCCCTCACCGCGGTCAGCGCACACACACACCCCGCACACTGAGATGGGAGGGAAACGCACCCCGACACTAGGCTGGGGGCGAAGCGGAGCCTTCCTGCAGGGCAGCGCCCTGTGAAGGGCCCCCCGAGCCCCTGGCCACCTGGCTTTGACCCAGCGTTTGGCTGCATTCCAGGGCGAAGGAGGGAGGGAGGAGCCGTGCGCTACCCGCTCCTGGCGCTGGGAGCCCTCGGGATGGTGCCCCCAGGGATGATGTCCCCCGGGCTGATGTCCCCGTGGATGATGCCCCCCGGGAAGGTGCCCCGGGTCGCCCTCGCCGGGGCGGGGGACAGCGGCGGGGCCGTTCTGGACGGGCATTCTGGGGGCATTCCCCCAATTCCGGTGACGGGAGGCAGCTCTTCGCAAAGGAGAAGAGGCTCTTGTGGGGATCCCAGAACCGATCTCCCCCCGCTTCCCGCAGGGAGTTTGGGAAGGCGCCGCTGTCACCGTCACCTGCGGGCAGTCATGGCTTTAGTTTTGTGTTGAGTTAGCGCTGGCTGGCTGTGAGTACTGCCGCGAAATTCCAGTGCTTTCAGCATTTCAGCGCTGTTACCTTTTTCTGGACTGCGTGAATCATCCGAATTTAGTGTGATCACGCACTGCCAAAGTGACACGTTGTGGAAAAACGTCCAACAACCTGCTAGTTAGTGGTAATGTTAAATTGCTGGCATTCGAGTGTGATGTGAGACTCTTTTACTATGATGAGTTTAAGTCAAAATAGATTTTTAATTCCTTGAAATTAAGAAACTCAGAAAAATTGTTTCTCCAACTAACGAAAAAGTACATACTCACACTTAGCAGTGCATAACATACAGAGATGGTTATTTGTAATTTTGTGTTTCTTTAATAGCTTCAAACTGCTCCCTGTTACACAGTTTTACAGAAAAATGTGGCAATAGGGATGTTTGGCTAGAACCTTTCCCCGTAAAAAGTGGGATTGGGCCATTTATCTGAAAATTTCCGATTACTCCTACAATAATATCTTCACATGTGTCAGTCTGCCTGGGTTTATTAATCTCTTGCATGAACACATATGTGGGAATACATAAGTGGGGGGCTTTCAGTGGAGGTATGTTGAAACATACTTAGAGCAGGTTTATAGTTGATACCTGACTTTTTACTGTATCAGTCATACTATTTGTTTTGATTTAATTAGCAAGCCCATTTTGAATTTGAAATACATGACAATTTCACCCTTGAGTCTTTCCAGTATAAGATAATCATCTTAGCAGGAAGAAATTACGTAAGGAAAATGTTTATTGCATTAAGGAAATCAACTAAATTGCATTTCAAATTAAAAGCAGAAAATTTAATTTTTAATTGAAAGCAAGTTTAAAATTTAAAACTTGTAAAATATTTGAACCCCTGCTCTAATTATCTCTTTTTTTCTTTCCCTTCTCTTTGCAGATGTGAGTCAGGTCAGTATAAATTTTTTATCTAATATATAACACTCCAGTTAACAGGATAGGCTTCTCTTGGTGTGGCAGTATTATTTTCTAACATTCATTCCCAAGATGGTAATGGAAAAGTGTGATTAGCTCCTGAAGGCACTGCCTGGAAAGGTACCCACCCCAATTTCACAAGTGGGACGGACTTTTTGAGAGACTGCCTTCATAGGTGTAGAGACCATGAGGAGAAAGTAACGGAGCAGTGCTCTTTGGACATTGTACCTGGCAGTTTGGATTGGAGACTCTACTTTAAAGTTGGTTTTACAGTCTTAATTTCGTTGCACAGTAGGATTATGAAAGAGCTCAGGTGTGACTTTTTTAATTCTAATATTTTAGGCTGTAATAGCTATAAGATTGTCAATCTTCGACACAACATTTGAATATAGTTACATGCATCTTTGCTGTATATAATCTCCTAGCCTTCAATGTAATTTTAAATCACAGGGCATAGTTAAATATATTGGACTGAGAAAAATTATAATTATATAAGAAAATGAGTCTAAGTTTATGCATTATTTTAGTTCAAAATACTGGCAGAAATTGTAACTTTTTTTTCATTCTCTTCCTTATTTTTTTCCAGCCATCTGCAGGGCGCAAGGTAAGCATTTTTCTTTTTCTTGTGTAGAAATAAAGATGATATCAGGTAGTCTTCAGGAGATTAATATTTTGTTGGATATTGGATGAAAGGAAAATTGGCTACACTGCTTATTTTCAGTGTTCTCTGAAAATAGCAGTAGTGCTGAGATTAACTGGTAGGAAATTATCAATGCAGCATTTTAACATCAGGGTAAATTCAAGTATTGAATCAAAGATGCTTCACCTGTGAGCAGAACTATGCCTACCAAGACCTAAATGGCATCAAAGTATCATTCTTATTTAAGCAGAGTTCCTTTGTAAAGATTCACATGGATTGAATAGTGCAGCAATATCCATACAGGTCTAAAAGGCTAAGTTGATTGTATATTATTTCTAAAAGTCACTGCTGTTAAGTTAGAAATAGTTATTCAGTAGAAACAAGCCCCAATTTTGTAAGCACTTCTGTGGTCAGTGCAGTGAGCTTGTAATTCACACAACAGTGGCAGTGGCTAATCTATTTCCAGTAGATTATTGTGGACAAAAGTACACTTTCTGTGGAAAATAGGTGTTGGACCTGAATGTGCAGCTCTTTTCCTTTTTAATGTACACTAATTTTTCTTAATGTGTCTCCTTCTCTGTATTGTCCTGGAAAATTTCCACAGTAACTCATTGAGTGTTATTTTCTTCCGGCAGGGCCCTAGAGGAGACAAAGGGCCACAGGGAGAAAGGGTAAGGAATTAGATTGACATTTACTTGTGATCTTTGAACAGTAGTTGTTGAAAGACCAATAGGAGAAAACTAAGTTTAAGCATTCTGTGAGATCAAATGATTGTACCTGTAGAAGCTTGCACGTGCAATTTAATTTAAAAAAGAAACCAAGTTACATAGGTACCAAATTCAGCCTAATTATGGTCATTGTGCCTGAGCAGATATGGTTGAGATCATAGGGCAGCCTAGCTCTTCAAGTGATGATTTGAAAAATGTTTTTTCCAGCTGTTCACAATGGAAATAACACATAGAAATGCAGAGGGAAAAGTTGACATGTAATCTTTGAATAATATGGTGTATGGGCAAGCTCTCTACATAAAACCTGATAGAATAGACTAAGCCGGTTTAAAGATAATTTGTTATCTGTGCCTCCAATGATGTTTTGGAAAAGCTCTTTTCGTGGCAGCTGGGCATTTGTTATCTACCTTCTGCTAGTCAAAGAGGATGTTATACTGCTGAAGGCTCTACCGTAAAAGTAACCATAAATAAGGACAGTTGAATAATTTAATTGTAATGTTCATTCATATTGATCATATCTGCTTTTATGGTTTGCTTCTGCATCATTGCTGCTTTTGTAAAGTGGTATTCTGAACTTCACATACTTGTCCGGGTTGTGTGTAGTTATGTGTATTTTTTTCTATAGTCTGAAAATGAAAATTCCATAGTACTGATGAGGGAGCTCTTGAAGATTTCTGAGATCATAGTGTGCTGACAAATATAATGGAAACTATTAGGAAGACTATATCAGTGTGGTCAGTTGGATGTTTGCTTTAGGCTGCCGCTAACTAAATTTGTTTAATGAAAGGACATGCTTTCTTTGTTCTGAAGGCAACAAGCCTAATTCTGCTCCTTTAGAAATCCATTTATTATTGATTTCATTAAGTACTGAACTGGGTCCAAAAAAGTGAACAAATTAAATACCTCACATCAATTGCCATGATGCCAAAACTTCACCAGCTTTATGTACTGAGGATGAAAGAATGTAAGGACAAATGTTACTGGACTGAACACAGGTAATTTTAACCTGTTGTAAAAGTTCTGACAGTGGTAGCAGATGGATGGTTTCAAAAACCTGTAGAAGAGCACTGCTAAACTTTAATTGGATTTGCAATTATACCAGTAAATTGTCTATACTGATTAAAAAACTGGCGTTGGACTTACTCTGGATCCATGATAACTCATATCAGTAGGACTGATCTTTTCTAATGCTCAGCTGGTCAAACTTTAGGCTCTGAGTAACAGCATCTGCCAGGCTGTGTGGGTCCACATGGGTCACTTGGGCTTCGTAGGTCCAAAGTTTGTCGCTTAAGATGAAGCTTCCCATTTTGAACGTTATGCTTTGGTAGTGTAAATCCAATATTGCCCCTGTAAATCTTCCCAAATACAAAGCTCCACTACATATCTGATACAAGGTGTAGCAAGGTAACATAAAATCAGACTATATTTATTTTCTCAAGTTAAGCATTTATTGAAACTATTTATTGAAATGTATAGCACTGCTGTAGGGTGTGCTGTGGGTGCCTGGTTGTCAATGAACTTACCACATCAGAGATTTCTTCAGCCACTTCTAATTTTCACCGTAAAATTCTCTTTTTAACTCTAGGGTCCACCAGGTCCACCAGGCAGGGATGGTGAAGATGGTCTACCAGGTCCTCCAGGGCCCCCTGGTCCTCCAGGTCTTGGCGGAGTAAGGCATCCAAAGTTTCTATTACCAGAACTCATAAGCTGTGCTTTGTAACCAAGGCGAAATTTATATCTGCTGGAAAGCACTGTTGTTGAATTGAAGAGTGGAAGAAACATTCTCTTGCGAGCCATAAGAAATTGATGGCCCAGTTCCAATGAAACCCTCCTTGGGTCTATATATTCCATGGAAAATTTGGATTCTGTATTCAACAGGAACTTAGGAAGAAGAGCAAATCAACCCTGTTATTTAGCGTTAAACTTACACAGCAATAATGTGTATGGGTTAGGCATCAACTAAATGAAACCAGTGCTTTTCCCTTTTTCCAAAGGGAAAAGAAACCTTTGTGTTTGGATTCAAGAGACAGCAACTGGATTGGAATCAGCAAAGACCACTCCTTAAGCTAAAAATCAATTAAAATAACTATAGAATTTTAGAGTATTGCCCTTTAGAAATTTTTCTTTTTATCTGTATTCATACTGCAGAACTGTAAATGGACTGTGCGCACTTTGTGCACCGGTGTCCATCATGTACTCCCTGCAGAATGCTGAATTTAACTCTTTGCTTGACATCAACTACATAGGGACATGGAGACATAGGCAGTGTTGTACTGATCAAGTTTAGTAAGTCCTTTTGCATGGAAAAATGCTCTTTTTTACTTCAATACTTTATTTTGCTAGTTGCAAATATCAAACTGCTATCATTTTTTTTATGTCAATATGTCAATGAAACAAGCAAGGAAAGGGGGTTTGATTGTGTTGTGGAGAATCTTTTTCTATTTTGATAAAATATCAAAAATCCATTGCAGTGTTTCTGAGGCTGCATGCTCCTCAGATATTTCTGAAACTGAAGGGCCCACCTCATGCAATAGCTACTCAGGGCTGTTACATTAATTTTACTTATGCATATTTTTTCACTGCTTTGCTTAACTTCCTTCATTGGAAATTAGGCAGAATAATTGGAGAGTTTCAAGAAAGTTTTCAATTTTAAATGAGCACTGAATTTATATTCCTATTGAATGCCTCTCTATCACTTCTGCAGAGATATTCAGGTTTGAAAGGGCCTTCCCAGTAAAATCAAGTCTTTTTGAAAACAAGTGAATAGAAATGTATTTATAATAGGGCTATATTTACTGAGTTATATGTATGCTGCTTTAATAAACCTCACAACAAGTATAACAAATCAGGTGATATTTAGATACAGAATGTTGATTATAAATAGTGTTTCAAGTAAAGTTTTTAGTATTTTGATTTCAATATTTTTATTATCTACAGAACTTCGCTGCTCAATATGATCCATCTAAAGCAGCAGATTTTGGCCCAGGACCTATGGTAGGTACATGACATAGCACTTGATAACTCAGATGAATAATGTGTTTAGTGTTTTCCTTCAATTCAGCTGCATTAATGAAAAACATAGTGTTAAAATTTGTAGTTTGATCATGTATTGACTCAGACTGGAAACTGATCCTTTAATATAGGATGATGATAAGTGTTTTAAATAGTCTGAGGGTTTGAAATATGGTCTTGAATCTGTATATTTTTCTTGAATATAGCACTGCTGGGTCTTGTGCTTTAACTCTGTTTATCGACCACACTGTTACGAGTCAATGAATCTCGTAATCTGATGTTAGATAATACATGTACTCTGAGATATTACTTGACCCATATTGAGACAGAAGATTGTGTTTTAGGGATGAGATTAACTGTAAAGCTGCTCTCTACAGCAGACACAGGCCTAAAAAGTAACTCAGCATCTTGGCTCCAGTTGGTGATGATTTTTCCTCTATGGCTGTAAACTCCTTTGATACCCTTGGATTGCACAGGTTTTTTAGGAAATTGGCCACCACATTTGGTTCTCAACATCAGAATGTTAGTACTTGGTACTGTGAGGCTGTTCTGAGGAGGACCCTATAGTTCACTGTATACTACGTACAAATGAAATTTAATGGGTCTATTGCCACTCTATATGAACTTTTAACCCTTCCTTATGTTAGCAAATATTTTCTGTATACAAAGGTAGCAAAATATGAGTAAAATTCACCACACACACTGATGTCACAGACAGTGCATCTGATGGGTGAGCAGCAGGATGAAGGATGACCAGGATTATTCTGGGTCAAGTGCTTGCTTCCACTTCCAAAAACACTCTAATATTAAATGGATTTTGGAAAACACTTTGGCATCCATTTAGTTAAGAAATATAGAAAATAGGAGTACCTTTAATGAAGTTCTGCCCTCAGTGTCTGATGATGAATCAGAAAACATAGATGAGGATTTGTCTGAGGTGTCACCATTTCTGTATTCCCATTTTTGAGTCAGTTAGGTTCATTTGACAGAAACAGCAGTAAAATCTACCTATTGTGAGGAATTTTTAAGTTTCACACATTTATTTTATAAATAATATGCAAACTTCAGGAAGGGAAAATTAGTTATAGAATAGAATGTGAGAAAAAATTCACAGGGTTTATGCAGCACATATGATTCAGACTGTCTAGAAACCATGATTTTTCCTAGAATTACTGCATATTTTCATATCCATAACATTGCTTTAACTTCCATGAGTAAATGCCTGTAATTAATGTGCATTTAATCCTCTTAATAAAAGGTTTTCAGTCTTATGGAAAAGCTACATAAACCACTGAAAATTTGGCATATGATTTTAGTGTTGTAATGAGAAAATCTAAAAGACTTTCCAAGAAAGCTTTAAAACCAATTTAAAACATAATTATGTCTGTTGAAATGTCTCCTAAATAATTTGTTTGGACTACAGAAGTGTAAGTTAAAATTTCAGTTTGCAATTGTTTGCTTGCTTAGTAAACCTTAATATAACTGTTAAGAGAGTGCACCAATCTATGGCAATTGCCTTTTTAGAAGTGATTTTTCTCATCCCATATTTTCAAAATGTATATAAATTCTAAATAATATCAAGGAAAGTGTATTAGTGACTTATTTTGCAAGTGAATATGAAGATAATTTAATAAACACCAGAAAACAATGAAATATTTAAATAGAAGTAGATAATTATTGGAAATAGATGTATACACAATATGTATAAGAGCCTTTCATGATGTATGACCATCATCTGTAAGAAATAGAAGTAGATAATTATTGGAAATAGATGTATACACAATATGTATGAGCCTTTCATGATGTGTTATGACCATCATCTGTAAACATTTCTGCACAGGAAGGGTAGAGGGAAGAATTCAAAACAGAATGAACCAGTTCTCTTTCTAACAAGCCAGAACATATTAAGAAGATGAATCATGATGTTCACAGCCATAATGGTACATTTCTAATCATCCCACTGGATTCTGTGATGGTTTGTTACCATTAGATGTTTGCACTTGGACTGCCTGTGCAAATTCATGCCGACCTCTTAACTTCCTCTAATTTCACTTGAACATTGCACTTTGGAAACTGTGATGCTAACTATGTTTTAGGAATGCTGGGAATTTGTGTTATAGATGAGTTTATATAATTGTGATGTTTTTAAAAAGATCTTGTGATTTTCTTGCCTAGGGTTTAATGGGACCCAGAGGCCCACCTGGAGCATCTGGACCCCCTGTGAGTACAGTCTTCTCTCTCCTACTGACATTGACATACCTGTAAAATTACAAATTATCTTGTTTGGAAACCAATAATATCTCCCTCATTTTCTAGGGTCCTCCTGGTTTCCAAGGTCTTCCTGGTGAGCCTGGTGAACCTGGTCAAACAGTAAGTAAAGATCACACACAGACACTGCTAGCATTAGGAACAGCACACCAAAGTAGGCTTGTAATGCTTAGGCCCATGCCTCCTACCCATATGCACTTCTCTGAATATTTGGATACTCCTGCTTGATCCTGTTACAGAAGCAGAGCTGAACTCAGGTTCAGGCTCTCTTCACTTGGAGTCATAAAGTGCAAATTCAATTAGGCTCCAATTATGCCCCAGCTCGAGTCAGAAAACAGTGTATATGTATATGTATATGAAGACTGCTTCAAGTAATTCTCAATCTATTTTTGACAGGGTCCCCAGGGTCCTCGTGGTCCCCCTGGTCCTCCAGGAAAGGCTGGTGAAGACGTAAGTGGTTATTAAATGTTACTCATCTCTTTCGAGGTGGTGATTCAACTCTAACAACCAGATTATTGTTAAGCTAAGTATTCCATTGACCATATTTTATACATTGCTAAATAAATAAAGCCCTGAAATAATTACAAGAGATGCTGGAAATGTACAGAAAATTGGATAACTTCCAAACCACTCTAAATACATTATTTAACTGCCTGGATACAGGGAGAAGAAAACTTAAAAGTTAAGAATCACCCTGTATTTATGGAAAAAGAGAAGCCTTGCCAATGTACTTTCTTTTCTGTTAGTGGTTTGTGTTGCTGTTTTACAAATGCTTTCCTTCTTAGTGCATCTTTATTGCATTTTGTAGGGTCACCCTGGCAAACCTGGAAGACCTGGTGAGAGGGGTGTTGCTGGACCTCAGGTGTGTAGTGATCTTCCGGATACAATAAAACCAGTTCACTAATCAATGAAACCTAACAACCTTTCTGAATTTCACCACATTTAGCAGTCCAGTAATATTCCTTATATGGATTAATACAATTTCAGCCCTTACCTGCTGGGATATCATATAGCTGTGTTTTTATTTTGTTTCCCTACCTCATTCCCACTAAAGCTAGTAATGAGTAACAGAAGTGGCATAACAGTAACAGAAGTGTGAGGAATTGCACAGGTAACCAGGCACCTTGGCATAGAAAGTTAAAAAAGCTGTGCTGTCACATCGTAATGCATGAAATTTCTGAGATTCAGAACTGGAAAAATCAGGTTGATTACTGTTAGTCTTGAAACAAGTCTGGTCCTGAGAGGTTAGGATCTGGATTCTATTCTTACTTGAAGGATAATGACCCAAATCTACTTGTTCGTTTTATTGGAAGACTTATTCATCATCTTTCCTTTTAACTGCAGTCTATAATATGAGATACAATCATTCATGCACTGTGTGTTTTTAGGGTGCTCGTGGTTTCCCTGGAACTCCTGGTCTGCCTGGCTTTAAGGGAATTAGGGTGAGTACATATATACTCTTCCCTGAATATTTAATATTTAACATCACTGTAACACACTGAAAACCCCTGGAAATCCTCTGCAAGTGAAGAGTGCATGAACCTCTTCAAAGTTGTTAATATTGCCTGATATAAATTACTTTTGAAAAATCAGAAGATTGTATTAAGAAACAGTTGTGTGTGGGAGGAAAGTTTTATATTATAAGACTAAGAATTTGCATAAAGCCATTTGAGAGAAAATATGTATCAATATTTATTTTTCTACTCAATACAGGGACACAATGGTCTGGATGGTCAAAAGGGACAACCTGGTACTCCTGGCACCAAGGTAAAGACAATCTAAAAATGCAGGATACATTTGTAGCTCTTCCTAGCAAAAGACATGTGAAGCCCCATCCAATCAGTTGTCCATGTTGCCATTAAACATTGCCCAGCTGCAGTAATCTAGAAGGCAGTGGATCCATGTAGAACAAATACATGGGCTTTGTCATAAGAAAACCTTCCTGGGACCTTAGTCTCAAGCCCTCAATCAGGTTGTAAGCAAGTTATTACTTTCAGTGAATAAAGGCTGTAGAATTGGGCTCTTAATGAAGTGATTCAGCAGCACTTCAGACTGATTTTGCTATCTCTGCTCTTTTCTGGATTGTATTCTACATTTGGGTAGGTTTTTTAAAGCATGCTAAAATGAAAATATCTCATTTTCCTACAAAACTCTGTTGTGTGAGACACATGATCAGTGTAAGGGTTCTTGCTAAAAATTTGTAAACATGCAGTGCTTTTTCTGAGTTAAGGCTATTTGATCCTCACAGTCTTGTTCTTTTTATTGTCTTCACATTGGAGCACATTTGAACACTAGCCTTAAAAAAAACCCCTAATAATATATTCTGAAATATAGTCTAGAAATCTCTATGGTAAACTCTTTGTCTTTTAGGGTTTTTTCTCCCATTCTACCTCAGTGCCTAATATCAGTGTTCTTGAAAAATTGACTGTTGCATCATTGTGTTATAGGAAATTCTGACTTATTCATAGGGGATTTATATTCACAGACTTCTAATAAAACAACAAAAAACTCAAATACTAATTCTCCATCTTGCTTTGTTTCCAAGAGCTTAGCACTACTTGGTTATAGGGTTTTTAGTTGTAACATAGCAATCTTCAATATCACTGCAAGTTGTTAACCTTCAGAAAAGTTTACGTGACAAAGTCTGTCCAGTCATTGGAGATTCAAAGCAGATAAAGCACATAAGTAAAGGACAGAACAGTAAGAGTGCTAGAAAACACCAGCATATTAAATCAAGGTTGTTCGTGATATAACCATGCCGAAAGCAGCAATGAAGGCAAAAACTTGCTCTCTTTGCAGCATTTAAGACCAGGTGCATTCAGGTGTATTCAGGATACAAGCACTTGTATCCTGAATATACCTGAATGACAAATCTTGTCATTGTAGACCAGCCTAGACCTGTTGAGAAGGCTGTTGAGAATACAGTAGTGAAGGGAGAAGAGCCAGGTATTAATGGCTGGTGCTCAAATACTTATTATTGTTAGTCTTAAGTTAAAAATACCTGAGGCAGATCCTTATTTTAAGTCATTTGAGAGGATTTTGTCAACTTACACTAAGGCAAGAGAAAGCATCATTCTGCTCCTGCTCTAGCTAAAAAGCAGCTGCTGATTGATCTGGATTTGTAGTTGACTATCCATATCCAATCTCTTAAATGTGTACTATAGAGTAAATGTCAGCATAAAGAAAGGGGGTGAAGAAAGCTGAGCAAGTGACACAACTTTCTCTGGCCCTCCCCTTCTAAAAGGATTCCATCTGGCCGTGTTCCAGTATATGCAGGGACAATTGCAGTCTCTGCACCCTCAGGACTTGATGTGCTATTATGGTATAGTGTGATGCAGAAACATGGACAGTGTTGTGTTATAAAATGCTACAGAAGACACAGAAAGTGGGATCCAGTAGCTGAAAATCTCTCTGATAATGTTAGACTGTCTGTCCAAAGCATCCTGTAAGTAACTCAAGCCTCCAAACTTTCTTTTTCATAGGGAGAGCCTGGTGCCCCTGGTGAAAATGGTACCCCAGGACAACCTGTAAGTATTCACTGCTGCTGTGGGAAAGTACAATCTGATAGATTAAGTTCAGCCAGCATTTTCTTCAATATTTGTCATTATTGACACTCCAGATACCCAGATATTCTAATGTAATAGTAATGTGACTTAGCAGAGGGAAAGATCTCTATATATCTATGTTCAATGAAAAGATATAAATGAGTTAATTTAATTTTTCTTTCAAGGGTGCTCGTGGTCTCCCTGGTGAGAGAGGAAGAGTAGGTGCCCCTGGACCAGCTGTAAGTGGCTTCCCATCTGTCTGTCATCATATAGCAACCACTTACTGTGGCTTCCTCTGATATTCAGTTCTCTTTTTGAACTATTTATCATGTTCTTTCCTCACAGGGTGCTCGTGGAAGTGATGGCAGCGCTGGCCCCACTGGACCTGCTGTAAGTTTCAGTCTTGCTTTTTGACAGCCTGGTTCCATTAGGCTTTGTGCTTCTTTTCCTGTTTTTCGAGGATTTCTTGGGCTTTTAAGAAGTTTATTGTGTTGATGTTTTTAACATAGTTCTTTGTTGCTTATCAGACCATCACAAAGAGAATTAGTGGAACATACATCCTTTGCAGACTTTATTATGAGAGCCTCAGGATTTATATTAAATGCATCCATATCAAAGGAACCAAATACTGTCTTGTTTGCACTGGTGATTTCATAAGAAGGTTTTCCAGCACATCTCACTGGGAAATACCCAGTGCACAGAATTCTCATTTCCAACAGTCTAACAGAATAATTCTCATCCAAAAGCTGAAGAGACTTTCCTCTTTTTAACAGATGCATACCATGCAAGTGCTACAGATGACTATAAATACATTCCATGCAAGTGTTACAGATGGCTATAATTATATACATCCTGTAAATTATATTTGCACAACAGGGCATAGCTTTGCACCTGCAGGCACTAGCCTTCTTCATTCACCACTGATACCTGAGTTGTGAGCTAGTGTGAAAGGCCAGCAAGATCCAACTCTCCAGATCTGACTGGTAAACAGTAACTATTCTAATAAGAGTTAATCCAGTGCAGATTTGTCTGTTTAAAAGGAGTTAGTGTTGCCATAATTTACCCCTGACTTCAGAAGCCTCATTTATCTCAGCCACGTAAATCTGAGTACAAGGATATAGTTTTGAAACTATAAAACAAATCTGGAATACAGCAGAGCAATAGTAATAACAGTTAATAGGGTTTTTTTCTTCCTACCTTTAAAAATTAAGACTACGATAAAGCTGTACTTGATTCTGTTTTGCCAAAGTTGATTTTAATACCCCTTGTCACTTCAAACACCTGTTGTGCTTTAACAGAGTAGAATGTGAGCATGGCTGTGAGTTTCTCGTATGTTCTCCCATGTGGAGTATTTAAAAAATATGTGATTGGGCAGTTAAATTGCAGGCAAATAAAAATCTTACGGCTAAGATCTGATGTAGTAGAACCAAAACATTTTAGCTGAAGACATTTTGAATTAAGGCAGTTGAGTTGCTATAGGAAAAATGTTCTGAAGCTGTCAATTGTAATAGATTGTTATTCACACTGGGCACAGTGTTGTGTTATGTCCCAGTGTCTGTCCCAGGCTGAAGTTATTTGTCACATACTTAGGTTATGATACCTTAAATATTCTGCAAAGCAGTTGCTAACACTCATTTTTTTAAATGAAAACAGAAATAATGTTTTATCTTTCTTTCCACTTGAAATTTAAAATGTTAAAAAGTCATTGCAATGAAAATTCTGAAAGTTAATGCTTTCACACATATGCTATAGGGCATTTGGTCTTTTTTTTTTTTTTTTGCTTATGCAAAACTAGTGACAATTCCAGATACCCCCTTTATAACAGAGTCGGTTGTATAATGTCTGAATTCCTCTTTGTCATACCAGCTGGCATGGTTTATTATCTTGGATTTGTGAAGCAGTTTCATTATAAATATTTCTCGCTGAAATATGTTAGCTCACAAAAAAATAGATACTGATTCTCAATATCAATTAATGAGTTGGTTTTTTAATTAATAATTGAAGAAAAACTATCCCTTTTTAATTTGTATGTATTAAAAATTAAGGCTATGAATCCATCAGTGTATCTTCTCTTGTAATGTCTGGTGCATTGGAACTTGGTCCCAATGTAATTATAAATCTCACAGCAACAGGTAAACATAGTAGAATCAGTCATCTTGCCTTGCAGATGCCTGCCTCTGCTCATCCTCTGTTTGTTCTTTCTCAGGTGTTTGGCCTCAAGGCAAGGTTTTACCAATTCTTGCCTAATTTGCACTGTAAATGTTGTTTAAGCACTCACCTGGCTCTTAACTGTTTGTAGTGAGCCAAATCTATCAGTCTGGAACTGCAAAAGGCAACTAGAATGCTGAGGGGGTAATGTGTGTAATAAGTAAATGTGCACTTCTTTAATCTGGTTACTTCAACAAGCAAGATGTTTCTGTTGTCACTGAATACCTTTACACAACTGTTTCCCTTTCACTTCCCAGGGCCCTATTGGTGCTGCTGGTCCTCCAGGCTTCCCAGGTGCTCCTGGTGCTAAGGTATGAACATCTGCTTCTACTGGTACATTTGATATTTGATAGAGATAGTGAAACTCTTAGAGTTTCTATGCAGCAGAAAAACCCCATCCTCTATGAACTAAGAGTGCTTTCTTTTAGTTACTCTAAGGATTCAATCTCATCCTGATCTGTATTTGGAGAACATCAGATATGAATGCTAATTTAAAAGTCAGCGCTTAACTTCACAGCTGAAGATTGGAGCTGAGCAGGTTCAGGAAAGCACATAACCCTGTTACTGCTTCCTGTGTGGGGCACTTTACAAGGGTGACATGAATCATGATAAATAAGTGAGGCAGCAGTTAAATCACTTTACTGAAATAGTGGAGAATGAAGAAGCTGCATTTGAATATTGGGCTACTTCCAGTCTAAGTCCCTGAAATTACAATGAAGAATTTGCTTTAAAATTTTTCAGGTTTTGGGCAGTACGATTTTGCTCTTGCAGACTATAATTTAAATTATTGCTCAAATCTTACAATTTTTTACCTGGGTAAGAGCCTCAATATTTTGAGTGACCAAGGAAGGACAGAGCATTTGAGGAAAGAGTATTGCATATATTTAATTTACAAATTTTGCTGTCCATTTGTCATAAAATCCATGTTATTATATTCAGGTTCTTGTAGTAAACTTACAGAACACAACCTTCTGAAAATAAAATCAAGAATCTTTTTTTTTTGTCATTTACTCCATTGTGAACACTATCATACTCTGATCAGGCATAATATTGCATCTTGCATCAATGCAAATGGCATCCTAAAGTGCAAGATAATGGCCAATTAGGTCTCATGTACTGTGGCACCTCAGGCCAATTCTGGAGGCACATGGATGCAAATGAGACTGGAATTCTGAAATTTTTTTTGGTCAAACTTATGGGTAAACATCTGCTTTTCCTGTCTTAGCCATTACCTTAGATGGAGCCTAAATAGACATCCCAACCTGAGTGCCTTTAAAATCCATTAAAAGCTCTCACCTGCTTGGTTTCCTGGCCTCTGAAGTGGGACTGTACAAATATGATTATCTTCGTGCCAGGCTGATACAGGATTGCTTCACTCTTGCCATGAGACTGTGTACACTGATAGAGGGCTCTGTCCTTCTCTCCAACAGGGTGAAATCGGACCTGCTGGTAATGTTGGTCCTAGTGGTCCTGCCGGCCCAAGAGGAGAGATTGGACTTCCTGGTTCTAGTGGTCCTGTTGGCCCTCCAGTGAGTAACTTGCCAGGCTTTATCTGTGAGATGTGTTCACTTTTGATTTTTAATTAACCAGTATTGTTACCTTTCTTAACAGGGCAACCCCGGTGCTAATGGTCTTCCAGGGGCTAAAGGTGCAGCTGTAAGTACAACTACACTCACACGTGCTTCCTCTAAAAAAACCCAATTCAGTTAATGCAGCAGAAAAGACAATGGGTTCACAATACCTTTTTTCCCCTCTGTTGGACAGGGTCTTCCTGGTGTTGCTGGTGCTCCTGGTCTGCCTGGTCCCCGTGGTATTCTTGGTCCTCCCGGCCCTGCTGGTCCTAGTGGTGCTAGAGGACTTGTTGTAAGTGACCTCTTATATTGCATGTATTTGAAAACCAGACACAGTGTCCACAGTTGTAAAAGATCTCTGGACATGTTTTTCTTACAGTGCAGACATCTTTTCTTGATGCACTGTACTAGAACATTGTAGAACAATTTCTGTGTCTCATTACTTGCTTTAGATGCTGAGACTGAAAAGCTTCACTTTGCACTCCCCATAAGTGCAAGGAGTAGTTGGACTCAGTGATCCTTGTGGGTCCCTTCCAGTGCAGAATAATATGTGACTGTGAAGCTCTGTCCATGTTGATAGCACTGAGAGAGACGTGGCAGCAATGTCACTAGGCCCTCAGTGGGTATCCTCAGTAGAGGAAACAGCCCTAAATGTGTCATTGTTCAATACTGCCATTTCTAAGCACCTTTATCATGTTTGCTTTTGTGCCTTTTAAGTCAAAAATACAGTCATGCTCACTGGCCATTTTCACAAGAGAGGGAGGCATACCATTAGGTGATAAAATAATTTTTTAATTCATTAATAAACTCTCCAGGTAGAAGAGGGGTTTTTGGAATGATGCCCAATTCTGTCATCTCTTTGTTTCGGACTCTAGGGTGAACCAGGCCCCGCTGGTGCCAAGGGAGAAAGTGGTATGAAGGGTGAGCCTGTAAGTATGGCAAAATGTGAAGGCTTTTTCAATCAAAAGCCTGATAATATCTGCAACAGGGTGTCTGATATGTTCTTTTTCTCTGTTTGTTCAAAATAGGGTGCTGCTGGACCTGCTGGCCCTCCTGGCCCTAGTGGTGAGGAAGGCAAGAGAGGCAGCCCTGGTGAACCTGGCTCTGCTGGTCCCCCAGGCCCTGCTGGTCTGAGAGTAGGTTTTCTTTTCATGTTCCAGAGTTAGAAGTAAAAAGGAAAGTGGAAATCAATCTAGAGTCCCACAGGCAAATTAAATAATTATGGGTAATTAAATTGCCATTAATGCTGCTAAGCAGTGATAATTTTCAATTCTTTTGATTAGTTGGGACCAAACCCATTTTGGCTTTGCATTAATGCTTGTTTACTCTCTTATCCCTGAAGTATTTAGAGATGGCTTTGATTTATCCACTATGTAATATTTAGTGAATTATCTTCTGATTATTCTTAAAAGTTTGTGATGGGATTTAACTGCTTAAAACTGGTAATGGGCTCACACATAATGGGGGACAAAAGCTTTAAATTCATTGTCTTCAAGGATGCCTAGTAAACTTTTCACTGGGTGAGGAAGCCACTCCATGAACTTCAGGAAGCATGTAGCTTCATGAAGGAAGAGAATTCAGAGGAAAATTATAAGAAAAATGATAGTGCTTTCCCCAGATTTTTTTTTCCAGAGATAAAGAATTCAGAGTCAGTAACCCTCTACAGGGAATGTGGAACGTTGTGGGGCAGATTGTGGGATCCTAGCTGCTGGCTAGAAATACTATTAGTTACAATGAACACTGAAAATTATACAGATTACAATTTAAAGAAATCTACAGGAAGTGAGAGGGATTTCTTTCAGAATACCTATTTACACTGAGGTGTGTGTGCTTAAAGCTGCACCTACCTCAAATTCAGCAGACTTGGTTGGAAGGCTGAAATCTAGTAGGCACTATACACCTCATAGGAACAGATTTATTTCTTTCCCTGTCTTGATTCATTTTGTGTTGACTTGCAGGGTGTACCTGGATCTCGTGGGCTCCCTGGAGCTGATGGTAGAGCTGGTGTCATGGTAAGACTTCTGTCTGGGTCACTATTTTTGAACCACCTTTTATATACAGATCTGCAATGCTTTTTGCTACCTCTGCCTAATTTTATTTCTTCCTTTTGGTAGGGACCTGCTGGTAACCGTGGTGCTAGTGGTCCTGTTGGTGCTAAGGGTCCTAATGGTGATGCTGGCCGTCCTGGTGAGCCTGGTCTTATGGGTCCAAGAGTAAGTTCGAACTCTGTGGATTAAGTTTGAACTACATAGGAAGAAAATTACTTCAGTTAATGGACAAAGTTATTCAGAAATCCAACTGCAAAAAATTAGAATGTGTTAGTCACAGTTAGGGCACCACTAAACTGTGGAACCACTCAACTGAAAAAACCCCATTAGGAATGATTAAGAAGCATCAAAGTGTTTATTGAATTTAGTTGCTTTTTTTAGGGGAGTATTTGATGGCCTTGGGATAGAGTCCAATGCACTGGATACTGCATTGACTTCTGTAAGGGGTTACCCACTTGTGATTAGTTACAGAATGTGATCATTATGGTCACAATTAAGGTGTGTGTGTGTGTTCTCTTTAATGAACTCAACGAAAAGCAGACCCTACTAAAATGATATGAAATGGCTGATCTCAATTATTTCTTTTTTATTTTGCAAATGATTTCACTAAAAACAGCCATTTACTTTTAGTGGTGTGGGCTGCAGCCAGATTATGTTCATCTCATTCTATTTACACTCCTTATTCTTTCTCTTCCTACCCTGCCCTGTGAAGTGAAAGTTTGCAGTGTGCATATGAGTATTAGGCATCTGAAAACATTGAGGCACGCTATCCTCCAAAGCAGACCCTAAATGAGTTTCTCTGATTAAAACAGGTACTTTCCTATACTGAGTTTCAACTGGCATGGGAGCACACACCACCAAATTAACAGTCAGTGCTTCAGTGGAAGTCACTGTGCTTCAGGTGGAAATGTGATAGCACCTGTAGTCCTGCGTAGACAGTGTGCACTTATAACTTGGCACCTCTGTGTGTGTGCATGCATGGATGTAGAAAAAATTATAGTTACATGTTGCGTGAGTAGGTTTCATTCTAAAACCATGAAACTTTTCCTTTCTCAGGGTCTCCCAGGTCAGCCTGGAAGCCCGGGCCCTGCTGGCAAGGAAGGTCCTGTTGTAAGTACCTTGCTTTTTATTCTGTTCCCCCGTTGCATGGAAAAGAATGAAGTGCAATTGTATAAAGCAGACATCTCAGCACTGAGCTCTAACACAACTGTGTAAAATCAGCAAGATTTTCTATTGTATTACTCAGAAGATCAGTGTGAAGCTTTCCATTCATTTCTGTGGGTCTCAGATCAGGCCTGGGTCCTGGAAGGGGAAGAAGAAATACAGAGTTCTACAAGGTGGAGGAAAAGGGAGGGATGCATGAGCATGCAATGTATCAACAATGGTGAAAAGTTAAATGACATTTGCTTCCTGTCAGTACATATTTCTCCTAAAGCTGAACTCTAATTAAATTACCTCAACCATTTAATAGAATGATTTCTTTTTCTAGGGTTTCCCTGGAGCAGATGGTAGAGTTGGGCCAATTGGTCCAGCTGGTAATAGAGGTGAGCCTGGCAACATTGGATTCCCTGGACCAAAAGGTCCCACTGTAAGTATAGTACAGAAACTTCCTATTACTATGAAAGTATTTCCAGACTAATCTGTAGAGTCCCAGCTCTATCCTTAATCTAACACATCTCCCTGTATCCTCCTCATCAGATGGCATCCGCTTACATTCAAGAGTTCTGTTCCAAATTATTTTCCAGTTATCCAAAATATAATTAAAGAAATGAAAAAGCAGTTTAATTAGCTTAGGGATATTTTGAAATTGAAGTGATTAGAATAATATATGTCTGTTTTATGATTTCAGCATGTCCATTTTATCATTTCTGTATATTCACATCTGTAAAAGTTCTGTCAAGTTTGGCCATTAAAACAGTTCCAGAGTACTGTTATTTATGGAGCACTATCCAAAGCTCAGTCAATTTAGAAGAAAAGCTACCAGTGACTTCAGTGGAGTTCTTTACGTGTCCCACAGAGGCCACAGATAACAATCATGTCCTGGACTTGGGTGTTGCTGTACATACACACACATGCAGACATACAGTGTATTACATGGGATACTGCGTAGAGTGCCGTGAATTACAATCTTAAAAACAAAAAGGCATCGAATTTTGAAAAGACATATATGTTTGAGCTAATCTAAGTGATCCAAAAAGACAGATAGAGCTTGTGTGTGTTTTTAATTTGGGTTAAAGAAATATTGCAGTAAATCTTCTGGCAGTGAGAAGAAGTCTCTGCTTAGTAGTTTAAATGGAATCCAATATGAAGTATTGGTTAACTTTTATATCTTTTTCTTTCAACTTCAGGGTGAACCTGGCAAACCTGGTGAAAAAGGCAATGTTGGTCTTGCTGGCCCACGGGTACGTGGATATATTTTCTTTATCACCTTCCAGAGAGAAAAAAAGTAGATTTTCCAAACCTCTGTAATAAGATAGCATTGGCTGGTGCAAGTGTGACTAGATGATGAAATTAGAAAAGCCCTTAGGATTGCATTATTTTTAGCCTCATGTCAGTGGGGGCTATTACTTAATGGATAAATGAAAACTCCCCTTGTTGGGTATTAGTGGGGTAATCAATTATGAGGTATTATCCTATGAAGAGGAAAAAATAGCACTCCCTGTCCTTAAATCTTATAGCACAGTGTATGGTTTCTAATTCATCCTGTAAATTTCCAATCTTTTACTCGTAGTTGAAACTTGTAATTCTTCCATTTAAGGGACCCAAAAGACAGTCTTGTCTGGGAAAAATGGTATCAGCAAGGCTTCTATATTCTGTAATTCCAAAAGAAGTTTTCTTAAATATGAATGTGCTGCAATAACTAAAACAATGATGAGAATTTAAAATTTTAAGCATCTTTAGTACCTCTGGCTGTGAAGTTCTTGCAAGTAAATGGTTAAGTTCAAAATACACAGTCAGAGATGTTTGGTTTTGGCACATAATCATTTAAAGATATTACTCATATCAAATTAAAACTTTGATAATAGCTTTCTGCTTGAACATATACAGGGTGCTCCCGGTCCAGAGGGAAACAACGGTGCTCAAGGTCCTCCTGGAGTCACTGTAAGTAACAGCCTCCACACAAATCCAATTTGTGATTTACTTTTCATTAATGGGACTTCCCATTTTAAAATCCACTTCCCTGTATTTCTTCTTCCAAGTTAATCACTTGTTTTTCATTCCACTTAGGGCAACCAAGGTGGAAAGGGTGAAACAGGTCCTGCTGGCCCTCCTGGCTTCCAGGCAAGTAACTGTGTGCTCTGTTCAATCTTATCCATGGTTCCCAAAGCGTGAAGAGTTTCTGCCTTAACTATATTTGTATTCTTGTTTCTTTACTCTCAGGGTCTGCCAGGTCCCTCGGGTCCCGCTGGAGAGGCTGGCAAACCAGGCGAGAGGGTGAGTGACAGACACAACATTCCATGGATGGGGCAGGCATTGCATGAGGGCTGTGTTTGCAATGGCACACGTGGTGGAGCAAGAGCCTGTTGAATCTATTTGCCAAAACAAAGCAGTCAGGGTAACTTTAAAAGCAATCATGCAAACTTTAATAGTCTCTTTTGCATTGGATTTTGCCTGATACTTCCTTTTTAAAAGTTTTGATATGAAACAGAGCAAAGATAGCCCTTTGCTTTTTGGGCCTTAAGTAGCAATAAAATATGCTTCTTCCCCCAGAAGAGACAGTACATGAAAAATATTTTACTTCACATTTCTTTCAAAATCTTCAAGGTTCAATCTAACCTGCACTACTCCATTTATGTTTTTGCACCTCAGCTGATTTCAGGGAATGTACAATGGCATCCAGCTGAGGTGGTTCAGTTGTAATTCATGCTCTAGCTGCTGCACAGTTAGTGTGGGATGTACTCTGCATATAGTGCATCCTTTGTGTCATAATCACCTTTAACATTTATAGTTATATCTATGTCCCTGTAAAAGAGTTTGCATTTCATATACTTAAAAAAGAGCTTGTAATATAATAGCTAACTTTTCAGATGAAAAAATGTTATCTAATGTGTACCTTGAGATACTGTGCACCTGGAGGAGAAGGGCTTATTTCCATGTATGTAATAGATTGAAACTTTTAAATATGCTGCTGCAATTTGAGAATTTCCATTTGTTGCTAAGAAACAATTTAAGCAAGTAAAATAAACTTTACCTCTATATCTACTCTCTTCTAGGGTCTTCATGGTGAATTTGGTGTCCCTGGTCCTGCTGGCCCAAGAGTGAGTAACTCATTTGAAATCTGGTACAGGCTATCTTAACAATGTGTTCAATAATAATAGTAGCTATGTACATTTCCATGTTCCTCAAGGCAAAAAGCTCTTCTCTTTTACAGAATAGTGTATTGCAGCAGACTTACAGGAATGAAGGATAATATTCTCTGCTCTTTGCAGGTGTCAGGGTATTTGAGTTAGGATTAACACAGTTGCCAGTGCTAGTAAACTTCTGTATAAGTATGAATATTACCCAAATAATGATATCCTGTGTTAACTTTACAATGAGACTGTGGATGATAAAGGACTGCTCCTGCAGTGTTACACTGAGGCCTGATGAATATGAGAGTTTTCATCTGCAGTGCCTGTGCACAGGCCTTCTTAGCCTGACCATTTCAGTTTTACTGTCCCTTGCTAAGCAGCTCCTACCTCCCCAGTACTGTCTTTGAATAAATAACAGGCTGAATTCAGAAACCAGAATAGTCATTAGAAGGTATTGCCTCCCACTTCCCTTTAATTCTGAACTGTCAATGGACATCCTCAAAGAGCTTTTTGTGGATGCCTTCCTGCATGGCAGGAGAATCCCATTTATGTGGAGCAAGTTTATAAAGGGCTCAATAAAGTGTTTGCTTTCCAAATTCGCCTCTAAAGAGATTGATATTTAACCTACTTCTGTTGCTTCTTCTTTTCTTCTGACTTCCAGATTAAATGTATCCACTGACAGATATTCCCATTCACTCTTACAAGTTATTTCAATCAGTTTGAGCAGCACTTTTTCTCCCTGTGTTTTAGTGCCCAGAGTCTGTATCAAAAACCATATGTGCTCTAAACTCTTATTTTGCCATTTCATCCAAGCCAAGTTCCCTTTGTCTTAGCAGTGACAGTTATTTTCCTCTGCTCTAGCTTGCCCTAAGGATCACATATCTAGCCCTCAGTGTATTTCATGCAGTATTAAAAATTAGGCCTTACTGATGCTTTATACACAAAACTAACACTTTCTAAAAGTAACCCACTGATTGTGCCAGATCATATTTTCCTTTTACATGTCTGTGTCATATTGTTGGCTATTACCTTTCCCTTTCAGTCATTTTCACCATTGCAGCCTCCATTTACAGCAGAATTTGCAGTTCTGATGCCTAAATATGTAGTGTAGTACTTGCACTCTTGAATTTTATCTCTTTGCTCTGACAGCCATCTAGCAGGTTATTCACTTCTTCCTGTGTAATCTGCCAATCCTTCTTCCTGTTGACACGTGCTTCCTTTGTGATATCTGCATATTTCTTCTTTTTCTGCCTCTTTGTAATTAACAAAATGTATGAAAAAAATTAATTTAGGAACATCTCTACAATATAAATTAATTTGTTGCATCATTGGCAACAGATTTTACTGGTGAGTTATCTCCCCTTAAGTCAGTTCTTTGACCGCATTATAGCTCTTATACAAATTCCAAATTCTCCAGCAGAACTAAAAACTCCATTATACCTTATCAGATTATTCACTGATGTCCAGCTTGATCACACTGAGATAATTTGAGATATCTTTAGTAAAACTAGTGTTTCTATCTTTTATATATCTGATGTGCATTCAAGTTGAGTTTCTGGCTACTCCCACATCTCCAGATCTATCATGCAGAATTTATCCTTATACCTGTCATAATGTACAGGTCACATTAATAGGCTTTAGGTGTTACCTTTATTCTCCTGTCACCAGGAATTTGCCACTGTATAAATAATTGTTTGCCAATTACTATCCCTTTCATTTCACTGGAATCCATTATATGTCCTAAAACAGAATCTTGATTTGACAGTAAGATGTCTGTTAACAGAACAAGCACAGTAGCCAAAATCCATGTTCGAGAAGTATTAATACTTTAGTTGTCAGCTGTTGTCATGTTGCAAGCCTTCATTACTTCATTTTGATATTTTTGTGTCAAAAGCTAGAGCCAGTTCTTATGACCATTTTTGTTAATAGCTGCGCAGTTCTAACTAAAGGTTTGTTCAGATTAAAATGTGCCACACTGTCATTGCTCCCAGGCAGTGCTTTCAGCTAGAGAGCAGTTCAGGGAAGCACTCAGATCAGACTGTCTCCTGTAGGGTGAGCGTGGTCCTCCTGGCGAGAGCGGTGCTGTTGGTCCTGCTGGTCCCATTGGAAGCCGTGGTCCCTCTGGCCCACCAGGCCCCGATGGTAACAAGGTATGCCTTTTCCAGCTGCCATTGCCTTACTGTTGAATTCCTGATCAACACAGTCCAAAACCTCTCTCCAAGTGGTGAAGTTCCATCCCAGCTAGTCCACACTAATATTAAATGGCTTTATGTTTAGTAATATGGATGATGGGAGGGGAAGTCAGTTTGAATGTCAGCTGGGGATGCTGTTATTCTATTTGGAGATAGAATCTGAGATCCTATCTGATGACCAAAATCCATGCTGACTTCTGTTTATACCCACACTTACTTGTACTCAGGAAGTTCTTGTGTAGTTAGCAATATTTTCCCCCAAATATTAGGGCAATAATAAGTGATCATCTAGCAAATGATGATGTTGGCTTGATGCTAAGTGAATCTGGGTCTTAGTTTTTTAGATTTCCATGGCTAGTCTTTCTACATAAGTTTTGTTTGGAAAATGGACCTAAAACCTCAGGAGCCCACAGAATCAGAGAGAGTGTTCACATCCAACATCTTCACTAGCTGGAAAAGTAAAACATGTACAATAGCTCAAGACAAGAATGTTACTACTCACACTGTTTGCAACCAAGTAGAATGATGGGCAGAATAGTAATGATGATTTTGTTCCAAATTGTGTGAGTGACTTGACCCTGACTTACATGATATGCTGTTGCTGCTAGGGTGAGCCTGGCAATGTTGGTGCTGCTGGTGCTCCTGGTCCTGCTGGCCCTGGTGGAATCCCAGGAGAGAGAGGTGTTGCTGGTGTTCCAGGAGGCAAGGGTGAGAAGGTAAGATAGACAACTGGCTTGTTTCTGCATGCACAGGTTTGAGATGTCTAAATTTCATTAACTTGAAAAACCTGCAGGTGTCCCCAGTGTGACTTTTATTTACTGTGAAACCATATGACTCAGTGGTCAGCCAGTAGGGGTCTTGTTGGTCTAACGGACTGACCATCTTTTCTAAGTTGCTATCCTAAAACTTTTTCAAAAACACTATGTATTGACATGCAGATTAATGAAGAACACTAGGCTGTATTAAGAAAAAAAAAAAGAGAGAACAGAGTGCTGATCTGGTTTCTTGACTCTAGTGATGGTCTGAAAATAACTAATAATAAATCACGTGGCATTTTATGTTTCTGCCCATATGACATCATTTTAGTAGCTGTTTTCTTGTTTCATATAGAAGGTATAACATGAATACCTAGAACTTTTACAGGTGGATATCTCTCGACCAGAAAAAAAGAGGTTTTGAGGGGGCTTTATATTCATCGTTTGTAATATAAATGCACATGGTTTTCAATTTCTAATTCCATTCAAAATTCTTGGTACCTGGGAGAAGCCAAGAAGGCTTCCCATGACAGAATCAGGTTTATTCTGAAAAGCATGGCAGTACCCTTTCCAAACATTGAATTTGCCAGTCAGTACCCACTCAGCAATAACAAAATAATCATTTCTCCAGAAAACCCAGCATAAGGTTTTTGTATGATGTCTAAGTAATGCACAGATACTCAGCAAACAGCTCAAGACTTCTTTCATGCCAACTGTTGTGTTCACTACCCATACAATTTTTCCCTCTGTGTGTTCCAGGGTGCCCCAGGTCTGAGAGGTGATACAGGTGCAACAGGAAGAGATGGTGCTCGTGTAAGTGTCTTGTGGTTCTACTCGACTTTACCTCACTACACCTCAGAACTTAAATAACTGAGAAGGTTCAGAACTTGCATTTCCCACTGTATTGCGTTAGTGCTGGTGTCTGCTCATTTTTGATACAAATCAGTATAATTTTGTTGCCCCTCGTCCAAGGATGATTGAATTCAGGGAGAGAGAGAGAGAAAATTGATCACTTCTCTTGCCTCAAAGCAGAAAAATTACAAGAGCAGAATATTACACAGACATTGTGCAGCTATTCAGCATGACAGTGTCCTCCTAATTTCATGGGCTCAGCCCAGACAGCAAATTTTAAAGGCAGCCTGCAAAGTTACACAAAAGTAACCTTAATTTGAAATTTCAGGTGTCTTAGAATTCATACTTCGGGAAGGAAAATAACAGAATAGATTTTGTTTTATAAAATCATATATCCTTTATATTGAAAACATCTGAAAGAAAGTTAGTTACACACCTTTCTCCAGGGGGAAAGAGAAAGCTTATTTAAAGTAGTTGGTCGTACTTACATTTTGTTTGAAAGAGTGTCCTGTCTCTTGGCCTATAGGGTCTGCCTGGTGCTATTGGTGCTCCTGGCCCTGCTGGTGGTGCTGGTGATCGGGTAAGTCTACTCTTTGAATGAAAAAATGCCTTGTTGGTGCAGTTTACTCACACATAAATATTCAAGATGAGTTCCATAAAAACCAATTCCCTCTTTCTGGTTTGCACCAATTCTTTAAGTTTTTCAGATTCAGGAAGCAAAGGCTTTTGGGACTATTCAGTGAAGCTTGCCATAGGACCCCAAGCCATTTTCTAAAAGGGCAGGGAAGGGGATGCACATCTACATGGCAGTGGGTTATATCTAGAGAGGATTCTGATTCAGCCTTGGGCAGAATTTTTCCCAGCTGAGGTTAAACTCCACAATCCTACTCGCACTGTGAGAGGAGGTTTTGGTACAATGATGAATAACTACACATTAGCTCAGAATGATATTACATCTGTCTGAGAATCACTAGATATTATTAATACAGGGTGGATCAAAACCAGAAGCATTTTCAGTAACATCCTCTGTACTGGAGATCCAAGGAGACTCACTATATGTATCTGTACCACAGGAGCATTCCTGTTCTGGCTGCAGTTAGGCCATTTCCCATTGTCAAAGTGTTTTGTTTATCTTTTAGGGAGAAGGAGGTCCTGCTGGTCCTGCAGGTCCTGCTGGTGCCCGTGGTATCCCTGTAAGTTGTAATTTCAACAATTATTCCTGTGTCAAAGACATGATGTTCGAAAAACTGCTCTTTTAAAGATCATTCTAACCACTCATCTCTTCTTTGTCCCCTCTCTAGGGTGAACGTGGTGAGCCTGGTCCTGTAGGTCCCAGTGGATTTGCTGGACCCCCTGTAAGTTTTGTTTGCACCTTCCTCACATTGATGCCATATCCTTCCTCTATTTCCTCTGCAAGGTTTTCAGTTCCTCATTTTGTCTGTTTTTCTGCCCACAGGGTGCAGCTGGTCAGCCTGGTGCTAAAGGCGAGCGTGGACCCAAAGGACCTAAGGGTGAAACTGGACCAACAGGTGCCATTGGCCCAATCGGTGCTTCCGGACCACCAGTAAGTGAATTGTGTCTTTGTAAAATGCATAGTTCTCAACTGTGCCATGCAAGCAATACATTAGTCTGAAAGCCTTGAATTCTGAACAGGTAATGAAAGAAAGAAACAAAACTTCAAGCTAGGCTGTGAGAAAAGTTACCATGCTGATTTTCACATATTATGTAAATTTTATCAATCTATTTATGTGGGCTCAGATCGTGAGTCTGGAACTGAAATGAAGAGAAAACAATAACTAATTTTCAACTTGCTCTGAAGATCAGCAAAATCACTCTATCTTGGACCATTCAGGGGGTGATTGTGGGTAAGTTCTGAGCTGAGGATGTTGACACTTTTCTCTCAAAGATGGGATGTGCTGTCACAGTCTGATTTTTCAGACTCAGTCATCCAGAAGCATGTGTGCAAATTTGTCTGTGCACCCATTTGCACATAGGCTTTCATGGGCTGACACCTTTATAGCCATCCAGAAGCATGTGTGCAAATTTGTCTGTGCACCCATTTGCACATAGGCTCTTCATGGCCTTTATAGCTCAAAGTTGTATACTGCCTCACATGCATATCACTGGGGAACTGGTTGACATGATGCAGAAAGTCAGACCCACGTACTTCAAATACCACAAAGTGTTGCAGGATAGCGTGGCTTGGTTTGCTTATTGTATGATTTTAATACCAATACCAGGCTCTTGCACTAAGCAGCTGTATTAGTTACACAGTGCAAACAGAGGATTTGATGATTTTGCCCTGCTTTCACATTTTGACTTCCAGATTTGTTTAGATGAATGTAACATTTGCAAGGAAATTAACCTGAATCATAAATGCCTTATGCAACTTTTCTCAAGCCTTATGATACTGATTTAAAATGTGTGCGAATTTAATACTCTATTGTCAGGATAGACAGAATGATTTTGGGCCCAGTCCTCTTCTGGTATAAAAATCACCCTTAGCTTTCACAATAGTGAAACTGAGCCCTTATTCTCAATAGGGAGCATTAATTGTCTCTGCTTGACCCATCTCTCTTTTTCAATCCTTCCTACTTAGGGTCCCGCTGGTGCTGCTGGTCCTGCTGGCCCTCGTGGTGATGCTGGTCCTCCTGTAAGTCTTCAGGCTTCTAGTACTGACATTGTTGCTTTTCATGAAGTTTTTGTTTCCTTTAAACCTAATCTTTATTTTCAAATTTGTTTTTAGGGCATGACTGGTTTCCCTGGTGCTGCTGGAAGAGTTGGTCCTCCTGGCCCTGCTGTAAGTAACTAGTGAAGAATTGTAATGGGAGATAAGTCAGAAGCTGCTTTTGCTTAGGGATAATCCTAACTTTTGTTTCATTGATGTGAATCGTAATTGCACTGGAATAACCTCAGATCCTTATAGAACTGGATGAGAAAAAAAAAATCTAATTATTCAAGCTCCCAGAGTACAACCTATGCATTTAATTTGTGAGTTTTTATAATCCATCAAGCATCCCTATGCCTTTTGAAGTACCCAACCATTTCCGAAAATCAGTGTTTATTTGCTTTTGTTTAAATCAATGGCTATGCAATTACTCATGATGGAGTGGAATAAGGTCATGTCCAATCTGCAGAAGAATGCTAAGGTTATTGTATGTCTACATTTTCTTAAGTACCTGCAGTTCTAGTGCCTGTTTTGAGCAGGGCAAGCTCACTCTGTTTTGGAATGTGAATATTTTTTATTTTTCAGCAAGAAATTCTCATTCTAGATTGACATGTGTAGTCTTTTCTTTTCAAAGGTGTTTCCAACCTTTACCAAAAGGCACTTCGTTTCTTAGATACTCTGGATTTAAATAAATTTTAAATCCTGTTATGCAAAGCAAATAATGCTCTTGAATTGGAAGATACTGGGCTTTTTTTAATCATGGATTTTATAGTTAAAATTAGTGTCTCCAACAAGAGACAGGTCTATATTTTCCCATCAAATTTTACCACTTTCACCTGCCCAGAGTTTAAAAAAAATAAAAAGCAGTCAAATAATTCTACTGCTTCCAGCTCTCCACTGCTAACAAAGCAGTGGAAGTTGCTGCTTTGGAGCAGCTGATGACCTGTTTATTGCAAGGAACTATTTTTTCACATGGACTTAAAATGAAATTTTATCCCCAGGTCTATATTGTAATGGTGTTATATTCATACTCAATCCTAGGGCATCACTGGTCCCCCTGGTCCTCCTGGCCCAGCTGGCAAAGATGGTCCTCGAGGTCTGCGTGGTGATGTTGGACCAGTTGGCCGCACTGGTGAACAAGGTATTGCTGGCCCACCTGGCTTTGCTGGTGAGAAAGGTCCATCTGGAGAGGCTGGTGCTGCTGTAAGTTACTGAATATCACATCTCATTAAATATATTTCTCTTCATGTAAATGTTATGGTTTCTGAGATAGTTTTGGTGTTAGTGAAGGGCTTTTCTACTTTATCCACAAATTTAGCAAAGCCTTTAAGTAGAAGTTCCACTGAGACACAAGAAATTGTTCATAGGCATGCTTGACAAACATGCCATAAAAAGTGAGCCTGATCCCTGGGTCAGGGTTTTCTTTCTCTTTTTCTCTTGTGGAGAGCTGTATCTTTCTCTAACTACAGAAGAAATTGATATTTAGTCTGAGAAAAGGAAATTGCTCTGAAATTGATGCTCATGGATAGAAAAAGAAGGAACCTGTGAATGTCCATTTAGAACAATCTCAATTCATAGCTGCATCAGAAACTCTGATTTGTGAGGATCACAAGGTTAAAGCCCACAGGTTGACTTAGAATTATGCAGTAAATTAATTACTTTTGAGTATCTTTAAGCTTTCACATCCAGAATTACTGGGGTTTTTTAAAAGTCATACGTTTCTGTCTTATTGAAGTAAGCACTTGTGTGAAATACCACAATTGTTACCCAAAAAAAAAAATCAGAGGAATTTTTTCTGTGATCTGCAAAAATTGTAACCAAGAATGCAATTTTCAGTATCATTGTCTGATGTGTGTGTTGCATCTATTTTTGTCTATTAATAGAAATATTATTCTCTTCATGTCATAGGGTCCTCCTGGTACCCCAGGTCCTCAGGGTATTCTTGGTGCTCCTGGTATCCTTGGTCTGCCTGGCTCTCGGGGAGAACGTGGTCTTCCAGGCATCTCTGGAGCAACAGTGAGTATATGATTAGTTAACTGCTTCAAACAGATAACATGTAATTAAAAAGAAAAAACCCACACACACTTGAGGTCCTGTCTTACGGGAAGCCAGGGAGATGCAGATTATGCTGTTTCCATTGCTGTTGGAAACAGGATATGGACCTACTAGACATAGATCATTGGAAGAAATTATGGCTTGTTGCAGACAAACTAGAATTATCTGCAGGTGAGCAAATTTCTGAATGTCAGAAATGTCAGAAATGTCAGAAATGTTAAGAGGTTTCTAGTAGTAACATTTAGAATGAAGATAGCATTTGATATAGATAGGTATGTTTCTTGTGTCCTGATTCTTTTTCCTTCCCAAACTCATTGCAGAGAAGTGCTGCTCTTAGATAAAGGCTAAAAGTTCTGTAAGACTGGTTTGTGTTGTATTATAATGTCACATTTTGTTACAACTGTTCCTGTATTAGGGTGAACCTGGTCCCCTGGGTGTTTCTGGTCCTCCTGGTGCTCGTGGTCCCTCTGGTCCTGTGGGTTCTCCTGGTCCAAATGGTGCTCCTGGTGAAGCTGGACGTGATGTAAGCTGTCTTTTATCCTCTTCAGATTGCTTTTTCTTCATTCTGATCCAAATACAAATACTCGGAAGAAGTGGATGGAACAGGAGGCTGTTCTGCTAGCAAACTTGTGCAATGTCTTCAGAGAAAATTATATCAGGATTTTGATAGATATGGATTCCTGTGCCCAGCTAGATGACAGAGTTTTTAAAGCACAATTGTGTCTGAAATACATCCTGAAATCACTCTCAGAATCTTTTCACTTTTTACTTAAATGCCAAGAAAGATGGAGTGGGGAACATACATATCTTTCATGAAAGTATAAAAACTGCAGCCTTATCAGGGAAGCTTATTTGGTAACCTGAAGCATAGTTAATACATTGTTAACACAAACCTTGAAGAGACTTTGCAGAATTTCAAGGAGAACAGAGAACAGTAATTTAAAAATCCTGAACTTTGTTTCATTGGAATTTTCTGTAGGAAAATGGGTTTTTTTGGACACAGCCTAAGTGCTGAAGTGAAATTAATATTCACAAAGAAAACCTTTTAACCTTGTGAAGTACCACAGCAAATTAATTTAGTTGTGGCTATTTTTTAGGTTCTTTTCCCTCCATTGGCATTTTTCATCTAAAAAAAAGTCTCAGTTTTAAGAGTCCAAGCTAGTAAAGACCACTGTTGTCTTAGCCTTTTCATTTAGAGAAATGTAGCAAAGCCCAGTAATTTTTTTCTTTACCCAACTTCTAAAACCTAAAATATTTGAAGACCATTTTAGATTTTCTGAGAACATTAGTACATTTAAGGTATTTGTGAATGGCATGTATGGCAGGAAAAAAGTTCTTTCTCTTTATATTTATGCTATCCTATCTCAATATCTTCTTACTCTCACTGTAAGCAATTAGACTGAGACACAGTTCTGTCTGTGAAAGATGATGGAATTTAGTAATTTTTTTCATGGAATTTTAATAGGGCAATCCTGGAAATGATGGTCCTCCAGGCCGTGATGGTGCTCCTGGTTTCAAGGTAACTTTGTTTCTTTTATTTCATTGTCATGGAAGAAATATTCCAATATGTGTAAGTCAGTAATAACACAATGTGTCTCCTGTCACACTCCTTTGTTCCCAGGGTGAGCGTGGTGCTCCTGGTAATCCTGGTCCCAGTGGTGCTCTGGGTGCTCCTGGTCCTCATGGCCAAGTTGGTCCTTCTGGGAAGCCTGGAAACCGTGGTGAACCTGTAAGTTGATGATATGATGATATACCTTAACTTTCTAGATTAAGGTATAAAAGGACTAAGACTTGTCTATCATATATACAAAGTACTTCCCACCTCTACAATGTATAGATAATTACTTCACTTTCTCCAGAGATGTGTTGAGCATGGAACCTTCATTAGAACAATATGCAGCAGTGACATGTATTCTCTATTCTTGTTTCAGGGCCCTGCTGGTGCTGTCGGTCCTGCTGGTGCTTTTGGTCCAAGAGGTCTTGCTGTAAGTCTGATTTTTAAATACATTACCACATTGATGCAAGAAGAAAAAACATGATTTATCGATAAGAACTCTCATAAATGTGATCAAGGGGCCCAAAAGGTAATGCTAAAGGACCTGAAAATATTTAGGAATTTAGAATCTCAATTAGCATTCTCTTTTGTGGGATCAATACTGATCTTCCTGTGTATTTTAAGGGGATGTCCATTATATACATTGGGATATGACTTAATGTAGAATATTTACACTTAATTCTTGCTTTGACAGGAGTATGTTCTTGAAGCTTTCTAATTTATTCCTTTGACACCTATATCCCTTCCTAGGGCCCACAAGGTCCACGTGGTGAGAAAGGTCTGCCTGGTGATAAGGGGCCTAGAGGTCTGCCTGGCTTGAAGGGACACAATGGATTGCAGGGTCTTCCTGGTCTTGCTGTAAGTAAATGATTTTCAGGGTTTTGAATATTAAGAGTAAAAAAACCAAAATAAGGTCACACTAGCAAGGAATTACATATGCACAATACAGTATGTTAATACCACTTACTCCACTCTGCAGCAACTTTCAAGTGGAGAGTCATAAATAGTCTCTTTAACATTAAATGGTTTTTGTACAAAACTGAAGATTCTGGTGTTGGCATTAGAACTGTGACTACCATTAGTTCCCTTGAAGCTCAATTGCATTTGGATAACAAAGGATTAAAAAATCTTCTGCCTTTGTTTTAGTATTATTTTTTATTTTGGCCAGAAATTATAAAACTTTTATCTCAGAAAAGCTCAAGTAATTTTTAGATTTCCTTCCCTTTAAATTTGGGTATCAACTGTAGGAATTCTGACTTTTATTTTAAAGCCTTCTCTGAAGATCAGAAGAAACAACATAAAGAATTTTACCCTCTCTCCTCTCTTCCCAAAACAAGCATTTCACACCCTAACTCCACTAATAAATGTCATTAGCCCTAGATTCCTATTCTCTGAACCCAAATACACATTACATACAGTTCACTCTTGAATCAAGCAAACACAAACAAGTTCCACTGCTCTTTTTTTGATGACTGTGTATCTTTCCCAATAGGGCCAACATGGTGATCAAGGTCCTCCTGGTAACACTGGCCCTGCTGGTCCACGGGTAAGTGAATTTCAGAATATGTTCAAATAACTCCCATTCTCTTTGTGCAATATATATGTATGCTCCCATCCATATGAATCCCTATTTGTAGCATCTTTAATGTCTGTTCAAATTTCCAAATTTCCGTTTAGGGTCCACCTGGTCCTTCTGGTCCTCCTGGTAAAGATGGTCGCAATGGTCTCCCTGGACCTATTGGCCCTGCTGGTGTGCGTGGCTCTCATGGTAGCCAAGGTCCTGCTGTGAGTATAACCTTTTTTTTGTTGATTTAACACATTTATGTTATACTATAAGCCTAGTAGTTACATCACTTCAGAAGCCTAATAACACACATGGTTTTATTTCTTAAAAAAGATATGTAATATTAGGGAAATGTTTAACAGACCTAAACAAAAAGGTTTTCTTCACCTTACAGCCAGACTGCAAATGCAAAAGGAGGTGTGGTAGTCCTGCACTGTGCATCTTCCACTGTTTCAACCCATAGCAGTCACCACAGGGCAAGTCCAGGTGTGCTGCCTCCGATGAGAGCTGAGGGTGCCAGGAGTTAACTAGGAGTATGCATGTGTGGAAGCATTTCACTAAAAGCACCATATCTCTAACAGAATGCTTTTTGTCTTCTGCTTTTGAAAAACTTCAGGGTCCTCCTGGCCCTCCTGGTCCTCCTGGCCCCCCTGGTCCCAATGGTGGTGGATATGAAGTTGGCTTTGATGCAGAATACTACCGGGCTGATCAGCCTTCTCTCAGACCCAAGGATTATGAAGTTGATGCCACTCTGAAAACACTGAACAACCAAATTGAGACCCTGCTGACCCCAGAAGGCTCCAGAAAGAACCCAGCTCGCACCTGCCGTGACCTCAGACTTAGCCACCCAGAATGGAGCAGCGGTATGTTAGTGCCAGATGTTTGCCTTTTCTGGCTCAGCAGCACTTCCAGGGCATTAGCTTTCTTCAGTAAAAGGTATCCTTGGCCACGTGGCAAAAATACTAAATGACCAGTGAAGAAGTTCTTTCTGCCTCCACTGAAAATAGATACAGTTACATCCTGAAAAACTCTTTGTGGATATTGTTGCACATTATTGCAATAATTTTCCAAAATATCACATTAAATTGATTTCAAATACAATTTCTTATACATTAACAATCCAAAATATCTGTATCCCGCTTATCACCTTAATATTGCCCCTAGCTGTGATATTTATGGCCTGAGTTCCTATATAAGATAAGTGAATATGAGCTGCATGCAAAGTTTGTGCAGAATGAACCATGATTTACATTCCTCCCCTCAATGGCAGGCTTCTACTGGATTGACCCCAACCAAGGCTGCACTGCAGATGCCATTAGAGCATACTGTGATTTTTCCAATGGTGAGACTTGCATCTATGCCAACCCTGACAACATTCCTGCTAAGAACTGGTATATCAACAAGAATCCCAAGGACAAGAAGCAGCACATATGGTTTGGTGAAACTATCAATGGTGGCAGCCAGGTAAGTGATGTATGGCAGGGTGATTGTTTCCTGCAGCACTGTCTGAAGAGTTCTCAATTCAGTGACTCTCAGAAGCAAGCACATAAATTAAGTTCTTAGGGGAGAAATATGAAAAAGCCGGCTACCTTTTATCTCAAGGGCATAGAGCTCTGATTCTGATTTAGATCAGTTTGTTAAAAGTACTTCTCAGTATTGCAGTATTTGCAGACATCAAGAAAAGACATCAACTTTTCTTGATGTCTGCAAATGATCAGTTCAGCCTGACTAATGGTTATTGCTAAGGGAAGCCTGGTCTGGAATATGGTACATATAAAGACATCTACCAATTTTTTCAGAAAATGTCTGAAAAATTAAGAAAAACATCAATCTTTTTAATTGATATTTTTTATACAACACTATTCCTGGAAAGATATTTATATTACACATCGCAGATTCTGAGTGCATGCCACCGTAACACTGAGAATTGTTGGTGTAAGTGAAAACAAGAACTACTACTTGCATGTTAGACACTGTCCCAGCAAATTGCAAATACATCACTTTTGTTCAGCTAAGGAGATTTAATTACCTAATTCTTAAATGAAATTGAGTTAATATTGTGTTGAAGTGTCTAAAATGAATTTAATCACATTGGATCAGAACAGTCTAGGGTCCTGTTTCTTAGAGGGGCAAAAAGTAGATACTGTAAAAAAAATATAAGAGTGAAAAAGAACATTTGTACCATCCATAGACATTGGTGTATTAAAAAAAATTTCAAAACTATCAAAAAAGGTTTCACAGTTTTATTGAGACAGGCATTGTTTGTGTGTAGCTGTGGGAACAGTAGATTGTCTTCCTTGAACTTATCTGATCTTGTCTCTGAATCCATATAAACTGCTAACACCATACCTTGGAACAGAACTCTACAGTTCAACTACATCCACTCACACCTGGTTGTCAGTCTACCTCGTACTACTTATATTTTGTGCTCTTTAGCTCTGGGGTGGCAATAGAAAAGTGATTGCAGACTGGGGATTCTTTTTTTTAAAGCTGTCATGGTTTAAGCTCAGATAGAAATTAGGTACCATTGCCACTTGCTCAACTCCCTCTCTCTTCCCCCCAATACACCCTAGTAGAAGGGGAGGAGAATCAAAGTAAAACTGGCATGTTGCAATAAAAACAGTTTAATATTTGAAAAGAAAATACAGTAACAATGGTAAATAATAATGATGATAATAAAAAGCAAAACAATAGGTGATGCAAAATGTCATTGCTAACCACCTGCTGACTGGTGCCAGACCTCCCTGCTTCCCAAAGCCAGACTGGCTGCCTTTTTGGGTTACTTCATCCCAGTTTATATACTGAGCATTATTTTTTATGGTGTTGAATATTCCTTTGGTCAGCCCAGGTCACCTGTCCAAGCTATGCTCCCTGCCAGTTTGTTTTGCACACTTCCTCACTGGCAGAGGATGAGACACAAAAAAAAAAAAAAAAAAAACGGTCCTTGACTTAGCAAAAATCTGAAACATCAGTGTGTTTTCAACACCAATCCAAATCCAAAACACAGCCCTGTATCAGCAACTGAGAAGAAATTAACTCTACCCTAGCTAAAACCAGGACACCAGAGCAGCTATCACTCATTTTCATTACAAACATCCTCCTTTCCCCCACAATACTACTGACTGGGTTCCTCTCTGTTTTTCAGTTTGAATACAATAGTGAAGGAGTGACCTCCAAGGATATGGCCACCCAACTGGCCTTCATGCGTCTGCTGGCCAACCATGCCTCCCAGAACATCACCTACCACTGCAAGAACAGCATTGCCTACATGGATGCAGAAACTGGCAACCTTAAGAAAGCTGTTGTGCTGCAGGGATCCAACGACGTTGAGCTACGAGCTGAAGGCAACAGCAGATTCACTTTCAGTGTTCTCGAGGATGGCTGCTCTGTAAGTAACACAGAAACCATGGGCGTGGTGACTGCCCAGGCCTAGGCATTTGATTAGGGATAGAGTTGTGCTTTAATTCAGAATTAGATTATTGGTCAAACCAGCAAAATAGCCTACCAATCCAACCATGGCAGATCCTTAACAAGTGGGAAGGAAAAGGTTACAAAAAAATCCTACCTTGTACTGTACATGTGGCCAAAAAAAGAATTTTCAGAGGCACTAGGTCCAAATTCTATGTAAACAGAAGATTGATAAGAAAACAACGCACATGCCATAGAAGGGGCAGGATCTTTAAGTCCTGAAACAATCAGGCAGAGTTCTCTTAGCATCTAACATAATTTTGAATAATGTGGTAGTTTGCACACAGCATCACATCAGACTACAAAAGATTCAAGTAAATATTTTCTCTGTATTGGAGATTTAAATAGTTGGATGTGGGTATCTGATTTGCAAACAATACAAGCAAAATTAATATTAAATTATTTCAGGAATTATCCATTCAGGTAAAACAATTCCTAATACTATGAACAATGCAATAACAATTGCAATGAATCTTCTCTTACAGAGAAAGAACAACGAGTGGGGCAAAACAATCATTGAATACAGAACAAATAAGCCATCCCGCTTGCCCATCCTTGACATTGCACCTTTGGATATTGGCGGCGCTGACCAAGAATTCGGTTTGGACATTGGCCCAGTCTGTTTTAAATGAATGAACTAAAATTAACTTAAAGCCTCTCCCAAATTATTCTCTTGTCATTTCTTTTTATAATGAAAGCTGACTCCTTCCATTTCTTCTGTTCATCTACTTGCTTAAACTCTGGGCGAAAGAGAAGGAGAAGAATTGATTGGAGCATTGTGCAATGAAATTTAATACAGCCCCAAATGGACTTGGAAGTCTTTCAAGATTTAACACCTTGTTTTGGGAAATGTCAACCTTTGTAAAGAAAAAAAAAAAACAAAATAAAAAGTCATGAAAGTTTGCACCACTTGTGGCCTTTGAATATCTTCCACAGAGGAAGTTTAAATCCATGACTTCCAAAGGTTTAAACTACCTCATACACTAAATCAAGAGTGATCCACATCTTTTGTAGGAACTTCTCCATATGATCTGAGGTACTTTCAATTCCACTCAAAATACAGTGGTGCTAATTGCATAATTACAGAGTATCTTTCCAATACTTGAACTTTGATGGTGCTAGTGGCATTTAAAATATTGCTTCTCTGTTTCTTTGAAGTCTGTCTTAAAACTTAAGATGTCCTGTCTCACCCACAGCTTAAGCATGTGGATAATTTTTCTTCCTCTTGATCTTCTTCCTCCAAAATCAGGTGTTCCCACTTTCAAATTTCATTTCAATCTTCTACTATGGGTAAAAAAAGGTCATCATTTCTCAAAAAAAAAAAAAAGAACGAAAATGTATTTTGTATATGTGAGATGTTTAAATAAATTGTGAAAAAAATTAAATAAAGCATGTCCAGTGTTCCAAAAGAAACTATTTAATTACTTGCTTAGATGCATTGGAGATTCTCAGACCAAGATTTTAGCACATTGCTATAAAACATTTTGTTAAAGCCTCAAAAGGTTGCCTACAACTCTCTTAAGGGTGTGATTGTCTATTCGACTCTTCATTTCAACACTAACTTTTGAGAAGTTCTCAAGAAACTCACTCAGTAATTCTGTGCCTCATAGTACGCCAAGTTCAGGAGCAGAAATAATTCCATCTGTTTGTCCAACTACTAAGTAGGATTACTGGCTGCAAGAAGGATCATCATCTCACTTAAAGGTGGAAGGAAAATTAAGCTTCTCTCTTTCACTTGAGGACAGAAAACTCATGGCAGTTGATTGAGCTGTGCTCTGATACTTTGCTGTAACCAGCAGAACTGTGCCTGTGCACTTCAGAAAAGAGGTGCAGAAGTCTATGCCAAGAATCTCAAATGTAGTTGTTTTGTCAGGAAGGTCAGTGTTAGGCCCTTACAGTTTGTTCAATTCTGTATGGGGCACAGAACCATATGCTTTTGCTAGCCTTAATAATTTACTGTCACACAAACCACCATGAGAAGCAAAGATGTCTTTTCTGAGACCTTTTAGAAGACTGCTGAAAACCCTAAATGAACTGCAATTCCAACAGCCATGTTTTTGTAGTTGGGAAGGTGCTTGAGAGAACCAACAGAGGAGCATGAAGACAACAGCAAAAGCATGCAAGGCATGAGGTGAGATGGCCAGACAGAACCCCCAAAGAGTGGCATGAAGAAAATATCCAGAATAAAGTCCCTGTAACCTGAAGAAAGCACAACTCTAGAGATTACCAGCTGAGAGTCTGAAGGCAGCTCCAAATGGTGCAAGGAGAAAAAAGCACTAAAATCTGCTTCTAAAGACTCTTTTTGTTGTTCTTGCTTGCAATTAACTGATTAAAGAAAATAGGGCAAATATCAAAACATGATCTTGGATGCAGCTGCTATATGCCTGCAGCTGTGTGCTGAATTAGTAAAAATGGGAATTTCCATTATGAAATATAACCCATTTTTTCTTCACTGAGTAAAACATACTGTAGGTAAATACCTGCATTTACTCATTGGACCATGATGATTCTTAAAATACTATAAGCATTTTCTTACCATTTCAAGAAAATGCTTGAATGCATTTCACATTTTTACTGTTGTAAAAACAGTAATTCAATATTTGAAAACAGCAAATACTTTCTTTCTTTATTTACAAGACAGAAGTTCCTACAAGGACTGAAAAGCTAAAATTTCATCCCTCAGGTTATGCAATTCCCTAGAAGGTATGCAAAGTTTAGGGAGGTATTGCTAGGATAAGGAGGTAGTCCTTTGTTGCCTGGGGAGAAAAAAAAATCCCAAAGCACAGCTAAAGGAACACTTGAGTTTAGAAAGGAAACAGCAGCTAGCAAACACTGTCTCCATTTGTTGTCTTCTGATTCCTCCTTTGCTCTCTGTGATCTATTCCATGGCATGTCCTTCTAGGCAGAGAACTCTTTCTGTCTATCAGCTCACTAATAATATCCAAATTGTGTGTTTTCAGATCTTTGCTCAAAAAACAACCTCATCTGGAAATTAAACCTGAAAAAATACATAGTATTTACCTCACAAATTCCAGCCTCATTAGCACTGGACAGATATTCAGTCTGCCTTGCAGGTTTTCAGCTTATCAGAACTTATTGCATGATCAATATTTTGCTTATGCTATGTAAAATATTGAAGAAACTGTCTTTCAAAAATCATAGCTGCAAATAAGAAATAAAGGGCAGATAGGGCAGAGAGCTTAATATTAGTCTAGTTTTGGGAATATAAGATGTTGAATAAACTTCTGGTAAAGTGATCTTAATTATTTTTCGGAATACTCTGCCTCCCTATAAACATTATCTTTGGAGAATTTCATTATCAGCAGCAATACATCTAGAGCATCAGCATAAATTAGCTGAAACTATAGATTAACATTTACATTTGTAGCAGGAAATAATCTTGGAAGGAAAGGAAGACAGCTGGAGTAACTAAGTGCAAGGCAAAGTTTGCAGCAAGCACTGGCTGTACTGCACCAGAACAGAATTGCTGGGGAAGCTCTGAAGAGCTGGGTGGAGAGACAGCTGACATGACGCAACTGTGCCAACCAAAGTACTGCAGCATTCAGACCATTTTCCTCCCTGGAATCTGCAGGACTGATGACCCTCACCTGTGTGATGAATAAATGTATTCTGTCTATCAGCTTCTCTTACACCATCCCCCTAGGAGATGGACAGAGATTAAAAGGCTCCTGTCAGTATGTGCTTCAAATTGTATCTAAGCTGACTTCTGATGTCTCCAGTGCAATATTTCTTTTTGTGTCCATGCAGTTTCCTGTTACAGCAGGCTCAGCTGGCAGCACATTGGGCTCTCTGTTGCATGTGCTTTTGCATTAATATGGCCTAAGTAAAAACTAGAGGCAAGGAGAGAACCATCAAGGGGACCAACATTGAGCAAAAAGAAACTCAAACTGTGTAGCACAGTTCTAGAAGGGGCAGTTGTAACCACACAGCCCTGTAAGGAGAAACACTAGCCACTGCCAATTATCTTTAGTATCTGAGTTTATCAGTGTAAAATATGAATACTGTGCTACAGACAAGTATCTTTTAATACAGGTGAGTGACAAAACAACATTAACAGACAACATATCTACACTTCCACCACTCAGGTTTAAGTCAAAGCTTTTGACATGACTTTTGATTCATTTTATTCTAGTGATTTCAGACAGGATTTCCTAGAATCTGCCTTCCTACCACCCTCTTGATGCAGTGTTTTACAGTATTAGAATCCTGTATCCAATTCCAATGAGACATTACCAAGCTTAAATAAAATGCAAACGGAAGTAACCCCTAATTCATTTAGTTTTAATCATGCCTCATTCTGAGCTCATTAGAAATCCATACTTTTCTATAGGGCTCTCCTATGAATCTCAGATGCATAATGAATGCAATCTACAGTGCATAAACAAAGAAATTACTGCATGTCTGTATTCTAAGCCTGGAATACATTTGTCCTTTCCTGGAAAACATGTGGTTGGATATTACATGAGAAAAATTTCCTACACATGAATCCATGCTTATGTATACACTCCAACAACTCAGGAAATTATGACTTTCATTAAGGCAAATATAACTATCAAAACAAACCAATAGATCATTTGAATATTATTTTGAAGACAAGCATTTGAAATACATAAAATAAATTCCAATTATCAATATCTTACTGTGTTCAAGCTACAGAAATTGGACTTTCAGGTGAAATGAAACTTTTCCCAAATGCCAATTCTGAAGACACGGTCAAACAGCAGAGCAGTTCTCCACCATTGTCATAGGTGTTGTGCACCCCCTGCTGCCTCACATGCTAATTACCAGCCCCTGAAGACTTTCTAGGGCTTCTATTCCCAAATTCACTGTCATTCACAGAATCACAAAATATTCTGAGTTGGTGGGGATCTACCAGGACCACCTGGTCCAACTCTTACGTAAATGGCCCACAGAAGTATCAAACCCACAACCGTGGTCTTATTGGCACCATGCTCAAAGCAACTGAGCTAATCTCAGGATTGTTGCTGTTATAATCTTCTGTGCCAAGACTATCCTACAGGCTATTTCTTCAAAACATCAGCATCAGAACTCACCCTAAATATGCACTAACATATGAGAAGAACACTTATCCAAACAGGAAAGCTCTTGGAGCAAACTGCAGGCTCACTCAGGGCACAAAAAAAGACAATAATTAACTTTACTCTTTTAGTTGTTAGGTTCTGTCAATCTGAAATTATCTTCTCTATATAGCAGTGTAAAGGACAGGGTTTTTTCTTCATGAAATCTTTCCTCCATAATGACTGTCAGTTTTTCTGTTTTTCAATTTTATCCAAAGAGATTTACCACTACTTTTTGGTTAAGTTATTTAACATCTCAAGGTGTAAGTCTCTGCTCCCAGTATATCCCAGTATAGTCTCTACAATAGTGTGACAAGAGAAGTCACCCAAAAACAGTCTGACTTAATTTGGAGAAAATGCTTTTCATTGCTGTTTCTAGTTAATAATGAGCTACCTTCTCATTTATTGTCATTTTTCAGCATTTAACAGGGAGTAAGACTAATTCCTCAGTTTGAAAGAACATCCATTGCTATTATGGCTGTCTGTATCTGCCTCTATACATTTGCTTTACCACAGTCATCTAAAATCTCAATTCCTACAGAAGCTGCCCATAGCCAAAATTATTTGTTCCCCAGATTCTGCATTGAGACCCAAAGGATTCTTCTCAGGAACAGCAGAGAGAAAACCACACCCATGGAGAGCACCTGCCTCACAGTAGACAAAAAGTAGAATTACAGTTTTACTTCATTTCTCTAATCTACTTTAATTCTCATATAGATACAAGAGAGGCATTAGGTACAATAGATACAGACAGATACAAGAAGTCCTTTGAACTTTTTCAGTTCCATATGTGATTCTAGAGTACAGTTTCAAACACTTTATTCCATATAGTTCCTGTAACTCTCAGTTAGTAGTCTCCCGTTTTCTGGAGAGACTAAGGTTAAGAATTAACCCTGTGCAGGATGAGCTGGTGGTTTGTGCCTACAGATGACAGTGTCCTTGCCTGGCTCCAGGTGAGAAGAACCAGCATTTCATCTCCCTCCTCCAGCGCTGGGATGCCCTCAGCTGCTTTGGGAGTATGAGCACTTAGATTCTCCTGGAGATTCAGGAACTACATTCCTACCCCCCACTCACCTCCCTCTCACAAGTTAACCATTACATATGTATTTTGACAAGCACATCCAAGAGTAAGCAATACTGATTCTAGCACCTTGCTCATGTTCAAGGCAGTGTTTCTCTGGCCCTATATGCAATGATATTACCACCTGCATAGCTTTTACTATTGTCTGTACATCAGGAACTTATAGATCTCTTTCTTGTAATAAGACTTGGGTATCCATTCCAAGCATGACACGCTGATAATAAAATTATGGCCCAAGGACTGACGTATAGATTAACTAAGTTTCTCTCACACTTTCTTTCTTGGTCCATAGTACTGTTCTTCCATTCTATTTATTCTCTGCTGCAGAAGCTTAGTCTAAAAATCCATTCTCTATGTTAACTCTACATAAATACTGTGGAAATTTCACACGCAACAAATCAGTAGCTGTTTTCTGTGGGCTTTGAACAGCTCCTTTACCTCTTTGCCACTGACATGAAAATGCACTGCTCAGACACACTGTGGAGACTACTTGAACTGATTTCTACTCACTCCTTCATCTGTTTTTTTAGTATGGTTATGAATCTTAATAGATTTTTTTTTTTTTTTTTTTTTGCTAAACTCACAGCCTTTTACAACCTGAAACTGAAATTTAGGACAGCATGCCTCCTAAAAAAATACAAATTTTTAATTTGTTATCTGATATGATCTGAACTTGGTATGTTGAAAACCAACTGGGATTTTTATTCCATTTCCAAATTGCTTTGCATGCACCAGGAAAACAGGTCTGTGGAAAAACAGCTCTGTGAGAGAAGCACAGGCTCATTAAATAGAATCATAGAATCATTAAATTTTAAAGGCTAGGAGTGGACCTTAAAGTTCATCTAGTCTTGACCACCCCTGGAGGGGCTCCTCCTACTATACCAGATTGCTCTAGGCCTTATCCAACTTGGCTTTGAACATGGCCAGAGTTGGAGTATCCACAGTCTTCCTGGGCAATGTGTTTCAGTGTCTAACTACCCTCACAGTAAAAAATTTCTTCCTAATACCTAACCTAAATTCTCCCTCTTTCAATTTATACCCATTACTCTCTGTCCTATCACTACAGCTCCTGAAAGAGAGTCCACAAGAAAGCTGCTGAAGGATAATGGGCTCCAGTGGTTTCACTGCATATGGATTTCTTCTGATTTTGGGCTTTAGAGAAAGCCATACACTATTAGTAAAAACTTTCAAAGTATTTTTAAAGTATAAGAAAAAACAACACATCAAAGAATTAGATCTCCCTACCAGTCATCTGAGCAGCTATTAGTGTGCTGTGCACAAGGGATTTAAAGTCAGAAGCAAAAAAACAATAGCTCTCCTGCAGATTCCAACTCACCAGTTACACAAAATTGCTGGAAATGGCACAATTATTCAGCTACCTGTTAATTCCCAAATGACATATCTTTGCTAAGCCTGAAGTGCACAGTAGCCCATGTTGATATTTTGTATATATATGTTTACATTTCAACATCAAAAAATAACACCGATCCTTTACAGCTCACAAACAACACAACAGAGCTCCATACAGACAAACAAAAATGACAGAATAGGGAATGTTGCAATATTCGGCTAAAATGAAACTATTTCTAAGCAATTTCATTTTTAAATAATGATGCATGGAAATATTTTAGTCTGTTAATCCATTGCTTCATGCGTCAGCAAATTAGGGTTTCAGTGAATCTGAGGCTAAAGAGAGAATTCCAAATTTCCAAAATTTCACTGAATGGCTAGGTTTTGAAGGGACCTTAAGAACATCTGGTTCCAAATCCCTGCCATGGCAGAAGAAAAGCAAGGACACGTCCCTGGGTGGGCTCGAACCACCAACCTTTCGGTTAACAGCCGAACGCGCTAACCGATTGCGCCACAGAGACTCCCTTGGCACTGGAATCTTCATAAGAAAAAATAATTTTCCTACCCAAAATAAATTTATGTTCCTAAAAACATCAATTTCAAGTAGCAGGGATTTAGTGCAGAGATGCTAAAAGAGAACATGGTCATCACATGGCATCTGTATTGCTGGCAGCCAGAAGGAAAGGCTTATAATGCTGCACAAACACAGCAAACCTTGCACTGTGGCTGTATAGGCTTCCAAAAGCTGCCCTATAAATATAAAGAATTCTGACTTTTAAGAAGGCACAACTGGAGCACAAGGGAGAACCATGAAAAATGAAACAATATGAAAAAAAGTGTTCAAGTTGCAATTTGAAAGCAACAGTAACTGCCATTTTTCCTCAACCAGGAGTCAAGAAAAGAGAGGGGGGGAAATAGAAAAAACTTACACCTGCATACCAAAAAACTCATCAAAACCAAACATTCTTAACCCATTAAAAGTAATGGATGTGATAGATACAAAACTTTGAGGATAAAAATGCAAGCAGCTGAAAGAAAAATAATTTGTATTAGCTGGGTCCCAGCCCCTTTCTCAGGACTGTGTAGCTGCAATGCAATGACATCCCATGATGCAGAAAGGTGCAGCCCCTTGACAATCCTTAATTAAAGGGGACAGATGAATTAAATATTTGCTATCTGCCCATTTCCCTTCCCTGTCTTCATCTGATCCATCTTTGTTTCAGACCCACAGAAGCCTGAAATGAAAACAGTATTAAGCCTCATGTTATAGAACAGCAGATGTATTTATCTCTTAGTGATAAAGCTAAATATGGCCTTTGTACATGTGATTCCATAATTACTTCACTTAATATCAGTCTGATTTTAGTACAGACTATCGAGAAAACGATTTTATAACTGTTACAAAATTAGAAATCTGTAAAAGTAGTAATTGCTAATAGAATTTCCAGGATCTTACAGGTTTGAGGGCATATTTGTTTCAGGATTTGGCTACAAATTCAGTACTCATACTATACTGGTTGATTGAACAAGTTCACTGAGAAAAAGACTTCTTACACTTTGTACTCCCTTTTCATTAATGCAATCAAATACTTGCAATGGGTGGCTACCATGCATACACATGCCACATGGAAACTTGATTCTTAGAGGAAAATTGATTATCATTATGAGGCTAAAAACCCAGCAATTAAAATGTCTGATGCCATCATTTGGCAGGTACCCAAAAGCTGTCCCAGCAAAAGCTGTATAACTGAAAATGCTACACCACCCAGGAATCCATTGGAAACATAGCTTTTTTTTCTGGAATTTCAATTTGACCAGAGCAATCTGGCAATGCTGCACTATTTAAATAAAGAAGTGATATGGTTTGGGGTATGGCAGATCCTACTAATTAATTAGTCAATACTTAACCTGTAAGTTAATGTAGGGAATATCCTACTTATTATATAACAAACAGAATGTTTCTTATGAACATGTGATCATTTCCCTTACGAAACTTCAAGATTAGAGGTAAGTGACAATTTTTTTTTCTAGCTCTGGTTCTTACATTCTTTGCTATATAGACTTGTGAAAAATTAATTATATTCTTATACACAGACTCAGAGGGGAAAATATCACATGAGAATGCCCTGCTATTCCTCTGAGAATAGTTAAATGTCAGCTCTCTGTTACATCTGACTTTATATTACAGTAGCCACTTCATCTTCTTACATGCTCCCAGTCCTTGTGATTACATTGTGCCTTTGCCTGAGGACAGTAGCTCCGACTTGAGAAGCTACACATGGCTGTAATACTGAAAACAGGAAAAAAGGTCCTCTCCTGCCAGCTCAGTTTATCAGCAAACTCGTATGTGCATGCCAGGTTTGACCCATGGCACAAAGTTCTCTTTCCATTTATCCTGAGCCTGCCAAGCAAAGTCAGGAAGCATTGAAAGAAGAATTACCTCATCTAAATTATACCTGTGTAAATGACATCTGTCCAATATAAATTTATTTTCTAAATTTAACAGAAAGTTACAATTCTTCATGGTAAGTCATTCACCTTATTCTAACTTACAAATAAATTACCACCTTACTTGCTCTCTCAATTGTGCAGAGGGAGGGTGATTAGTTTAAAATAGATTGGTTCTCTGTGAGTGAGTGGAATTAGGTGGGATGAACCCCTTCATTCCTGACTGTTATTAGATTGATTCATAGAGGAAATAGAGCAGCCAAAAACCACAGTAATGTCAGCGTCAGTCATGAGTGACCATATAAAACACCACAGCCTCTTATGAAAATAATTAAACCAGTTAACCCAAGGCTATCCCTGTAGAAAAAAACCCATATATTAAATTCTTCCAGAGGCATTTTACTTTCAATATTCATACACATTATCCCACATGCACAGCAGTGTCATATCTCCTCTGCCTCTCAAAGGAAACCCTTTTCTCTTCTCTGGGTCTTCTCTCTGTGGCTGCTCTAAGTGTCCCCCTCCCACTGATGGCCCTTGATGCTTCCATCAGAGCAAGCAGAAAGGCAATGGGAAGCTGTAGCATTTGCAAACCAAAAGCTGAGGTTTGACTGATCAGAAGGGCTAGCAGCCTTTTGCTTTACTTTCAGCACACCAACTTGATCAGCAGACAGAAAAATAAAGAAGGTACACAATTTACAAAGCTGCTTCTAGCTAATAATAGTTCATGTCTGGAGTTGGTTTTATAGGGTACTTTGCAATGCCTAATTAGCTTTTTCTATCACGTCTTTTATATATAGTGGTTTTGGTGTGAATTACATAGGTATATGTCATGATGCCAAATTCAATTAGCTTGTGAAAAACAAGGAGGAACCTGCTAGAAGTGAGACCACATGGCAAACCACTTCCTAATTCACAGCACTTCAGGCAAAAGCTTCTGACTGAAAGAAGGGGATCTCAATTATCAGACTCCTAAGCAACGTCTCCAAAGAAGAAAGGAAGCAAAAGCAGATGTCTTGCTCACACACATACAAATATTTAATATACACAGGGGGATTATCTTAATTAAGAAACTCAACCTGCAACAATGCCAGCATGTATTTGTACAGTCCTAAAATAACACAGTTGAAATCCACACATGGATTTATGGAGTTTTCAGGAATTATTAAAGATCAGCATTAGGTCTTCATGGCAAGTGAGGAATGTCCAGGGACTTCCAGCAGCAGGCAGCAGATCTGAAAGAGCCCTCCAAAGGCTGCAGGACAGAATTACTATTTCAAAGGGTTGTAATTTTCTGAGATATATATAAACAGAAGCATGGTTGTTTAGTTCCTGCTGCTCTTTTAGAGAAAGAAGATGATTCAGTTGAAGATCCCTGTAATTCTCCCCAGAGACAACCTAGTTGTGGGAACTTGAATTAATTTTTTGATTTTGAGAATAAAATAATAAATTAAATTTCCCTGCTTAAGTATTGTAGCCACATTGTAGCCACTCTAACTGAGAAGTTGAGTCAGCACCCCCAGAGCTCTGGCAGAACCCCATGCTTTCTGCATCTACACTTATAGTAGCAGCAATAATTTGGCTAAGTTTTGAGGAGTTGTACTCATGATCATAAATGGACCTTGCAGACTTGCCACATAGCCCTCAAACTTGACATATTTATATTACAGAATGAGACTGGGTGAAGTAAATATGTTTTGGTTGGATGAAAAGTCTCACTTGTTTGTGAACAAATGTATATAAACAGATGAAGAAGATACCTGTGGTCCTCAATGACTGCAGGAAAGATATATTTCATAAGATTGTAAAGAACCATTAATGAGCAACAATGCAAAAAGGTACAAAATATTATAGCTAGAGAATATGTCTAAAAGTGTTTAAGCTGCTTCTTAAAGTGTAAAATGCATATGAAATTAAGACAAAGAAACTGAAGCACTAACAGCAATATTTTAACAATTTAAACAAACTTTAACAATAAAGTTTGTTCAAAGTAAGAAGGCTTTGAAAATTTCTGGCTTTTTGAATGAGGCATGAGAAAAAAATAATGCATCAATGAGAATTTTTTCATGTATGGAGTAAAAACATCCCTACTACAACCAGAAATGGGGGGTTGGTTTGTCTGGATTTTTGTTGTTGTCATTGTTTTAGTTTGGTTAGTTTTAGTTTGGTTATGTTGGGGTTTTTCTGGAAAAACATAGCCAAATAACTACCCATCTGTATACTTGGCATCATTTTTCTCTCTCTTTCCCTAAGAGAATAAACCTGAGCGCTTTAAAATAGTGAAATGTTTTTATAATTTAAAAAGAATACTGAAAAAGTGAATGAATCAACAGACAGACTTGAACAGAAAAGAAGTATAGTCTACACATGTTGGCAGTTAGTAAAGACATTGGTTGGATAGAAATGGGACATACATTGAATACATATAGTAACATATAGTAACAGCACACAACAGAATACTTAGAACTCAAATTTTGTATGTACATAACATTATGTGGCTACATACTGTACAGATTTCCTAAGTTTTTAATTTGTTTATACGGTTTATATATGTTACTTTATTTTGTGGAAATATCTTTCCTGTGACAGCCTGCCCTGCTCCAGGCCTGCAGGGCTGGTGGCAGCTTCCCAGCCCCACCACTGATGAGGGACTGGAATAGGAGCCTAGATTTCCTGCCCAACTCAGATAGCTGCTTGTGGAGGAGCAGAATTTCGCTTTTGTAAACCTTAGCAAGTTTGATTTCAGCAATCATTTCATGCATCTACCAAACCCAGGTAAATCTGTGGGGGTTGGCCTCTTCTCCCAGGCAAATAGCCATAGGATGAGAAGATACAGTCTTAAGATGCACCACAGTAGATTTAGGTTGAACATTGGGAAGAATTTCTTCACGGAAAAGGTGATTATGGGCTGCCCGGGAGGTGGTGGAGCCACCATGCCTGGAGGTGTTTAGGAAAGACTGCATGTCTTTCCTTAAACTCAGTGACATGGTCCAGTTGGCATGGTGGTGTTCGGTCACAGGTTGGACTCGATAATCCCAGAGGTCTTTTCCAACCTGATTCTGTGATTCTGTGAGTGTGTCAGCTTGCTTGAACAGTCACCCGGGTTCAGAGGGAGTAAGCGTCTCCCAGCCTGGAATGGCCATTTCGTTGTCAACAGAAGAGTGACAAGTGTTTAAAAATCGCATTATTTGGAACAAAGCTCTCGCTGTCCAGTGCCCGATACGGACCGTGTGCGGCACAGACCCTCGCCCAGCTCCTCATTCACGGAGCACAGTCCCCAGGGCGTCTCCGCCTCGCCGCCCCCCGCTCAGCGGCGGGGCTCGGGCCGAGCGCGGTGGGACCCCGCTGAATCCACCGGGAGCCACCGCATCCTCAGGGCGCTGCGGGGCGGGGAGGCGAACACTGGGGCCGCCCGCTGGCGGCCGAGGGGAAGCGGCGGCACCTCGAGAGGGGCGCCGGCTCCGCCCCGTGGGCAGGGGGGCGTGGGGCTGCTCTCGGCCGCGGCGGCGGGGACGGCGGTGGCGGCAGCGGCGGGGTCCGCGTTGGCCGCCGGCGGGGACCCAGTGCTGCCCCGCCGCGCCCGCCCGCCCCATCGCACGCTGTTGTCATGGAGGAGCCAAGATGGCGGCGCTGGCCTACACCGGGGGCAAGCGGGAGATCAACTACTACTTCAGCGTGAGGAGCGCCAAGGCGCTGGCGCTGGGCGCCGTCCTGCTCCTCACCGCCTGCCACGCCGCCTCCCGCCGCTACCGAGGTGAGGGGGCGGCCGCGGGCGCTCCGCGGGGGACCGCGGCTGCCGGACAGGGGAGGCGGAGTCCCGGTGGAACCCCGGCGGAGCCCGGGAGCCGCGGCCGTGCAGGGAGGGCGAAGGGTCCCTCCGCCCGGGGCAGCCGGGGCGGTCTGGGCAGCGTGGCGCGGCGGGTCGCTGCCTGCCGAGGGACGCGACCCTGGGCGACAGCGGGGACCCGGCCCGCGGGGCCCCGCGGGCCCGGCCTGGGGGTCGCCGCAGGCCCCGCCGGTCTGGCGAGGCCCCGCGGAGTGAGGGGGGCGAGCGGGGCTGTGGCTGTGCGGTGTTTGCGCTGAGAGCTCGCCGCAGCTCCGGGGGCCCGGCCTGCGGCAGGTGAAGCTGCAGGGGTAGAGGGTGACTTCTTCCCTGTCACTTGTTTCTGTACGGCATGATTAATGGCCAGTTACCTGGCAATTAGTGGTTAAAGTCTTAATTGGTACGAGATCTGGTATATGTTGTTTCACTCTTTGAACCATCGCCTCAAACATAACGAAACCGGTGGATGAAGCGCAGTAAAGCGCCGTTTGGTTTCACGTGTTGTCGGTGGCTGTGGACAAGCTCTGGGCACCGGGCGAGTTTGTGTCCCTTGTGTCCCTGCGCCTCGGTTACGGGGCGCCGGCAGCTCTGCTCGTTCCTCCTCGCTGGGTTGTTTTGGCCCTGAAGCAGAGAAACTTGGCGCGATCCGTAAATGCAAATGCAGCCGCTGAAGGATATATTTACTTGTTTCTGTGTCATGCTGAGAAATGTGGTATGTTTTTGTGGGTAAATGAAAAAGTTGATCTGTAGGGAGATGACCGCGGCTCTGTTTGTTGTCGCACAACTGGTGTCGTGTTCTAACACTTGGCTGCCAGCATTCATGGGAGACAGGGCTGAGCGAGGCAGTTCATTGTGGAAATGGAAAAAGGGGTAGGGATCTCTGTGTTTACAATTCCCTAGATTCACCCTCTAGCTGGCATGTCGGTAAGTCTGATGAACTGACTAGTATTAAATTGGAAGATTTGGAAGCATTTACTGAATTCTAGAGTAGATCAAGCATGAGGTAATTGAACTTGCCTGTTGTGCAGGCACAAGTCACAAAACTAGACAGAAGCATGGTGCAAATTTTTAAAGAGGGAAGACTAAGCAAATGGGGACTGACATATCAAGCAGGTTACAAGGAAAATAAAATATGCATAATTTCAGTATATTCTGTGAGAGTTGATGTGGAGGGGTGAGTCTTGGGTTGCAAAATGGTGATAATCTGCTGGCTCTTATTTAAATTGATATAGTCAGTACGAATTGTTACAAACCTTTAAAGTTTTTTCACCTAAGGCTTTTAGTTTCTTGAAGCAATTAAAGGGTAAGGAAAAGGTTTTCCCAGAAGTGTTTAAAAGGTAGGAGGACATGGAGTCATAGTGAAAATAGACTTACCAATTTGGGCTTCTGTGAACATAAAATGTTCAAAAGAGAAGTTTAGAAAAGGAAGGTGGGAAAATTACAGCAGATGAATTTTTAGGATAGATAAAAGCAGAGTTTCTCTAATCAAAAAGATCATTCTGCAGACCTGCAGTGATATCAAACCGTTGAAATTCAGCAAATGCCACAGTACTTTTGACAAGTAATGAGAAAACTGGAGGTTTTCACTGATAGTGCACAACTAAAGCTCACTGGCACCTCACTCATTCTCAGTGATGTTCTCATTCTTAGTAGTGGTATGATGGAACTTGGAAAGTTCTGTCATAAGTGGAAAAGAGCAGCATAAATGGCAGAAGAATAAAACAGCTTCTCTCTGATAAATAATAAACTAAAATTCTGTAGCCTGGACAGAAACCTAGAAACTTCTTAGTGTTCTCAAATGTCAGGAATTATTGCGGGAAGTGAATTGATTTTTACTGTGCCATCACACAAAAAGTATCAACTGACAAATGAAATTAGGTAATACATTTTAAATGATCACAAGAAAGCACTTTCTTTTACACATAAGACATTTTACACCAAGATTTTTATATCAAAATATTCCAGAAAGGGTTATTATGATTTCCCGAGGGTTTTTGAGGTAGGGCTGCAAGCAGGTTCAAAGAAGCCAGGCTGTGTCACGTAAGTGATTGCTGTGTTTGTTGTGCTTTTACACTTCCCCTTTTGTCTGATTGTCATTGCACAGAGAGGTTTTAGCTAATTTTGGCCACAGCCATGCCAGTACATATTATAGATCGGAGCAGCCCAGCCTACTTCCAGTTAAACTTGCTGTGTAAAATTTACTTGTATGGAAAAATGCTGAACTGGGGATGTGGAAGGTCAGATTTATGTTCAGGAAGACTGTTGTATTTAGGGGTCACCTACATTTTTTCACAAAAGAATGTGAAAAAAGAGAAGGTACAGGCTGTCTTTAATTTGTGAAGAGTTAAGTGGGTTGAATGTTTACATACTATCCAGTGAAGTTAATGCTTTGAGGTTTTCAGCTGTTTTATTTCAAAGGTACAGTCCTAAACTGTTTTGGAAATAAGAATTTATTTAAAATTTTGCATTCTTAAAATCAACAGTTGTAGACTCTGTTTAAAACTACATTTTTTACTTTGAGTAATAGAGAGCAATTGAATTTCCAGCTCTTTGAGAGTATGTATTTTAGAGAAAGCTTTGTGAAACGGTCTGCTCTGGTGCCAAATGAAGACTTTGAGATTTCACAATTTCAATTGAATAATCATGATTTTGAGGAATGATAAATTAGAATAATGAACATAAAAAAATTCAGAAAAATTTTATACTTTGTATAACTATAATGTTGTGTATCTAAGTGAGCATAAAACAATGTGTTGGAAGGATAATTTACACAAAGAAAGAATTTAAAAAGAATGGTCTGTGGTTTGTGTATACATTGGCACTTGAAATTCTTTTTCTTGGGTTTTGGGTTGGTTTTTTTGGTTGAGTTTTTTTGTTTGGTTGGTTTTTTATTTTAAGATCTCATTGATGGTTAAGAAGAAGTTGTAGTGTATTAAAATGAGCATAGTTTTTGGCTGCTATTTCACCTGCTAAATCCAGAGTTGAGTTTTCTGGAGGCACTGTCTGGTTTGTAACCTCCTCTCTACTGCTGTTTTGGTTTTGTTTTATTCCCCTCCCTCATCTTCTCCCCTTATTTTCTACAATTATGTTTAAAGGAGGATATCAAACTTCAGTAATAGCCTGAATGGATTTCAGGAGCTTTCTAATGTTGCTCAGGGCAGTAGTGAGGTAATCAGTACCTGAAGTTGGGAAAGAAGGCATAACCCCTTGACATGCAATTTTGTCTCTCTGTTTGAAATGTATGAAATGTGTGATGTTTGGAATATTACTTCAGTGAGTGTACTGTGGGCTGAAGGATTGATCCATTCAGGGGCAGTTATTGGGGTGGGAATGCCATGGAGTAGAGAGGTACAGATCTTGACTTATATATAAGGACATCCTCTACTCTTGAAACTTTGATTGAGAAAGAAGGGATAGCGGGCTACAAATCATGATAGACTTCAGTCCAAACTGCCTTGTCCCATTGAAGAACCAGGGAGTGCCCCAAGTAAATCTAGTAGAAACTGTATTTCAAATAAAGGCAGATAATTCTTCAAACATCAGCTCTGGATATAGAAAACTCTAGAAGGACTCTGTGGGTGCAAAGGACATGCAGTTGAAGACTGCATGTCCTTTTCACTAAATCCTTGGAATGAACATAGTTGGGAGAATATTAGGCAAGAATATAATGTTTATTTGCCCTCTCCTAATTTATCTCTGAGCATCTGCTTTTCGTCCCTGTTGAAGATGGAATACTGGGCTAGACTGGTCTGACCATGAATAACTGTTCTGATTTTCTTTCACATCTTTCTCAGCAAGTTAATGGATGTCAGAGGGAGTCTGATTAGTGGTGGATATTCTTTTACAAAGTTCACTCTTGCATCACTTCAATACATCTCCTAGTTGTCATTATCTGAAAAGTGGAGGACTTCATATCAGTAATAACTCTAAACCACCTCATTATCAAACTTATGTTGCTTTTGATTAGTTGGGGTTTTTTTTATTATTCCAGACAGTTTCATTTTTTATGCAACTTGCTTGACATTATAGTTTGCATGAGTTTTCAAGTCTGAGAATCAGAGAAAATTGTGTTGCTCGTAAACCAAGGTATGAGTTGAGCTTAATGAAGTGAAGGTTTCAGAGAAAGTTTTAGGTATGGGCAGTGGTACATTGTTTCTGCCCAAGCTACAACAAGTCCCTACCACTTCATTCACAACCTGTTTGTCAGTGCTCAGAAATGCCAAGTATGACAAAAATGTTGGAGAGCAACTTCTCTTGCAATGAATGGGTTCAGTTGTGTTCAGTTATAAAGCAGCAGAATCTGACATGGCGTTGGGAAGATAACAGTCACTGATTTCATAACTGAGATATTTGAAATTTAACATGACCTGGAACATCAGCACCTGTAAAGTGATTAATCTTAATTAGCATACAGCTTATTGATTGGAAGAGATAAGTGCAGTTCAGATTGATCAGCAAATTGATGTGTAAATGTTTGGATTTTTTGGGGGTTTTTTTGTGTATTAACCCATATCACCTGTTCTAAGGTGACCACATGACCATGACCAGATGTCTTGCAAACCTTGTAATGAGTTTTGTGTTCCATACAAGATGCTGTGTATGTGATTCTGTGTAGAAGATTACTTTATTCAACAGTTGTATTCTTTAATTTTATATTAGTGTATTTGGGATAGTAGACAGCAGAGTGGATTGGCATCTCTTAAAGGAAATGCCATTCTAAGTCACAGCATCTTTCTGACAACAGAAGTGGGATCACTAACATTTTGTGGCTAGGGGTTGGATTTACAGAGCAGTATTGTATAATGAGTGAGAAGGCAGCTTGCAGAAACTTGTGCAAGATGTATTTACAATCAGTTAAATTTGTTTGCTGCTGTTGATTATTTCAATTTCTGTTTTTCAAATGTTGTCATATTATTTTTTATAATGGCAACAGGGCTATGTTTTACATTTTATGTGTCTGAATACTAATCTTAATATAACATTTCAAAGGTGGTGATACATGTGAGTATCTTCTGTCCAGTGGGAGATTTCTTGGAGAAAAAGTATGGCAACCTCACAGTTGTATGATGCATAAGTATAAAAATAGGTAAGGAAACTCATGTCTTCTGTTCATCTGTAAATAAGCAAGATTGTTGTTTGACTGCAGCTGTAGTAATTGCTGTAATTGTAGGAATAACATAATCCATTGTTCACTTTATATCTGATTCTCTAGGCTTTCAAAAATGTGCATTTATGAGAAAGAAGTCTTTTCCAAGTACTTTATCTGTGTCTACAGTGTTTACCATAGTTGTATTTCTGTATAAAAATAAAAATAAATATTGGTGATGGAGATACTGGCACAAGTTATGGAGAGCCACATGAGGCTGCATATATCACTCTCAGATTGCTGACTTTATGTGTCAAATTGCAAGTAAAAATATCCCAAATAAAATTGCCTATCACTTTTTTCACTTCCTAGTAAGAGAACTTTTTTTTTTTAGAGTTATGCTGTATATTACCATTTTGAAACAACTGTATTTGTAGCACACATAATAGGAAAACCTGCTTTTTTGTTTGCCTAATCACATTAGCAGGAGAGTTCATTTTTAATTCTATTCAAATTGCAATAAATTGTTTATTAATTCAGCATGTTAAAAAAAATTATCATGCCTTAGAGCTGGATGTAATGTTTAGAATTATCTATATAGCTCTGTAGATTTTGAGAATACTTCTAAGATACGTATTTTCTGTAATGTTGCTGTTTTGTTTTACAGTGAAGCAAAAAATTGCCTCATAGACAAACATGTTGTGTTTATAGGAGATTCTAGAATTCGACAGCTGTTCTATTCATTCATAAAACTGATAAATCCTCAAGTCAAAGAAGAGGGAATTAAGGTGAGATAGCTTGTTTTGGTGATTGATTTTTTGTTTCTTTCTTCCCAATTTACCTCATAACTCTTGTCTGAACTTCAAAAAATCAAATTATACTGTTTGCTGGTCTCACCATATGAAAGGAGAAGCACAGAAAGGTCTTTTGAAGAAGAACAAGACTAGACCAAAATAATTATTTGGGTACAAGTGATAGGCAATGAGATAATTGCGAATCTGAGAAGAGAACTGGAAGCTCAAGAGAAAGCTTGCAGCAGCCTCGGAATAAATTAATGAAGCTGACTTGTCCCATAGCAATTTGTGCTTCGTATTTGGTTTCTTGATGAGAAAATGATTGCTCCTTTGTGTGTTTTTAAATAGTAGTAATTCATGCCTTCTAATTTGTCATTTAAAATGTCAGTTAAATTGCTGATCTAATCTGTTCATAAAAGTCCTTGGGGCAATGACAGATTTCCAGGTCTAACTTGAAGCTGAAACTAAAAATATCTTCAGGTCTTACCTTCTTTTTGATCACTGATGAAGAGCTGTCTGAATTTTATAACATTAAGTATGTAAACTGCAGCCAGATGGAAGGAGGAAGAAAGGATTTAGGTGTATTTGCTGAACAAAATGCTGATTTCTTTTGCTCTGTGATACTTCTTGGGCACATATCTTCATAGATTTATGTACATACGTGATAGAAAAGGCACCTTTCAACAGTACATAAGATTTGTCAATAATTTAGTAATTCTGTCACTTAGAAGTACAAGGTGGCAGCTTGTCCAGCATGCAGCATGCAATCACTTGTCAAAACAAGATGTCTGATTGATCCAAGAACTCTGGTTTTCTTAGTCAATTGGTTAGGTCTCTCTTGCTGCCCAAAAGTAATGGTGAGATAATAGAGTGCTGTAATTGATTTTGAGTTGAGAGTATTTTTTGTCAAGTGTTACTGAAATCAAGATCTCAGTTTGAAGAAGAGAAGTACACTTGCTCTTAGGGATCAGTACCAAAATTAATACTGTAATTTACAATTTTAAAGGAGTATTGTGAATGCATATCTGACTCATTCCTTTCTGATTTACAGTTTTCACTCAGAAAATTTAATAATGCATTATAGATTTTATTTCTGCCTGAGACTATTTTCTTTTATTCTTTAATTAAAACTGTGTTGGTTGTCTTGTGTAAAGGAGATGGGCAGATGAAAAGGAAGGCTGGAAAAAGGCAGTGTAAGAAAAGAAAGAGGAAAAGTCATAAGTTTTTCTTATGTTGGGAAGCTAAATTTAGGAAAACATTTGATGCCTTTGTAACAGAGTGAGCAGAAAGCATTTCAGACTTTGTTGGCTAGATTGCTTCCAGGAAAAAGAACGGTTTATTTTAGTGGCTTGTTTTATCAAGAAAGCAACATAAATATTTTATGTGAGTACACTGACAAGTTTATACAAGAAAAATCCTTTCCACTGAAGATACATATTGTGTGAGAGCAAGTTAGCATAGGTATGTAAATATTTTGTTTTCGTTCTGAAAGTTTTTCTTACTTTGTTTTCTTTGTTTTGGGGTTTTTTGACAGCATGGAAATATCCCATTTGAAGATAAATCTGCTTCAATTAAAGTGGTAAGTTTTTATGTAGTGTTAAATTGCAAACCATAATCGTGTTATTATTGCATACAATATAGTTGAAAATGCTGTCAGAGCTGAGAAGTTAAAAGAAGGTTAAGACCATCAACATTCTTTATAAATATTTCACAGATGTTTCACAGTGCATCTTAACATACTGTTATTTTAAGAGAATTTGGCATGGAGTACTTGTATTGTGGTTTAGTTTTGGGCATGAGCTCTGGTACTATGTATAATTTATGTCAGATCTTACAATTTGGCCTTTCCAAGCATACCTTTTGCCAGGAAGTTTACTCTTTTTGTGCTGTAAAAATATATATCTGGGTCTCCTTGGATTGGTAATTTAATTGCCATTGAGTTTTCTATGCTATCTCAACAGGTATTCCTTCCACTGTTTTTGCATGGAGAAATAAGCACAGTGTTGATTATAATGGGGATATTTAAAGAAAGAAAACAGAGTACTTGGGGCTAGTTTTTCTGAAGGACTCTGTTCTCCTCTGCCCTGGCAATGGAGATGCTGTCGTCAATATCTTTCTTTGCTTCACATGACAGCCGTCAGCAGTGCTGGCATTGTGCTAGTCATGTATTTATTTATGCCCTGAAGAAAACTCATTCTCTATTCACCAAAACCAAAGAAGCACTGTGTTTGCTGAGCTGTCTGAATGTGGGTTTTCAGTACTTGTTTGTGTACATGGTTAAGATTTAGGGTACAGAATAACGTTTTGGGGTGGTAAGCCCATGGCAATGTAAGCATGTGCTGACCTACTCTGTTGGTGTTCACAGCATGTTCCTGTGTTTGTGCTGTAGCTAGCACTTACTGGTAAGCTGTGGAATGGGTTGTTTCAGGAGTCAATTCAGCCAAAAAGTCACTTTGTAGGATTCCTTTCCAATCAAGTCCATCGCGGGGTTATCTGAATGCTGGAAAAGATGGGATAGAACACAAGGCAGGAGGAAGGGGCTGATGCAGTGTGATTTGCGTTGGGCTAGCCTGACAGGGTCACATCTTCAAAACTCCTTAACCACAAAGATTTGAGATGGCACGTCTGGGCTTTTGGGAGATGTCTGATAGTTAATGTATTTCCAGTCTGCTGCTTCCTTGTTTTGATGCTCTTCAACATTATTGGCATGGTAGCTGAATTTCCATATTTAGACTGGCTGTGACCCAGTAATCCAAATGTGGAAAATACTTGACCATCAAAAGAGAAAATTACTGGGAACAAGTGGAGAGTTTAATTTTGCCCTTTCTAGTCATCACAGTAACTCTTCTGTCCTTCAGCCACTGTAGAGGACTGCATGATTGTTCGCAGGTTCCACAGCCAAATAATGACTTGGGAGTACTCACGGGAGCTACCAAAATGTAACAATCCAGAGGAGTGGAAGATAGAGATTTCCTCTCTGCTGATAGTGTTTCAGCATTCTGTTACAAAGTTTCCTCACAATAGTTTCTGCATGTGTAGTCCCTGCCATTTCCCTTCAACATGTATTTTTAGACTATTCTATAGTGCTGTCCTGAGGAGTAACTAAATGCTAGGAAGTCGTGGCTTTCCCTGGGAGACATAAAAGCACTAGTCTAGACTGTCCTTCTAGATGAAAGCTGGGCACTGCTCCTGGCATCTAAAAGAATTGTTAGGTTTTGATTTTGTTTGAAAATTATGATTTCATGCTATCAATTTTAAGCTGTGGAACAAAGAAAATCTGCTGGTAAGGATGTGGAAAACTAAGTTCTAATAAGTTATAAATGTGACCTTTTGTGGATTTATCCCTGATTTCAGTAGAAACTCAAGGACATCTCATTTAACAGACATTTAAAAAATACCTTCTTGGTGAAATTCTGACTCCTGAACTACAAATAAAAATTTGGTTTTTATGAGGAAAAAGTTTTGTGGATTTGTTGGCTTCTTCTCTTTTTTTTCTTTGCTTTCTGTTTTCCATGCTGGAGTAAGATATCAGGCTTTTCATGCTAATTATAAGGAAATCACACTCTGAGTAAAATGTTTTTCCTTTAGAATTGAATTGATGGCAATTAGTTTGGTTTTTTGCACTTTTTGGTTTTAGTCTACTGATTGTCTTGTAAGCTTGCAGAATAACTGCCTTTTTTTTTACAGGATTTTCTGTGGTATCCAGAAGTTAATGGCTCTATGAGGCAACGTATCAAATCTTGGACTGAGGTTTGTTTTAAGAGATCTATAATTTCACTTTAGAGTGGTGAAGGGGGGATGTTTACTGGTGTATATGTTTCTGGGTATCTCCTGGTCTTCCAAGGATGGTATCACTTGGACCTTAAAAACCCCTAAGCAAACTAGAAAAAACCTACTTCATAGGAACAAGTTAATTAATACTATTAAGAGCTAAAAGAATTTCAGTCTGGTTTGGCATTTTACTTCCTCTGTGGCTGCAATGACTCCACTTTAATGTAACCAAATATTTTGATCCATTAGTCCATTTCAACTTGAGATATTTTATGATTCTATGATGTTATGTTTATATGTTAATTTGAGCATTTCAGAGTGAAGGGCAAAGATAATTTGCAAAGTCAAGAATTCTTTGATTTTATTTTTTTTCAATATCTCCCTCAATTAGCATGCTAATTATTTTATATATTTCAATTATGCTGCAGGCTGCCGTGTTGTTCTGTATGTAACTCTGACAAGTAATGCATTTACAGATTGGCAGCTAATTTTTTCTTGTTTCTTCCTTTGTTGACCTTTCAATAGCCTGGAGTTACTTAGTAGTAGCTCGCAGTGATTATTTTGCTATTCTGTTGATCATTCTTGCACAAGACTTCCCATCAGGACAGCTGAAGTTATCATTTGGTTTTCTTTTTATGTGGTTAATACAAAAAATTGAGAGCTGCTGGTTTTCCTTGCTGTGCTGGCATAAAGTGGTACTGAGGTACTTAGGACTGTTTGTTTCCTTGTGCTCTTTTGTTTGAGTACACTGACCCTTGTCTTTGTCCTACACAGAACTGTCACAACCTCTGGGGTGACAATGGTCAATGCAGCAGCTCTAACAGATGTTTGACAATGCTGAGACTGAGATAAATAGTTCAAAAGTGTGATCTATGGTTTATTTGACCTTAGGAGAAGATGTTTAAATATATTTTAAAGAGAGCTTGTGCTGCTAAATTGATCAGGATTATAGGTGCTTATTGATGCTTCATGCTTCTGTAGATTATATTATATGAATTTTGTTATGTATCTTGCATATATCAGATGTATGTTCTCTGCAATATATCTGCAATCTACTCTTTTGTAGCCATTAGCTGATAGGCCAGTGAGTCACAGTTAATGAAGATATGAGTCGTAATATAATTTAAGAATATTTTAAAACCAATTCCTTTCTTTGTTTGTTTCTTAGGGTTCTGTGGCAAAACCTCATATAATTGTAGTAGGAGCTGCCACGGTAAGTTGTACATATATAGGGGATTTTAGAGAAGTAGGAAGTTCTTATAGGATAACTTTTAATATTCTCAAGTTGGTTACATGATCAAGTTGTTAAACACAGTTGAGAGTAAAATATCTATTCTCAGTGAATTCGTTGTTACAAAAAGTAGTTTTAAAATACCAGGTATGCTTTATTATACCTGTTTGATGTACAGTACTTGCTTTTTCTCAGCAATACTGGTTAATAAGCATTAATTTGCTTTAACCTAGCTAATAAAATGGATTTGGTTAAAAAAAGATTTTTAATTTTAAAAGTTGAAGTATTTGCATACTAACTGAAGTGTATTTTTAATACACCTTTTTTGGTCACAAAATTCTACTTTTGAGCATGGCCCAGTGTGGGATGGTCTCTTTCACCACACATATTTCTTTAAAAAAAAAAAAAAATATGTATATATATATATATATATAGGTAAAAATCATAAATTTACATGGATAGTTCACCAACTAAAGAGGTTGGAGTTCTAGATCTTGTTGCACTGGAAGATTCCACCACTGATATGCATTGCAGCATCACAGAAAACAGTGCTGACAAGTACCAGAAGAGGTGTCCTGACCCATCAGTTTGCCACCAGGCAGGATATTTCTACCTGTGTTGTACTTGGCAAGAGTCAACCAATTCTTTAAAACTTCCAGGGGTGGAATTCAGCAGGCGCCCCTAATTAGTCTGTTCTAGTAACAAAGTCGAATCAAACAAATGCTCATCTCATTATTTGCACATTTAATGTCCCTTACTTCCAAATATTTGGGAATTGGAATTTGGAAAGAGTTAGCTAATTTATTTTCATAGGAGCTGAAATGTAAAGGGGGGTAAATGTGTTGCATTTAAAACAAAATCCTTCAAAAGCAGTGTGTTTTACAGACAGTTGAGGCACTCTACCAGTCTGGAAACTTGTGGGCATGCCCATCTAAGGATGAACTCCCTCAATTTTAAGAGGAGGTTGTGTGTGTATGTAGCCTTCCACACATTTCCTGAGGCGTCAAAATTTCTCCTTTTCTTTTAAGTGAACCCCTAAGTTCCCTTCCTCTTTAGGATCCACATAAATATTTGAGCTTTAGGAATTGTACTAAGCCTAGAATATAATTTCTCAGTCTGAGACTGTATCATTTATTACTAGGATGGGTATAGAAAATGCCATTATATATGGATAATGTTCTGGCAGGCAAAAGGTCAGGTTGCAGAACTGCAGGACACTGAGCTAAATAATTCCCTATACTCATAGGTATATATTAGCCATAGCTTGTTGCCTTTTGTGGACAGCAGGAGATAGAAACTAGAAACTAACAATATGCAGGGGAGGCTCTGCTCTTTTTAATACTAGCATATTTATACAAAACATTTAATATTAGATATAGAGTTGAACAAAGATAAACAGTCTCTCTTTTAAGGGACTTCCAAAAACATAAAATCTTCAAAAATCAGACATATCAGCAACCTCACCATAGCTGACACTGGTGTGGTAACCTGCCACTAGATTAACCTGGTGTGTGCTCTTGGACTTCGTTGCATTTGAAATTTATCTATATCTTTAACTTAGCTCTTGGGTTGGTCATGCTACTTCAGCCTGGACATGTCTGTCTTAAGATGGCAACTGCATAATGGTTTATAAATAGTAGTCCTGTAAGCTGGAGGAGCTCCAGCTCATACAAAAGTCAGTTGCTTTCTTATTTTGGGAAGAGGAGCTTCTCTGAGAATATGACTACCATGCTCTTCTTAATTCCTGACTTCCTGTTGTATGGAATATGCTGCTTTAACTGTCTGTTAAATACTGTTGGTGTTTCAAATTAAGTAATTAGCTGCTAGGAGAAACTCCTTCTTTTTTTCCAGTGTGAGTTCTCAGAGCAGTTGTAAATTATTTGGTTTCATGAAGTATTAATTTATATTGAATAATATTTTCAGGAAGCGCAATAATCAGTGTACTTGTCTTATGATGAAATTTTTATCTGGCTATTTAGAGATAAATAGGGTTTGTTACATTTAGGCTAATTGTTATGGTTTTGCTTTTTTTAGTTTTGACTAAGTCAGTAGAGATACCATAACACTTTAAAAAAAAAGCTGCCTCCATTTTTCATACAGTGTGGGAAATAATTTTCAAAAGTTAGGAGGAATTCTTGAGTGGCTATAGCATTCTCCCAGGGATTTCCTGTAGAACATTAAACCAGAAATTAAAATGGCTCTTGTTTGGTTTTTGAGGGTTTTTTCCCCCTTTGTGGATATCTGCAAAACAGATGGAAATATTGGAACTTGATACCACCATCTAGTTTTGTTTGCATGCATCTATTGCTGTAGTCAGTCTAGAGTGGAATTGGTTGAACTGGCCAAGATTTTTTGATAACAAGAGTGGCTTTGTTACTTCATTGTTGGATAAAGCCAGGAGACTTTGAATTAAAACATCTTGTGTAGTTTAATTTATGAAAAGTCAAACATACACATAAGTTGAATGTTAAATATTCTGTATTTGGATGATGAGATTGAATGTAATTATCTGTCTGGACAGCTGCTTGGTCCGATAGAATTTTTTTAGCACTTTTGAATATGAAACTGAAGAAATCTAGCTGTATTGAAATAATGAAAAATAGCTACAAATGGAGCAAGGGAATCAATTAATTAAGGGTCCTCAGACACACTTGTTCTGAATTTATTTCTTTTTTTCTCCAGTGGTCTATCAAGATTCACAATGGCAGCAACGAAGCTCTTGCACAATATAAAATCAATATCACTTCAATTGCACCTCTTTTGGAAAAATTAGCAATAAGTAGTGATGTTTACTGGGTCTTACAAGGTAAAGTAATGAACAGTAGGTAACAATTTTTAACCTCACTGTCTGTTGAATCATTATGTTGTGGGATATGGAAAACTTAATCCATACTGCTTACTTGCAGTTGGTTGGTTGAGCTTCAGTCTCTCCTTTCTTGCAGTTGTAACTAAGCTGATACCTGAATAGCTGCTACTACTGATAGAGATTTCAAAGCTCTAGGAGGAAAAAACTTTTGCCTTATGAACTCTTAATTCTTTGTTAGCTTACTCTCAGACTCAACATGCCAGGTCTGTTCTCCCTGTGCTGTGCTCCATACATACCTCCTGGGAGTCAAGAGCACAGGTGCACACAACAGCAATATTCCTGTGGTTTTGTTGAACTGAATTTTCAGATTATATAAATAATAGAAGAGGTTGAACAAATGCATCCTCTGTGTGTGTCTAGAATGGGCACACTCTTGAGAATATAGAGAATTTAAGTCCCTAGAATGAAACTTGTTTCTCTACACTGTGATGAGAAATCACGGCTCACAATAAGTTAATGAGATTTTTATTATGGCACCAAACTTACATTGTTTTGCTTTTCTTCAATAAAACTAAAACATTACCCTGGAACTGAGCAATGAGCTCATAGGTAGAAGGTTCTCTTGGTTTCTCTGCCACAGGACACACCATTTTAGATTGTCATCACCTTAGTTAGAAACATAGGCAGATTTTGAGCCCTGTTAGCAGTATACCCAGCTGTACCCTTACAGTCAAAACCAAGTTCCTATCAAAAGATGGTTCTAGAGGTAAATCTGAATCAACAAATCAGTCTCCCATTCCTTTCAAAACCATGTTTATTTATACCAGAAGCAGTTACCTGTCAGACTTGTCCCACCATGGTACTGCGAGGGACCTAGTTCATTTACGTAATCTCTGAGCTCTTTAGCAGCCCAAGTGGGAGGAGAAGCGGTCTGTACAGAGTTGTCAAGATATTGGTTATCCAAATATAGGCATGAGGTACCTAAAGTAAGTTAATCTGCATCTCACAGAGTGTGTCACAGCAGGAGCTCTTCACAGGAGCTTAAAGAACTCTGGGTGACCTTTTGATCTAGAACCCCATATCGCTTTCTTTTAAGCTTTACATAATTTCTGAATCCTGTAGGCAGTTATATCGACCTTTTTTTCTGTAAAAGTGAGATTCTGCCATAAGTTAAACTGCAATCAACAGGAGCAAATGGAATATGTTTATGACCTATGAGAACGAAGGAGCTGTTTTTTGGGTTTTTTTTCACAGAAGAAAAGAGGGTTTGAGAAAGTTTGGGGCTTTTTTTTTTCATATGGGTGGTTTTTTTGGTTTTTTTTTTTTTTTTTTTGTTTTTTTTTTTTTTTTTTTTTTTTTTTTCATATGTCTATTCTGACTTCCTTTGGAGTCTTTTCTTGGGTGACTTCATTGCTGAGAGAAAGCTTAAGCAGCTCTGCACTTTAGCATTATCTGCTTTTCCTGGATTCAGAGACATTAAACAAGCATTCATGTCTGGACAGGGCTTTCTAACCTACAACTGCATATGCATTAATAGGGAATGGTGATAAGAACATTTCGTGATAAACAGCTCTGGTAACTGTAGCAGTCATTTATTCCTTGCTGTACATTTTTTCTGCACAATTAAACAATTGTGACCTCTTAGATGAAAGTAGCCCATGCAACTTGAGCTACTTATCATTGATAAGTATAAAATTAATGTGTTTATTCTTTGTCCTTTGAAATTCAGATCCTGTTTATGAAGATATGCTGAGTGAAAGTCGGAAAATGATCACTAATGAGAAAATAGATGCTTATAATGAAGCAGCTGTTCGTATTCTGAACAGCAGCTCCCGAAATTCCAAAGCTAAAGTTAAAGTGTTCAGTGTATCAAAATTGATAGCACAAGAAACTATCATGAAGTCTGCAGATGGCCTGCATCTCCCTGAATCAAGCAGAGATACTGTAAGTGTTTTTATCACTGGTCAACATTAAAAGTATTAATAGTAAAACAAGATCTGAAGTGAATGTTCTGAAACTGCAAACAGTATGGATGTAATGAGGACTGCTTTCGTCGGGGAATTTTGTTCAGAAAATTCCAGTGGGTGGTAGTGCAGTCAGTTTTATAGGCATTTAAAAAAACATAATAGCAAACACATTAGTGCATAACTATTTTAAAATACTGTTAATCCACTAGATCTTTTAGATCCTGAGTGGAAACTCCATGCTTTCATGTGTATGAATGAGTTAGGGTGGTAATGACTTGTGAAGCAGTGCTAAGAAGTAAGTCTTAAAATTCTATGTGTCCAGAAAATTTGGTTTGGTAAGGAGCATGAAGAAGCCAACGAACACACAGTATAGATCTCCCTGGTTGCATGGAGTGCCTCTGACTTTATTTCATCTCTTTTACTAACCAGTATGTATATGCATATACATATGAGCCTGCCCTTTTTGTGAAAGAGCTTTCCTATTATGTCACTTCTGGTGTCACTGGATGAAATACATGTCATTTTACCGCATGTTTCAGTCTGACTGTCATGTTTTAGATACTTGCATTACTCTGCCCCTTTAGAACCCAAGTTTATGAGCTATTTTTCATTTACAGACCTTCTACAGCCAGTAGAGAACCCTCCTGTTCTAAGATTAGCCATTTTTGCTTACCTCTAGAAGTTAAAGTATTTTTTGTTTGGAAGAAGTGTTTTGACTCGGCTGTTGAATGCAACTGGGTATATGGTGGGACTGTAAGATTTTATTTTTGTAATGATAAGGGAGAACTGCATGTCTGATGTCAGCACATGATGCAGAAGAAAATTTATTTTGATGGAAATGTTATCTTTTTTTTTTTTTTTTTTTTTTTTTACAGAATGCAATGATTCTTATGAATGTCTACTGCAATAAAATAATGAAGCCCATTGATGGCTCCTGCTGCCAGCCTCAGCCTCCTCTCACTCTGATACAGAAGATAGCTTTCTGTTTCTTTACTTTGTCCATTTTTGGATATTTAATTATCACCTTAATTCATCGGAATAATTATCGGAAGAACAAATCATGCACTGATTTGGAAAGTGGAGAGGAGAAGAAACCTGCCATCAGCACACCTAACGTTTCTACTTTAGAGATGCTCTTACACTGCTTTTGCAAACTTGGTCTAATCATGACCTATTTTTATCTGTGTGACAGAGCAAATCTTTTCATGAAGGAAAATAAATTTTACACACATTCATCTTTCTTCATACCAATCGTCTATATCTTGGTTTTGGGGGTATTTTATACTGAAAATACCAAAGAGGTAATGATCACCTTGATATTCTGCTTAAAATGTTGTTTCCCGAGATGTATGTAAAATAACCAATTTCTAAGTATTCAAGGTTAATTTTTCAAAGTCAGTATAACTGACCTGCAAAAAATGCCATCTCAAGCAGTATAATGTCTGCATAGAATTAGATGCAAAGGCTGTTTGAAGGCATATGGATGTCACCACTTTAGTCATTCTCACTCTTTCAAACGGGGATTGATCAGAGCTCAGCTAAAAGAGAATTTAGATCATGTTAAATCTTTGCCCACTAGACAAGACTTTTACAGTTGAGACACATTTACCCATAAGGTGGTTTATTGTTTGAACTTTTTCTCCTCATTTTGTAGATGTTCCTTGTTCTTTTTGGAATAGCAACACTCTTGTTTTGTTTTGCATTAGACTAAAGTGTTAAATAGAGAACAGACTGATGAATGGAAGGGCTGGATGCAACTTGTTATTTTGATTTATCATATCTCTGGAGCAAGCACTGTAAGTGATTTGAATTTCTTTTTCTTTTAGGGGGAATGCAGTTTGGGTGTGTTATTTCAAAAGAAAGTGTAAATGGGCATTAGAACTGAATAGATGAATGAATCAATAAATGTTTCTGGTTTTTCTGTAGTTTTAAACATGGCATTAGCAGAGTTCGTTTTTGTCTCTAATTGTAGATTTGACTGATAAAAACATTATATACATTACTTGACCAGTAAAAAAAGTGTTTCCTCTGTATAAAATATTACATTAATTTATTTTTAATTGCTAGCAACTTGAAACTGTTGAAGGTGAGCTTTCAAAGAGCCCTCCTTAAGTCTCTCATAACTAGTAATAGAATATGGCAAGTGTAGAGCAATAAATAGAAAAAACTGATTTTAACATCAAAGATTAGGACACCAAAAGAGCTTAGTAAGAAACAGAGCAATGTACCACAGTACTTCTTCTCTTAGTTAAATCTGATTTACTGTGATGCAGAAATAGAATAAAAGAGAGGGGCAAAAAGAAAGCCAAAAACATTTACATGGACATTTATAGAAGGTACTTTATTTTTCTCAACAGTTTTTGCCTGTGTACATGCACATTCGAGTTCTGGTTGCTGCGTATCTGTTTCAAACAGGTTATGGGCACTTCTCATATTTTTGGCTAAAAGGGGACTTTGGTGTATACAGAGTGTGTCAGGTAAGAATATCTGCCTACTATTTTTATAAATAAATTTGTCAGATAGGAAAATATCCATAATATATCCATACCCTCTAAATAATGTGATATCAGATCACTTAACCAAGGTTTAAACAATAAAAATGGCTGTTCTATGTAATCTGAGCTGTTTAATTGGTAGTGTTTATCTAATACAAATTTAAACCACATAAATGATACTTACAATGTAAAAAATGCAAATGTGTACACTCCGAAATTGCAAGATAACTATTTTTTAATAAATAGCAATCCACATTCAGTTGCAGTAGCAATTTACAGTATATAGCAATATGTAAGTAATGAGCCAGGTGGGCTTCCAAAGACAGTGTATTGTATGTTTATTAATAAGAAAAATAATTTTCACACCATAACAACACTGTACAAGATACCTGGTTTTGTGGCTTTACTCCTAGGTTTTGCAGCATGTGCTGTAGCACTTGAGTTTTTTTTTCTTATACATTTCTTTTATTGCTATTAAGTCTTACATTGTGCTGTTACTCAGGTCATTGTGCTTGTTAAACATACATTTACAGCCTGGTGATGACATTACCCTGAGCTAGTCTTAGTATCTTATGGGGGTGAAAAAAGAGAGACATTAACAGCATTCAGCAACTAGAGCACTTGGTCCCCAGCCTGGGAAATAATCAGATAGGGTTAATATTTTTTTCATTGCAATCTCTAGCCAAGCAGGTCGGAGTAGGACAGATCCAGAACCACATAATCAGCCTGCAGTCTTACATTGCCTTGCTGATGTTCCCTGTGCTACTTTATCTGTGTTTCAATGTAAAACAGGTATAGGCATAGACATAGATATTTTTGTACAGTGCTAAAGGAACATGTCCTCATCTTTCTCAGTTTTGCCTCCCAGTTTACATATCCTCTGTTTTCTCTCCTCTGACACCCCCCAGGTTTTATTTCGTCTCAATTTCTTGGTTGTGGTACTGTGCATAGTGATGGACCGACCTTACCAATTCTACTATTTTGTGCCATTAGTCACTGTCTGGTTTATGGTCATTTATGCCACCTTAGCTGTATGGCCTCAGATTGTCCAGAAGAAAGCAAATGGTAAGATTTCTTTTTTTCTTTCTGCTATAAAACATGTATGTTATTACAATGCTAATCATACACAAATGGCATCATTAGTAGATCTCAGTCTCTTTGTTAGTCAAAATATGCTAAACAGCTGCTCACAGAAATACAGTTTGTCATAGGTGAATTGGGTCCGTTGAAAAACATAACAGCTGATGACTAAACTCTGCCTCTGGTTACAGTCAGATTAGAATACTTTTGAATAGGTTTTGATCATCAGGAATGTGTTTTACAAGAATTGTAATTTTACTGGATGGAAATAAAACCATAGGTTGCACTGTCTGTGCTTGCTGGGGCTGGGGCAGTGTCTGTCGTGTGAACAGGGAGTAGTGTGAACAGGGAGTGTTTAGACTTTCTCATTCTGTGTTGCCAAGGTGTCTGTCCATCTTGAGCACCAATTCTGCCTTAGCTGGCCAAATAAGAACATGGGGCTTGCTATCCTAGTATCTTGGATTAAATGAGCTATTAGAAGTATGTCTTGTGGTACAAATATTTAAAATAGAAATTGAAGTTAAATCCCAGTTTGTGTTGCAGTTCATTAAAAAGCTGTAAAGCATGTGATAAATGCTTATTATTGAATTTGCCTAAATTAGAACTAAAACTTTGAGAGCCTTAAATCCTCATTCCCTATTGATGGAGGAAAATCCCCATTTCAAATATATACCAGGAATAGATGCTGCAAAAATACACTTAAGGAGTAGTTTTACAAGATAGCTCGAAAGCAAATATCTTCAATTTAATTTTTTTTTTCCTACAAAGGCACTTCTCTTTCAGAAATTACTGTTGTGTACTTCAGAGCAATAGTGTACTGTGAAACTAGAAAATCTTTCAATGATAACTTTCAGTTTTTTATGATCCTGTTTACAGCTGCCAATTTATATGGTAGGAAGGGGCAATGATCTCTGTTGCAATGCTGAGGTTTTGGTAGAGTTTAGTATCAGTTTACAGCTTTGAGGAGTAGTTTCTCAGGCTTGTTTCAAGAAGATACTTGTTCTTAATGACCTGCAGTTGAACTTTGGAGTAAAACTGGTATCTCAAAGTTTAATAATATTTACTCGTTTCCCATGACAAAAAGCAGGGGTTTTTATGTATATATTTATTTACACTCACCTAGAATAGGGACTGCCTGTGCAGAGTGTTTGGGAAAGCAGAGTTTTAAACCAGTGTTTCTGTTTGAACACCTAAATTCTCTGCTTTATGTAGTTTGTCCCAGTCTTAGACATGAGGCTTAGTTTAGGCTTAATAGCTTTTTAGTTGCTGTGAATGTTTATTTTAATGGCCTAAAGTAAAATTTAAATGTAGATAGTGATAAAATATTGCTGGAAATGTTTGAACATTTATTTATGAATGGATCTATTGCAAAGCATAGCTACACTAAATAATTGGCAGTTATTACTTAATGTGTCCTGGGATTTGGTATTGAAAAATTAATGACAGTATAATGATTAATTTATTTCTTCCTCAGGGAACTGCCTGTGGCACTTTGGTTTACTGCTGAAACTGATTTGCTTACTGACATGTATATATTTTCTGTCATATTCTCAGGTTTGTAAATCCTGGCTGTATTTATCCTTAATGACCTAAGAGTATATTATTACCTGTCTCTACTTTTTGATGTGCTCATAACTTGTGTATTTGCTGCAGTATCATAAATACAGAAGAAAAAAAAAAAAGATCCTTTTGATTTCTTCTCATATTTGAATTGGTTTGGGTGCTGGAAAAACCCACAACTCTGTGTCTTACTCATTGGTTTGTTATGTTTAACATATTTTCAATGTACTACTGTGAATGTAGTGAATACGAGGGCCTGTGCTTTGGGTTTGGGGTGGGGTTTTTTATGTGCTTAGAGTTTCTGGGTTTTGCTAGCATATGGGAATGCATATGGTGATATGGTGATAATGGAGTTCTGTGTCTCTTAGAGACCTAGAGTTGGCTTTGATACCACATCAAAAGATTGGTTCTCAGGCTAAGTTAGTGTCTCCCTGCATGCTGTAAGTACAGCTGGCAGAAGTCAGGGCAGAGTTTGTCTCTCCGATCTTACAGGGGAGTTGTGTGGTTTTAATCCCTCACTGGTTTTCAGCCTGTTGAACTGTAGTCTTGGAGTGCATATTCCTGATCACAGCCTGTTAGTGGTTAGTGGATCTCTCCCTGTGAGGAGCACTACAAAATGGAAGGTGTGCAAATACCCTAAAGGGAGGCAAAACTCAACTCAAACTCTCTCTCACGCTAAAGGGAGGCAAAACTCAACTCAAACTGTCTCTCATGTGAAGAAGTTTTTGGGTTTGTTTTTTGGTTTTTGGGTTGTTTTGTTTTGGTTTTTTTTTTTTGGTTGTTTGGTTGTTGTTTTTTTGGGCTTTTTTGGGGGGGCTTTTTTTGTTGTTTTTTTTTTTTTTTAATGGGGGAGACTTCTGGGGAATCCTGTTGTTTTTCTAGTGCCATGTAGCTGTTGAAATAAGGGTAGAATAATATTAAACATGTTATTGATTTAAATTTAGTAAATACAGTTGACATCAGTGTTAATGCTTTTTCCATGTTTGTCTTTTACAGGGTGCATTTGAGAAGATATTTTCATTCTGGCCATTGTCCAAGTGTTTTGAACTGAATGGGAATGTTTATGAATGGTGGTTTAGGTGGAAGCTAGATCGCTACGTATGTAACATTTGCATAAATTTTTACTTGTCTTTTAAATGTATGTTTTAATTTGTGGGAAGAGGGAGGGTTGTTTTTCTTCCCTCCAGAGAAAACATTAGTTTCCCCAGTGTTTAATAAAAAACAAAGCTGCACTCACTTTAGTACTGCAAATGTCTATCAAAGCCTTAATTAAAAGATGGACGTTGATTTATTTCCTTCTAGATTTAAAAAAAAATGAAGTATCAAGTATCCTAGATCTGTCTTTTCTCAAAAATTTTACTGTGAAAATTTAACACTTGTAGCATTTCAGGCTGTTGAAAGACAGGGAAAATTACTGTGGTACCTTTCTTAATAATACTTTTTGGAAGTTGTATCAGTTAAGGATATATTTCTTTTAATGTAACATATGAAACATTAAAATCAGGGTCTTGGTGCCCAAACCAGACCACTCTTGCACGTATTTTTAAATTGTTTTCCAAGCACTGGGAAAGTGCTTTCCTTGCAGTTATTGACTCTGCAATGTGGGCGAGTAGAACAGGGAGACAGGTCTTTTTTCCTTTCCTTCTTGGCAAAGGTGAGTGGAGTTTCTACGACGGAAGCCTTTAAGTGCTGAACTTGCCCTTAACGGGATCAGCGCCACCTGTGTCCCCCGGGAGGCACAGTCTGGGTGGCAGAGCGTTGTCACACCCGGGCTGGCAGCAGCAGCACACCCTGCCCGGCAGCCTGCGCTCACTGCTGGGTTCTGTGGGCACTGTGGGTTGGGTGGTGCTGATGAAGAGCAGAGCTCAAAATAAGTACAGAGGACAAGCACTGTGCAGACCTGAAATGGCCTCGTGTTGCCAGCTGATGAGAACTTGGCATAAGATTGTAAAACACTCTGTTGAAGAATTGTCTGTGAGAGAGGGAAGCACTTGTCCTGCTTCTTCAATGTTTTTACCTGCCAGTTTGGGAGAAAGCCACAGACTTGTGGTTTTTCCCCAGAGAAAGCCTTTTCAGTGGTGGCATAGATTGCAGAGGGGATAGTAGGTACTTGAAAACTTCTTGAAATTTAATTGTCTTGTCTTTAATGCTCTCTGAAGCATTAGTAAAGGATCTTTATTTGTAGGTTTTGAGTTGAGTTAGAAATGCAGTCTGTGACTGTCTCATGTCATAAAACCAGAAAGTCTGGTTTCATTTGCTTCAGTAAATCTGGGAAAGGACCTTTTAAAACATAGCTTTAAAACTACTTTCTCTGGTAGCATTTCTAGTAAGAGTTTATACCTGAAGTACTTGTAAAAGCCATGAAATATTAATTTCGTTCTGTTTGTCTTTTACAGGTGGTTTTTCATGGGATGCTCTTTGCTTTTATTTATCTGGCATTGCAGAAGCAACAGATGATATCAGAAGGAAAAGGAGATCCTCTTTTCTCCCACAGAGTTTCAAATGTTTTATTATTTATTTCAGTTGTGTCCTTTTTGGTAAGTATCTATTATAACCTAGTATAATCAGGTTTGTAAGTATCTGAAAAATAGGTTTTCTGACGTTGTTTAGTCAGTATTATCTAACAAACCTCGAAAAATCAGATCTTTATTTGGAAGTATTTTAGCTGGGTTTTTCTGTACCTATCTACTCACTAAAAATATTTTGTGTTCAGTCAGATTTGGATGAAAACATCATTACTCTTTCAGTTCATTTCAAAGCTTAAAAGAAAATTGGATCATAAAAATAACATGATAGATTACACAGCTCTTATTTCCACACTTGATTGCTTGTCTATTGTTGATGAAAAAAGTTGTATTAAGAATTATTCATGAGATAAGTATTCATTAGTTGCAAAGAAGAATTTGAGAGAAACACAAAGGTTAAGTCATGTCTTTTTTTTTCTGTTATGTCCTACATCTTAGTGAACCAACTAATGCTAAAACAATTCAAAATATCATACTCTTGTTTAATTTTTAAATGTACATGTAATTGCTACACAGACTAATTTTTTAATATCTTTTAGACCTACTCTATTTGGGCTAGTAGCTGTAAAAACAAGACAGAGTGCAATGAGCTACATCCTTCTGTTTCTGTGGTGCAGGTAATTATTAGTCCTTTTGAGTACTGTGATGGAATCTAGTCTGTTCTTATTTGAGCTTTTTAAAAAATTGTTTTAAAATATATTTGTGCTTTTTCATGGAATGTCAGATATTGAGCTTCATTCCCATGTCTGAAAGTGAAAAAGAGTTTAGCAACTCTTCGTTGCTTAGTCAGTTTTTCATTGCCTTTAAGCACTGAAATTGCACACTGTGATTGTGGTTTTGATTTATCTGGATGTCCTTAGTGTAGGTTTCATATACACCATTCAAGTCCAAAGCCAACTTTTAACTAGTTGCATAGCAGTGGTAAAGAAGAAAGCTGTGGAAGAGAAGAAAGGTGTAAAAAAGCAGGAGTGTTTGGAGGTATTAGTGTAGGGAGCAACCTGTGGGACCCTGTAGTCACTTCCAGGCAGAGAAGAGGTGGGCCACAGAGCCCTGCAGGTGGTTTTCTTAAATTTAGATGTTCCTCTTGCTGTGTCCCCTGCCCCACTATACCCCAGCTGTCTCATTCTGTGCCCTGTTTCTTTTCTTATTCTTTTGTCCTGCTCTCTTGAGGGACAGCAAGAGTGATTTAATTTTTTAATATTGTTTTGTTCATCTTGACACCCTCTCTTTAAAAACTGAGGGTTAACTCAAATTTGTGGCCACGTTTATTTTAGGCTGGCATGGTTTTACATGTTTTGTGACCATGCCTAGGAGGCATGTAGTAACATCTGTCAGCATCAAGGCCGTGATTCTACTGGAGATGTGAATGTCACCTGCTGTGCTGTAGGCATTTGTGTACAATATTTTTAGTTTCAATACCTACTTTGTTAAGTATAAACTGCATGGATTTTTTTAAACCAGGTTTGGTTTATATTTTTATTAGCTTCTAAATAAATTTTAATGCATGATGCCCTTCACTTAGTGCATTGAAAATGGATACACTTTTTATGTGTTTGTTTGGCTTGTCATCCACAGTCACTTTCTTTGTTTTACCTTTTTTTTAAAAAAAAAAACAAAACAAAACAAAGATTTTAGCTTTCATCCTCATCAGGAACATTCCCGGATATGTCCGATCTGTGTATAGCTCATTCTTCGCCTGGTTCGGCAAAATTTCTTTAGAGGTAAGTAGAATGACCAGAAGTACAGTGAACTAAAACGTAGAAATGCAAGGTGGTGGTAGGTGGTTATTGTCTAGATTGGACTATAACACAGAGAAAACATTTATTGGCCTACTAAATGCCATGTTGTCATGTTTGACCTTTTTTAGCATCATGGCTTTTGTTGCACTTAAAATTCATGGCTGAAATAGCAGTCTCACAGTAGCAGGCTTAATTCTTGTGCTGTTTTAGGGAATGGGGTGATTTAAGGTGGTGGGAGTGAGGATAAAACACTAGAGTATGCTGTGAGGTTTATGCAGTTGGAAGATAAAAATTTAGGCCAGTTGAAGAATTTGCATGAATTTTACTTACTATTGTAAGAACAGTTATAAATGTGTTTGTCCTAGAAAGCTTTTTGTGACTAATAAAGAAATTCACCATTTCAAATAAACCCCTTTATAATGTAAATGTTACCTGTTCCATTTAGTGTATATTTTGAAACAGTAGGAATTCTCTTGCTTCTCATTTTATTTGCTGTTTAGTGATATTAAATGAGACATTTTATTGTATTACTAAAATACATTTCTAGGAGAAACTCATTGCAATACAGTATATATGGGGTACAGGATTTTGTGGGTTTTTAAAAGGATCACATTTCACTCTTCCAGTTCCTGGTAGGCTTTAGGTGCTGATCAGCTCCAGGGAGCTGCGCATTCATCAGCAGGTGAAGCACTCTCTCTTATTTGCCAGCATGTCAGTTCAGACCCTCACCAGAGAGACAGTAACTGAGGGAGGCAGATTCTTCCCTGCTCTGGTGGAATGTATCCAATGCTCCCCTGAACTGTATTTGGTTAAGGGCCAAGCAAACACCCTGTGATTTAACAAGCTCATGTTTTTGTTCTGTAACAAAGACATGTGGAAAACAGCTTTCAACTTAAGCAAAAGTTTGTCAGTTGATGCAATAGTAGTAATTCTATGGGTTTTAGTTAAGTAAAAATATTTACATATATAAGTAGTGCTAAACACTTTTTTTTTTTCTTTTAGCTCTTCATTTGCCAATACCATATTTGGCTGGCAGCAGACACAAAGGGGATCTTGGTGCTCATTCCTGGATATCCAATGTTTAATGTTCTTGTCAGCACTTTCATATTTGTGTGCGTGGCACATGAGATTTCTCAGATCACTAATGATCTAGCACAGATTGTGGTTCCTAAAGATAACTCAACTCTCCTGAAAAGGTTGCTATGCATAGTTGGATTTTTTTGTGGACTACACTTCTTCTCAGCAATGCAAGATCAGTCAAGGCATTAACTTGGAAACTTTCTTCAGGTTTACTTTGTGTCTGCCTGAACAAAAATTCTCAACTGGAGGTACAAGAAGACATTTAAATTAAGCGTGTGGAAAATGTATATAGCGGAAATGTACATATTTTGTGTGGAAATAGCCTTCTCAAATAATCTGAGAAACAAGAGTGCACTGTACAGAATTGCATGTGAAAACGAGTCCTTTCTACTGGATGTTTGTTTCTGTTTACATATCTGTTGAAACGAGACGCGAAGCAGTGCAGCGGTCGAGCGGTATCATGGGCACATCACGGGCCTCAGGCGGCGCTGGGCGAGCCCAGGGCGAGGGGCTGCGCTGTTCTGCTGCTGCCACACGGAGCACGCACCGCCCGCCTGCCGGGGAGCGCAGCCAGCAGAGGCAGCACAGCAGAGCCGAGCCTCCGGCAGCGCCGCCGGGCAGCCAGAGCGGGGCAGGGCTCTGAGCAAAGCGGTAACTTGCTGGTTGGAAACAGTGCGGGGTGGAAATAGTAATGCACGTTAGATGAAACCCTGGGCATGTGGAAGTAGAAAGTAATCATCAATTCAGTGGTTGAAGATTATATACAAGTTTACATAATACTTTGTGAGGGGTTTTTTTAGAAATTTAAGATGTGCTCAGCAAATATGGTGAATTCTGAGTCGAAATTTTTTTATAAAGAGAATTTGGGTTTTCTTCCTAAAATTGTTTGTTTTTTCATAAACTTTTCGCTAATTCATTTAACTGTATGTCGTTCTGTGTACAATCCCAGTGAACAAAAAATGAAAATTCATACTCAGTTCAAACTTCATACTCAATTTGTGTAATTCATTTAACTGTATGTCGTTCTGTGTACAATCCCAGTGAACAAAAAAAATGAAAATTCAGACTCAGTTCAAGATGGGAAATTTGTTGAAGACCCTCCAACCTTTTCCAATCAGATGAAATCCCATTATATCCACTCCATCAGATCTTAGGGGAACAGTGATCTTTGACCTTCTCCCTGTGTTTGTAGGTGACCTTGAATTAGGTCTCCTAGGGAACTAGTGCCATATTCTATGCTGTAATAGCATTTTCATTTAAGAGGATGCAAGTCAGTCTGTTGGTATCAAGAGGAGCCGGGATTGAGTGGTCAACTTTGTTGCAGATGGTTGAGTCTCAGAAATACAAGTGAAATGAGTTTGGAGCTGTTTGGAGAAAACTTTTTTCCCATCCTTTTCAGGAGTGCCCAGTCTTTCTTACTAATTTTCTTCCTTTAGCAAAAACCTTAAAATTGAAAGAAACAGTCCTTCAGTGTGGCAGTGGCAAGCTGTTGTTTACATTCTACTAATCAGTGAAGTTATGGACATTTCTTGGTTGGTTGTGGGTTTTGTTCAAGTAATAGTTTGACCTCTAGTTGCTTTTTCATTTTATTCTTCTTCTGATTATTTGTTAGCAGTCAAAAACATGACAGCAATATTATTTTCCAAGCATATGTGCAATTATGTATGATTATGAACAACATGAATCCTAATTTGTACCATATATACGGTCACATGCATGTTTTTGTTCTTGTCCCAGGTAAAACAATGAATTCAATCTTGCAGCCCTGAATGGATGCAAAAGAAATTTATGAAAATAATTACTTCAATTTTTATTTTTTTTTTGTGTGGTGGAGAACAGTTTCTTTTAAAGAATGAGCAGTCATTCATCATAAAAAACAAAAAAGAAATCATTTACTTCCCCCAAATTCAGCAGTTTTACTAAGCCTGCCAGCCGTTTTCAAGATACTGAAAAAATACTCAGCTGTTTGTTCTGTGTGCATATTTCTTCCAATGCTTGGGAATTTAACCTCATTGATCAATACATTTGAGTGAGTGACTGAAGGAAAGAGTGGGTGGACACCATAGTGGGGGATAGCAAGCATAACCTTCATCTATGCCAGTATTATGAGCAACAGGGAACTGTGACCTTGAGGGATAATTTTTGTTTTGTTCTTCACAACATAACTATTGTAGATATAACTCTATTTATCTGTTGTACAGACTTGGTTAAAAGATTTATTTTTAATGTTTGAAATAATGCACTTGTTTACTATTACTGTATGTGGGATAAATATATTTTCTTTTCAGGTTATGTAAAAATATGAAGTAATTTAAACATTAAATAAAAGTGCTGTGGATGCTTATTTTTGTAATGGGACCAGCATCATTCAAGTAAAAACTCTATTGCTTGTTTCGAGCTGGGCTGCAATTCACTGTATCACAAACGAAGGCAGATGCAGGGCAGGAATTGCTCTGCACTAAATGGCACTGTCCCTGCTCTGATGAAATTACAGCTCTAGTAGCCAAAGCCAGCCCGGAGCTCAGGGGCCCTCAGCAGAACTCTGCAGTGGAGGCACTGGATACTTTTCCCTGCCAGGAACTCTGCAGCAGAGCTCTGCAGGAAAGCAGAGGAACTGACTCGGCTTTTCTTTGGTCTGGCAACATCGAGAAACCAAGCCCAACTTGAAGACTTGCTTGAGTGACAGAATTTAGATTCTGCTTGAGCTACTGAAATCCCACTCTGAGTAGAAGGGGCTCCTTCAAAGGAAAGGAAGCAAAGGAAGTACCAATCTCTTTAAGCTTGTGACCAATGACAAAACACAAGGAAATGGCCTAAAGTTGTGTCAGGAGGTTCAGGATGGATATCAGAAAAGGTTCTTCACCCAGGGGGGTGGTTGAACAGCTCCCCAGGGAAGCAGTCACAGCATCAAAGCTGCCAGAGTCCCCAGGGGGGTGGTTGAACAGCTCCCCAGGGAAGCAGTCACAGCACCAAAGCTGCCAGAGTCCTATAAGTGTTTGGACAATGCTCTCAGGCACATGGTGTGACCCTTGGGGATGGTCCTGGCAGGGCTGGGAGTTGGACTCAATGATCTTGATGAGTCCCTTTCCCAACTCAGCATATTCTGTGATTCTGTGATCCCGAAAGCTCCTGATTTTATAATCAGGGAGATACATAGTTCAGGTGCAGCAAATCCTCTCCCTCCTCTCCAGTTAGGACATCTCTTTAGGCATTGTCCCCATTTAAACAAACCCTGCACCATTGGCTCCACCCCAGACCCAACCATACAGTATTGTGGCTGGAACATTAAAAGCTGTAACAGTGTTGTTCAGGCACACTTTTGTAAAATAATCAGGCAACAACTTAACTACTTTGTGTTTTCCGTTTTATTAGATTACACATTTTGTTTATGTACAAAGGGATGTGTAGGGCTTTCTGTTTAATTTGGTTTCAACTTAGTACAATATCCATTCATATTGCCATCATATAATTAAAAGAGGCTGTGAATTTACTGTCTTATTACTAATTCTTTAGCCATTAAGTTTTTTTTAACCAGCTTTATAAATCTATGCTTTCAGAGTAATTGTTTTAATAAGTAAAAATAAATAATTTGTTATTAAACTTACCTCAGATAAATGAAGATTTCGATCATAAAATAGTTCAGGTATTCTTAATACCCGAGTGACCTACATGATTAGATTCTTTCCAAAATAGGTGGAGCCTGCACTGCTACAAATTAATTCTTTATGCACTTATGTAACAGTTTATTTCCTTAAATATACTGACACTGTTACTTTAATACAAATGAGGTGGGAGCAGCTAAACTGGTAGATCCACTGATTGTCACGTCATCCTGTAGTTATCAGAAATTACTATAATCCACACCCAGAACTATTTACAAAGTTTAATCTTACATTGCATTAAAAATGATTATTTAAAATCCATTCCATTCATTTTGGTTTCAAAACACTGACAGCTGATACATCTGAAAATAGTAGTATAAAGTAATAGAAGCCAAATGCTGATTGTACTTGAAATTTTTTTACGGCTTGGGTAAGAGATGAAAAGGTTTAATTTACTATAAACCTCAGTGTGCAGTTTAGTGATTTACTTTTCACTGATAAGCGTCCAAGCTGCTGGAAAGAAGGGGGGATGTCTCTGAGGAGGCTGATTGACTGGTGAAGTCTCTTTCCTGGTATCTTTTGGATGAGGTAGGAAGGCATGATGGATGCCACTCAAAAAGTGAGTACCAATGGCTCTTTATTCCATCTGTTTCAGGAACTGCCTTTAATTTCTCGACTGGAATGCCTGTAGCTTGGGCTACCTCTCCTGGTCTGACAGCTACCAGCAGGATTTGCTGCCACATCCTGTGGGCTGTGCTGAGCATGCAGAGCAGCTTTGTAAACTGATACTGAAGGTTTGACAATATACAAGTAGGTACCACGTACTGAGCACTGCTTATCTACTTTGCTGTCACAGTTATCATAGTTGGTGCTCAAAATTAAAAAGCAGCTCAGAATTTGTTCTATCTGCTGAAATAATGCATTCAGGTCCAAGCCTACAAACACATCACTGATGCTTAAAAATTAACGTAAATTAATGTTCTGTGTCTTGACAGAACTGGGTCATAACTGTAAAAAGAGAAAAACAAAGACAAACAAACCGAAAACCACAAAACCAAGAGCAACTACTTTGGTCTTTTTACAAAATGACCTCATTTTACGGATTCCTTTTATTCTCAGTCATAAATTCCAAAATTACTCAAATTTCTCTTAGCAGAGACTTCAGGAACCTCAGCTAAGGAAATGTAGCCAGCATTTAGCAATTTTAAAGCAGACGCAGCTTTCTGCTTACAATGCAATGTCCTGATGAACATACAGCTTCTGAAAGAGAAAATATTACAGAAAAAAGACAAAGCGTAAGTGTCAGCATAAAACAATGCCATGCTTTGAGGTAAAACCCCAAGAACTCTTGGTGGCAGCTGTTACAGCTGCAGACCCTGAAGTCCTGTGTGATGTCCTTAGACTGACGATTTAAAGAAGCATCAGAAATTCATTTAAAAGCTGGTGAAAAGTGTCAGTAGATGAATTATAGTTATCTATTGAAAAACATGGAAACGCCAGTTCAAATCCTTTTAGCCAAGTCCATATATTATTAAACTTTCAGCTGCATGGACAAATACCTCTCAAAGAAACCACTTGCCAGCAAAGTATGCCTTTAATTAAGTCCTTTTTAAGATGTGAAAATATAATCCCTAGTTTACTGGGTACGTAATTCTCCCCCAACAGTTTGTGCTCCAAGAAGAAAAAAAATGTGGAGGATATAAAAAATAAACAGTACTGGGGACCCTTTATTGTGAATACCACAAAAAAATTTAAAGAGTGTTTTTAAAGAGTTAGTCCAGGTATACTGTACCAAATTAAATCCTTCCTTATTTGCAGACATTAATTTTTGCCTACAATAGTTTGTAACAGTTTCCTCTAACATAACCAGGTGAATGAATGGACAGATTTTAAATGCTTTATTGCTTACAAGTTTTGAAGTAAATATCTGTTAAAAGAACAAAACCCCAATTTTTATCATGAGAAGTTTTAGTTACTTTCTCTAGGGGGCTATTTCTTTATTTATTTTCCAAAAATAACTCTGCTCATTATATTTGGTAATCTCTAAAAAATTAATACCTAATATATATGCAATACTATTTCTGAGCCTCATCATGTTGCACAAGTTTTCATGCTTGTACACTACTTCTTTTCCTGTGCAAATGTTAGGCAATTATATCATCCCATTAACAGTCTGAAATCCTTTGAATCTCTGAAGTTTTGATTTCCCTGTTAAAACTTTCAGGAGAGATCACAAGACAGAATAAAGCTTGATATTTATTAATACATATATATATACATACATACATACATATATATATGTATATATATATACATTAAAGATTACTTCCTGAATGTAACAAATATAAAAAGTTATCAGTGTTTACAAATTGTCAAAAATGTCCAAAGTACAAAAGGATACAGTACATCAGTTATATGGAAGTGATTGTACTCCTGGCACTGAAACCATCATAATACTGTGGGCATGCACAATATACACCAGAAAAACTCATGCAATAACCAGAACAAATAAGGAAGTGAGACAATTTGCTGCCTTCTTTGATTACAAATTCATTGCTTCTGTTAGTTTTCTTTCCTCAGGAATACCATTTACCTGCAAAGAGATGAGAATTTGTATAGTCCATCAGTGGCACGTGGTGCTTCAGCACTACTGAACTGTCAACAATGAGCACAGCACATAAATAGCATTTATTATTCCTTCATCAATAACCACGTTGCAGAAACACAAGTAGAACCTGAATCAAAAAATGACATATACACAACAAAACATTCTTCTGGGAAGGGAGAGGGCTGGGAAAAGATTGTTCAACTGGGAATTTATCTTTCCTATTTGGGATCTAACAGACTTCATAGGGAGCCTGAGGCACAAAACAGAAAAGGTGGCACATGGTGCACATGCAATATTTAGTCTTTTAGATTATAGGAATACTTTTATATTATAGGAATAAGCTTTTTCATCCAAACACCTTAAACGGTCCTTGTGAATTCTGCCTATTGACAGAGAGACAATTATAAAACCTAATCTATCTGTTCATATTGGAGACCAGTAGCAATTTTCATCACTGTAATAAACATTAGATTGGAGTGGTCACCTCTCGAACAATTCTTTCCCAATTACATTTTAATTTTCTGAAATAGTCAAGTATTATGTCAGGTATTAAGTCTGCCTTTTTATATAAGGTTAAAATAAAACTATTCCTTACTAGGGATTCAGATAGTTCCTGAAGTAGACAACAGTTATTACCCATGGTGTGATCTTGAAAGTACTAAATATGGTCTACTGAAGATTTAAAATAGAAATTTCTTATTCACAGCTGTGACTGATAGTATGTTAAATTCCCTGAGTATATTGCTGTTAGTTTCCTATAGGAAAGGAAGAAAATTTAACAATTAATGTCTCAATCTATAGGTTTTTTGGCCTTAGGTGTTCTAGTTCTCTAAATTTCTTACTTGAACAGATCAACAAAATCAATTGCTAGGTTTGTAGTCATACTACTAAAAAACTCTTAGTAGTGCCTGAATTTTAAATCATAACTTTCTAAAATTCCAACATTCTGGCAACAGGAGTTATGGATGTCCTTTCAGAAAAGCTGCAAAAGGCACACGCCATCATGTCAGGGAAGTGCTTGCAGGGTCACTTGCACATCGAGCTACAAAGCAAGGTGTCATTATAAAGCAAGGGAAGAGGAGGAAACGTCCTCTGTCCCAAATTCATTCCACCACCCACCCCCCTGGATTTCTGAGAGCTTTTCACAGGCAGCATCTGTGATGAATATGAAAGACAGTTGTATTCTACAGAAATAATGTACTGCAGAAAATACAGACTACAGAAGAGAATTTTTAAAATCTAATTTTAGGGCAGTTTTTCAGTGCTACTCAAAAGTGACAGATCTGTGCTGGCTTGTATTTCGTACCTTTGCAAAAATGCCTCACTGCTGTCACTGTACAGTATTACCAGGTGATGTTGCATCTTATTTGATGCAAGACAGACTGGAATTCTTGAAACAGTCATAGCAGAAGAGCAGCACTGTGTGACACTTTTATTCTGCCTTCTAAACAGTGTGAGTGAGAGCTGTACTAAATGTCAACCCAAATGAGTGCTGGAGGCTCTGGGTCAAGGCTTTGACTGCCAGGGTCATCAACCATTTCCAGCAAAACTACCAGAACTGCTATCAGACTTTTTATACCTCTGTTTTTAATTTCCACATAGCAAAACCCACATGGAGAGAAACATCTATTATATACTTGCCTCAAATCTTTGAAATGTTGTCATACGAAATTCTCCTTTAATCCCGGAAAGCAGTAATGAAGAAGAAGGATTTTCAATGAAAAGAAAGTGTTGCTTACGTGACTCCTAATTCAAAACAAATCTTCTGTTTGGAGCTGTAGTTCCCATATTATGTTCAAAACATATGTATCTCTCTAGAGTTTTGATTTTGATACCTCTTTGAATATTTAAAAATTACACTTGGCCTCTACTTTTTCCCTGTGTGGTCCTTACCCCCTCTCACATGGCTGTGGCTGTAGGTTTTTCTCAAACCTGAGATGCTAAGAAGAGAGGACAGTCAGCCTTAGTCTGGTGGGTCATGCCTGACCTCAGTCAGTACACGAGCATTTCTGAGAATGATACAAAAGTGATGACTACAACAGGAAACCTGAAGTATGGATGTGCCTCACCACAGATTCCCCAGTATCAACACTTTGTCTAGTAACTGCAATAAAGTGCTCCTTCTTCAAAGCTTAACTAATATTGGTGGGAATTAGAAATTTACATTTCTCAAGTGTCCAAACCATGGACAAATCCAAACCATGTAACTGCATTTGGGAATTTGGCTGTAGCTTCATGTAACAAAAAAAATTTTATATGAGGTTCTAAGTTAGCTGAACCAAATTCCAGCCTCTCATGCAGAATCCTATCCCATTTCTTCCTTGTTTAATCAATCCCATGCCAAAATTTTCACTGATGTATCAAAAAAAAAATTCTAGAATAACAATTCTGTAATACTTTATTCTATTTGAAAATTATTTCCACTGTCCACAGACTGTATACATTTTGATTAGTGTTTTCTCCACACTGGTCACTTAATAATTACAGTATTTTCTGAGTACTGACCTGCACTCTGCTGCTGTGGAATCTGAGTCTGATGTGGCAGGTTCCTATAAAAAACCATTTAATATCTTTAATTCTTCCATACAAAGTCTGAAGTGTATTATGATGGATGCTCAGTATTTACACTTCAATTTTTTTTTGCTTAGGAAGCAATATTTTATTTTCACTATGCAAATACAGATGTCCAAAGGTTAGCCATGACCATGAAATAAAAACAATTAGTGCTAAAGTAGTTCTTATTATTTCACTTGTCAGCTGCGATCAAAGGCTCAGACTTGGAGAAAACCAGAGTCACCATGGGTTTCTGAAGTTCAGCAAAGTCTGGTTTCTGTAAGTGAATCTTCCATATTTCCTGAACACAGCAAAGGTGACAGTGTTTGCAACATAGTTATTGGCTGTGGAATTAATAGTCAGTCACTTCTATTTGTCAGACCAGTTCACTTATCAAGGCAAAGTTGCATTTCTGTGCCCTGCTTAAGTGTCTGTTTTAACAGCTACCAAATAGAGGTGTTTTTACAGAAAGGAATTAAGGGTTACAGTGTAGGTGAAGCAGATAAATACCCTATGTACAACTCAAGAAAGCTTTTGGTACAGGATTTGGCACCCCAGTCATAAAAACTGCTATTCTGAATAGAGAAGCAGCTGTAAAAGATGGAGCAGAGCACTTTGCAGCACTTGTACAAGGAATAATTTATACAGCTGTCCTTTCTGGAGAATTTAGCTTCTGGGACAGGGAGAAGAAAACACTCCTGCAGCATGGATCTACATTGTGAAGCGAATTTAGGACAAGCATGTGTAAATTAGGGCTGACTTAGAGCTGGCACAGGCCATGCAGGCCTGCCAGCAGAGGCACCAAGTAGAGCTGGTGTTACAGCACAGCACTGAAAAACAAGCCACTTCTGAGACCACTGACTCACACCTGCATAACCCCTCAACCAAACCTTTCCAGAAATGCCTCTTTGCTACAGCTCTATGGAGTTATCTGAATTAGAACATGTGCAAGCATTGGTCTACCTCACTAATTTCACTAAGTTACTGATAAATGAGCTCTAAGGAACAGGAATTAATTATTTTTCTGTTTTCTGTCTTGGAAAGAGAGTGGCAACAACGGAAACGGGAGAGAGCTGTGAGCATTCTTCTTGGCAAGCCTGAATTTATTATCTGTGTAATGTAGTACGTTCTTCTGTTCAATGTCAACGTTTCAAACACAAACCACGTGTGACAGGTACATGACTAACCACTTACGAAGTCTGGATTTTCTGGTACAAAACTACCACAAATTTGGCGGTTAGTTTTACACCAGAACCCCGAAGATATGGTTCCAGAGACAGGGTGTCTAAAATAGAACAGTTTTAATTGAATCCTCTGTCAAAAATAGTTTTTCTCCAAAACATGCAGAAATCTAAGTGTTCCATGCCAAGCCTCTTGCAAGCCTGCAGACTGAAAGCCAGCCATTTAATCTTATAACAGAAGGCCTTTCTTCCTGCTGGAAATGCAAACATCACAGCAATCTTGAACTGGAGAGTCATTACTGAATCCTCCCACAATGAACACATTTCGAAGCACAAGCACCGAAATCTACAGTGAGGACATGCAGCCCAGTGAGCACAAAGAGCCAGAACTGAGTGTGAGCACTTACTGCTGCGTCTGCATCAGAGGCATGCTGGTGTTGTCGTAGCTGTCCGTGTGCAGGGGCGGGACGATCTCGCCCGTCACGGGGTGGAACACGGGCAGCGTGGAGAGCGGCCACGCGATCTCTCTGTTCTTGGACATGTCACGGAGCTCTTTGGTTGATTTCTGTATAGCACTGTGGTGCACCAACTGGATGCTGCGTCAGAAGGAAAGAAAATAGTGAATACAGACTTTAAGTGCTTTATCAAAACAGAGAGAAGTTTGCAATTATTATTAAAGCACGAGGACTTCAATGACTGCTACAGACTACAGTGCAACAATTACAACCTTCACATAGTTAAATTAATCAATATTTACTTAATTTTTTAGGCAGCAATTATTCCATTAGATTTTTCTGTCTGAATGGATATTTTTCATAGGATTCAAGACTGTGCAGTTTGTGGCTGATGTTCCATTTATTTGCTGTAGTTAAAGTTTTAGTTAACTCCTGTGGTAGATTCATAAAAGCTTGGAAATTAATTTTAAAACACTCCATACTATAGGCACTGGATACCTTCCAGGATATTTCTTCTCCTGTTCACTGCCTTTAAGAGACAGATTGGAAAGTCCAATAACCAGGAGTATTAATTGCATATTAACATATTTATTCTAACAGCACTATTTTATTTTGAATTACAGTCTTTATTTTCAAACCCTTTTTATTCTGGTCTTCTCTCCTTGCCAAGACTCTGATTTAAAAGCAGCTTTCACATTTATGAATTAAACCATGAATTAGAGAGAATGAAAGAAGATTATGACACATATGTATGAAGCATGACGAGCTACTGGGAATGAAAATTAAATGGTAAAAGAAAAATAACAGGAAAGAAGACACTTACTCTGGTGTTTGCATGTTTCTCTTTTCCCTAAAAACAAAACAAAATTTATGAATTAAATAATAGCATTGATAGTTGGAACATTAATCTATCTGATGATGAAAACAGTACATGATGTAGAAATGCTGACAAGGTTATTGCTAAACGCAACTTGGCAGCATTTGCGACGGGGTTTATGGTGAGGCCTTGATGAACGCACGTAGAGAGATGTGATAGTGGTGACAGACACACACAGACACACACACAGGGAAATGAAAAATGCAGGTTAAAGAACAAGCTTCTGGCTAAAAGAAATTCTGTGACAAAATGAAATTGTAGTTTGTGTAAGAAATGGCAGAAACCACGTTACTTGCTGCTTTCCTTTTATGTGTTTTTCCTTGATAATATGTCTAAATTCAGTTAATCTCCTCAACCAGGTTTATGTTTTGAAAGTTAGCATTTTAGAAATTACTTAAGATTCTCCTGAACCAATGATGCTTTATTAGTATTTTATTTGCTGGAGGCATTTTGGAGAGCTGTGCATATGTGGAGATTTTGGGGAGTTTTGTGCATATGTTGAGTATTTTAACCCTTTCTAGAACAACTAGAGGCCCTACATCCACTTGCTTGGAAAGTAGCACATGTGCTTAAGTGTAAAATAGTTCAGTATTATAAGCAGATACCTTTTGGCCTGTTTTAAATGTTTATAATGAACTGAATGGAGATATTCTAACAAATAACCTTCTATGCATTATAATCTTAGAAAAACCAAGAGTTACTTATTAGCATGTTCAAGTACTCACACTCCTTCCCGTCGGCAGCACATGATATAGGCAAGTATTAGAAAAAGCACCAGTGCTATTGCCGAGGGCACTGCCAGAGTAATTAGGAAATCCGAGTAATAGTCTCTGCTTTTCAGTGTATCAGAAGGTGGCTTGTATTCTCCACCATCAGGTAATATTCCCTCTCCACGAATCACTTCCTGAAAGGTGGAAACTTGTTTTGTATTGTCAACCTAATACCCAGGAAAAAAAAAGAAGAAAAAAAGACTATTAAATAACAAAGTAACATAATGTAAAAACAGGCAGGTTTTTAACTAACCATAACATATAAAAAGATCCATGTTACACATTTTACAAATTCTATACAATTTAATCCAACCACTTTTTTTTCAGTAATAGAAGCTTACATTTCATGAAGCTTCTGATCAGTGTGATAAGTAATGTTATAATATTACTACTCTCTTTTGTGCCTAGCAGAGATACCATGTCTTTTACAGATTAATTTTAGGCATATCTCACATAAACAGTATTTGAGTACAGATTTGGTAAACATCTCTAGTGCAAACTAATTAACTGATTCTGATTTCTTTTTTATTAATTAATCCATTTCTTACTAGTCTTCCTAAATGGCAATACTGTCCTCTATTGTATAAAGAAATGAAGAGTCATATACCTACAATGTCCTTCCTCCTCCTTCTCCTTCATATCACACTTTACATCCAGTGCTCCAAAAATCAAGAGCCATCAACTGAGCTGCAAAGGACAGCTCATTGTCTCCCTCACACAAATTCAATTAGCCTCCACAATTTTTGTGTGTGTTTGTCTGTATCCTATGATCCTAGAAATACAAACCTGTTTTGCTGCTAATTTTCCTATTGCTCTTGACTGCCATTCCCAGAAGACTTAATTTTCTGCAACCTTTGTTTTGTTATCCTCAGTTAGATGTTACTGTCAAATTTTATCAGTGCTAGCTTTAAGATCATAAATCTCCATATCATTAATACAAATAAAATATATTTGGTTACATGCTTGACCTTTAATATGACTTGTTATTAAGAAATCTTGCAAATGACAGTCACTTCTTTATCACTTACACTTGAAGTAATAAAGTGCTGTATTACAGCTTAGGCAATGGGCAAAGGGATTTTCATGAAATTCCAGGAATCCTGCTGAGCCTCAAGTGTGTGCATGCGCACACACACACACACACAGGTAAGTGTTTGTTTAACAGAAATTGATGCGCTCTCTGCTCATTCCAGAGTATCCTCTGTGTTAGGTACACTGGTTTCCACCTGGCTGCTTAGCTGAATCTCAGACCCTAACAATGCACAAAAAATATGTACTTACTGATGTGACTGACAGAGGTCCATACACAGCGTGAGAACACTCTGTCAGAGAGCACCTTCAAGTTGAGCATTGCCCATCCTTGCAGAATGTGGGACCCCCCAAGCTTACATCCACTCTTTATTTGGGTGCTAACTGCCAACACTACCTCATAAACAGTGTGAGGATGAGGATATGATGGCTCTATTTTCTATCACTTGTTTAAATTGTGGATATGGGAAACAGAGCTCAACTCCCTCCCAGCCCATAGATCTGGGGAGAATTCCTGTCTCTCAGCTTGCCTTGTGAAAAGCAGACTGTGATTAGATAGGGAAGCTTGGCTCCCTTTTCCCTTTGATGCCAGCAGAAATGCTGCTGGCAACAGTAAACACCCCTAAGACAGTTTAAATTCAGTTCCTGTGGCACACGGCCAAAACAAGCGCTGAATTCCAGAAGGTTGTGTTATAGCTGCTGCAGAAAATAACACTTCTCTGAAAGCCTGTTCCTGTTGCACATCCCAGGGTGATCTCTGCTCTTCTCAAACCAGCATGACAATGCTGCTTCATGATTAGTTTATGAGCCACTGACACTATCAGGCATTTTTCTTCTGAAGAAGTACTCCTAACCAGCTGCTTTTCCTTCTGCAATGGGCACAGCTGACTCTTCTTGCATTAGTGCACTATCCCTCTGCTGCTGCTTTTAAAATTCATCCTGTTTTCCAAGACTGTTTCTGCAATTTCTCAAGACCTTTCTGTCCTTCAATGCACCTGCAGATCCTTTCACTTTCATGGGAACTACAAATTTAATTTAATAAGCACATTCCATCATCCAGCTATTAATGACAAATAGCCAGGAATTATTATTAATTCTGCTATGATTATGGCTACCAACCAGCTCTCCACTATTTCCTGCTTCATCCTAGGCCATGTTCCTGAGCTTGCTTGTGTGACCATATCAAAAAACCTTACCAAGAAGGAATGACATTTGCTGCTCCACCTTTCTTCCTTGTAGAAGGAAATGGAAGACTTGACATAGTTTATGAGCCAAAGACCAGCTGCCTTCTGCTATTTTTCAGATCCTGGTAAGTATTACTGTATACAGTTGGGCCTTTTAAAATTTCTGAACAGAAAGCCAATAAAAAGCAAATAATCTGGGTATTCTTTTGAAAGAAGTATTTTCCAACCTTCTAGAACCTTTCCTAATTTATAGTGTATAGGTAGAAAAGACTGGAAGTTATCCTATCAACTTTGTGTATGAATACCTTTCCTTATACTCAATAAGTTTTTTCCATCCAGTGTTTGATATCTCCCTTTCGGCTTCCTCCTGGGCTGTGTCTGAAGCAGTTCAACAACCATCTAAGTTTATTTTATATACCTTCACCATCATTGTTCAGATTATCTGCAACATTCTCTTCCAATACTGTATTATTTCTTGATTTTCCTTACAGGAACTAAAAAAAAAACAACCTTAAAAAGCCTCTCTGGGAATTATTCTCCTTTTATGCCAAATAGTCTAGTGTTTGGTTACCTTTTTTCTTGCATTTGACTGAGAAGAATGTTCCTATTTATTATCTAAGCAGTCAACATTACTTTCATTCCTTTTTCTATTTAATTTTTAACATAAAATATGTTTTAGACAATTTTCAGAAACAGTTTTTTAACAGCATAGTATTAATTGGTCAGTGTAGAATCAGAATCTGAGAAAACATGTATGTACACACACACTTTTTAAAGAAGCAGCATCAGCATTCTGAATTAATGAACTACACCTCTCATTACTTTTACTTTTTTAAGTCCTGGAGTTCTCTGACCATTTATAGAATTCACTGCTAGTGAGAAAAAATACAGTGGTTTCACTGGGGCTCAACTCTAACAGAATTTAGCCTAAATATCAAAATCCTTTCACAATCTTAAGAGTGTCTGCTAGGTGGAAAAAAATACCAGTCACAATAAAATGGAATTGGCAACGTTGTCTGACAAGATTGGCAAAACTCTTACCTGTACTTCTACAAGCATCACTTTTATGCAATAATAAAATAACTCACCAGAGAGATTTTACACCAGTCAATATGGAATTGAGTACGAAATTTTTTATCACAGGTTATTACAGGCTCCATTTCTTGACTGCACCTCAGCTGATTTTGTGGGTTTTCCACTTCTCGTAAACACGAAGAGAAAGGAACATCTGCCCCAACCATCACATACACACTGCAGAAAGAGATGAGGGACAGACCAGCAGGATGTCTCACAAATCCCCAGAGAACAATGGTGTACTCTTCCAAATATTATTGCTCATGCAGCTGTTATTTAAAGATTGAAATTACTTTTTAAAATAATTTTCCTTCATAGTATACTTTTATCTCTTTAAGCATACCAGTAACAGACTGAAATCAAAACAACTTTCCTAGCTGCTTATTGCAACATATTCTGGTTTGCTTGTTAATGTAAATGTTTCAATACCATCAGTTGTGCCAATTTCTATGAAGTCAAAGAGCTCCAATTGTGGCTTCCTCATGTAAGTAAATCAGCACTATATTTGAAAATTGTACTAAAATAGCATCATTTTAAGGAAATCTTTAATCTTATTCATCATAGATTTTTTTTAGAGTTTCTTCCCATGCTTTCAAAATAAACTCACAATGACTTGTTATTGTTAAACCTAATACAGATATGAACATGCTAACCCGCAGCTGCTGCTGAAAGATTCCATACTGTAGCTATGCATGGCTATCTGCTTCAGAATACTGAAAGCTGAAGGTAAACCTAATACTTGATTTAGCATTACCATACATAAAATAAGAGCTACTGCACTGATTGTATTACTCATTGTCATATTTAGGTATATGGAATGCTGCTGTAAAATACAGGCTACTGCACCAGGTTATAATGTACCAATGGATTCTGAAACAGAAATTAGGTCCCAGTTGCCACTTTTTACAGTAGGGATAATCTAACTAAACATTTGAAGTGTAGACATTTGTATCAGTGACTCTGCTATTACTCTGGCTAATACAGAAGTCACTTTACTCCTTTAAATATGCTCAAAAACTTCAGAGACACAAAAGCATTCTGAAAAAGCCAGAATTTTCTGAACACATCTCATATTTTGAACCTTCATCCCTTTCTTAGATACTATTTGACTCCAAAATATCTGAAATTATCTAAAAATACCTAGGCATCTTCACTTTCACCAGGGAAAAGCACTGTCAGAACCATATTTGAAAAAACGTAATCCTCACTAGTTTCCCATTAAATACTGTTCAGAACAGTATTTATGGTTACAAATCACAACTGGAACCAGTCCATTCCAGCAGTTTGCACTCAATAACCTGAGCTCCCCAGACACCTTACAACTTTCAGAAGAAAGTCAACAGTGCTCTTGAATCACATAACTAACTCACTTAGTGAGAACAGCTAAAAAATACACTCTTACATGCAAACTGCTGTCAGAAATTGAAGTGTCTCTGCTCTGTCATAACTTGCTTCAAAATTTTGAGTTTAATGAATTGGGAATGATTAGAAACTTGAAAAGCATGCTGCCAAGTGACTGCTCAGATGTAAAACTGGGATTACAAAAAAATCCATATTTACTACCAACTTATTTCTAGTTAATGGAATTTATTAGTAGTCCTTAGAGTATTACCCCCATATATAGGAACTGTGCCCTGTTGTTGTGCTATCTGACACACAGTTCTGGGGCTCAGAACATGAGTAAACTTTTCACATCTAATTCCAAAACATAACACAGTAATTGCAAAGTATCTAGAAAACTAGAAAAAACATTAGGCTTCTGAGTAACAAAAAAAAAAAAAAAAAAAAGTGAAGCAAAAACATCATACTGACACATGCTTACCCCTCTTTCATGTCATTAATGGGAAGTGGAACTCTCCCTCCCCTGTCAAGGGCTGAAGTAATGTTTATAGCATTCAAGCGTTCCGGCTGCCATACATTTTTCACTGCTCCGAGGAAGTCACCCAGGACTTCACTTGCCAACATTTCTTCTACATTCATATTCCTTATGAAGAATTCCGCTTGATATGGTAAAGGAAAATCTACTTGTGATGAAAAAGAGTGTTGCATTAAACAAAGGCTTCACAAATCCAAAAATAAAGATTCAAAATATCTGGAGTAATGATTAATGTAATACTATTTTAAGATTGATACAACTTTCCAAAAATCCTGTGTTTGAATTAGCTAATTTTGAACCTACTGTGATTATGTTAAATTCAACAGAGAGTACCATTAGCTGCTACTTGAGCTGAAAACCTTCAGTTATTTATAAAACAACAGAGAAGAAGACTAGAGGGAAAGAGTCTCAGTTGCTAATACTTCATTAAACAGATATAATTACATTCATGCTAATTTGGGGGTCAAAACCAATCTGCATCAACAATGGATTCCAACTTGTGACACTCCAGAATGCAAATGTGATAAAGAGAACTAATTTTAAGGTCCAAATGTCCATATATGCCATAACCTGTTATTTTCTGACTCTGCCTACCCAATTGTTCATTGCATAAGGTACACAAAGAACTAAGGAAATTAAACACCATGCAGAAAGAGAGGGAAATCCTTCAGGTAAGGTCCCTTTGAAAAGCCAAGGGAAATTTCGAATAAGAAGCAGTTTAATGAAAAACAAAGATGCAAACATTTTACTGTGAGTGAAAAAAAAACAGTCCTGAATGACAGAAATAATCTGGATTAAAAAATCAAAACTAATTAAAGCAGGAAAAATTCTCTTACTTCTCCCCTGTGCCTCTGTGTTTAGTTTGAACACCAGACAACTATTTTACAGTATTTATCTTCAAAAGCAGGAGCCCATAAGAGGGTTTTGCTGATTCAGTTAAAAATACAACCAGCTATATTCTGTACATACCTTCTGCTGACATTATATTAATGATCAAATTGTGTCTCGCTGTTTCAAAGGTACGCCTGTTATATGCAGTGATCTAGAGTGAAAAAGATTACAAAACAATGCAAAAATAAAAATTATATAAATGAAACATCAGTGAAAGTTAAATTGATAACTTAGAAAAACTTATCTGTTTTTAAGTACTTTGCCTCCTTATTTTGAAACCTATGAAAATTCATTAACTAATATAAAATTTGAAAGGTAAGGTCAATTTATTTAATGCAGTACTACCTTCAAGCCAGGATATTGGAATTTTCTTGACCAGTCTAGAGCCAAATAAAAATAAAATTAATGAATATGTGAAAATAATATATTTTGGTCCTGATAGAAGCATTCTGCCATACATGTGTATTCTTTCTCTTCTGTTATCTTTAAGAACCACCATAAGGACAGACTGATTCTCATGCAGCCTCCAATCCCCACCTCCATGAATACTGAGATCTAAATTCATCGATAGCTCCTAAGAAATAAACTACATGGAGAGGTTTTTTGAAGGAAAAAGTGTTGTGATGCCAGGAATTCTCATCTTTGGAACTGCTATTTAGTTTTAGCTCTGGCCCCAGTGAATTTTCACTTCATGAATGAATTCAAAATAATGCTCCAACACAAGCAGTTTTTTTTTAAAATGCTGGAATCTGTAAATGTATGGGAAGTGAAAACTAGAAGGCAGATGCAACATTTGTGACTCTAATCTTTTGAAACATAAACCTTCATGAATAAAATATGCAAGGATACTAATCTAAAAGTTAAAATATCTAGGATACCTGAAATGCATGCAAGTAGTTACTTCTCAGTGGTGACTGTACTCCAAGGCAGTACTACAATTAAGTGATCATTCATAACAAATACAGAACAAGGCTGGATTATCAGTATAATTATGTATTATCTTCTCTACCTTTTTTATCCCTGCAAGTTGATAAATCTTTCATAAAATAAACTGAAAAAAACTAAATTTCTTTCTAATTTTAGACTTCAGTTCACTCATTCCAAGAGCAAAGGAGAGCCAGAGGAGTGACAACAGTGACAGAACTATGTTGCTTCTCAGCAAACAGAGCCACAAACTCACTGTGACACTGACTATTAAATAAATAAAAGTAGCAGATGCTGCCCTTCTTTTAAAGGATTTGAATGAAAAGGAAAAATGCTGTGGAGTATCTACTGCAGGTTTGTTTAAGTGGAGAGGGAAAAGCTTACCCAACACAATCAGATCTCATTTAAAATTACAATTTCATTATAAAATTAACAGAAAATAAATTTGAGATTTCTCTAGTCCTAATTCTGCTAATTTTTCAAAGGGTTTCTTTAACAGCAGTTGAACCACTAGTACCCAGAAAATCAAACCCCGTGTCATATAAGCTCTGTACAGGAGCAGGGCAGCACCCACTGTGAGCCTTCACTCCAGCAGTGGGAGCTGCCAGCACAGCCCACCCACCACAGGAAGGCATGGCAGAGATTGCCTCTGTCCTGAATATTCATTCAGACACAAACTGTCTTTGCACAGCTTTCAAAGGAGCTTGAGCTCAAGAATGTCACCTGCTCTACTGCAGTGCTATGCATAATGCTAGGCTCTCCTAATCATGAGGTGTCCTCCAGTTAAGAGAGCTCACCATGATATCCCCTTAGGATTTGTAACATGAGGGAGATTATATTCAGGCCAGGAATGTGCCATCACTCCTCTCAGAGGGCACTAGGAAGAGGATCAAATGCCATCTGCCCGCCTCACACACCACAAATTAATTTGAAAGCCACATCTAAGACTGGCACTGCAAGGAATTAATTTGTACATTAGGCAAGATTTACTTCAAATATAGCTTGGGGTCATGCTAATGGAGATCTAGATATAGATCCTAGAATCTAAAAGCACATGCCATTTAAAAACTGGCAATTTCAAATAATGGTTTCCTCTAAATAAAACTTAGCAAAGCCTGCAAGAACTTCTGCACATCATCAATTCTCAGATGGTATTAGTCCTGCTGAAATCAAAACAGAATCATGAGTACAAAATTAAAAATGGGTGAAACTATCTTCAGTGTAACTTAACATTCAGAGCTATCATTCTTGAGGAAGAAAAATTATATCAAATGCAATTTAGAAAAAAAAATACTAATCAAGGGTTTAAGACAAATATACTGCTGAAGCAGCAAAATGGCTGGAGCAAGTTAATGTGCAGATTTCATAACACTGTGAACCACACAGTGCCTGCACTCAGTCTGCTGTCTGTGAAATGCATGGTAGAAAATATTGTCCCTTTTCCCTTTTGAATTGCTGCTCAATGCATAATTAGTGCTTTAAAATATTTGAATAGCCAACTCTCAAAAATACAGTTTTGTCATTGTTACACTCATATGAATTAAATTAATCAAAGTGCTACCTAAAATAAAACCTATCAATAAACATGAATAATGAACAGGGGGATATTTGATGAAAAATAAGTCAAAAAAACCCCAAACGAATCAAACCAAAAACCCCAAACAAACAAAACAAACAAGCAAAAAAACCCCACAACTGCTTATTGACTGAACACTTTCATCTAGTGGGAGAAAGTCTGACCCATATTTAGGTTGAATGTTACAAAGTTATGATTAAGTTATTCTTCAGGTACAGTTGCTTACAAAGTTTTGGTTTGTTTTTTTTTTCTCTGTATTTTGAATAAAACTTCAATATGAAATAGTAATTAGCTATTCAAAAGGGGGAAATTGTTGACAGTTCTGAACCTTACACTAAACCAAAATACCTATTTTTGAACTTTTGAAAGCAAATACCTCAATGATGGTTGGCTTGCCCACATTTTCTACAGTTGGTGAGCCATACAGCACTCCATCACTGTACGGTGTCCTTTGTATATAGCGCAGCCATCCAGGTCTGTCAGGGTAACCCATTAAATTGGTATTAAACGTTATAGGATCATTACTTATTTCACCTAGATAAGAGAAATTATATTAGAATATTAACAAGAAAATGTTAAATTCTTTGATTTTAATTTTTCAGCTAGGAAGTCATATTCTGTTTTCACTTATTTTCTGAATCTTTCCAAGAAGAAAAATTCAATTAAAATTTACTAACCTTTACCATATCAGAAATAAATGAACTATTACTTAGCACTTCTAGGAATTAAGAAATTCATATCTGGAAAGTGTAACCAACTGCAGACATAATGTGCAGGTACTTCCTAGAGTTTTAGCTAACTGAATGCTTATATTCAGTAACTAGTGGGTCTGGTTTTTAGAGCTGAGTTCCACCTCAAATTGAAGCATCTAACCTCCTTACAGACAAAAAAAAAAAAAAAAAAAAAAAAAAAAAAAAAAAAAAAAAAAAAAAAAAAAAGAAAGGTTTCAGTCCTTTAATTCCCCTTCCCAACTTACTTTTATTGATGGATCCAGGTACTCAATGTACTGTAAAGAGTACTCTGTAATCAATAAAGCCTGAAAGCTTCTGTTAGCATTAGGATATGCATAAAGGTCTTTGGCACCCACAGCCTGGCAATCATTTTAATTTAGAGAACAAATTAATTCAAAAAATGATCAGACATTCCTGTGAACTGGAGACACTGATGGCTACTAAATACAGTGGTCCAGGTGTAAAAACCCCTGAAGTCAAACCAGTACATTGGTTCTTGTGATTCTTATTGACACTCTTATAAATGTCTGGATTTTACTTCAGCTTATTTTAGCTTTTGTAAATGAGATCAGGCCTGAACACTACCAAATCTCACCACCAAGGCAGTGTCCAGCTGAGGCACAGAACACAAGTCAAATCCATTCTGAGCCTCTGCCCTACGCTCCAACTTGGCTTTGAGAGGGCAAGTGCATTATAGGACAGGTGATGAAAGGAGATACCAGCCAGGCTGGCCCAGAAAGCAGAAACTGAGCCCAGCGAAGAATGAACAGCTCTCATCTCCACCAGAGAGGGACAAAGAGACTGAGATGTTTTGCCCAAGGGTAACTAGTCTTCAGGTATCTATTTCCACATCTGGTTGAGTAAAATTAACCACAACCAGACCAAACCAGTATTTGGGTGTAACGCAACTTCCCTCACAATTCTCTCAGGATGTCCCAGTAATCTAATCTATTGCAGTCAGAATCACAGAATCCAGAATTACAGAATATTCCAAGTTGGAAGGGACCCACAGGGATCATGGAGCCCAACTTTTAAGTGAATAGCACATAAGCAGCTTGAACCCACAACCTGGAATTACTAGCACCCTGCTCTAAACAAATTTCCAGCACCACAAATGATTTGGGGAAAATTCTGAAGAGACCCGTAACACATTCTGCTTTGCCCTTCCTTCGTCAAGGTAGGCCATGGCAGTAATGCAGTTCAGCAGACAAATGGAAGAAGTACCATAACAACACCTGGCCTCACAGTGAATTTCTGACATAATCACAATTGTCTGTGGGAACAGCAATTTAAAAGGATCTGAAACCACATTCTTATTCCCTTGGAATCACATGAATGTCAAGAGGCTGCAGCTGTAAGACAATCCATTGTTAGCAAAATTTCCAAGCTTCTATTACCTATGTGCCATAACTGAGAGAAAACTGGAACAGAGGCAAACTTCACTCTGCCATTAACCATGGCATAAATGAAGACTCAGGTATCCATGTCAGGAAAAACACCCATTTTACAAAGAAATGAAATTTTAAAAACATTTGGTTTTACTCAAAATTTAACCAATGCTAACAGAAGCTTATTTTTTCCTTTAAAGTGAGTCTTAGTAACAGCACTCCCAAATAAATTCAAAAGTTTATTAATGAAACAGGATTTGATTATGTGTGCATTGTACATAGGTTTTTCCTATTTTCTTGTTATAGGAAATTAGTAATATTTATATAAGCTGGATACATTTATGCCTTTTCACTGTTGACTAGCATGTGTGGCTGAATGCTCTCTCTCTTCCCACCCCTACCAGACTGCTTACACATATTCCAACCTGTGGTGACCAGTCTTTTGCTTTAGTGTATGGCAAAGCCATCCTTAGGAAATCAGCTCCTTCTTTAAAGCCAATCTGCTTATTAACATTAAACTGTTCCTAAATATAGAAAAAGGCTGAAGCCAAAGGTCTATTTTTAAAAATGAAAGAAAACAGTATTATAAAGTCTCACATTTCATTTAATCCTCTATTTTGTCTTATATTTACTATATGCTTTTAAATTTCTCTCTCATATAGCCTGATGACCAGATAAACAGCATTTTAACAATTAATAAATTTCCACAATTTCATATTTAATGCAAAAGTGAAGAAACACTTAATATCAGATGTATATAATGGATTACTACACCTTCCCAAATTAAGTACATTTTTCACAATACACAATTATATGCATTTTTTCACAAACAACCACAAATTAGAATATTTTAAAAGTGTAGGGCTACACATTTTATTTCATTTGAAGATATTTCAACAGAAACTAAAACCTGTCTTGTTTATCTTATATGTTGAACCACAAGGTATGCTAAATAGACTTCAATTTTTTAATAACAATATTTTTTCTGTATCTGCATATAATATGGAAGATCTTAGCAACTCATACCAGGCTTTGGGTAAGGAGGAAATTCCCCCTTAAAGTACTCTCTCTCCAAAACATGAACAAACAGAACTCCAGCAGAAGGGTATACATTCCGATCAGAGTGCACCTTAGACAGAATTGTGTACACTGAAAAGCAGAAGGAGAGATAAGAGACAGAAAAAAGGCAAAAATGAGACATGCTCTAGGTAACTTCATGCAGTTCAACAGCAATGCGGGCATCTGGGAGAAGGAAAGCAACAAATATTAGGCACCTGTTAATAAGATTTTTTAAAAGGTTACATAGATTTAAGAACAGAACACAGAGCAAACCCTCTCTTTGCCCAACAGGATCCTTTCCAAGACTGCAATAAACAAAACTGCATATGTCAAGATTTCAACATTTGTATAAGCTCTTTATTTTTATTGCAATTTTAAAAAAAAATTAGGAAGGCTACAGTAGTTTTACAGTTGTTTTATTTTTAATATTATGTTAATAAAAGTCCACTAAATGAATTGTACAATCATGTTTTCCTGATATTTTACATAGAGAAAGCAACAGAGGAATACAGAGGAACCTTACCAATTGATGGTTCTCATTCCTCACTGAACAGAAATGACAGATTTCTCAGTTCTTGTGCAGAAAAGGACACACTTCACTTCAGCTGATTTCTATGAGTTCTTACAGCTAGACTTTCTCAGACCACCAGGGTAAAATACAACTCAAACTTTGGTTAGAGTGCTCTTTACTGAAGATGCTGGGCTTGTATTGAAGGATAAAACAAAAGGACAAGGGTATTTATAGGCCAGTCAGGTGAAACTGATTCCAGACCAAAAAAGTGAAGCCATGTTTTACAGGACTGAGAATCAAAAACTTAAAGAAAATTCAGATCAATCAGCATATGTAAAGCAATAAGGTGGTTTTTATTTAGTACAAAATTTGCTGACAAGGGCATAGCTTTTTTAGGTATAACACATTTGATGCAGAACTACATACACATTTTAATGAATTAGAAGAATGAAGAAATCATTACAATAAATTAGATGAATAAGAATACACTTTATCAACAAGTTTCAAAATATAAGTATAAACAGAGAATACTGATTTAATAGGTGCTTCTCAAGGTGTCTTAATAAGATTGATTGTAGCTTGTGTTACTAATTTTGTTACTACTGAACTTTAATTTAATGCCCTGAAAGAACTGATCATTGCTAATAGATTTTGTCAGTGAGATGAAGATTACAAAAGTAGTAGATAAAGATGGTAAGTCACAGACAACCACGCACATCTATCAGCCTTGCTTGCCAAACTGGAAGAAACTTCATGAGGAATCACATCTCCAAAAGCAAAATATAGGCCACACAGCATGGAGGTGCTGTCACTGGGAAGACAGACTCCAAAAGACACTTCAGAGACATTGTAACAAACTGATAGGAATAAACTTGTACATCCCAGAGGTGCTAATTTCAACCTTGGATCAATAAGCAGGACATATGTGAAATGTGGATAAAGCTCATGTAATTCTTCAATACTGGTGTAGTTTTTTAATCCTGGTACAATTTCTCCAGCCTGATAATTATACCAACTTTCTTACTTTCTTAATTATACCAACTTTCTTACTTAAGATCTGCTTAAAAAGGCACCATTAATTAGGCATTAATCACAGGCATTCCAGCCCTCGCACCACGTACTCTGAGTGGAATCTCTCTCACCTAATTTTAGATGCCTACAGAAACAACAGCCACCACTAAGTTAGTCAGGCTCCTTTTATAGTCAGTGGAGAAGAAACAGATGCTTCTAGGAGTTGATTTATTTAATTTCTCCTGTAAAGTTCAGATGAATCATGTCCTAGATTCCAGGCTACACTGGCTAGATCTCCACGGACTGCAGAGGCATCTGAGAGGAGCTGCAGACATCTGTAATGTAGACCTCCACATTTAGATACATACTCCCCACTCTTCAAGCTTAATGAATGTATAACTCTGGATATACCACTTATCACATTGCACAGCATTTGCTTTTCTGAAAACCACTTTTAGCACAATACTGAACAGAGCACCTTTCTAATCATTTTATCTTAGTGACAAAATTTAAATGATCCTGAAATTTGAATTGTTACAATTCTGTGTGGCTAATAAAACAGTTACAGTAATTTTCATTAGGTAGACTTACACACAGTAAGATCGTTACTTAAAATTAGTAAATTATTATCCAAAAAACCTCTGCCCTCAATTCTGTGAATGAGCCGTAAACAGCATAAGTTAACTAATTTCCTTTAAAATACCTTCATGAAAAGCTGAAAAGTAACATTAATAGAACAGAAGAGCTGACAAAAATATGTGTCTGGCTGAAGGTGGATTAAATACCTAGAAAAGATCATTTTTCCATTTCTGATGCTTTTCCTCTACAATGACAATCCATTTCAAAGAAGAAGAACAGTGAAAAAGAAATGTGCATTTTTTCTCAGTAAGTAATTCTTTCAGGAAGAAACAAGCATAATAGAATCAGCAGTTACTGAAAAAAAAAACCATATAATACTTGTTTTGTCTGCTATAGGAAACCTATTACAACCACTAAATGTCTGCCCATTCCTAGCAATGAGACATGCCCTGCTGCTGAAATAAGTATACCAGTAAGGATTTGATGCAGATATAAAACAATGATCTTGGTGGAAGTCTAGAAACATCTCTCAGAAGGAAAAATCCCAGAAACCTGTTCTTTCTTGTGACAAATGACAAACACATCATAATGACAGAAGTACGGTGATTAAAAACTCAGAAGTTCTTGCCCTTTTTGTCAGAGATGTCCCCCTTGTTTTCCCCCCCCAAAAGAAGTTTCTTCAAAACCAGAAGGAAATTGAGTCTTCAGTCTACTACAGCTACACTAACTTTTCAATAATGAAACAAGTGAAATGCTACTTTCTTCACAAGCTTTTAAAACCCATGATTATTTTCATGAGACTGAGACTGGAGATGAATGTGTAATCATCATCTTGGGTGATCTAGGGACAAAACTGAATATACTTAACAAATAGATACTAATCTAATACAGCAGACTGCCAGCTGTGAATTGTCTGCGCAAATTCCCTGGGGTAGATAAAAGTCTCAGGGACTGTGAAAAGCTTCTGTAGCACTAATCATGGGAAATTTAAAATCTTCATTACTTAGGATCACATCAGATCCCTGTTAGAATCAGCTACCTTGACAACACTGCTTTCCTCTTTCTTGTTTCCAAGAGGAAAGAAAGAAAGAGGACTTTCTCTAGATCCCAAGATCTCCTTATAGGTCTTGAATACAGGCACAGCCAGGAATTCAGACAGGACTTTATCAGCCTGCAGCACAGGGCCTGTCATCAGAAGAAGAAAACCCCCATCTCCAGAAATTTCAGAAGTTTCACCATGTTGTTTGCAGCCTGTAGTTGATGATCCTCAGGAAAGAATTCAGTTAGAAGTTTTTTGGTTCTTTCCCCTAGAAATTTCAATTGGTTCTCTTCCCACTGATATTTAGCAGATGAAGAACAATCCCAGCAATAACTTGATCTGGAGGCCAATCCAGACTGCCTGCCTAGATGAGCAATCAGTGCAAAGCTTCTTCTCAGCCAGTGTGTGCACTAGCTACAGTATTTGATGTGTACTTGCATGACAATAAAATAGTCTTTCTACGTTCACATGTGAGAAGACTTTTTAAAATTGTTACAGAGAAGTTATTGGATTAAGCAAACTGCAGAGGTATCTTGAAGCAACCAGCCATGATAAGAAAATGTGCAGTATTAGGAATAAACACAGCCATTATTTCAAGCAAAGCTACAGGAACAGGAAAAGTCAGGGAAGACTAACAAGAACACGCAGGTCTGTGAATATTTGAAGATTGAAGAAGTGTAAAGTTTTCCAAATTACTTACCTTAAAATAGCACCCTACTCCTAAAACAAGGACATGACTGGAAAAGCAAGAGTAATATTGAAAGCAGGTTTGCTTGAACCAACAGGGTATTTAAATTTACAACCTAAACTCACCATTCTTCTGAACAGCCTTTATTCTGCTGATAACATAACTGTGGGCTCGCTTAGTCGTCCAGTTAACAGTTCCATTATTGCCATCAGCAGAGCTTAGCAAAATAGCTTTTCACAATAAAACAAATGCAAGAAAAAAAATTAGTCAGATCAACAGACTGCCACAAACAATCTGATCAGATGGGAGCAGACACCTTCTACATCATGTTTTGGTTTTAGTCAAAATTTAGGAACCACAGATCAAAAAATAGAGGTGTTTGATATGACTATATAAATATATAATAATCTTTCTGACAATTATCTTTTTGACACCCATTTTTCTAAATAAGCTATGTTTACACTGAATACTTAAACCTCTGCAGACACTTCTGCTGACATAATTGTACTGATAACAAAGATGAAGAAGAGCATTCTCTAATAAATCTATCTGCACAGATAAAACCTCACATAGAGCAAAAATATATAAAGTAGCTTTCATTGGAGTGGTATATTTTGTTCAAACTAGGAAAATTAAAGTAAGCAAGCTTTGCTTTTATAATGATGCTTATATAAAGACACACAGGGCTGATTGCCTTGCAGGAATAACCAATAATCAATTTTGAAAAAAGAACCCATTAAAAATGGCTGCCTACATCCCACACAACCAGAACACAGCCTGAAATCAGCTGGATACATGCAGCTGAAGGTGGGAGTTTTAAATGCAGTGAGGAACAAATGATTACTGGAGACAGAAAGCAGCTGTGGAGCTGACAGAACGACTCCATCTCACCAGTAGCAGAGGTGCCTGAGAAAGCTCCCTCCTCACTTCCCACTTTTTGTTCCTGCTCTACTGTGATGAATAATAGGTGCACCAGCTGTGCAGTTACATGCCAGCTGAAAGTGCAGAGGGAAGGAACTGCAGTCAGATGCTAGGAAAGGGAAAGTGGCCATAATGAGTAGGTATTTTTGTTTTGAAATAGTTTGGGAGTAAGAACTCATGTCAAACCCTGGATCAAAGATGGTTTTGGACCAGCATCTTAATATCCTTGCAAAAACAGCAATACCAGAAACATCAAGGAGCAGTATTTGTGTACAGATACACCAGTTTGCAGGAAGACATGAACACTTATTGGAAAACATGCACAGTACATGAAAGGAGCCTAAACATCTGTGGAAACTTCTGACCTGTTACACCAAGCAGCTATTAAATTAGTGATAAGACATTCTTCAAACAGAACTCAGGAGGCCAAACAGATCTGGCTTAAGCAGTAATAAAGATACACCACACTCAATCTACGGATGTAAGACAGATATCTGTCTTACATCCGTAGATTGATAATTGTTGATAATTTACACAAAACATCTAAAATTGAATTAAGGATGAAGTGTAATTAAAAGTTGCATTTTTAATGCACTTTAAACTTTATTTATTTATTAAATTTAATAATTTGATTAATGCAATAATTACTATACCAACACAGTAACATTTCTAACAACTTTTGCCTTGCTGAACTGATCTGCATGTATTGCAAGTCTTAATATAATAACATCCTAGGGACTATAAAATTTGGTGCTGCATGGGACTTTGCGTAAATTTTAGTAATTCTTGAAAAACTCAAGAAATTCCTAAAAAGATCAAATAAAGTTGTTCCATTATTCTAACAGGATGAGCTGGGCAACCAGAGGCTTGTAATCTACAAACCAGTGCCGGTAACAGACAAAACAATTAATAAAAGATTAGATAACTGAACTATTAAATGGAGAATAGTATTAGAGTTGTCAAAATTATTATACTTATCACAGTCCTTATTTAATCCTTATTAAGGATTTAATGCATCTTTTTTGACACTTTTGGCGAGCCCACAAGTTTTTCCTGATAAAGACAGCAATACTGACATTACCCTTAGCTATATAGTCACTTAACACTTCAATTGAAAAAGCAGACACTAAATCATTTTAGCATATTTAGATGCAATTAAAAAGAAAGAAAGAAAAAAATAAAGACAAGTTCCACAATGTGTTTTTCCATATAAATGGTCAGTAAGTGTCTTTCATTTGGGTTCCAAGTTGTGCTAGGTTTGGCTGTGTGGACTGAAGAAGTTACCTGTCTACCTCTCCATGCTATGCTGCATTTCACAGGGCAACTGGAAAACCAACCAGTATGCCTGTTTTCACAGCCTAGTGTTTATAGTGTGATGTTTTCATACATATCACCACTGATTTGATTTCAAATGACAGATGTGAAAAGCAAGAGAATAGGGCTGCTAAAAAGTTCATTTGTTTTATGAGCTTTCTAGTGGGTCTCACAAAAGTTTTGGCATTAGCCTTATGTAACTGGGGTAGAGGGAAGAGAGGCAGGATAGAGATGGAGATGGGGAGAGAGACAAAGAATGACTTGTATGCATCAAATATACTGATACAATTTGCAGGTAAAAACAAAGGCTAGGAGACTCAAAAATCATAGAGATGACAGAACAGTCTGCATTGTCTACGAAAAGGTAATCAGTGATGTGCAGTTCAATAGAATAAAATGCAACTGCACAGCAGGAACAAAGGCAGCAACACGCCAAACACACTGTGAGTACACAATTCAGGGATGCTCAGCTTGGGTAACAACCTAGAGATGTAAGTCAGGTTGAACAGAGCTTTCACCAGAACACTGGCTAGAACAGCTGACATGTAAACAGCAACATCAAGGAGGAACAGGCAGACTTTATTTTTGTACTTGACACAGATATGATCATTGTTCAAATGCTCTGTCTAGCAGAGCCTTCAAGAAGCAACTGACAACACGAGGAAGGCTCTGGGAAGATCTGAATATCATTAAAAGATGACAAAAGAGACCTTATACTACAGAATGCAGGGATTCAAACTATGCATTTTATCAAAGAGACAGTTTAGAATTAATTTAATCAGCCTTGTACTCACGATGAAAAGAATGTTAATAGTGTCAGGCTCTTCAGTCTGTTACACATGTTGCCACAGTTGCTGGAGAAGCCATCACTGCCTTCAACAGCAGGAGCAATTCACAGCTCTGTGCCTGGGACTTGAGCATGCCCAGGTGAAGCATATCAGAGTTTTTTCTTCTTTCTCCAATTATATTTTCTTTAAATTATTCTTTAATTATAATTGTATTGATTATAAATAAAAATCACATATTGATTTATACTCTTATTTCCCTTTTAAAAGTATATTTGCATAATATTTAACAACTGAATACTTAACAGAGTGGATACCCACAACAATTTCTGACCATGCAACAATCAGAAAAGGACACAAGTATCAAGGACCAAATCCACCTTCCCCATTCCGTTACTGCACTCTGACCTTCAGACAGTATCCTGCACCTCTACTTCCTATCCTCCTATTCCTTCTTTGAAGTAGGATCTCAAGCCTGTCTCTCCTACTACTAAAGCAGCACACAGCTGAAGCAATCCAACCCGGCCACTTTCCCTCTCTCCTACATCTTCACCTTCCCCTGGGACCCGACATAAACCCACACTTGTTACTTTGATGCCACAGATCAGGGTCTCTGGCCATGCTTACGCTGCCCCTTACTCTCTTACGGCACAACCCCGCTGCAAGAAGCTACCCTTGCACTCCTCTGCATATCCCATCTGGCTCAGTCCTCCTTCCTCTGAATTCTGAGCTGGAGTGCAGATTCATACACAGCACATTTTTCTGAAGGACTGCTGAGAACCACACAGCAGAACAGTTAGAAACTCACACCATAAGTTGAAGTGAAACCTCTGTGAAGAGAGAACCACCTGCAAGGTGCATAGCCCACAGCTGGAATCACAGCTTGTAGCCAGGCACTTACTGAGGATCCACTGGTGTCTGCACTGGATACTTGCCCAGTTGGTCACATCATCCACTAAAGGAGGCAGAAGTTGCAGCACCCACCTACTCTCCCTTTTCTTCCAACTTCCACACGCTGTCCTCTTGCCTACTAACTAATACATGGCAGAAATTTACAATTAATTAGAAGGGATTCTCTCAGTGGAAATTCACATTGAAACTGGATATGTTCTAACCCTCTTCAACAACAGCTACTATGCAAGAAACAGAAATTAATTTGTATTAGTTCTCCATTGCAGATTGCTCAGGCCCCTCTACATTCAAACTGTTTAAAAGTCCAAATCAACCCCAGAAATGTTTCTCAGCTCCATTCTTATTAATCTTTGTTCAGTAGGCAATGGTTTTCCATCTGTTTCTGTGCTATCCACTGATTACTGCAACATCTGAACATTTCTCCTAAATCATTCAAGTAAAGTAACTGAATAAAGCATTTATCAGTCTCACTGTTAAACTTCAGCATTTGCATTCATGGGAATGCTACAAATCAACTACTGGGAGAACAAAACCCTCACGGATTTATTAACAGTAGCATTTACTCATCGCCATTCTCCCTCCTAATGCAGGCCTGACAAGAGAACCAAATTAGGTCAGCATTTCCATGAAGGTGAGGAAAACATTCTCAGTTCCTGTGCTTCCAGCCTTGGTGTAACCAAGGGGGTATGACCAGGCCACCCTGGTGGCCTGCTGTTCCAGGATGTCTCCTATATTTCTATCATCTTTTGATATGAACTATCAGGGTATCCCTGCAATTGCATTCCAAATTTTGGAGGCGGCAATTGTTCTAAAAGACTAAGGAATTCAGAAAAATCATTGATTTCAATATGCTAAGATTTCTGTTTGCTCAGTAGGTTGCTCTTTCTAACTTCTCATTTTCATAGCTTGGACTGTCACTAAAATAACAATAACAACAATACATTTAAAAGACATTTTCGCTGTTTGTGTTGCAATTGTAACAACATTTAGACACAGACTGAAATTCCTATGGAAGTAATCAAAACTAGCAACTCTCATCTAGAATTCTGCCAAGGCAGATACTCTGCACTCATAGTGACTGCTGTAAATTTATCACTTTCTATTCAGGAAGAATTCAAAAGCTCTTCAGATATTGAAAAAAACAGATACACTTGTCTAGGTTTTAAATAATTTTTTCTTTGATTGGAAATAATCTTTCTTCTAAAAAAGGGGTTTTACTTCAGTGACTGCAATTCCTGAAGTACTTTAATGAACTTCCAACCAAATCTAAAAACATTAAGGAGCAAAAATAACCCTCTCTACACACTGAACAGTTACATCTTCTGCCATAAAGCTGACTTCTTATTGTCTGGCTGTAGGACCTCTAAGATGACTCCATGTACTGCCTATAAATAATGTGTTTCTGTAATGAAAAGCATATTAATGGAACAGCTACTTTCCCCCCTCCTGTAATTACTTATTCAAGTAAGTACCTATTGACAGTAGATTGTATTGACCCAGATTAGGAGTACAGGCAGCATCTTCATAGGCAGGCAGACATCCAGAGGCTCTCTGAAGGAAACCTGCTTCTCTGCCCTTATGATTGCACCCACAACAGGAGCAAGGGCAGGTGTGCTGTGGTGTTAGCTTGAAAACACCAGCCCATCTGTGAAATGTTCTGCCTCCTTGCACAGGGCGCGGCTCAGCAGAGGAGTGTTGCCAACAGCACTTCTGCTGTCAACAGCAGGACAAGTGCAGGGATCTGGTTCAGCCTCCTGGATCCCTGCCCCAGCCAGTGATTTCCCAGCTGTTTTAAATGGGCATGTCAGCAGCCCTGCTCAAAAGGGGCATTCCCAGCACATTCTTCATCACCTAGCACACACCAGTGGAAACAATCCCATACCAGTCCTGGGCAGTACATACACTTCAGTCAACTACTTCTGTGGGTTGACTAGTTTTGAGCCAGGTGACCCAATCCACAGTATCCCTGTACTCGTTATTTGTCACCAGGAAAAGCAGCAAATAATCCCTAGCTGTGCAAGGGTTGGAGAACGCTTTCTGGCAGCAGTGCAGCCTTATGACAAATTAATGTGACCGCATAACCACAGCTTGCAAAGTGAGAACTAATGAGCTTCCTCCTCATTTTGAACCCTTTGTAGGGAAAGGAGAATACAGCCCCATTGCTCTACAACTCCCTATTCCTGGGATGAAAAAGGGGTTCCAGGGACAACATGGGCACTGACAACTAATTTTAAGTTCAGAAATGCAGGGCAAAATCACTGGCTACAGTCACTCAAACAAAGTTTTGACAACTGCTCTCTCGGCAGATACACAATATGGGGGCAACTCATTGCTCTGCCAAAATAATATGACAGACAGCTCTACCAGTGTAATTGAGCAAACTTCTAGGAAGTCTGTTACTATAAAGCTAGAGTCAAAGAACACCTAACTATTTTCTAGTAGAAATGCTTAATCCTATATATCACTTCTCCCAAGGAAGTAGCATGTTTTCCTAGCAGTGGAGTATCATCAGCTTGCATTTGGGAGTCCATACCTTCAATTAGAGTACTATACTAGACCTACCTAGGTATACTATACCTTCAATTTGGGTACTATACTAGACCTACCTAGGAGCATCTAAAATCAGTCTTGTTACTATAAAGCTAGAGTCAAAGAACACCTAACTATTTTCTAGTAGAAATGCTTAATCCTATATATCACTTCTCCCAAGGAAGTAGCATGTTTTCCTAGCAGTGGAGTATCATCAGCTTGCATTTGGGAGTCCATACCTTCAATTTGGGTACTATACCAGACCCCTAGGAGCATCTAAAATCAGTCTGACAACCTTTAAATTCTTAATTCTCGTGACATTCCCGGATGATGAAATAATGTTTTGCCTCAAGGAGGATAGGGAGAAGTGAAAGGCAGACAACCCTTCTGACAGCAGTTCTCCTCCTCCAGAAAGTCTTTTTTCATACATTTTTAAGAAAAGCAAAAATCATAAGTCAACTTTCTTCTGTATATCAAGTGCTACAATAGAAATGGGAAAAACTAATCCACATTAGTTGAGGAGAAGTGAAAGAAATCTCTTCACAAGTCCTGTACTACTTCTCACATGCCATTTTTTCTGTCAGATGTCTCTTGCCTGGTTAAGTAATGCTGCAGTACTGTAGAGTTTACTTAAGATCAGGATTCAAAATAATGGATTTTCATGCTGGGCAATGCATCTTGGAGCCAGTAGACAAGGTTGGAACTTCTTTACTTAGGGAGAATGGAGGGGAGCTCAGGTGAGCTCCTAGGACAGCTTCATTCAGATCAGGAACATACTACAAATCTCCACCTTGCCAAATAATAAACTTTATATAGACACCTCTTAAAAGAATGTAACTGAACTGAAGTTCATGCCTCCTTTTTTACATCAGTTTCAAACCGTGTATTCTTCTGTTTTAACTAATGAAATCTCTCTGAACCAGCCTTAGAAAGGTCTAAGCGGAAAAGTTATCATGAAAAAACTTTAAGACCTCTTCCCTTACCACATAGCCTGGAAAGGACTTGTGGATTAAGCTCACAACTCAGTTTTCTTTTGTAGACCTTTGTAAAATACATTATTTCTGTTGATACTGAAAGCTTATTCTCAATTGTCCTAGTTCTTCCTTGGTTGCTATCCCACAATCAGTCATGGAGTGGAAGGCAGAAGAAGTAGGAAAAATTTCCACGTAAGGGAAAAGCAGCGTCTTGTATCTAACAAATGAAGTTTTATCCTCACATTGAACAACTTCACACTTAAGTTCTTACCACATCTTTAACATATCCAGTGCCTCATGTCAATTCTGCTGCTAATAACCCATGACAAGTATGGTCATAAGTAAAAGAAGTATTAGGAGGGTACCTAGACATTGTTGAAGCGGATACAGAGCAGGCTGCTTGCAGATAACTCACCACTGACCTCTCGGAAATCAAAAAAAAACCAAATAGATTTCTTGCTGTTAACTTACTGTTGGTGTAACAAGTCTCACAAAGGCAGTCCTGTGGCTGGGCTGCGATTAAGTGCTAGCTGTTTGATATAGTTCACTGTGAAGAACCTTGCAGGTGACAAACCTGCCTACTGCATGAAAGCTATTATTTAGCTTTTAGGGACCAGGATTAAGACTTTTTCTGAATTCCTAATTCTGGCCCGGTTGGACTATGTGGTCAAGATGGGAAATAACGGAGAAGAAGGGCAACACAAAAGACACCGCCGTACACACAACAAAACAACCCGTCTCTCGCGTCAGGCACCCGGTCGAGGGAGCGGAGGAGCTCAGCGAGCCCGGCCCAGCCCCCGGGAGCGGAGGCTTCCGCGCCATCCAGCGGCTCCGAGCCAGGCCCGGCTCCCCCGGCACGCCGGCAGAGCTCCGGCCTCACCCACCGCCCCCGGGCTCCCTCAGCCCGGGCCCCCGCCGCGCCGGGAGGGGCTGTGGCGGTCCTGGGGCGGGGGCGCGCAGGCCGCCATCCCCGCGCCGCCTGTGGAGCGTCCTCCGGGAGCCGCGCCATGGGGGGATGCTGGGACAGCCCGGCCCCCGCACTGACAGGGGGCACGGAGCAGCGGGAATGGGGCGCGCAGGGAGCCGCAGCCGGAGGGCGAGGCGGGGGGGCGGCTCCGCCGGGAGGGGACGCGAAGCCCGAGCACAGGCAGCACCGCGGCGAAGGCCGGCCGCTGCCGGCGGGGCCCGCCACCGCTCGCCGCGGGGAGACGCGCCGTGACCGACCTGTCAGCAGGAGAGTGGTGAGGGCGCTGTGCGGCCACGGCCCCGCCGCGCAGCACCGCATCGCTCCCCGCTCCTCCGCCTGCTGCTGCCGACACCACCGCCGCCGCATCCTCTATGCCGCCAAGTACCGCTACTCCTGCCGCCGCTGCCGCCGCCTCGCCCCGCGGCGGCCGCAGCATCCTCCCCTTCCCGCCCCGCTCCTCCCCACCCCGCCCCGGCGGCCGTCTCCAGGCAGCGCGGCCGGGAAATGCCGGGCATGCCGGGAGGAGGCTCTCGCCGCCATGGCGGGGTGGGCGCGGGAGCGGAGCTGCTCGGTGCGGCGCCGCAGGGAGCGGGCTCCGCGGGACAAGGTTCCCCTCAGGGTGGGGGAACTGCGGCTGTGGCCCCGGCGGAGGCAGGGGCTGCCTCGACCCGTCCCGCGGTGCAGATGTGGCGGGACGAAGCCGCGGTGCCCCGGGTGGAGGAGCAAGGCTTAGGCTGAGGTGCCTTTCCCAGCCCAGCCTTGTCCCGCGCCCTGCCTTGGAGGCCCGGCAGTGGGGGGAGGCGTCCCGCAGCCCACAGGCTTGCCTGGTGCACACGAGGGTGCTGTGCTCTTGGAAAACATCGTGGCGAAACCTCTCAACAGCGGCTTTTTGAAAACACCTTACCCTGTCATACTGGAGGGGATCCACCAGAGGGTCATAAAGATGATTATGGGTCTGGAGCATCTCTTATGAGAAGAGACTGCAGGAACTGGGCCTCTTCAGTCTGGAGAAGACTGAGGGAAATCTCATCAAAGCATATAAATATCTCAAAGGCGGGTGCCAAGAGGATGGTGCCAGGCTATTTCCACTGGTGCCCAGCGACAGGATGAGGAGCAGTGGCCATAAATTAAAACAAGAAGTTCTACCTCAACACAAGGAGGAACTTTACACTGAGGGCAGCAAAGCACTGGAACAGGCTGCACGAGATTATGGACTCTCCCTCTCTGGAGATGTTCAGAACCCACCTAGACACGGTCCTGTGTGATCTGCCTAGGTGACTTTGCCTCGGCAGGGGCTTGGACTGGACAATCTCTCTTCCAATATTAACCATTCTGTGATTCTGTGACACCAGCAGTTGGGCACCTGGCAGGCTTGCCTAGTGCTCACAGATATGGCATGCTCTTGGAGGAGGACATCACGGCAAAAGCCCTTGCAACTGCAGTTTTCTGAACAACTTACCCTATTTTACGTCTATATCCTTATTCCACACAAAGCTGGTTTGTTTTTTCCAGTGTTCAGCAGCTGTTCCTGCAGCTGGTGAAGTTGTGAGCGGAGTGTCTGGAAGGGTTGGTCGGGGTCCCAGTTCCAGGTTGACCTGTGTGTGGAGGCTTGCATCCAATTTCTGTGACAGCATTCCATGCTGTCTCACTTCCACTGTCTGCATTATGCTTTCTGGACTCATTACTGATTTTTGACTGTCATTTAATGTCTGTGGCATAGCTCAAAAGCTGTGGCAGTCTTTGCTGAGCTACAAAAGCAAATCTCCCTGTGGAGGATGGAAGAATATTGTCAAAAGTAGTTCTTGGCAATGGTGATATATTTTGAGAGTAGGTGTACGTATATGTCATATATAACCACTTAAGACACAGTGCTAGGTAAATATTGCATTTTCTCCTGGGGAGTTACTCTCTCAGCTTTCTGAATGATTCATATAAGAGTAGTCCCTGTACTAGAACTACATACTCCACAACAAAAGCCCCATCTCAACAAATAGATCAATTTTTACTTTTATTTTCACACTGTAGTGGACTGTCATGTTTGCTATTTGAAAATTGCAGTAAGTCTTCCATTATCCAAGAAAATAACCTTCCTTAATTTTGCATAGAGAATTTTGATTTCTCATGAAATTTCATAAGCATTTCCACTCTAGAAAGCCAAATGTATTTGCAAAAAAAGTAATAATAACTGCATGCTTTTGAGATTTGGAAGAAAGAAATATAATCTGTTTTACTCAAATTGTATTGACCTTATTGAACTCTTTATAGGCCAGGGAAAAATGACAACTGTAGAAGACTTTACCCTGTCCATCTTTAGTCTTGTTACAGCTCTAAATTTCCATTATTCCATCTCATGAAGGGAAACTTTACATAGCAAGAGGCTTTTCAGTATAAATATTCTGCCTGACATTAAGATGCAAAATAGTCTGGTGTTTTAGTCAGCCATCTCATTATCCTAGATAAAGGACTTTTTTTCTTCTCATTCCACAGAGACTTTCAGAATATATTTAAATTTTAATTTGACTACAAAGATATTTAAGAGCAGAAATCATACTCCTTCCCTTACCTGTGCCTAGAAGTACTGTTCTGTTTCGTGACACTTTTTGATTTTGAGTAGGCCTATTTCCTCTCTGAACTTAATGTGATTTTTTTTGCTCATTCCCTTATGTAAGTATAGAAAGCCATACAGATGCAGCTGTTCCTTAAGAATCTTGGATAGCCAGCTCATGCTATGATGGTAATGTTTAGACTAACAAGTCTATATAATATACTGGTAGCTTTCCAACAATAATTTTTATGCTAGTGAAGTGTCTGATTTTTCTAAGTATCTGTACTGTCATCAGCTTATTAATTACCATTTTCTTTCCAAGTATTGCATGTTGAAATGTTATACACTATAAAACAGTCAACATCATTTTAATGTAGTAGCAGCACTGTAATAGTGTTCTGTGCTTTGCCACCTTTGCATAGAGAGGTGTCTGTTTATTTAAAACATGTTGTGAGATGTCCTGCCTGAGAAGAAAAAGTTACGTGTCATGGACATGGAAAGAAGCGCCACAAAATCCCGCCTTGTCCCACTGCTTCCTGGCAGCACTTGTGTGTGGGAGGGTATCTCTGTCGTTTTTTTAAATGTATCTTGATGCTGACATTCCAAAGCAAACATCACTGACCCAGCCCTGCAAGACAGACTGACTCACCTGGGAAACCTCAGCTAATGCAGTGCACTTAAGAATCCTACCCTTACATTCCTAAAATGAAGTGATATGAACATAACAGCTTGTTTAAATCAGCCACCAGTGGTTTGATATTGATTAGGAATACTCCCTCTGTATTTCTTTCTCCTGTAATTTAACAGACTGCCTATATTGAAACTAATTGAAAGGGAACAGTGATGAGACACTTTTGCAGAAATTATTCTGTATTCCATTTTACTGCATTTACTTTGGCAAGGACAAGAGCTGGCTTCTAGCACTACAATAGTTTTTAGCTAAAGCTTTTTTTATTCCAGAGTATATACCCCTCATTTTTCAGGGATGCAGAAGAAACAATTGTTTCCCCATGCATTTTGCAGACTTCAAAGGTTTATTTTGTTGTTCACACACATTAGGAGGCTGATTTCATGCAGAAGAAATACAGCCTAATCCATTTGCCTCTTTCTTTTAGAGCACAGGTTCTTCCAGCTCGATTTTTATAGGTACTGAATGTTTGCAAGTGTTTGGTGTTTCTGGAGATCAGCCCACCTAAACAAAAGGAGAAAGGGCAGTCTTTTTTTTTTCCTTCCTTTTTTTTACACATCATTGTGAGAAAAATGTTTTTATATTGTTTGTATTTTTGTGTTGAAAAATATTGTTGTATAGCTTTCAGTGAGGTTAGCAACTAGTATACCAAGTCATTATATAAGATATAAACAGAACTACTGCAATTCTTGTTCCAGTTTGCAAGTCCTGAGAAGTTTATAATACCACCTTTCATTACATTCCAAGGATTCTTATTTCCACTTGTACTTCTGTCTTTCTAATGTTTACTGGAAGCCTTTTGGCATGTTAATATAGTAATTTGTGACTACAGTACACTATTTGTTTTCATGCAGTGTTTAACTAAATGTTTTATATGCAGCACTGCTACAGGATACTATATACAACAAAAAATTCATTAAAAATTAGAGGGTTAAGAATTTTTGTATTATGTCAACTGCACCCAACAGATGTTTATTGAAAGCACATTATTCAAAACTTCTAGAGTTGAACAGAAATCGATTTATGAGCTGTGGTTTTAGCTGATTTAGCCCATATATTTTATCTTTTACTAGAATTTTAAAGTGTTAAGAGGAGCTCAAAAGATCAAATTATATACTGTAGTAGTTATCTCTAGAATCTGGCATATATTTTGGAAAATACCATGTGTTCAGAGAAAGAAGATTATATATATCCAAATATAGGGGTACTAAACAGGAATGAATTTTAAAAAATAAGAACTTGGAAGAAACAAAAAGTGCACTAGAAGTTAAAACAGCCCACAAGTGTCTTCAGTTTGCTGAAGCAGCACTTGTATAGGCAGCAGCCCTATGTGACTTTGGCCTTATTTTAGAGGTTGTAATTTCACAAGTAGTTCTTCTGGCTTTTAAGACATACTATACTGCATCTAAAATACTGGTTCTTGTCAACAGTATGGCAAGCTTTACACCTTTGTATGTACAAATAGCCCATATTTGCCCCCTCTACGTCTTCAGGACACTGTCAGGTAGCAGTGAGTAAAATAACATTGAGGTGTTCTTTTCTTTAATGAAAAGATTCCGTTTCAGACATATTTGCTGCTGGGTGCTCACTGGTGGCTCATACTACAGATAAAAAAGTACCAACTGTGGTTTTCATCACAATTTTTCCTGTGGTCAAAGCTTTTAGGGAACATATTGGTTTAAAGCATTAATTTTGCTATCTGGGATTCAAACTGCTATTCTAGAAAAATACAAAAATAACTAGACAGTGGTAAGTTTGATTTTTCTTTTCTTGCTCTGTATTGGGAAAAGCTGCATCCTGTAAAATGGCTCAGAGAATAAATACTGTACATATAATGCTTTATCATAGGGAGAAAAATAGTACCAGAAACATGATCTGAATCTCCTTAAATGTCTGGCTGTAGTACTCAGATTAGCAGGCTTCTTAGTCCAGTATAAGTAGAGAAAAATTAATATTTTCCTCATCTTTTCTATGAGCTCTGCCATTCCTTAACTGCTAGGTTTGGCTTAATTTCTTGTAAATTCTCCATAGAGAAGTTAGTTTGATGACTAAATTAGTTAAAAATTCTATCGTGTCTTCACTGTTCAACAACTCTTACAAAAATTCCTTGTTTCAGCATTTTTTGTAATCCTCAGCAAGATGAGTCTCCCCCACCTGGGAAGGTGAATGTGAGTGTTTCTTCAAAAGCATTTGTGAAATACAATTATCAGAGTTTATGGCTGAAAAACGAGAGCTCTAAATTCTGCTAACGCGTGTCTTACCAAAGCTATGCACCTTTTGTGAGTAATGTAACTAAGATCCTCTGTACTTCAGAGGTCCTCTGTGTGGAAACAGGGGAATATTTATAGTTTGAATTAACTTGTTTTTGGTTTTGTTTTCTTTTTAACAGAGCATAGGCTCTGGAGTGCAGCTGCATGATGATACACTCCCTGGATACACAGAAATAGCTCAAAAAGAATTATTAGAGAAAACAATGGGCTAGATGAACACATTGGCAAATGCAGAGTGAGTAAATCCTAATCTCTGGCAAAGATGTCCATCTCTTCTCCCTTGACCAAATAATTTATGACAAAATTTACTGGAAAGGGCTGGCATTACCCTAGAACCAGTTGTGATGAAAGCAACATACTGTCTGTGAAATGTAACTAGACTGAAGGTTGCACGTTCTTGTCAGGGGTTTCTTGTGCATCGACATAGGTGAGACTGTGTATGTCTGTGATCCTAAATCTTCTATTATCTTTGGTGCAGTAAATCAAACTGATGTTTGGGAGGAATAGTTCCCATGTCAAGATGTTATCTATGAATGATTTGGGGAATGGAACACACCTAGCAGGAACTCTTGCAAATGCCAAACCTTGGATGTCAGTATCACGTTGGCCAGGTTACATAACACACAGATCCAGCTTCATTAGGGATTCTCAGCCCAAAGAAGTGGAAACATGGGATAACACTGAACAAGGTGTAGTTCCTTCTGTGGGAGTAGTCAACACCCAGAGCTTAAGGCAACATCTTTGAAAAAAACAAGTTAATCATACATCCTAGATGATGAATAAAGGAGGGTGTTGGATTTTTACCTAGAGTAAGCTCTTGCCAAGAGTGTGGGAGTTGCAGAAACACCTCCAAGGAGCAGAGCAAAAGTTTGTGACAGGTGTGTTATGTGCAGATTTAAGAAAACAGTTTGATGAAAAATAGGATATTTTCAGCCTGGAGGCATGAAATTTAAAAGTGATGTAAGGAGGAAGGGCCAAGGTTCACACAGAACAAAGAAAAAGTTTTTGCTCTGTTCCAGAACAAGCTTTGCTTGGAGGAAAAGTGAAATACTTGTATGTTTTCTTTTAAATAAGTATCATGTGCTCTCTAATGTGTTTATGTGAGGTATTACCTTATATGGAGAAATCCAGGCTGAAAGTGGCTCTTTGAGAGCAGCAGTTAAGAAAGACTAAAATAATAAAGAGCATACCCCAGAGTACAATAACCAGATTTACATCCAGGAGAACGTGGAGGCTGGAAGGGTGGAATGCAGCTGTAGTTTCAGGACTGTTGAATGTGGTTCTGTCTAAACTGGGATCTGAAGGCGTGCCTTATCTAAACATATCAGAACTAGTCTTGAGTAGTGTGGAGTTCATACAGACAATCTTAGCCTAGTTTTGTGTCTTGTATAGATGTGATTTTGTGAGATGTGTATTGACTGAGAGCAGCAAACATTATCACTTTTCCCCCAGATAATAAGTACCAAAAGAGACAGATGTCTTCAGTTTTCAAAAAAAAATGCCACATATAAACAAGGTTGTGCTCAGGTGACTGTTGTTTAACTGCCATGTCTTCACACATGGAGTGCTTAAGTCTTTTGGCAAGTATGACATGTTTTGTTTAGGAGAAGCTAATCCTGTATCACTGTGTTTTGGCTTTCAAATCAACTATCTAGCAGCTGCCAGGTGTCTCAGTTTATGAAATATTACAGATCCTGAGGGAGAAAATGTAACAGAGAGTTACCGAATTGCAGTGTTTCATCTGGAGAGGTGCAGGACCAGCCAGCTAAAGGCAGGTGATCAGAGGAACTAGAAATTAATCTGGGAAGGAGCAGCCCAGAGAGGGTCTTGCCCCTTGTGACTCGCATTAACTTCAGAAGGAATTGAGAATTTGGCATCCTGGAAAATTAGATAATTTTAAATGTGAGTGCCCAAAGAGTTAATGCATTAGTCTTTTTCTGAGCATTCACGTTTCAAGATTTTTACTTACCAGTCTTGGACAGGTTTTTAATTTTCTCTCTGTAAGGTTTCTCTATCTGATGATAGTAAATCATGTGAATGTTAAAATATCCAAGGTAGATGAAGAGTGTAGTTATTGCAGTAGACTGTAAATAGTGCTTTATCTCATGAATGAAGTTGGGCAGCACCACTGTGAACTGGGAATGCTGTTAAATGTATCCCTGTAATCATAGGGAGATGGAGAAGGAAGGAGTAAAGTGGAAGTCAGAAGTCCTGTGAGCCTCACCTTTAGAAGGGGTTGGTGCAGAACTGAAAATTTGGCAAAGCTTTCCCTAATTGTCAGATTTCTGGGTCTAGTCCCATCCATACATGCTGCTAGCATGTTTTGCTTCAGATCAATAGAATTCAAAATTCTTCTTTTCAGCTTCTTCTGCAGTAGGAGAAGGAAGGAGATTTCTGACTCTTCTAGGTTTGCTCCTCTGTTTGTCTTGTGGAAATAAACTACAGCTTTCTGGCAGCCCACTGTTTTTGCCTTCATGCAAAGTGTTTGGATTATGTGAACCTATATTATTATACACTGTTTTTCTGGATTTTTTTAATGTGAAAAGCTGAGTACTGTAAGTTCTTACAAACACATCAGGTCAATAAATCTGACCATGAAACATTATTAATGCCTGACAGTTCTGGTTTCACAAGTCTTGCAAAAAAAAAGCCCCATAATGCTTCCTCAGGTTTTTATAATAATTTTGTAAGCATTCACGTATTATCTTCCAATAAATCCTAGCAGTCTTTTGATTTGAAGTAGCTGGAAAGAGATGGAATTTAAGTGCAGTATTATTACAGATTTTTAAAAATCAAATTGTGGTTGTGATCTGTCATTTCCATAGTTTTTCTTAGGTACATATAGCATTGTTGGCAAATCTGGATTTTAAATATAATTGAGTTTCATTGCTCTGATGTGTTTTTCTGCAAAATGAAAATCTTCATCTGTGCCATTTTCTCCTGCAAAGCAAATTCTATGTCAAATACAGACCATAGATATAAAACTCCTTGATTTAATATTATAGATTGTATCTGCTGGCATTCAGAAAGTTTTCACGTTTTAACCAGTCAGACCTCCATTTCTCCCAGCAACTCTGAATTATTTTGAAGATTTGTTTCCAGTCTTTGTTTACCATGTGTGTATCTTCAATCTGATTAGGACTTTTATCTTTAAACCTCTCAGTTTCTTTTCTTCAAATGTTTAAAATGCAACCTTAATCTCTGCATACAATTTCACTACAGACAATTTTACAGGTTTAAAATAATTTTCCAATTTTTAATTGGTCCTTTGTCAATCTCTTCCTTCTTTAACTCTGCAAGATAGTGTATGCACTGTATTTCCTTACATGTTAAAAAATGTAATTAAATGTACCCTGCTCTCTCCAAAATGTTCCTGCAGAAATGGAAATGTTTTTTGCTCCTTTGAGTATAGACTAGTGAAAGTTGCAGAGCAGTGTTTAGACTCCTCTGCTCGTCTGTTTGCAGTCTCTCCTGCTCTCTCTTTCCACATGATGTAGTTTGGCTGCTGGGAGGAGTGAGTTGTATGCCCAGAATGATGGCAGCAGGGATTAGTGCCCAGGTTCTGGGGGTTCACCTGACTTGTTTGTAATTTTCATCCTTTCTATCATATATTCCCTTTCTGTATCTTCTTGTGAATATATGTTGTCACTCTGGTTAGTTAGGCCTAAAGGGGGGAACTCGGTGAAGAAAAGTCTCAGGCACCTTGTATATGCCAAGACAAAAGTGTTTGTTTACCTTACTGAAGGTGACAGCTCTGTTTGTCTTTAGGAGAAAAGATTTTAACCAGCAAAATTGCAATAACCTTGCTAATGAAATAATGAACTCTACAACACCAGTGGAATATTCTGGAACTCAAGGAAAGCACATTGTGAATACATAATTTTATGAAGGTTAAACCACTCCAAATTATCTATCTGGAGAACAAAGTTGAGTATGAATGTTACTTTTTGAATGTTACTTTTTCCCTGAAAATCTGGGGGTTCACCTGACTTGTTTGTAATTTTCATCCTTTCTATCATATATTCCCTTTCTGTATCTTCTTGTGAATATATGTTGTCACTCTGGTTAGTTAGGCCTAAAGGGGGGAACTCGGTGAAGAAAAGTCTCAGGCACCTTGTATATGCCAAGACAAAAGTGTTTGTTTACCTTACTGAAGGTGACAGCTCTGTTTGTCTTTAGGAGAAAAGATTTTAACCAGCAAAATTGCAATAACCTTGCTAATGAAATAATGAACTCTACAACACCAGTGGAATATTCTGGAACTCAAGGAAAGCACATTGTGAATACATAATTTTATGAAGGTTAAACCACTCCAAATTATCTATCTGGAGGACAAAGTTGAGTATTTTCCCTGAAAAAGTAACATTCCATTTTCAGCATGTGCCATCCTTTGAGTTGTAAAATTGTTGCCACCAGACAAGCTAGTGATACAAGTCCTTACATTTAATTAGAGGTTTGTTGATTGGCTTTTATTTGAGAGAGAGAGAAGGAGGGTGGTTTGTATTTTTGGCAGGAAGGGAACGGCAGGGAGTTATTTTGCTTTTGTAAGGAATAGATGTCCTATATTATATGAACTGAAGATGTGTGTTCTCAGCAAAGTGTCAGAACAAAGACAAAATCTCTGCATGAGAGAACTTACTGTGTAGGAGGATCTGTATGTAGCAGATCAGCTGCATTAAGGTAGAAATTACAGTCTTTAATTCCCTGTGAAGTTGTAATGTGAGCACAGGCAGTGTAGAAAGCTGTGTGCAAAAGTTCTTGTTTGACTCAGGAATACTCAAACCCAACTTTCCTTGGGTCAAAAAAAAAGCCCAAAGGATGTATGCAGCATAATGATTTATATGGCAGTGATATTTTATGAAGGTTAAACCACTCCAAATTATCTATCTGGAGAACAAAGTTGAGTATGAATGTTACTTTTTGAATGTTACTTTTTCCCTGAAAATGTAACATTCCATTTTCAGCATGTGCCATCCTTTGAGTTGTAAAATTGTTGCCACCAGACGAGCTAGTGATACAAGTCCTTACATTTAATTAGAGGTTTGTTGATTGGCTTTTATTTGAGAGAGAGAGAAGGAGGGTGGTTTGTATTTTTGGCAGGAAGGGAACGGCAGGGAGTTATTTTGCTTTTGTAAGGAATAGATGTCCTATATTATATGAACTGAAGATGTGTGTTCTCAGCAAAGTGTCAGAACAAAGACAAAATCTCTGCATGAGAGAACTTACTGTGTAGGAGGATCTGTATGTAGCAGATCAGCTGCATTAAGGTAGAAATTACAGTCTTTAATTCCCTGTGAAGTTGTAATGTGAGCACAGGCAGTGTAGAAAGCTGTGTGCAAAAGTTCTTGTTTGACTCAGGAATACTCAAACCCAACTTTCCATTTCCAAAATGCCCAAAGGATGTATGTAGCATAATGATTTATATGGTAGTGATACATTCTGGAAGGAGACAATGGAAAGTGGTTGCAGGGGGTAGGATTTGACTTTGCATGAATGGAGTCAGTTTGGAAGTGCCAATACAATTGAACATAAGATTGAAAGAAAGAACAGGATAAGCACAACTGGAAATATTTGCTTGCTAGGATGGAGGAAACTAGAAGGGTAATTCATGGTTTGTAAGAGGGGATGCTTTTGTGAAAGGGTTTGTAGCAATTGTGGGAGTACCAAGCAGGAAGAAGAAAAGGCAACAGAGGAGGTAGCAGTAGTTTAGGAACTTCAGAAGATAGGCAGTCAGAACTCAGGCGAAGATTTCCCCCACAGGAAGTGAGAGAAGAAACTTGCTTGTTTTTCAAGGATATATTATAAAGGAGGAATCAAGGGCTTGACAAAATACTCAGAGAGATGGGAGAGAAGAATAACTACAAAATGGTAGATGTGTTGTTCTGACAAACAGGAGGATGCTGGAGCTGTGAAAGCACAGAAGAGTGGTTTTGAATGGGGCAGCTGCTGTGGGATTATAAACACAGTCAAGTATTAAGTATAGTTGAACAGATCTGAATATTGCCATTGAAATTTCCAGACTGAGGATCCTGATATTTACGTAGGTGTAACTGCAAATGATGGCTTTTAATTAGCATTTCTGTGCCTTTCCTCTTTATGCTTTTGCAACAGGTACAAACAACCTTTGACAATCATGTTACAAAAGTTGCCTTGTAGGGAACAAACACATACTTTTTCATGTGTGCAGGAAGTATAGCAGATACACTTAAGTGTGACAAGACAGGCCCTGGCTTGCAATAAGAGCTCACGTGATCAAATTCCTGTTTGACTGACTTTGAGTGTTGGTAGTGCAACTGTCACAGTATAGCTGAGCTTTGTCTTACAGCTTTAAATATTGGGACAGGAACATTCATGGAACATAGCAGATTCTCTCTCCATAAGATCTCACTGATTCACAGACTCCTGTAATTGCTAAAGAAAAAAAAAAAAGCAAAAAAACCAAGCGAGTTATGTTTATTTTTACTTCAGCTGCCTACTTCGAGTTCAACTAGCCATTATTCATAAGAATATTTGGTATTATACAGATACAGAACACAAGTCCTACGAGGAGCAGCTGAGGGACCAGGGGGTGTTTAGCCTGGAGAAGCCCCAAGAGGGAACTTACGGCTCTCTACAACTACCTGGAAGGTTTTTGAGCCAGCTGAGGGCTGACCTCCTATCCTAGTATCAAGGGATAGGATAAGAGGAAATGGCCTCAGGTTGTGCCAGGAGAGGGTTAGATTGGATTTGGGGAAAAATTTCTTCACTGAAAGAGTTGCCAAGCATTGGAACAGGCTGCTAGGGAAAGTGGCTGAGTCACCATCCCTGTGGGTATCTAAAAAATGTGTAAATGTGGTGCTTGAGGACATAGTTTAGTGCTGGACCTGGCAGTGCTGGGTTAAGGGTTAGACTTGATGAAGTTAAAGGTCTCTTCAAGCCTAGGCAATCCTACAATTCTACTTTTATCTAATTTTTGCCAGAGATAAAAGATTTTATATCACGTCCTTTTCAATGTCTGTAACTTGAACTCTGTCTTAAACATTTTAGCAAAGCTTTGGCTTTATGAGTTCATAGCAAGAAAAGCAACATAAATTATATTCAAAATTAGATTCTGTAGAATAATTCTGAGAATTGTGTTGCCAGCTAAGTTGTCCTTTGATTTTAAGATGCCATTAAATCTTGAATTGATATCTAGGTTCAAAAGCCTGTTCTGGTTTTTTTTTCTCCCTTCTACATTTTTATGAGAAATTAGACTCTCTTGTAACTACTTAAATGTAAAGATAACTAAGACTATTTAGTGAGTAAAATCATGCTTAGATATGAGTTAAACTTCCTGAAACCAAACCCAAATCCTGCCTGCCTCTTTTTGCCTCCTGCACCCTTCCAAAAATCATAAGATCTAATGCTTGCCAATCTTGTAGTTGCATTATTATAAACTTACAAAGCACAGCAGGGTCCAAAATAATTCTGTCTCCTTTAAGTAGCCCCGTAGATGACTGCTGTGAATGCACAAAGTAGTTTTTGCACTGTTCCTTCTGAAATTCAAATCCAACTTTAAATATTTCCAGCCCATGACCAAGATTTTGCACATTATTAAATGAATGAGTTCTTGTTGGGAATCATCACAGATACTTCTTTTTTTCTGAAAGAATAGTAAACACTTGTTCTCTCTCTGCCTGACTGAATTTCACAGCAAAGGAAAAATGTTTTCTCAATCTCTTTTACTCAAAATTAGCTTCAGATTGTGTAGCAGATGGTACAGCCTTGGTCAGCTTGTTGGGGAATAAAACTCATTTTTCTCACACTCATTTTGTAACTTAAGTTATATTGCAAAGGCAGGAATTAATTGCTTGGCTGTTAATTACATAATGCTGGAGTTTAGTTTTATGTATCACAACAGTCAGCCGTTGTTACTTGTAGCAAGTCTTTTCCTCACCCGAACAGAAGTGTCAGAATACTGAATGCCATTTACAGGAGTACTTAATTACCAGAACTGTTGCAGTTAGTCTAGCACTACTTTCAGAGTCCTCAACACAACTTTAGGTTGTTGGTGCCACTTCAGTTTTATCTAAGTTGGAAAGCATTGAAGGATATTTTAGAAATGCCTAATCCAGATCTTAAGCAAGTTTAACTGAAACTGGAACAACTCAGTTGAGTGGCTTTTTGTGTTTTGTAGCAGCTTTACAGACTGTGATGAGAAAAAGTTTTCTCAGAAAGCAGTGTCAGTGCATAAAGAAGTAGATGCACACTGGAATCTCATCTCAGCTTCTGCAAAGAAAGATAGCAACTAGTAAAGCATAATACTGTAACTAAATCGTATGAATGATGTGTTATGAGAGGTCTTGTATTGCTCTCTGACATTTGGGGGGAGAAACAAAGATGAGATTTTGTTTTCAGGCCATCTGAGTAAACATTTTCAAAGATACATTTTTGCTGATGAGTGTGTAGATTTAGTCTAGTCAAAATAATGCTTTTTTGCATAAACTCAGCTGGCTGAATTTTATGTCTCTGTGCTCACGTTCTAATAAATCATTTTTGCTGATGAGTGTGTAGATTTAGTCTAGTCAAAATAATGCTTTCTTGCATAAACTCAGCTGGCTCACTTTCTAATAAATAAAGAGAGAGGCAGGATCACACCAGGCTGAGACAAGTCTTCTGAGGTGAGATGAATGCCTTTCTGATGGTGCTTTTCTGTCTTTCCATGAGGTCTCTGACAGTTAAATGGCTAAACTTAAGTGAAATTAATGTCTACCACAATGAAAACCTTCTTGACCAAGTATCTAAAAATGAAAGTGATAGATAATGTACTCTCTTAAACTTACAGCAACAGATCAGATTTTTACTGCTTGCTTTTGTGATAGCATCAACGAACACCAGGTATGCATATGGTGCTTGAGGCTGCATATTCACAGAGTAAAAAGCCAGTCCTAATGCTCAGAGTTTACACACTAAATATAAAACATGACAGAAGAGCACGGAAAACTGAAGGAGCAAAAAGGGTAGTGAGAGTGCCTGAGTCAGTAGTAATCACCACCCATCAGCAACCCAATAACTGAAAATTTTGCAGGCTTTGTAAAAAGAGCATTACCGTATGACTTGGAGGTTGATGGGATTGTAACTGTGAGGATGTTTCAGAGGAAAGCCTTTGAGGAAAAAGGATCATGGAGACATATTTATGGGAAGTATATACATGGTCACTGTGAACTGATGGAAAGTTTAGACCCTAGTTTAGAGCAGGGTTCCAGTGTTTGGCCACCCTCACTGTCAAAAAGTATTTTCTTACATGTAAGTGTAATTGCTTTAATTTGTGTCCTTTGCTTTTATCCTGTTACTGGGAACTACTGAGAGCCTGGCTCCATCTTCTTTACACACTCCCATCCAATATTTGTACACACTGACAAGAGGCCGAGCTTTCTGTTCTCCAGTCTGTTCTCCAAGAACAGCCCCAGCTCTCCCAGCCTCTTCTGTGTATTTCAGTCACTTGGTCACCTTCATGGCACTTCACTGGAATTCTTCCAGTTTATTGTTTATGTCACACTGCGGGGGCCAGAGCTTGACTCAGTACTCCAGGAGTGTTTTATCAGTGTTGAGTGGAGGGAGGGGGGCATGTCAACCTGCTGGCAACATTTTTCTTAATATAGCCCAGAAGGATGCTGGCCATCTTTGCCAACACCCTACAAAATTTGGCTTGACAGAAGCCAGAGAGTTGAAGTAACAATATAGTGAACTTTAGATGGTATAGTCCCCATGTCATTCATAATCCAGTTTTCTGAGTCACCAGCTGTACCAGGCATATCCACCATGAGGTATTGGTAGGAAAATCTGCTTTATACAGATGCTATTTCTGATGGACATTCTATCACTAGAGTGGTGTGCGTGACTTTTGTAAATGAAAATTTCATTAGGCTCAAGAGCAACTCCTATTGAAGCTGAGGATACTAACTGAATCTTGTGATTCTGGGAAACACCTTAATCTGCTGACATTTTCTGGATCCTTAAGCTGGAAAGGAGGCATCTTGGCCAAGAGAGGAATACAGGCTGCCTCTTGTCCTGTCTCCTGCACACTGGATGAAGGAGAGCAAAGATGTCATCCTCGAGGAGAACAATCCAAGTTGCATGATATGGGGAGGCTGGAGTGCAGAGTGGGACATGGAAGGGAAGGAGTAACTCCATACCAGAAGGGAGATGGGAAAGCTCCTGTGTAAACTCTGGGCCAGCTTTCATCCAGGATGAGGAGGAAGACTCTTTAAATGAGCATGGGGACAAGGCAGGGGAACTGGGTGGAGGTTAAAATAGAAAGCCATATGTTCTCTTCAGATGTAGATTCAGTGTCATTTCCATGGAAGATGAAGGTGGATTTGGGTGTCTCACACTGAACCTGTGTAGAACCATTTAGGTGATGTGAGAACTGATGACAAGCGTGGAAATTTCTTCAGAAGTTGGATGCTACTAGTGATTAAAACACTTTGAGGTAAAGACTTTTTAGCAGTATAGACAATTTGTCTGATCCAAAATTTTGTCCACTAAGCTACTGTTATTTCCTGACCTCATTAAATGGCACTGCGTGGGAGCTACACAATTCACATGTAATTCCAAAAGATGGCAACCTTAGGCTTCCAAACTGGGGCCTCTGCTAAACAGCTCTACAGCTCCTAATAGTTCACAGTGGTGAATGTTTGAAAATTCTGTTGTCCCAGACTGAGCTTATTTTTATCATATTCTATTCTATTTTTCATATATTTCTACATAGTAGACAAAATATATGTGATTCAGTTGAAAAATTGGCAACTTCTGAAATGAATTTCTGTGCCTGAAGGAAGGGGAGGTTAGGAAACCTTGGATCTACAATCTCTGTTTCAGACTGTGACTTTGATTATATGCAGGAGTGAGGCTCTGCTATCAATCTGTGCAGAAGCTCCTGTGGCACAATGACAAAGCAGAGACAGACTGGCAAAAAATGAGAAAGGAACTATTTAATCTGATGAATTTTAGTATACTTGCTCTTGTTTTACAGAATTGTTAAGGCTTTATTCACACAGACTACTAGTCTTGCCCATGTCAGTGTACTTTTAATGGCAATGATTACCATTGTGAAACTCTGCATAACTTTGGATAGATACACTGTTGAGACAAGATAAGGTAAATAGCCTTCATACTACATTCATTTCCATGCCTTAAAAGATTCATCCTTTCTCTTGGTTAGTACTTATTTTCTGACTTGATTTTTGTGTCCATTTCCTGCCTTTTTTTGTGGTTCTGTGTTGACCATGATTCTTACTTGTGGATAATTAATGACAGAAACTTCACAGAGAAATTAATCAAGAAAGTCAGTTATTTTAGACATTTTTATTAAATCATGTAGTTACAACTGAACTGCGCTGACAAAAACAAAATATTCTGATGCTGAAGTCTAAATTCTGTGGTTTTATGACAAATGATGCTTTTGCATTACAGGATCATTGCTGGATGGAAAATCAAGCATCTTGCTTATTTTCCAAAAGTCATGTTTGGAAACCATCAGCTTGGAAAAATCTATCTTGGTTTGGCTTAAAGCCAGATTTTGAAATATCAGCTTTCATGAAGCAGAAATGTCTTTCATCAAGCAGCCCTAGCAGCAGGGTCAAAATCTGAGCCCCAGTCCATTTTATGCAAAGCTTTTCACTTCTGCAGTCATTCATCCCTCCCCAGTCCAGGGATAAAAAATTCTGTCTTTTTTTGTTTGTGCCAGTTCCTTATGATTTTGCCTTCCTTACTTATCCTGTGCTGCTGTGAAGGGATAAGTGTTGGCCTAAGCTATTACTGTTGTTCCTTCACATATGTAGAGAATTTTGAAGGCAGTTCTGCTGCTTTTGTGCAGAAAGCTTGTGATTTTAGCATTGCCCACAGGGCTATTTTCCTCCCACAATGTTGGTTGATCATTCTATTTTAACCCACTCAATATTCCAATAGTTTTCTATCACATTCATATTACTCTTCTTGGTTATGTTTATTGCTTGCATAGGTAAGATTTCAGACAGGGATCTTATTTCTACAAGGTTTATCCTGTGCTACAACTCTCATTACTGAATGCCTGAGCAATTCAACGTTCACTACATTTATCCTTGCCAACCCAGTGGAATATAAAGCTTATTTTTATCTGTTTTTAACAAAGGGAAGACAGTGGTTTGTAGAGGCTAGAATTTAATCTAGCCTTCAAAGGGAAGAAATAGCAGGCTCGTGTGCATAATTTCCAGGTGTTTGGCACCCTAATTACCTCTATTAAACAGTTGGGGTGATGGATGTTGCATATGGGGAAGAGTGATCAGAAAGCATAGGCATTCTCAGCAGGAAGCTGCTCTGAGCCAAATAGCAAGAACAGGGATGTTTCAGGACCTCCACCTCCTTCTGCCGCTTTGGCATTTAGCTCTCTGTGGCACCTCCTTTCTTTGGCACACTGCCTCTCCTGCCAGTGCATGCAAGCTCTGAGCTTTGGTACATTTACTTTATCCTTCTATGTCTTTTATTTAAAAACCAAAGAAAAAACCAAACCAACACACAACCCCCCACCAAACCCACTGTGGTTTCCCTCTTCCTCAAATCCCTTATACACGAATCAGTAGCATAAGCATTGACTGAGAAGGCGTACTGCTCACTTGGGCATGTTGAAATTTCATCTCCCAGATGCAGGCTGCCTGGGAGGCTGGAGCTAGGGAGGGAGCTGTGCTACAAGGCTGTGTGAGTAAGCTGGGAGTCCTGGGGCCTGGAGGAGGATGACTCTTGACTTGGCTCTCCTGACAGGGAGGGGAGCAGAGTCCCACCTTCCAGACTTGTTTGTGCATTTTAAACACAACTCCAAAACAAGTCCAAGGGGTCCAGTCTGTATTTTTGTTATTCAGGTGACAACCCAAACTACTCAGTGGTGAACGTGTACTCTTTCATGTCTTCTGCTCCCCTCCCTCTCTGCTGTGTCTATCCTCCATTTAAAAATGTTTTTAAGGCAGAAGAAAGAGGGGAGGTGAGAGGAGCATCCTCATGCTGCAGAGGCCTTTAACCCAAGTGTCTCATGTTTTCTTCCAGTGAGTGCTCTAACCAGCAGGACACTGTATAAAAATAAACACTTTCAACAATTTTGTCCTCTCTGGCTGTGTTTTAAAAGAAAATGTTTACCTGATAATTTTGCAAAGTACTCTGAGCTCCAGCTGTAGGCTAGGTGTGTTTGGAGTACAGGTATTGGCTCCTTAGGGGCCAGTGTCACCTGGGATTTTTGGGTGTTCAATTAGAATAGGCAAGTGACACAACTGCCAAGATGTTTCATTTTCAGCTTGTAAAAAAGCAAATATTTAAGAAAACTTCCAGGTTTAAGCGAGAGGTGCCCTTTGGAGTAGGTACTTGTAGATGCCTGGTTTATGGTTTTGGAATTGCTATACAATTATATAGGTGTTTAAATTATCTGTTGAATGTAGTCTTAACTGAGTAGGTCCCCATGTTAGTTTCCTTCCTCCTTTTCCTGTCTCTTTGCCTATTTTATTTCCAAAACTTAAAAAAAAATTTTATATATATATATATATATATATATATATATATATGTAGAACAGTTAAAAATCCTAATTTCTGTAATACTTTACCTGATAATCGCATCTCTGTAATATTGCTCATTATTACAACTTCTTCTTTCTAACATCCATCTTGTTTTAAATCTGTGTCATTTCTTTCTACAGAACATAATTAGATTTATATGCATATTTTTTTAGGAAATATTGTCATTATTGAATCTACTGCTTTCATTCATCAAGGAATACATCTTATAAAAATTTGTATTTAAGTCAACCCTTTTTTCCCTCCCATTTTTTTACTGTAATCTCTTACCTCTGTACTTTTGTGTTGAAGATGCAGGGCCAGTTTACTTCTTGCTCCATCAAATTTATTTATAGCAGAGGTACAGTGAAACAGTATCACTGTTTCAAGGGAGATGGTAGATATAACTCTCACAACAGAAATCTATCCATAAATTTAGCTAGAGCTTCTCTCAGAAAACACTGTTGGACTAATTTCAGCCTAACAGTGTACTCTTTATTTTATGCTGATCACATTGGTCTCTGCTCAGATAAAATATACTTCTTCATTCCAGTAGGTTTTTTTCCCTAAGAAACCTTATAAACTAAAAATCAACATGGCAAAATACTCATTAATACTTTATTATGTGGCCGAAGTGAAACTAGTGGATGATTTGCTGTCTAAGGTCTGGACAAAAATTGAAAATTACTTAATATTTTCCCCTTCAGAAACCTAATTCTCTCCCTAATTATTGTCATTTCTGCTGCACACAAAGCCCCTCTCAAACTTCACTGGGGATAGTTTCCATGGGAACCGGAGAGTGAGAACTGATGAGTCTTGAAACAGTCAAATAATAATCTTCCTTTTTACCAGTGGGCAAAGATTTACTTCTCCACTGTTTAATGGAAGGCACTAGAGTTTATGTTTTGGGTGGGGGGAGGAAAAAAAGATAAGTGAAAGGAGATCAAGTCTGCGTTGTACACCTGAAGCGTTCATTCTTGCTGTATTAAAAGTGAAAATCATTATGTTCTTCTTGCTGGGCTGTATTCTTTGTATTCTGCTTGCAGAATGGTAGAAAGGGAAACTCTCTGTAGTGGTCATGAGAAGGTGAGTTAATTATATATGTGCCTGAGATACAGTCACATCATGAATGCAAAATTTTAGAGGCAGTTGGATGATCCTGCAGAAAGCATCCCTGGGGAAGGCTTTCCAGGAGCTGACATTGACCTGTCTCCAGAACTGAACTGTGCTGGTTTTTGCACAGTGTTGAGTGCCCTCTTACCATGCCTGGGTATTAGCTACAGTGGGGGCTGTTTATTGCAATTTCATGGGAGGGAGAAGAGTTCCTCAAGAGTGATGTGAGGTATTGAATAAAGTCACTCTGAAGTCTAATGAGGTGCTCTGCTAAACTGGCCATTATTTGGTTGCCACTGTTATAGTCATTGGGATTATTTTCCTGAAATACTGAGAAGGGAACACTGCATTTCATTCTTGTGAGAAAAAAATATGGAAAAGATAGAGAAATGTCTGCCCTCTTTTAGAACTGTGATATTGTTATGAAAGATGACCTCCAAAAGGAGAAGAAAGCAGGTTCCACAAATCTTACAGCCAAGTTTCAGTTCTCTAAAATTGCTGACGCACAGAAAAGTCCAGAAGTGTTTCCTTACAGAGAATTAAATTTTGCCAATAAGCTGAGTTTTAATATAGCACAATTTAAACTTGAATTATAGGAGGGTAAATGTCAAGGTATGTTTTTTTAAAATGTATTTTATCTTAAACTATTTTTTATATTCTTTACCATCATTTGGTTTTCCACTGATTTTGGGTTTGACTATTTAATATAGGCCTTGTGTAATTATTTTGATCTCCATTTCACAAACATAAAGAGAAAGAAAGGAAAAGTGCACATAGATTATTATCACAGTGCTTGGAAGTTTTTTTTTTTCTCTTTTGCAATTAGTTGAAATAATAGAACCTGAGGGGGAAAATTGTTATTTTTGTATTGTGTAATATATCAGATATAGATGTGATTAATGATCTAATCCAGCGATTAAAATCAAGAAATTCCATTTCTGTCTCTTACCAGTAATTACTGTGTTGGAAACACTGATGGCTGTTACTGTATTGAAAAATGAGGACTCGAATTCTAAAATATTTTTTCTTAGCTTGTACATGAAGCTAAGATAAAACAAGATACTTGTATTAATAAAAAAGCATGAAAATTATTTTTTACATTAAAAACGTATTTTGGTGGGCTTCTGAGATAAAAACACAGGTACACTACTGGTCTTATTGAAGAATACAGGAGGAGGATGGGTGGCAGATGAAGCACAGTCATGCTCTCTGTTTGAGTCACTTTATTTTGGCCCTCTTCACCATGCACAGAGACCCTGCAAGCAAGAGCTGTGCAGTTTAAATGTGCAAAGTAGTGTTCAGTTTGTCCTTGAATTCTAATATCAGATTTCCTAATGTAAACATATAGTAGGAAAATCAATTGAACACTACTTTATAATGTCTTCATGTTAAATACTGCCCTGTGCAGCTCTGGTGATCAAAGGTAAACATAAATAAAGACTATTTCATGTTTTAATGCCTAGAAGAGTTTATTCACTTCTTCCTGCTTGTGTTTACCCAGTTCTATGCCTGCCTCAACTTCGAGGAGAGATGAACATCACAAAAATTCTTTATTCCTGTGACCAGGTGACCTAATTGAAGTTAGACTGGGAAAGAGACTGCTTCTTCTCTTTCCTACAGTCTGTAAAACAGGGGTTTTGTGGATGAGGTGTGTAACAGGCCACCAAGTGCTAGTATTGGTAGGCTGCTTAAGGCTGTTTCCTACCGTTCTCTGAGCTGGGTCCCCAACTCCTGACCACAGACTGTAGGCAAGATTAGAGGAGAAACTGAAGACTATTACCACTGATGAATAATCAATTTCAATAACTTATTCTTCAGGAGGAAAAGGCATCAGGGCTGCTGCTTATTCTGAAGGTCTGGGTGCTGTGGTGAGGAAGAATGTGATGATATTTATCTGGGAACAGCAGAAATGGTGGCGGTTCCCAAACATCTGATAGGAGACAGTGGAACAAAGGACAGGGCTGACACAAGTGCCATTTCATCACAGCATGCCCCAATCCAACAGCACTGTTTCCTGGGAGATGGAACAACACTGCGTGCCTATTAATCATGAGAGAAGCTCTCTGCTGTTCTCACAAGTCCTCCAAAACCTGTCTAACTCGAGTGGGCGAGGATCAGCCCATCCATGACAAAGTACTGCAGCCTTATCCTACATACTGTATATTATCAAAAATGTTATGTCTGCTCTGAACAAAATGTCCAAGTGTGAGAAATATGGGCAATGTTCCAAGAAATTGGGCTTGTCTTCACGAGAAAATTGTACTTAAAATCAAACTTTAAGTTAATTCATTGTAATCAGCCTAATCTACAGACCTGCACAAGACACTTTTTTTTTGTAAATATTGCTGTCACACTCACTGAAATTAATATTTTGTGCAGATTAGTGTGCTGCTAACTAAATTGCTTTGAAACCTCATCAAATTTACTGTGACTTTCTCCTGTAGCTATGGTTATATGCTGGTCTTCTTTATATTGAACCCGTTCAGTTCCCTCTGTTATTATAAAAATGTAGGTGCTTTAGGAAAGCTTTCAGCGAAGCAACAGGCATCTTCTCCCCTCCCAGGAGAGCCTACAATTCTAGAGGTTACAGAAGGATTTGTGTAGTCCTAACTGTGAAAAGTACAGCCATACTGTTCTCAAACTACATAAGGTAGGCCTCACTGCTGGAATTAATCTAAGTTTGACATGGTACAAGCCAGAGTTCATGATATAGCTCTTTTCATTGTTGAGAATCTTGATAGAGCAATGCTAATGGATAATTCACTCTTTTGTAACGTGTAGAATTCTAGCAGAAGGCAAAACTGTCAGATCTACATTTTTTTCTCACACATCCAAGGAAAGAATGAAAGTTTTCTTGGTAAGTAAGCTTTTCATTGAAGAAATACAAGCATCAAATATTTTAGAATCATTAAAAATCTGTCCACTGTGTGCTTATTCTCTGATATTATGTTTGATCATCAGTGATCTACATTTTATTGTGTTTTACTATTTGAACTGCATTATGAGATGAAAAGCTTGAAGGCACTTTTAAAATGTACGTTAGGTTAGAAAAAGCACTGTTCAGAATGTCACAAGAGTCATTTAAAAGAAGCTTGTTACTGTGACATTCATATCTAACATCAATGTTCTGGGGTAAGTTTTTATCTCCAAGGATAATGGTATTAATTTTAAATTTAAAAAAAAGAAAAATCTGATTCCCAGGGAAGGGCAGAAGCATGAAAGCAGAATTATTTTAGTGACCCAGTGAAAAAATTCTGCCAGCAAAGTCTTTGTTACTTGTTTATGTAGTCTTGTGTAAACCAAAAATATTTTGTTTATTTAAAAGATGCAATGTATGTTTTATGTTGTCTCTTCCAGCTATGTATGTTGAATATATTTTACTTTACAGAAACCTTTGAGGCAATTATTCAATAATTTGGCAAGAAGTAACTTCATGACCATTAAGTAGTCCTCCAACAAGATGTATCTTTTTCTGCAAGTTGTTAAATTTATGAAAGGTAAACCTAAAAGTGTAAGTAAGTACAGTTAAATAGGAGACAAAGAGTGTGCTACATTTCAAAAGAGCTTCTCTTCTACTTTTACAATTGTGGGGATCAGTTCAAGAATTACAATCCATTTATCATTACATCCATCTACTGCTTGAACTGCTACATTTCTTTTTTATTTCTTAGGCAGATATTACAACATGTATGACATAGCCTAGGATTATTTTTACTACATAAGCATCATACTGTTTGTGTCTGAAATAATAGCAGGTATTCCCTTTACCATACCACTTCCTGACTTACTGTAGTCACTTTTTTTTAAACAAAAGAAAGGGCTGCTAGATCAGAACATCCTAGAGCAACTGGCAAGGAATTTGTTCAGTACCAGGTAAAAGCAGCACCTAAGAAACAGCTATAATTCAGTTTGTTGGAAACATAACCTTCCCCAGGACTGATCTGTTCCTGATTTCACTGAAATTAAAGGCTGTCTTCTACTCAGTTTTTGTAGCAGAGGAGTTAGGCTCACAAGAACTCAGTAAATGCCCTGGCGATGCACGAGTTAGGCTGTTGCAGCGTGACTCAAGCAATGCTGACTTAGGCTAAAAGAGGATCTACTCTAATAAGCAGGGTTATGTTTTTGTCCTTGGTAACATGACTGTGACTTACACAGCAATGTGACAGAGATTTACACTGTGCTCCTTTCAAGAGGCAAAACTTTCCCACAATGTATTTGGTTTGTGTGGCAAGGTTTTGGTAGCAGAGGGCTACAATTGTGACTTAAATGTGAAGCTGATAGAAGCTTTTCCTATACTGGACAGAGCCAATGTCAGATGGATCCAGGATGGACTCACCACTGGCCAAGGCTGAGCCCATCACTTGTGGTGGTAGAACCTCCAGGATAACACAGTTAAGAAGGGGGTAAAAATTATTGGTGGAAGCAATTGCAGCCAGATAAGACATGAGTGAGAAAGTGTGAGAAAAATATCCCTGCTGACAGCAAGGCCAGAGAAAAAGGAGGCAGAGGAGGTGCATCAGGCACTGAAGCAGAGATTCATTCCCCTGCAGCCCATGGTGCAGCCCATGGCGAGGCAGCTGTTCCCCTGCAGCCCATGGAGATCCACAGTGGAGCAGAGATCCACCTGCAGGCTGTGGAGGACCCCATGCTGAGCAGGTGGATGGCCCAAGAAGGCTGTGACCTTGTGGGAAGCCCATGCTGGTGCAAGCTCCTGGCCAGACCTGTGGCCCCCAAGAACAGAGGAGACACAATGGAGCACTTTTGCTAGCAGGGAAATCCCATGGGGGTTCCACAGTGGAGCAGGCTGCTCATGAGTGACTGCACCCTGTGGAAGGGCTGCACTCTGGAGCTGGGAAAAGGTGTCAGGAATCCTCTCCTAGAGGAGGAAGGAGTGTCAATGTGTGATTAACTGACCACAAACCCCATTCCCTGTCCCACCGTGCTGAGGGGGTAAGGTCATAGATAATTCAGGAGTCAAGTTGAACCCAGGAAGAAGGGAGGGGTGGGGGAAGGTCTTCTAAAATTTCTTTTTTTATTTTTTCATTATCCTACTCTGATTAGATTGGGAATAAATTAAACTTATTTAGTGGAGCAGGCTGCTCATGAGTGACTGCACCCTGTGGAAGGGCTGCACTCTGTGTAACTGTAACTGCTGTGATTTCTCCCTGCCCTTATTTCAACCCACAAGCCTTTTGTTATATTGTCTCTCCTCTGTCCAGCTGAGGAGGGGTGGGATAGTTTTCAACCCACAAGCCTTTTGTTATATTGTCTCTCCTCTGTCTAGCTGAGGAGGGGTGGGATAGAGTGGCTTTGAGGGGCAGCTGCTGTCCAGCCAGGGTCAATCACCAGCACTCCCATGCAAGCTCTCAAAAGACTGAATTTGGAGCAGTATTTTGGGAGACTTGCGCCACTATGTTTCAGGCCTTCCTGACATCTCAAAACAATGGCTCCAGGGAACAATGATCTGCTTGCTTGCCCTCCCTCAGTGGCCCTATATACCTGTGTACTTAACCCTTGCCTGTGTGCAGGGGTAAAGAGAACAATACTGGGAGCTCTGCTCTGCCTTGCTTGGGCAAGCAAAGCTATAGACTCTGTAGTCAAGGGAATGGAGATGGCCTTCTCCTTGTTTTCTGTATCTAAACATGGCATTCTAATGTGGGAGGTGCAGAAACCTTTTGCATGCCGCTCTCCACTCTGTAACCATGTAGAGAAAAGACCACAGCTTGTGTGGTAGGATAAGATTATGCCACAGGAAGGGCTTAGTAGTTGTCTTTCCCCTGTGTGTTTATTATGGACTGTGATTGACTCAGCTAAGAAGCAGGGGAAAAGGAGAGTTTCTACATCTACCTACTGTGAAGGAGGTTGTGTCTTCTGTTTTGTTATTGATGGGTGGGCGGGTTTCAGTATACTGTAGCGATCTACATGGCCACAACCCCCCAGCAGAACTCCTGATTTTGGTCTATAACCTTTTCATTCAGTAAGTTTGAAAAGAGTTTAAAAAGTATGTAGAATTTTGATCTGGACTTCATTGAATTTGTTTGTACAGGCTTGGCTAAACAATTAAATAAGAACATAAAAATAAGCATCATCACAATAATTTCCTATTGCCTGGTACTGGTTAAATATACACAGTCAGCTTTCAAAGTGTACATAGAAACAATTATGGCATAGCTCAATATTTAAGACTTCTGCTTTTTGCTTTTTTTTTAGGAAATACTACCTCACATTACCTTATACACATGATTCTGCACATATTTGAAATAACAGAATCAATTACACCTACATAAAGTACGTAAAATAAATAAATAAACAGAACAACTCCCTTCTCAAAAAGCAACACAGAACAAGTAGTACTTCATGAGACATGAACAACTTTCTAATTGACATGAATTGCTGCTATTAGAACATTTTAAGGCAGTATAGCCTGCAACAATTACTCTTTGAAAACAGTCTGGTTTGTGATGAGTTATGCTCACCCTCAAAAGGCAAAAAGTTAAATAAACATTGTCATAATCATGCCCAAGATTAGCATGCTCATTAAAAAATTGAGTTCTCTTCCGGAGCATCTATTTTCCTTCTCCAATTTTGAGCCTTCTATGAAAAACACAGGCTGCTCTGTATGCCTCCTCTTTAAAATTTCTTGTGTTACAGATGAATCAGTTAGTGAAAAATTTATGATTCTTTCCTAGAAAAAAATTTCTTGAACTTCCCCACCTATGTGGCCTGAGGGTCATACCCCTACTGACTTATGTCCTAGCAAGCTTTCTCATTTCATCAGCAAGAAGTTCTTAATTTTCTTTTCAATATTGCATGCATGAGGATCTTGTTTTTCAGTAATTGCTGAAACAGAAGGCATGATCAGACTCAAGATTTCTGGCATTGCAATCGGACTACGAGCACAGCTGGTAAGTATCATGGTCAATCACATATTCTGTGGTACAAAGTATTACAGGGAGTTTTAGTCTGAGAAATACTGCGTATCTTAGTAATGGTATTAATTGCAGATGCTTGGATATTTGATTTCAAGTTTATGCTTTTCAAGCTCACTACAAATGAAAGGGAAAAGGCAAAATGTTATACAAGGCTACATGGTCAGTGATTTCCATCAGTGCTGAATCAAATGGTTTACATCTACCAAGACAGTTTGACAAGGAAGGAGAAAGAAAAGTAGTGGGCAGGAGGCTGATTTTCTCAAAGAGCAGTGTAGCAGAAGCCATTGCTTGCAATTAGATGTTTTGGTACAGCAAAGCCTTTCAGTGAAAGAAAGCAGAAAAAAATAAAGGTGTCAACTCTGAGATTCTGAATCCTTGAACTTCCTCTAGTATTGTTTCCTAGACTTCAGACCACAAGGGCAGAAAGAATGCTATGTATAAATGGGGAAAATAGGATAGACAATTTTTCTAAAACCTATCTGTAAGAACAGGCCCAGAAAAAATTAAGGGGGTGAAGGGAGCTGATTAGTTGCATTGAGATCCTAAAGTGACTTGTCCAGCCTGTCTTTTGATCATAATAGAGTTTTTTCTTTTTTCTTTAGTAACTTGAGAGGCAGTGTCCTTGGAAGGATGCTTTACTTACCCTTTTGTATCACTACTGCATCCCAGTTTTACTCAGCATACTAAAAGAAAGGTCTAAGTGACAACATATCCATTTATATTTCCCTAAAATATCTTTTCCTTCTTTTGCCTTGCTTCCCCCACTGTTCAATATATTTCCCAATTTTTTGTTCTATTGCCAACATGTAGTTCTGCTGACTATTTAGTGAGCTCACTTTTATAGCAGTACTGAATGCAAGCTTCAGCAAATCTGTTAAAAAGGTAAATAAGAAGTGTTTGGGGCATTTAAGAATAGCAAGACATGCTCTGGACAACAATCAGAAGGCCTGGCTACAAATAAGTATTTTAGCCTTATGCATGTATTGTCCATATTTCTGCCTTTACAGTACAGGTTCAAAGTCCTAAACTTAACTTGCAAACAAGCCAGTGCTTTCTGCAGTTTGGGAGGTTTGCAGACAAACCTCTTCTAATAATCAGGATACTTCAGTATAGTCAGAAGGACATTTGCCATTCTCTTTAGTGATTCACAGTGTTACTGAGTGGCCCTTAATTTTTAAACATAATGAATTCAAGAAAGCAGTAGCATAATTTGATGATTTAAGAATCTTCACCCTGATTAAAAAAAAAAAAAGGATTTGATGTCTTGATACTATATAAATTTGTAGTAGTTAAGGCAGCAGAACTTCATTGTGTTTTCTCTTTGCAGTGGAAAAGATTTTTTCCCACATTTTTTTCCTGTTGTTTCAGTTGTCCTTTTAAACTTAAAACAGGTAATACACTAGTGTATCCTGTGTTCTGATACTTAGATGATTTTTATATTGAGAAGTCATGAGAAGTTTCTTCTTAACAAATGATCCATTCATGATAATGCCACCATCTGCTGTCCAGGGAGGATGAAGAGCAATGAAAATAAAAAATAGCAAAATTTCAAACTCACTAGGTGCAGACTCCCTCTAGCAATCCACAAATCTTCAGGCATCTGGCACAGACTTGGCAGCTTTGTAATTGTGGGAAGTGAAAAATGATCATACTTAAACTTATGCCTAACATTCTCTTATTTTTTAAAAAGACAGTGAAATAGTAATGTGGTACCCATTTGCAGGCATGCATCTATGTATAGCTTCAGATGGCCTCCCCAAAGCACTGAAACTGCTGAGAACACCATGCATGGGCGAACTGTAGTGTTAGTGAATTTGGGATTTATTAAACTCCCACTCTCTCAGCTGTTTTGGAAAATTTGGTGCAATGTGGTTTTTTTCCTTCTCTGAATGGCACTGAGTATAACCACTAGTAGCACCGTGAGTTACTACTACCTCATACTATATTAAATATCCACTTTCTTTCTTTCCTTGCACTGAAATAATGCAAGAATTGATTTTTCTAATGAGACCAGTCTCTTCACTGCCCATAAATGCTCTTGTAGAGCAGTTGTGCAAAGCTAATTGAGTAAGTTCTCAAATATAGGGTACAAGGAAAATGTTCTCTTGTCCTCCCCCTCTCCCAGCCCAGCTGCTTGCTTGTTGTTTCTGGGTTCCTAGTGAGTCCTCTGCACAGTCTGGGAGGAGCACTGCTGTGCAAGCTAATCATTCCCTTGATCCTCTGCCTGAGCTGCTTCCTTCCTTTTTATTTTTAAAAACTTCTTTTCCTGTTCCAATTACAGGACAAGCTGGAGTTACTGAAATGCAATGCAAAACTGTTCACCTGCAGCTGGGATTATTTGGGACTGATTAGATGGTGTCTCTGCCACACAACCTACATGAAGCAAAGCCAGTGATTTCATGCCTGATAGTCATCACAGTCAAGGCACTGGTGGAACCCTCAAAGATGGCTGTATAGAGGTGTGGGCACATGCAGCTAACTTCTCTTTTGTTTCTGTCCTTTTATTCCCTATCTGAAAATTCCACTACATCAAAAATAAATAAATAATAAGGGTCAAGTACTTTTGCTCCTCATGCACTCTTTGTGACTTCCCTCTCATATCTGACAGGTTGTTGGCAGTTTTGTACCCACCTGTATTTCCCCTCTGCCTCTCCCTCCTTACCATCCATTCCTAAATGTGATTTTTATTTCACACTGCATGCTGTGAAACTAATGCCAACAGCTGGGTAGAAGGTCTAAACTAGTTTAGACCTCTGAAATCTCACTTCCCTTCATTTACCCTTCAGTCCAGTCCCCTCTCCAGCCTTCTTTACAGCCATTTTTCTTAGATGACAAGATAGTGCTTAGAAGAGAGGTTGGGCATTTGTACGAGGTCTATTATGTAGAGCAATGCCACACAACACAGAGGAAAAACTAGTAACATGACCTCACTACACAGAATTTTCCCATAAATTGAATCTATGTAAAGTCCTTGGTAAAACAGTTGAAATCCTATTTCTTCTTGATTCTGCATCCCCTCCCATTCACTTGTTGTATACTCTTGATTTTGGTATGTTTGCTTCTACTGAGCTATGAGGCAGCCTGCTTGCATACTTGCTTTTGCTGTTCAGATACCAGCACATAAAAATATTTATGTCCAAGCCCTACTATCAGGTTATTTACTAAGTGATCTTGTTATTCTGCTAAAGTGTGCATGATTCTACACCTGAATAAATGAAAACACCCACCCTTAAAAGGGGGCACTGGCATAATCCCTTAGGCCTGAGTGCCATTCAACAGATGCACCCCGGAGCTCTTGGGTCTCTTTGTCATTTCACAGTTAAGATAAAAATGACCAAATCAGACATTATTTGTTAAGTGAAAATGGATGGGCAGGTTGTATGTAAATATACCCTGCCTTGGTAGCAAGACTTCTGTTTGCCTCTGGTTTCAAGAGAACCTTCTCCTCCTGGTGACCAGGATCCATACACCAAACCCACCATGTGGGTCTAAGCAAACACTTGCCAATACAGGTTACAGCTTCTCAGGGGCTGCTTCTCTTCTGAGAGAGTGTGCATCTACTTTGCTCCTACCAGAAATATGTGTTGTATCAGAGTATTCATAACCTTTCCAGAATGCAGAACTTTCCAGAATGCAGCCCTTTTCTCCAAGGACAGGAAGTGGAGCTTCCAAAAAGTGGAAGCTTTCATTTTTCAGCTGTCTTGTGTGGATTCAGCCATTGACTTGACAGTGAAACGACAAGAGGTATCCCTCGTCTAACGATGTATGATGTACTTCCAGAGCTAACGGAACTCTATTGCCTGCAGAGCAATAGAGAAACCCAGTACTTTTCCCACCTTTTTTCCCCTCATTTTTCCCCCTTGGCGTCTCCGGGAGGCTCGGACCGCGCTGTGCCGGGGGCGGCACCGCCCCTTTCAGCCGACGGGAGGCGCCAAAGAGCCGCTGGTCAGCGCGCGTTTGGGTGTAAAAACCTCGGGTTTGTGTAAAACATCCCCAGAGTTCGGTGTCACACCCGCTATTCAGCACCTGGGCTCCTGGGCTTGCTTTTCTGTCACCTTCGCGGCTTGATGGTTCTGCCTGTGCAAAACTGGCTACCTTAGAGCAGCTATTGATGGATGGTTTTGTCCTGGGCAACGGCCCAGACCCTTCAAAAGCTTTTCTCTTCTGTATTGTGCAATTGCTTGCTCTGTTTCATGCAAATGTTTACGTAATACTTTCCCTCTATAATTCTATACTGATTAACAGAGTTCTCCTTTCTTTCTTAAACATGGCGTAGTTAAATTTGTAGACTTTGATTCATTAATTATTACGTCTTGTGTTTCAACCTGATGGCAGTGTTCTCATTTTTCTTCCCAGTAGTGCGATCCCTCCTTGATTTCTCTTTCTTTTATTCCAGTGCTTTAGTGTTAGCACAGAACTAATGTAACCTCTGCTTCTGCAGTGACTGGAGCACTGTGATATTGTTTCTATGCTTTGGCAAAGAACAGAGCTTTTCCAAAATAATGGAATATTTTTGGCTGGCCTATGTTCATTATCTGATGCCATACAGAACACAACAATCAAGTATTTAATGCTTTTATGCACTAAATTAAATTGACTACCAAATCTAGCTTTAAGAGAGAACTTTCTCTTGATGGTGTGCTAGCAAGGCAGTACCCGTAAGGTAAGGGAAAAGAGAATCAAAGTACATGACAGGTAACCAAGACATGGCAAACAATATTTGGGGTTACATTCTATAACATAGCTAACATAACATTCTATGACAGATAGCTGGTTTGAGATAAACAGCTGTTTTCTCATTTTTATTTGTTTAAATTACTAGATTTTTGTAAAGGAAAAAGGAGAAACAAATTACACTAATCCAATTGTAACAAGCCTATGTTCATGTTACCAAAAGGGTGTGGAACACAGACTATTAAAATGTGAGCTCAAATAGAGGCATAAGCATCAGCTTCAGGGTGGAGCAATCCAGACAAATTTTTCCGACTTGGCAGTAGATTGCACGCTGCAAAGCAGCAGTGGTGTGCTGTATTTTGTGAACTCTGGGCTCTGTTTCTCTCCCCAAGAAGTCATCTTCTGCTCTCTCTAGAATGTCAGTAGAAGCTCCAAAGTATCACTGAATTTGAGCAGTGAGCTGGAAAACTGAACTTGCTGTCTTCTTCATGGCCCAAAATGTTACCTGAATTGCCAAGGTAGCGACTCCTGAACTCAGTAATCAGATTTGCTTCTGTATTTTTTACTGACAGTGTCAAGTACACTCAAAAGCTCTGATCATCAAGTATATTTGTCCCTCCTAATACACTTCTCTCTCTTCTCCCAGTTTGGCTCACTAATTGAGCTTTAAGAGTAACAATGGATATCTACTGCACTATCTTACAATGGATATGAATACTGCACTATCTTACTCTACTATGTATCTTACAATGGATAAGAAATATTCTAAGATAATGCTTTTGCACAGACTGCCAAACCCCATTATTTTCTGTATTCTAGATTCAGACTAGAATCTAGAATAAAGAAAACTGCCTTTTCAATAAAATTAATGTTACAATAAAAAATTATTTCCATGAAGAGATAATTATTGAATTACGGTGAGGCTCTCAACTATCTCTTATTTCTGCTCTTCTGGTTTGAAATAGTTGATTTAGTAACATTTCCAAGTCTGAATCTTTCCCAATGATATCGACAAGGAGAGTTTTCTATACCATATATCTACATATGGTACCTGATGAATCAAGGTATCAGACAGGTACCACTCACCTTGGAGGATCTTACTCACTTTGTCAACTAATCTCTTTTATGTGATGCTTCCTAACAGTTTTCTTGCCCAAATAGTTTAACATGAAATGAGTTTTGCCAGGACTGATTCCTGAAAATCCTAGCAGGTGAAATATTTTTTCTTCTTTTCCATGAAGTCATGTTTTCTCTGCAACTACCTGCCATCGTTCTAGTTATGCTGGTAACTAATAGTTGTCCGTGTTGTGATGAAAATGCAGAGCTCAATGTTGAGGACTCATGAGGGAAAGCTGTGTGAAATACAGCTCTTTTGACCATTCTTAAGATTTCTTAAGCTTTTAATGAAGGCACAACTACCCTTTCAAAATAAGCAGTTGTACGCAGTGTATAATTCATGTTTTCCCCTCTTGAAAATTTGATTTTATTCTAGCCATAGCTGTGCTTTTCTTAAATAATTTAAAAGCAGGATGTTTAAGAATGGATGTGAAATTCTCCTCAGAGTAACTGAGAAAAGGCTTTGCTAGTCTTAGTTTAGGCCTTCATATGCTAATATTTGCCTTTCTGATAAACTGCTAGAATACTCAGTTTTGTTATCATTAGCAGATTTTCTTCAGATCTTTCAGGACAAAGTTCTTTTTTTGATGCTATTCTTGATCTTTCAAGTAGCTTGACGTGTTCTATGTAAAAACAGCACAATCTTCTGAAGCTGCCAAATTAGTGATATTAATGAGCTCCCATTTTTAACTATTAATGGCTTCCTATATAAAACAATTACACTTATGGCAATCACAGATTGCTCATGTTTGAAACTACAGGTTATCAACCTATTATTATAGCTGCTTGTTGTATATTTTAGTCTCTGCTACTCTGGTTATGGAGAAGCCTGACTTGAATGTACCTTATCTGCCAAAATGTAAGTATTGGATTCAGACCAGATACTTTTCTTTAAGGTGGATTACATAATAAGAATTCATGGGAACTGTGAAAAAATATAACTCAATTCTGTTTATGTTGTGATATGTATAAGGAAGGAAAACCTCCTCCCCACTAATGGTTTGGCAGGATTGCAGAGAGAGGATTTCTTGGCCAAAGATCAGATTAAATAAGTAGTTTCCATTTCTACGTGAACAGACAGACGTTATCTTGTAAGACTTGAAAGATACTGACAGGAGACAAAAGATGGAATGACTTATTTCTTTTGCCTGAGCCATGTGGAAAAACTTGCATTGCTACTCTGCTGCAAATAAATCACAATCACAAAAAAACCTGAGTGGCTTAAAAGCAGAGAAGTGACTTGAAACAACCCATCAGTGACATCCAAAGTAAATACAGTAAGTAAAAGTAAGTAAATATAATTCACAGATATAGAGTAAACAGAAAATCAGCTGTTTTCAGTATTGTGGGACTGCACCAAAACTGGTTTTAAAAGATACTGGGTATAATTTAAAGTCATGCCAATGAAGTTAAACAGCTTGGGTCTCTCCCTACCAGATGTGAGAATTCAAAATCATTTGACTGGAGCTGTTACTGCATTGCAAGTAAAATGATAGTCATACTCTATCATATGTAAATACTAAACTGAACAGATTTTAAATTCCCATTGGCTGGGAAATCAAGTAATTCTATAACTCCAGTGAAGTTACTCTGATTTTATACTTAAATAGTAAGGAGGCCCTTGGTCTCTTATCTTCTCTAAAGTATGCTATGCAGCATTTTAATATTTCTCAGGAATTAACAGAAGTATCAATCATACTTTAGCAAAGCCTAAAAATACTTTCTAGTCAAATGGATTATCACAAAAGTACTGAAAATGTGAAAGGACACACAGTTCTGATATTTATAGTTAGATGCATGGCCATGTTAATAAATTAAGAGATTGTCTTAAAAGGCAACATAACAATTAAAATAAAATACAATTCATTTTCTATGCATTATAATAATAATAACAATGTTGTTTCACAAGGGCACTATGTAAATAAGGATGTAGATTGAACATTTTTTGTAAGTGATTATAATGTACGTTTGAATAACTTAGATGTCAGTGACCAAAGCTGAACATCTAAATAGGGTCCCAACTGTCTCTGATAAAGCAGCCAAAATTTCCAGTAGTTTCTGTACATCTTGGTTGTAATGAACCTGAGGTGGTATTGAAGGAAAATGACATTACTTAAAATAATTTAGCCTTAGATTCTGTTTCAAAGCTGAACATTTATGTTTTCTACAAGCAGCACATTTAAGGAAAACATAAATGTAATATATTATCTCTCATTGTGGAAAACTTGAGATTTAATGTGCATTGCTTCTATGAGCATCAGTGAGTTGTCTTATTTCCTTACTTTCTACTAAACTATAATATAGAGGTAGTTTGCACTATTCTGCCATGAAATACAGCTGTTCTCTTAGGTACATTATTTCATGTGTATATTATGGGTAAGAAGTGACCATCTTGTTTGCACAGCTTCTGTTAGAAAATGAATTTAAAGAACTTCACTTATGCAGATAAGGTAGTGGATATTTTTCTAATTATATAATTAGATGTGAATTAGTCTCTTTAAGATTGTCTCAACTGTTTAATTGATTTTTTAATGCTTGCTTGTGTCCCTTTTTTTAGTTGTGTGTGGGAATTATAAAACTCTAAAGATATATATCTGCTACATGCTAAGGTCTTCAACCACCCCACATCCTTAGCAAAAATCACAAAGGAAATAAAATGTTTAAATTTCTGCCTTATGTCTCTATTCTTCTTCAATAACACCTTAAGTTCTGTTAACATATTTTATCTCCAAAAGTCAAGTGGCTCTCTAGGTGTTCCTACTGCTTCATGTCTACAAAGTCATACCAAGAGAAAGACACTAACAGAGAAGCTGTGTTGGTTTTCAGTTGGATCCAGGACTCCAACAAGGCTGCGTCTCAGATTTGCTGTAATATCTGACGTTTCGAATTTAATAGATGATGTCTTGCTTAGTTGCAATATTTTCAGTCCTTGTGCAGTGAATCACCTGTAGGACTTCTTATTGCAAGCAGCTGCGAAAAAGTAATTCCTTCATTCTTCTGCTTTGGAACACAGTCTTGGAAGGGGAGCTTTTTGTGACTGCTTTGGAAGCTCAGGGGCTGCCTGTATCTTGGTTCATTACATATTTCATCTGATCTCCTTTTCTCCCTGCTGTGTTGGGTGCTCTGGCACAGCCTCGCTCAGCAGCCCACAGGGTATCCAGAATTCCTCACCTCCTCCGGAGGCTCCAGGAGGCTGAGCCGGAGCCGTGCAGTGCGCCAGGACAGGCTACTGCCAGCAGTGGGGACAATTCTGAAAGGGCCTAGCTTCTTTTCCTGGCCTATGGCATATATTTGTATCAAATTGTTGTTTGCCTGTCAATATTCATGCTGGTTATTTAAGCTTTATTGAGGCAAACAGTTATGTGCTGCATCCCCTTGGTACAAATTTGCTAGAGATCGACACCTGTGAACGCTTCAACAGTATATGGTACCAATGCTTCAGTCTCGATAAAAGTAATGAATTAAGTTTGTGGATTTATATACCTCATTTTTTTTTATTTCCAGTCACCACTGTCTTGCTTCTGTGTACATAATAATTCGTTTTCAGACTTTGCATTGTACATCCCCAGGATATTTATGCAGTTAGTTCAATGAACTTTGCTTAGGAGTGTGATTAACAGTCATTACCTTCCCGGATTGCCCACTTTACAAATTACCTAGAGATTTCATGTTCTGCAATTAAGTTTTCTTATTACCTTTATAAAGCCAAAACATTTTTGTGGTGAACTCGCCTAGCTAACAAACAACAAAGGCTTTGTGGTTGTGCTCCAGAGATGATCCTCCGTCCCTGCCAGCAGCTGCCAGAACAAGCCATGCCCACGGAGCTGTGAGCGGTTTGCCGGGGTTTGTCACCAGCACGTTCCTCGCTCAGACAGCCTGAGTGAGTGGATCCACAGCGAGGGAAGGAACACGCCGGCTCCTGATCTGTAGGGAGTTCTCCGTGCGCCCGATGCCACCCGCCCCCCGCGGGTTTCCTGGAGCGGGAAGGAGCGGGGGCTTTCCCGGGACCCGGGACGCTGCCCCTCCCGCGCGGGGGCGGGCACGCTGCCTCCTCCGAAACGGGCGGGTGCCGGGCGGGCCCGGTCCGCGGGGGTCAGGCTGGAAACCAACGTTCCAGGGGAGAGAAGAACGGGATAAACCGTGCCGGGGGCAGCCAGCGGGACTCGGCGCTGGCGGCGTGGCCGCGGCCGGGCCGTACTCCGCCTCTCGGCAGTCACCGCCCGGCGCCGGACTGCAGCGGGCCGGCCGCCTCCCCCGCCCCGCCGGCGGAGCGAACCACTGCGGCTCGCCGAGGAGGTGAGGCACCTGTCACCGCGGGCGGCGGCGGCGGCGGGTGTGCGCGCGGAGCCGTGTCCGTGCCCCCGCTGCCGCCGCCGCCGCCGCTGCCTGCAATGGCGTTGAGGCGACGCGGCGGCTGCTGCCTCCTGTCAGGCGGGCGGCGGCAGCGGCCGCTCTGCGCAGAGGAGGCGCGGGGGCAGCGCTGAGTCGGGCGGCCGGGGGAGTCCGTCGCGGCTGTCGGCTGGGTAAGGCAGCGTGCGCGCTCGGCGGCACGGGCGCCGGGCTCTGCGGGGAACAGCGCTGGCACCGGGCTTTTGTTTCGCGGGGGCGGCGGGCGCCTGCCCGGGCACTGCCCCGCCGCAAGGTGCTGCCGCCCCCAGCCCCGCGGCTCCAGCCCGCTTGAGCGGCACGGCCGCCCGAGGAGGAGCCGCCGCGGGGTTCCAACGCTGCCCTCTCGGGTTGAGTTTATTGCCTTCTGCTGCACGGCTCGCTGAGGGTCTCTGCCGTGTGGCCTTTCCAGTCGCCCGTGGCGATCGGCGGGAGGGGGAGCGGGAGGTGCGCGGGGACGGGCGCGTCCCTCTCGGCGCGGCGGCCGCGGGCTCCCGGTACCGGCACCGGCACCGGCACCGTGTGTGCAGCGGCCAGAGTGAGGCGTCCCCGCCTCGGCAGCGGCGGCGCGGAAGGGCTGGGGAGCAGGAACGGAGGGGAAGGGAGGGGGGGGGTTGGCTCGGAAGACCCCCCGGGTGTCCTACGCTGGGCTGCGGGGGCCGGGGATGAGCCCCTGGGGCCGGGGCGGGCGAGCGGTCACCCCTTGGCTCTGTTTCTGCGTCTCCTCCTTGGTACCTCCGGGGTCTTCCAGACGATAAAACCTCTGCCCGTGACAAGGGGCAACTTTCTCTAACGGGATTTCACTTCGTTTATCCTATCAGCTGAAGATGTTAACTTCGGGTGCAGTTTTTTGTATTCCCTCGAGCTGATGTCTCATTTGCCTTTCTAAGCGTATTATCTTTGATCGCATTTCTACCATTATGTTTCTCTGAGAGAGCAAGGATTGTCTTGCAGTGCTTCATATTTCATGTCACATTGCCTTTCCCTTGCGTGCATATTTGTGCCATGATACTATACTTGTGAATGGAAAGCTATGATTATTTGCTCTTTCACTAGGATGTTATAGATTATAAATGATGCAACAGTCAATTTGAAAAAGTTTGTAATGGCAAGTTTTCACGTGTCTGTGCAGTGTTGGTTTGTTTTTGTTTTTGTTTTTCCTAGTTTTTTGTAAACATGTCAGAAAATGGTAAATGGAAATTGTGACAGACTTAAAAGTACCTGACATGGTTTCAGAAAACCCTCCTTTCTATTGCAGGTTAAATCAGCCCTTGTTCTTGAGAGTCCTCAGTCGTGCTGCTGTGTCAAAATTGATCTTGTGCTTTAAGATATTTGCCTCCGGATCTGTCAGGTATGGTCCTGCTGAAGGGCAGTGGCCCCTGAGGAAAAGCACTCCTCAAGCAGAATCTCTGCTTTGGCAAACTGCTGAAAGCGGTACTGCAGAAACTATGCAAGCAGGTTTCACGCTCCTGAAGTAAACATGATGAAAACAGAGTCTTCAGGAGAAAGATCCACCCTCCGAAGTGCCTCTCCTCACAGAAATGCTTACAGAACTGAGTTCCAGGCACTGAAAAGCACCTTTGACAAACCGAAAGATGGAGACCAAAAAGCGAAAGAGGAAGGAGAGGCCTCACAGAGCAGGGGAAGGAAATATGGCTCAAATGTCAATAGGATCAAGAACTTATTTATGCAGATGGGCATGGAGCCCACTGAAAGTGCTGGAGTTGCCCCTAAAACCCGGGGAAAGGGTGGCCCTCCATCACCTCAAAGACGAATTAGGCCCAAAGAATTTGTAGAAAAAGCAGATGGTTCAATCGTAAAGTTGGAATCGTCCGTGTCTGAAAGGATAAGTAGATTTGACACTATCCATGATGGTCCTTCCTATTCCAAGTTTACTGAAACTCGCAAGATGTTTGAGCGAAATGCTCATGAAACAGGACATTCAAATCGCTATTCCCCAAAGAAAGAGAAAATCATTTCTAGTGAGCTTCCAGATGAATGGTACAGCTCTAAGTCTCACAGAGGCAGCACTGATTCACTGGACAGTCTTAGCCCAAGGACAGAGACTGTCTCTCCAACTGTGAGTCAGCTCAGCGCAGTGTTTGAAAACACTGATTCACACAACGTAAACGTAGAAAAGTCGGAAAACAACGAAGAGTACTCTGTAACCGGTCACTATCCACTAAACCTCTCATCTACTGTCACAAATATCTCCTCCCCAGCTGCAAACCTTGAGGGTTTCAGTCCTTTGAAAGAGGCCAGCACGTGGTCTCCCCCAGCCAAACAGAGTACAGGCGTGATGTCTGTTGAGAACTCTCAGCAGACTAACACTCCTTCAGCACCGAGACAGAAAGTGTCCACGGGCACTTTGGCAGGTTCAAAAACAGCTGAAGAAATAAAAAAGAGCACAGAGGCAAGTGCTGGTTCTGTTGAGAGTTCTGCAACAGGTCAGCAGGATTTGACTGGTGTGCTTGACAGTGAAAGATCTGTGGACAGCTGTGCTAGGAGTAAGTCAAAAGCAGAGACAGGAGTTTTGGTGCAACAGAAGGAACAGTCAGAACATACAGAAGATATCTTTGATCGGCCTGAAGCTGCAGAGTTAACAAGAAATGTAGCTTCAGGTGGTGATTTTGCCACAGATGCTACTGAGTCACATTATGATGAGGACAGTGAAAAAGATGGGCATGAAGATGTGAATAATTTTCAGAGTTCCCATGTGTACATGCATTCTGACTACAGTGTGTATCGGGTACGATCCAGGTACAATTCTGACTGGGGAGAGACAGGTACAGAACAGGATGATCTGGATGACAGTGATGAAAATAACTGTTACGAACCTGATATGGAATATTCTGAAATTAATGGATTGCCAGATGAAGATGAAATCCCAGCCAACAGAAAAATACAGTTTAGCCGGGCTCCAATTAAGGTAAAGTTTCTTATGTTCCTTTTTCTTACAGTTTGGTTTGTTTTCAAATGCAGCTTTATTTGAAGGAGATTTTGACATTTGATCTTGCCTCCAAAAAGATTTCAGAGGATCTTTTGATGCATGTCTGTATTGCAGTCAGTGAACGTACTCCTAAATGAAGTAAGGCAGCTGAGCTCTGATCAGCTCGTCTCATTTCCTGGATTTTCTGATGGCTGACTAAACCAGCAGAATTTGAGCATGACAGCTGGGCTTGTAAAATTCAAGAATTTTGCCATGCATATTTTGACTTTTATGACTGCACCGTAACCACATGGTGAAATGTCACTGTGGGTATTTGGTGACTTTTGTGCTGCTTGTTTGATTTCGTGTGAAATCACAGCTTCTTGAGATTGAAAAGCTTTTCTTCAGCTCTCAGCAGATTCTTAAAGTTCCTGTATTTAAAGACAGTGCTGAAGTACAATGTGATCCTGTAGTAGAGGACTGTTAGTATTCCACATCTCAGTTATATCATCTTTGGTAGTAGCATTTATTTAAAATTCTAAAGCATTTATATATATATAAAGAGATTATATATCTTAGTGCTACAGAAGGGTGAAATCAATTCACTGAAATACCTAGAGAAGGGTGTGCTTTTTGCATAGCTGTTACGGTTTGTTTTTAAGTGCCTTGAAATTACCACTAAGGATGTTGTTTCCAACTTTTCAGTACTTTTCAGTTTAAGAAGGAATAGCTAGTTAATGGCTTGTTAAGTTTTGTTGTACCAGCTTGTCACTGCTGTCTCAGGGTTAAATATAAAAGTATTTTACTTCCAAGTTGGTTTTAGTGCACGTGTGTGATGGTTTAACCGTGGAGATGACACATGTCTGTAATGGACAATTCTAAACCATAGCAATTATTGCAGAAATGGCTTCTTGAAACAGAAATATATCATGGAGTACTTGAAATGTAAGCATTTTAAAATGAAACGTGTAATTGAAGATGACTGTTTTCCTTGTGTGATTTTAGCAATGAAAATTACTAAGTCAATGAACAGAAGTGCCAGTGTTAAAGTAATGTGATTTACAAAATCTGCATTCACACTGCCTGTGGTTTAAAGTAGGGTGGGATGGGTATTGTAATATGAAGTTTTCATCTGAATAAAGCAACCAGATTTTCATATCTGTTTATTATGGGGTGGAGCGAAAAGAATGGTCTTGCTTCATGCTTTGAAAAGAGGATTTTTACACTGAAAGAAAGAAAATATTCCAAGACAAGATAATGGATTTTTCTTATAATTTTAGTTTGTTAGTGTTCTATTCAGGCTTGCATCATGAACCAAAAATTTTTGTTCCCTCTTGATTGTTCCCATAATTGAAGTACCTGGTTTTCTTGAATTCCTGGGGGGAGGTGAAGTGGGGAAAACCTTGATTACAGAGGAAGTTGTTCCCTCCACTGCTTTCCAGCTCAAGCTAATAGGCAAGATGTACTAATAGACAAGATGATGTTCTCTCTTCTGAAAGATCTGCCAGCTCTTTATGATGGTTCCAAGAAATGAAAATCCAGAAAGTGACTCCACTGATTTTATTCTTGAGATGGTCAGACTTTTCTGCTGTTTCTGAAAGAGCTAATAGTGGCATTTTCACTTCAGCGTATTGCTGTTTGAATCATGCTGTCATGCCAAGTGCTCTAAGAGTATTTTCTCAGTTATTGGTATTTTTTCTTTTCAAGTTTTTCATGCTATGTTCATTTCAGATTACATATTGTACAGTAATAATAATAATCCATCGGGAAAATGCTCTAAAAGTAATTTTTGTAAATAATTGTAAGAGCACATTTGTCATGGATTTAAGCATAAAAAGCACTCTTAAAAAGCTTATCCGAAGTAAAATAATCATTGCTTTAATTATTCTGGCATCTTTATTGTAGACAGGAAGAAAAAGGAATAAAAGCTGTGCTGGGAGAGAACACTGTAGGAGGGTTTGGGAGATCCCCTGCTTTTTGTCCTGGGTGCCTCCGGTGCCTGCAATCTGTTAGTCGTGTGGGGAAGCAGAAGTGAGAGCATGTGGAAGGCAGGCTGGCCCTAGCAGGAGGAGCTGCAGCAGAAGTTGTGGAAAATGAAAAGCCGCCTCTGGAGCGGTGCTCCCTGCCTGTGCAGTTCCCCGGCAGCGTGGAGCAGTGTGGCGCTGTGTGAGCCCGGCCGGGCTCCAGGGCCCTCCGGGCACCGCCCGGCCACCGAGGGGCAGCGGGAGAAGCCCCGGGAGGGTCCTTGTGGCTCCTGGGCTCCGGCACTCCTCCTCCAACAGCGCTGCCCATGGGACACGCTGCTGGGAGGCTGGAGCTGGCTTGGCAGGGGCTTTCGGTGCAGCTCAGCTACCAGGGAGCAGTGCAGGCGGCGAGAGGGACTTGTGTTCTGTCCCCTCTCACCGTGCCAGCAGATGAACTTAGCCAGTCACTCCCTGTGCCCCATCTGTTACACGGGGATGTTGCATCTCACTGAACAGGCAGCAACTGTTTAGGGATTTTTCTGTTCTGCACAATTTTTTGTGTTAGTGGGCATGACTGGTTTTATTAATACTTAGCTGAACATCATCTCATGCATGGCATGATTGCAAGAGAGGAAAATACAAAGCAATACAGGAGTATTTTCTGAACTGTTGGAAACTGATTTGTCTTTATGAAAGTGATGCAATTTGTATGTGACTATTTTGCTAGATAGTGGTGTGCAAAGTCCACCCCAAACTCTGGATGTTTAGCGTTGATTTCAGTATTGTATACCTTCACTCCTCCTACAGGAGAATGAAATAATTAACAAAGTTGGCATTTGAATGTGTGAACTGTGGAATCAGTGGGTAGTTACTGCCATCAGGTTGTTACTTGAAGATCTCAAGAGGTTTATCTTTGGACTATTTTTCTATGTGATTTCTTCAGGCAGACATGTAAAAGACTTTTTTGTCACTTTAAGGGTAGTGCTGAGGACTATGAGCAGCAGTGAAGTATAGGCAAAAGGATAAATAAATAAAATCTTACCAGGCTTATAGAGACTGAATTCTGCTTGTCTCCCAAGCAGAAAAAAGACTAATTTATTGAGAAACCCACTGCCAAGAGGAAGACTCAAGTCAATGCATGCAGGAAATTCTACTGTGTTACAGTCTGTAATTTTGCTATCACAGATCCCATGCTCCATGGGCCATTTGCTCTGCTCTAGGATGATGGGATATATTTGCTGATTTAATCTCTGTTGAAAGTCCCTTAGGAGTAGGTGACTACTGAGAGGCCACTGCAGGCTTGGAGAGTTTCTAGGTATTTGGAGTATGGTATTGCTGATGTGAGCCATTGTGTGTGTGTGTGTGTGAGCTTAAATCAGTTTGGCGCTGTGAATAAAAAGGAACACAAAAGGGCCCAAGAGTGGCAGTGGGCAGGAGTGTGTTGCTGAACAAGGGATGTGAACATTTCGGTAGCTGTTCATATGGCTGTTTATGTAGTGATATAGAGGCCTTTATCAGCACTGGCCTGCTCTTGTGTTGAGGTATTGTGTTTGTGCTCAGGGAGAGAACAGAAGCTCTCCAGGGCAAGTGTGCAAGGTGAAAAAGTTAAGTAAATGGGATAAAGAAAAACATACCCTAGTTTTTCCAGGGATACTTAGCTACCAAAGAAACAAAACAACAACCCCCAGCCCACCTTCCCTTCCCCTCCCCCCTCCCCCCCAACCCCAGCTCTCACTGGTTTATTGGTCTTTCATTGGGTTTTGCAGGGTTTCCTGACTTGGGTCATGTACTGCGTCCCAGACACTGCGGGCCAATTGGGCAAGGTTTGCCTTTAATGCAGAATTCATTATCTCATGGCTTTCCACACCCTAGCAAATGGAAATGTATTGATTGTCCAAATCATAAGTAATTTTTGAGCCATGCTTACTCTGTCCTGGATAGAATTAGAAGAAGAGTAATGTTCACCTTTTCCTTTTCCAAGTCCATAGTTTCTGCTGCCCTGATAGCTGCATCTTCAGCTGGTGCCTGATTTCTGGCACCAGGTACACGTTAAACCATTTAAAGCTGTTAACAGCAATTTGTGTCTCCTGCTGAGCTTCCTTTTGCAACCTTCTGCTCCACTGACTCTGTCCTACCAGCCAAGGGGTTGGGTATTATGTGATCAAACCGTATGGCCGACAGCAGGGGACTTGTGGTGCTGAGAGGGGGTTTGGCCCAAGCTGCTGCTGCAGTTTTTAGCATTCTGTGACGCTTCTTTAGGGTGCAGTGGTGAAGGGACATCTCTGCAGGCCTCTCCTGAGTTTTGGGGGTAGGTGGGAGAGAGTGTAACATGAAAGAAAATATATAGCAAATGGCTCTTCCATCCTTCAGCTAATTCTATATTAAGAGAATGTAACCATTAGTGCCCTTGCCTCCTGTTGTGCTTCCTGTCTTTTGTCAGGCTGCATGACTGAATTTTATTCCTCACAATATTTCAGTTTTCCAGATGATGTCTTGTTCAAGATGGTCTTCCAGAATTGGAACATGTACTCTCTCTCTCCCCCTCCCTCTCTCTCTCTCTCTCTCCCTCCCTCCCTCTCTCTCTCCCTCCCTCTGTCTCTCCCTCCCCACCCCCCCTCTCCACCTTTGAAGAAAATTTACAAGTGCTGTGAACAAGTGCGTAAGCTATAAAGTTTAGTGTAGAACATAAATGAAATTTGTATTTAACAGTTGCTTTGAATTTTTTTTACAAACTTCTTATAAAAATAATTTCAAGGAATGAGTCTTTCTTCCAGTTACTAAAGATCTTTTCCATATATATAAGTTAAACTTACCCTCTTTCAGTTTGAAGCTATTCCCCCTTGTCCTGACACTACAAGCCCTTGCAAAATGTCTCTGTCAATCTTTCTTGTAGGCTCCCATCAGCTACTGAAAAGCTGCAATTTGGTCACCCCAAAACCTTCTCTTTTCCAGCCTGAACAATCCCAATTATCTCTGCCTTTCCTCATAGGAAGGGTGTTCCATCCCTTAATCAACTTAGTGGCCCTGCTCTGGACTTGGTCCAACAGGTCCATGTCCTCCCTGAGCTGGGGACCCCAAAGCTGGGTGCTGTCTCCCTAGAGCAGAGCAGAGGGGCAGAATCCCCTCCCCTGCCCTGCTGCCCGTGCTGCTTTGGATGCAGCCCAGGGCACGTTTGGCTCTCTGGGCTGTGAGTGCCCATGGATGGGTCATGTCCAGCCTCTCATCCACCAGCACCCCAAAGTCCTTGCAGGGCTGCTCCTGTTCTCTTTAATCTCCCAGTTTATATTGATAATAGGGGTTATCCCAACAAAATGTGTTTAGGAATGTAAATAGTGGCGGAGAAAGAATCTGAAACAATCTGGCACTAATTACGTTGGAAATATTTAATCTAAAATATCATTACTCTTTCTTTAATAGCCATCATAATAAAGTATCCTGAAAGCACTTTCAAGTCTTAGCATAAAAAAGACGTATTTCTGTGCTTGATGCAATGCTCAGTATTTTATTTACCTGTTGTTAAAATGTTGATGAACTATTTTGGATCATAGGAATCATAAGAGAAGGTTACCCATCCACAGGCACTGTACAGTCTAAACTTGTCACTTCTGTGTGTGTTTTACCTAAATGAATACTGAGTTGGGTTTCGGTCATCTTCACATTTTCCACCCCCAGTGAACCTGTGATTCTATAAAGTAGTCGCAGTGCATGTAGGGCACTTGTTGTTTAAGGCCAGTATGGAAGACAAGAGTTGCAGAAAGACCCTGAGGCTTTGTTAGATTTGAAAAGGTTGCAGAATCTGAGAAGTTCATCCCCTTTTTAATGGGTTAATTATGAAAATTTATAGATAAAAAGAAGATGCGTAGCTCTTTCTGAAATCACGGAAAGAATATTTTGTTTTCCTTAAATTTGGTTTGCTACTTCAGCTCCTGTGTTCATGTAGAAGCCTAGAAGATAAGAGAACTAATACGTATCCTCAAACACCGACAGCTGGATAGATGTGGAGCCAACCAAGGATTGTTGGTAATAACATTCTGTGAGAAAGATAAGGATGTTTTTGAAGAAGGGGCCATGCAAAGGAAGGGCAGCACTTTGCTGAGACTAATGTTCTGGTTTGGGATCCCGGAGATAAGCACAAGAATGTACAGCACAAGTGCAGGAATGAAGTTGAGAATTGGGCCTGAAATGTTGACCAAAGGCCAACCCAGGCATGAAGGCTGGTCATCATTTGATGATCATAAAGACCAGCAAAGACTGGTAAAGCCCTCCAACCCTTTCCAGAAGGGTATAGAAAATCAGACTGCCCATGATAGCTAATTGCCATCAAAAGTGAGAAATGTATCTCCAGGATGGGCATAATTTACTAACAAAATTTTGTAAGCCCTTGCAGACCCTCTGACATTTGTTGTTCCTTTTCACCACAAGTATCTCTGAGTCTTGGGTGCTCCCTTTCTCATAAGGGCTCATGCTTTGTTTACAACATTAGGAGTGGATGGTAGTTTTGGCTAAAGCATGAATTGATGCCATTATTGATGGCATTCTAGAAGGACTGTGTGTAGAAACAGAATTTGGATGAAATGATTTGCATCAGAGATTTATGTGGTTTAAACTGAAAGGGGTTTCCAGTTAAAGGTTTTGAATTTCAAAAATGCAGACTGAGAAAGTGTAGGGAAATGGTTTGAAATTAGCTGAACCAAAGAGCAAAGGGAACTCTTTGATTCAGAATTAGAAAGAGTGCGTAGGATTTTCATCCCAAGAAAAAGCAGACTATACAAGCAGAATGATTGCAGACCTAATCAGAAGAAAAGTCAGCCAAAGAGAACATCATAAGTTAGCCAAGAACTTGGAAGGAGTGGCAAAAGTGGTTGTTGAAAAAATGAAGAATGTCATAAGAGTTCAAAAGTCTTAAATGTGATTAAGAAGTTGCCAGAAGTCAAGCTGAGTTTGACCTTGTAAAGGAAAATAGTCCAAGTAGTAAAAAGCTATTCATCTATTAAAATTCAACAAGAAAGGAGGGTGGGTGTTATGCCGTCAGTATGAAGTTATGATCAGAGTTATCACCCCTGCTTTATTGTGGAAATTCATATAGTGAAAGGAAGAAGAAACCTACAGGTTGCTAGTGCTCAGGTTTGTATGGGGCTTGGTCAAAGAAGCTGTGTTTTAGAAAACCTTGTAGCATATATTTCAAAACCAAAAGAGCACTGTCAAAATAGAAATGGTATTTAACTGCAGAAGAGCAAATTTAATAGCTGTTTTTCAGAAAGTAGGAAAAAGATGGTTCTGGCTGCCTGAAAATTATTAATTTTTTTCCCCATAGCAAAGCAATAGAGAACACTTTTTAAAGAATCAAAGGCAGAGAGGCAAATGGAATACATGTAAATGGATTTAGCAGAGGTAGTATATGCCAGACTAAATTAGGATCTGCCTTTGATAAGATAAAAGACCTTGTTAAAAATTTCAGTAGTTCTGTCTCAGGAAGTTGGAGCACGCTAATGACACTTGCCTTTGACAGGAAGTGGGGAAGCCTTATCATTGCATAGGATTACAGTAAAATATGGGTGACTGTGAGGACTTGAGCAGTGGGGATGGATTTATGAGCTAAGAACTTTCACAGTAAACTAGTGACTCATTTGTAGGGGATGACAGCTAAGGAGAAAGCCACTCTGACTTGCTCCCACAGAATGACAGTGGCAACCTGTGATGTGATGCAGCTGTGAGGAAGGCAAATGGCATCCGAGATTACATGAAGCAAAATATTTTGGAAGCAGTAGGGGATTATGGGTGTCATTTTATAACTCGCCAAGGAGACTTCATCTGAACCATGTCTGATGGATTCTGCTTAAGGCATGTGGGTTTGCAGGAAGAGCTGTGGCAACTTGATGCTCTTATGTGTCTTTCTCTTGGTTAATTCTATCCTAAAACAGGGGCTTTAAGTAACTTAACTTGCTCATTGAGAGATGCACAAGGCCTGAAAAGGACCATTATTGCTTTTCTGTATTCAAATGAAAAGACACCTGAAAACTAACTTTTAAGATGGAATTAAATATTTTCCAGCTAAGATTAAAGAATTTTAATAGAAGGCACTTTTTCTACATTCCTGATAGACAATTGTGTTGTGTAGTAGTGTCTGTTAATTTTTTTAAGTGTTACAATTGCCTTTAGCTCTGTCAACCTTGAAGGCCACAAATAATCTATTAAAAACAGTACCAGACATTCCTGTAATTAAATGGTGCAAAGTAATGGATATTATTCTGTCTTTTTTTTTTGTATAGAAAGTGTTCTGTTGGGAGAAGCTACTTTTAACTCAACTTATTTACAAGAGTTGATTCAAGAGACCCATCAGATCACTCAGATAATTCCATATAATAAAGTTAGTGGAAGGTGTGAATGCAGAATTTATCTCCAAGACCTGTTTGCCTTGTACTATTATACATAAAGCTGCGCTTCTGTGTCTATCCACATCTGTAACTTCTAATGTTCCACACTGCAGTTTCCATCTGCCTTAGTATTCAGTGAATAATCTCAAGGGCATAAGATGCTGGTTCACGTTGAAAGGATATCTTCCAGTATTCAATCTATGCTGCATGTAGACCTAGGGACTTCCATTTGATAAAATCACTGTATTTTGCATTACTTGTTTGAAAGCAATAAACTACAGAGGCTTTTAAAAGTCATGCTCTCAAACTCCTCTCTAATTCATCTAATTCATGGCCTTTATGATAAAGCATTAGGATTTTTTTTTTATCTAGCTTGCAATCATCTTTACATCTTTATAAGCTTGCAGTCATGTTTAAGATGGATGGTGATGTATTTAGGTACTGACATGCTCTAGATTCCTTAGATGTGTAGAATCTGACATACCTATTAATTCTGCCTTCTTAAAAGCCCAAAGATACTTTCTTATTAGTGTTAGCTTGAGTGATTGCCCAGTAGATTTCATTGTGCATGGACCGTTTAAATAGAATATTAAAAATATGTTAGTATTGTATTCATTTGCAAGGGCAAACCAGAGAGAAGGCATTAATCCAGAGGTTTAGAGCTCTCTTGAAAAAAGCTGGTAATTTAGCAGTGTGGCAAAGTGCACTAACACAAATGAGAATGTTTCAGTATGACATTTGATGGGAAGAGACTAGCAGACCATGTAGCTCTTTATTCCCCTTTGCCCAGCCATTTTCCTCTGAAGTAGTTGCACAGTTTTATCTTTTGTAATTTAGTAGGTTGACTGCAAAATGCTTCCTTGAAGTTTTGCACTTTCTTTCTTGTCAATATTTGAGTTGGGGGGAGGGAAATACCATTAAAAAGAGGGGCTCTTTTTTCCTTCCTTTTTTTTTTTTCTTTTCTCTCTTTGTATATGGCCAGTTAAAAATTCTCCAAGCTTAACAGTTGTAGATCCAAAATAACTGCTGAGACTTACTGTGGTTTACTGCAATGCATGACACAGTCATTACCAGTAAGTCTTGACCATTAAAAAGGGGAAGTTGTGCCTAATCAACCTCATAACCATGTACAAAGAAATGACTGGCTTAATAGGTGAGGGGAGAGCAGTGGCTGTTGTGTACATTCTCTTCAGTAAGGCTTTTGACGCAACATATTCACAGAGAAGCTTGTTAAATATGGGCTAGATGAGCAGACAGTGAGGTAGGTTGGAAACTGGCTGAACAGAGAGGTGAGAAGCCACAAACCTCATCAGGTTCAACAGAGAGGGGTGCAAAGTCCTGTGCCTGGCCCCATGCATCGTTGTATTCTCGGGGACCATCCAGAGGATGGATCCTCTTCAGCTTTGCAGAAGAGGCTCTGGGGTGCTGGACAACAGCAAATGGAACATGAGTCAGCCATGTGCTCGTGTAACAAGGAAGGCTGATCGTGTGCTGCGCTGTGTTAGCATGAGTGCTGCCATCAGGTCAAGGGATGTGATCCCTCCTCGATATCACTGAGGCCATGTGTGGAGTTCTGGCCCCTATTCCAGGCTCCCCAGCACAGGAGACTGGAGAAAGTCCAGTGAAGGCCCATTAAGATGATTACAGGTCTGGACCATCTCTCCTGTGAGAAAAGGCTGAGAGAACTGGGATTGCTGAGCCTGGAGAAGTGAAGACTCAATGGTGGTCTTATTAATGTGTATAAATACTGGAAGGGAGGGTGCAAGGAAAACAGAGCCAGGCTCTTTCCCGTTATGCCCAGTGACAGGGTGGGCTCCTGCTGAAACACAGGAGGTTCCTGTGAACATCAGGAAACTCCTTCCCTGTGAGCGTGCCTGAGCACTGACACAGGTTACCAGAGGCTATGGATGCTCCATCTTTGGAGGTACTCAAAAGCTGTCTGGACATGGTCCTGGGCAAGGCGTGCTATGCTTTAGCTGGGGGGTTGGACCAGATGACCTTGGTAGATCACTTCCAGTTTGAGCGATCATGTGGTATTTTTCATTTAGATCAGAGAAAAACTATTTTTCTAATAGTGAATTTTGTTGAAGGAAGCAGCTAAATTGCATCCAATATAAATTATCTTAATTTTATTATTTGTAAAATGCACTAAGTGACTTCTTGTATTATTTACCAGGTTTTAAGACTGCATGATTTTGCAAATCCAAAGGTGGTGCAGCAGCTCCAATAGGTTTGATTGTTATAGTGATTGTTGTTCAAATCTGTATGAGTATTTTAGTAAGAGTACATTGCATAAAGCTTAAATTCTCACTTTGTAATTTCAGATAGTTAAGTTTAAGGATTGATACTAGGCTTTTAATGTTTCTTGTTAATGAGAAGCTAGGCCCGGCAATGCTAATTGAAACAGCTAGGAAAGGATTTTAGGGGGTTTTTTGGTACATATTTTGTTGTATGCCTAAGCAGATTGACCTAACCTTTTAAGTAACATTTAATAAAGCAAAAGATTTTGGGGAAATATTTAAACAAATATTATGAGTTTAATTTTTATGAGAAAAAGGAAAAATTTAAAACTGCCTATACAAAAATAAAACTGTTGAGGAGTAGTGTTCATTTGCAGCAGAGGGAAAGCCCACCAACATTTTGCATGTAGTAGTAGCTGAGGTCTGGATGGCTGGGGTAGTAAGCCTTGTTTGTAGTGGGAATTCCTTGATTGGAATGGGAATGTGATCTGATGCCCACTCGAGTCCAACTACTCAAAAGCTGTGGTTAAACAAATAAATAATCTCGTCCTGGGCTGTACACTTTAAGTGAAATCTTTGAATTACTCACTTTGTAAAACGTACCGAGTTGCTGATTTTGTCTAGTGTATCTAGTTTATCTCTCCAGTAGTGAAGGAGAGAGGCATTTTGCTGCTCTTGTAAAGCTTAACAACTCCCAGAAGAGAGATCAATGTGTATGTCTGGAGATGACCAAGAGCCATTTCTGAAACGTAAGAGAGGTTAGTGAGAAGTTTTTTGAATACTTCTTTGAAAAAAGGGTATAAAAGATAGCAAATAGTATAAATTGTTTTCACTCCTTTAGCTTAAAAGTGATTCTATTAAAGCAAGCCTCTTGTGCCCTTATATGATTTACTTTATTCATTTTATTTTCCTAGTGCAAAGCGTCACTTGTGTCTCTAAGCCCCAAAGAACCACTGTAGTTAATCTGTTCCATTAAGAGCTCCAAGTTTGGAAAGCTGGATTTAGCTTGAGAATGCTGTGCTACTGGAAGCTCAGTCCGGCAGTGAGAAGCTGGGGGCTTGGCAGGGGTGGTCTCGTGCCCCAGCTGGGCGATGGGCTGGGGGCTCAGGCTGGGCTGGGGCCAGGTCAATTCCCAGCACTGTGCCCCGGCAGGGTCCTGCTCCAGCTTTCCTAAGCCAGTGGTACTTGGCAGCGCTTCACTTGCAGCCTTTAGGACTCAAAGAAGCCACAGGGCAGGTTTCTGGCCGTTTTTAAAGAGCTGATTGCTTCCTGCTGTATCAGTAGTTCGTCAGTACAGCATTATCCAAAATGCGCTGTTGAACTCTTATTTCACCATTTTGCCTCCCTTGACTACCTGATGCTTCCTGAGCGTTGAAGAGATTTTTTGGTCTTAAAATGTAGTCTCTGTTTCTTTCTCTTTTTCCTCCTTCCTCCCCAGGCCCCCCACCCCCTCCCCTGCCATTGATTCTGGACACTTCCAGAGCTGCAGTTTTGTGATGGCCTAGGACAAAGTTTCCCCTTCTGTCCTCAGTTTGCTTGTTTTCTAGGATTACACACTTGACATTTTGCATTGCATTAAAAAATTGAAAAGACAACAAAGAAGCTTTTTTAATAATTTAGTTTATAATTTTTTCATTGTTCTGTGCAGATCATGTTCATCACTCGAGTCAAGAATTTACTGTGGTACCTTCTCCACCAAGTTTTTTTTCCAGTATTATATGTAGATTTTATTTATTGTATTTTATTATTTAAAATGAGTAAATAATGTGTGAAATATATAGCTTCATATCCATAGAGGCTCAATGAATGCTGTTCATATTTTGGTTCTTGTGCTGTCCACAGATTATTCTGATCTCAGGCTTTGCTTTTGATAGCTTGATTCTTTATTGTGTGAGAGACAACAAAATCTATATGTGCTGTATGTTCTATCACAGTTTTCCTTAAAACTGTCCTGAGAAATGAGAGGAGAATAAGTCTGGTCTGTGTTGCATGGAGTATCTACTTCATCTCACCAATTTGCAGGCAAATCTACTGCCTCCACTTTTCAGAGTACACCTAGAAAAATAAGAATTGAAAGAACAAACTTTCTTGTGTGTATGCAGATACTTGACTAATAAAATATGGTAGTGGCAATTCATCAGAATGTTTTGAAAGATAAATCTCTGTCTTAAAAACTCTGTGATTTATTCTTACATTACAAACATAATGCTCCCAAGGGTGTGGGGCTTGCTTTAGCTGCAAGAATTTTTGCAGTGCAGGGTAAATCTGCCAGGAGGATGTAGCAAAAGTCTGTTAAAGGTAAGTATGTCACGACTTCTCTCTGGTATTAGGTATTTTTTTGTTCTCTTTTAAACAAGAGTGGTACTGTAATCATGAAATAATAGATGAAATTCTTTGTCTTTTATTAGCACTGAAATTCCAAGATACAACATCACCTGATGACTTGTTGAATAGTTGTCATTTAATGATTGGCTAGGATTACTTTGAAAATAAAGGTCAAAATTTTATCTTTTGTTTCACTACTTGGAAAAACCACTAGCAGTAGATGAAAAGGAGGACTGTCTCTCATACCCCTTTTGAGATTTTTTCAGGGTTTCAGATTTTATTACTTTTCTGAAGTGAAAAAAATGCAAGCATGCAATAAATTACATTTAAAACATCTTACTTTGAAAGAACTGCTTCTGCTTATATCCGTATTTGTATACTTGGTGTAGACATCAGTGTCACCACCAGAAGTAAGATATTTTTGGGACTCCTAGACATTGTGCAGCCCTTCATCATGCTGCTGTCAGGAACTTGATCAGTAAATTAGTTCAGTGGTACTGGTAATGGATTTCCAGGGATTACGCCACCGACTCTGACTGAGAATACTGAGCTTGCAAGCAGGGATTCCTGAGCACCCCTGTACTACAGAATGCAAACCGTGCTGCATAATAAGGATGGCAGACAATGGTGCTGGAAACCATCATTACAACATCACTGACTCCTGTGTCATTTTCTGCGCCATTTGGAATAAAAAATAAGTGATCTGTGTGCATTTGTAACAGGACACCTGGATAGATGTGGTGATGGCAGTGACCTAAAGAAACGCACCGCTACTAATTTTTTTGATCTTTTGATGAACTCAGCGATGTTGAACAGAGTGGGCATTAGGAGAGTTGCAAAACAGGCAGTACTTCCTTTTCTCATGGATGTGTGACAGCAAGTAAACTTAACAGAATGGGAAAATTTGGAAAAAACAGAACTTTAGAGAGTGGTGTAATACAGCAAAAGCAGGTGACAATGTTAAAATGCTTCTCAAATTGAGATGACTTAGGGGAGTCTTTCTTAAAACTGGAAACATGATTATGGTTATTAGAAGGTGAGGCTGAACAATGGCATGAATTGCCAGTGGACTTGCCACCTAGGAGACTGTAGGATATTTTTTAGCATATTGAGAATACGTAGCAGTGAGACTGTAGGATATTTTTTAGCTATGATAATAACAGCAATTGTGGGCCTTTATTCTGTGCTTTGACTTCATTTTCCCAAAGCAGCTAGCCCTGGAAATTGTAGTCTGTTATGCAAGGAGCCTAAAACAGTGCACTGAACATGTAGTCTGCTGTCTAATTATACTAAGTACTGGTGGGATGGTCTCTTCATCCGCTTACAAGAATTGTGTCAGAAAATGTCTGCTTCAGGTAGATCTCTAATGAAACCATGAATGTTGCTTTGCAATGGTTTTAATAGCTGTTAACATTCAAAGAGATGCAAAGCTGTTTTATTAATAAGGGAAATTACTTATAATTCATAATTATCATGCATGGATAAGAAAAAAAAATCCTGTAGTTTTTAACAAGTGGCACAGATTCATGGAAGAGGCTTAGTGCCTTCAGTTGAAAGCAGTTTTTTAGTTTAATTAGTAGCCAGTGAGTCTCCTTTGTGTGATCACATCACACCTCTAAGCTGATCAATATTATGTTTAGCTATTTGCTAGCACTTAATGAGATTTCTTACTGATCTTGGTGTGCAGTGTACATCATCTAATGAAGGCTAGCAGCTTCTCAGGTGTGTTGAAAATCTGCAGTAACATTTTAGTAAAAACTTTGGCTGGTCCATACAATTAATAAAAGAGCAGACAGAAGGGGTAACCATCTTTGGAAGTTGTGCATAGGAAGGGGACTTGGACCTCCATAGTTTTCTAGAGGAGCATCTGCCTGAACACTGCACCATAGGTTCTTCCTGTCTTCTGTGTTCTTCCATCATTTCAGTTCAACCTGGCACCAAAAGAACTGTCTGTACTGGATGATTTTGCAGGTCCTGGCACTAGAAGGAACACAAGGGCAAGCACAATTGTGTATCTTAATATTTAGACTTTCCTTTAGGCTGATGAGGCAGCTTTGGGATCTGAGATGTGCTGAATGACTGATAAGGAGCTAGTTAGTTTTATGAAGAGATTATTTGATGTAAGGGGAATTAAATTTTAACTCCCATGTAGTGCATGAGCATTACAGGCACTCGGCCTTTTATATGGCAATCACTACTGTCATCTTCATCTCCTGGATAGGCTTTCACAAAGAGAGTTAGAGCTTTCTTGGGTTTTTGATCAAATGCAGCAGTCACCTGCCTTCAGAAGGCAGTTGTTGGCCTTGAGCTGTGAGTAAAGGAGGCATCTGTTTGCAGCTTTTACTTTGAGCTAGAAGAAGTCATAGAGACTGTAGTACTCAATAGATTGATTCTTGACCCTAGGCAGGTCCTTGGTCAATGTTTGTGCTTACTTTGAGTAGCACCACTCCATCACAGCTTCATTTCCCTTTGGATTTTGTGGGGGATTTAAGTGATCAACCTCAGGTTTTTGATTTAGTCTGTACATAAATACTGCGTTTTTCTTTGACCAGCTGATAAGAATGTAAGTACGCTACTGAATTGAAGTCCCCAGTTAGTGATAAAAGATACTATTTGTGCCTCAAACCAGAGTCCTCTTCTGGATACTTCTCCATATATGAGTTGAAACCTGTCTTTTCTTTTTTTTTTTTCTTTTTTTTTTTTTTCTCTCCCATTATACTCTTTGAAAGTGGTGGCTGGGAGGTGAGAAAGGCTAACATTTAACTCCACTACTCTAAAGCAGTTTCAGCGTGGAGCATTCCCCCAGGGCTAGGATGGGGGAAGAGATAAATAAAACATCAATGAATAAAGAAGCTAGAATAATTTTAAAACCAGGCTAACCAGGATAGGCTTTCTTATTTGTGTCTTGAAGACACAGTCAGGGCCTTATCGAGATAGTCGCTTCGTGGCTAGAATGTCTCTTTGTCTGCATAATGAATATAAATGAGCACAACAGATAGTAGGGAGAGAAACAGTCGGAGCAAGATGAAATAGTGCTCAGTTATGCAACAGGAAGAGGGAGGAGTAGAATTAAGACCTTCAAGTTTTAATGGAAAATAAAAACTGTAAAACAGCTTTGGGGGAGTCTTGTGATACTGATGAGTGGATGTCACAATACTACAGTTCAGAAGGAAGATACTACGCTCTGTTTACAGCATGTGCTCACATACTGACAAATAAACAAAGTACAGGTGAAATCTGAGGAAGGAGCCTGGACCTGCAGCCCCTGTGTGGAGCCCTTTCCTCCTGCCTGCACTGCTGCTCTCTCCTACCCCACTGTGATTTGAGAGAACTTCTGTGCGGTCCTTAACATCCCCGAAACACCCTCCCACTTTCTTGTAGCTCTTTACTACCTGTGAAACCAGGTTTCAGAAATGACAAAAAGGTAGGTAATGTACTGTGGACAGAATTGTACATCACGTGTAACTGACTGACAGGAGTGGGCTTGTTGGCAATGGTATCTTCAGCAGAACTGAAACTGAAATTAATGTAGAGGAAGTAAAAGAAAGTGGCTTCAACCCGTGCTTTGAGTTCCTATTGTTTTTATGATAGTGCTGACTTTCTTCTCTGCAGCAGTACAATGTGACTTGATACTTCCTTGAAAATACTGTCTTTCATGGATTTAATTATATGCTTGGCCAATGAAAGTTGGCAGCAAATTACAGTTCCCACAATCTGTTCTCCTTTCATTGCTATAATGCTATCAAGTTATGATCTGGGAACAAGAGATTTAAGATGTGGGGGACAGTCATGAGGAGTATGTGTATATACTGCTGCAGGCAGCAGTATAAATTAGGTGTACCTGGATTAAAATTAAATAAGACACGTTGGTACCAAAAGCAGTCTAGTTGTAGCTGTTTGATGCCCAATAAAATACTAATTTATTTCACAATGTAGTAATGTATTTTTTCTTAGTTTATGTGTTAAATAAAATAAGCCAAGTAAATTTTCCTTGCTGAGCCTGACACTCCAAATGCTAATTGCTGATGGATGATTATGGAATTTGCTTATAATTATGTACTGCTCACAACAAGAGATTGTGAACTTATTTGGTGCTTTCCCAGAATTTTATTTATGGTAGTTCAAGGACGTAGTTCATAAGCTTCCAATTTGAAGACAAAATCCCTTTCATGATTAGATTGAGTATCTAGGGTCCTGCATGCAACTAAATAAATGCCTGTTCTCTGTATATCACTGGATGCAAGTGCAGGTTTCTGGTAAGCTGGTTTTCAGAATATAATATTTGAAGAATCAGAGATTTTTCTTTTAAATTTGGAGGTGATGGCTGGTTCCCTTTATGTCCTTCTGTAAAGGCAGCTATATTTGTTTTATGTCATTTAGAGATAGTAGCCTTTTCTTTTTCCTGTGGTGGTTTTAAGCATGTTTACTCAGCATGTGTGGTGACTCTTCCTGTGTTAACCTAAGACTGAGGGTGCAGGGAGGCTTGATGCAGAGATGTTAAGCTGACATAATCATTCCATCCCATCATGAAGCCTTTGGACTGCCAGTCTTTTAAGTGCCTTATGGGATGATACGACCTAGAGGGTTTTTTTTGTGCTGCTGTGTTCCACAGGCTTTGATTTGAGTTTGTTTTTTTTCTTTTGCTTTGTTTTGCAAAATTGCGGGCAGATAGAGGATAGTAGCATCCTGCTGTTAGTGAGCTACACAAATTACCAACTCTTCCTCAGTGCAGTGAATTCTCCCTAGTCAAGCTAAAACTTTGAGGGTTGGTGTGGCCTTTTTTTTTTTTTTTTTTTCTCCTCTGTGTAGATATCTTAAGAAAGTGTATTCTGTGTTGTTTTCTCTGAGTAGTTTTCAGAGGCATTATATGGTGTGGAGGATTTTCTCTTTGAATCTGCACAAGATATTTTTTCCTATTATGTGGAGTTATCGTACTGCTCTATCAAACTTTTTTCCTGTACTGCAAATTAAGAAATTGGTACACAAGAAGCATATGAGAAGTTTGTGTGATCTAGGACTATCTGCACTGAATGCAAACCTTTTTTCAGTTTCTATTCTTACAGAAACACCCTGGATCTGTGCAGTAGGTGATGGTGTTCCCAGCTGAGAAGCAGCTTACAGGATTGAGCTCTGAAAAGTATTTCAGATATTATGAGCTGGTCTTTCCTCTCCCAGATTTTTTCAAAAGCTTTCAGAAATGCTATTTGGAGCACTGAAAAAGAAAACTCAACAGTTTCCCACAGTATAGAGTAACAAAAGTGAATCCACTGCACATAAGATGTCACAGTGATGTATTTAACATAAATGAAATGAAATTGACTCCCCAGTCTAGGTCTTTACACAGACTGTCCCTCATAGGTTCACTCTGTTGTGTCCTTGGGCTCTGGCTGTACATCAAGAGTTTCTGCCCCATCTGGGAGGCAGCAGATGCTTAGCAGCAACTCAGCATATTTTCCAGAAAGCCTCTCTTCCACCTTCACAGAAGAAAATTGTCGTCTCCTCCCTGTGCAGACTGGGAGTAACTTGCCTGTTTTGCATGCAAAATAATTTTTTTTCAGTCTGCTTGTGTACATATCTGAATGCCCTCAGATAAAAACCTTGCCTACAAGTGTATATTGATTGTGTTTTGCCTTGAGTTCAAATTTCAGTGTAGATTGGTAATATAAATGGATGTATGTTGTGCAATTTGTGCAGGAGGAAAAAGCAAACAACATATAGAAGGTAGCATGTAAGGCCAGTTATTTCTGTTTCTCTGTGTTATGTTTCAATTTGCTCTTAATTATGGGTTTCTCTATGGTTGAAACACTCGGACCTTCTAGTTTTCACAGATTTGCTGAATCATGACATCCAGATAAAAGAATTGCAAATATCAAGTACTGTATCTAAGTACTGTATTTACTGATAATTAGGTTTGCATATAGTAACAATAAACATACTTTAAATAACAGAAATAATCATAAATATAAACAACATAAATAACTAATAACAGCAGTAATAAACATAAATAATTTTTTTTTTGCATTGTTACCTAACAATTCCTATTTTTAGAAATGGAATTGCCTAAATCTCTAAAACCTAAAAAAAAAAAAAAAACCACCTTAACAGGCTTCTTAAGTTCAATGTTGTTGAGATTACCTATTTTCAGTGGCATTTGTAGTGGAACTACACTGGGGAACCTGTGGAGACCTAAACCCCATACTTCTTCCATCTCAGTTGTTTTAAACACTGTCCAGGTTTCCTGTTGCTGCTGGGATCCATGTCCCTGGTTTCCTGTACCCGACAGCCATGCAGCAGAAACCTGGGAGGCAGCCTGGGCTGCATGGGTGCTGAAGAGCTTGATGTGCTCATGTTGTGGTGTTCGGAGAGAGCACCATCTCCTCTGCTCCCACATCAGGTGTTCAGGCACTGCTAATGAACTTGCAGTTTAAACATTAGAAACACTGCTCTAATCTATCCTTTTTCACTTGTGTAAAATAAGTACATTTTAGGCTTATCTAAGTAGGTACAGTTCATCAGGTTCTCTTCTGTTTCCATGTGGTACCCCCTAAATGTTCTGAGCTGCTTATCACCCTGATGCCTTCCCCATGGTTGGCCCAGTTACCTTGGAAACCGGTTCACCCGCACATCTAATCTCTCAACTGATGCAATAATATGTAGAGCTTGCAAATGAATTTGAAGAAAGCTTTCTCCTTTTTTAATTGGAGAACGTTAATCTCTTTGTTGCAGAAGTATCAGAATTTCAGAGGGTTTTTTTCAGGTTCAAGCAAAATGTTGTACTTGTTTTTATTTGTAGTCCTTGAAAACCTGGCAAAGAGAATTAACCTTATCTGGTATTTTGAAGAAGTAGGTATCTCTTGAAACCAACTGTTCGCAAGTAAAAGCTAAAAAAATATGAAGAGGCAGAAAGCTGTTTACTAATGGGTGAGGCTAATTTGTGCAGCTGTTGAATCAGTGCAGCAGCAGCATTTAACTGCTTGGTGATAGTTCAAAAATGTCTCCTTGTACAGTTGTGCATAGCTGCTGCTTAGTCACAAAAAGAAGATTAAAAAAGTAACAAAAACATAATACTTTTTCCCTTTAGCTCCTTCTTTAGTTTTTCAGTTACTGCTGTTATTGTGTTCATCTCCATACTATTAAAGTTTCAATTTATAACTTACATAACAAACACTAGTTGTATCCAGTTTTGTGATCACAACATAAAACCACAGATTTTTCTCATTATCTTCTGAAAATGTATTGTAATGATCAAGACTATTTTTAAGGTTTTATCTGGGATATGGAAATTAAATAATTTTATTCTGAAAAAAAGAAAAAAACCAGAACACTATTTTATTTTCAGTGTAAATTTACTTATTAATTATTTCTAGGGACTTTTCCTGAAAATTAAACTATTCATAAGAGAAAGCACAATCTGACACCAGAGTTCATTGTGGTTGTCCTGTTTTCTAAGCAGAACTCAGTGCTTTTGTTTTCCAGTGTATTTCAGATTTTGACAGGTTATATAGCAAAAGTCATGCATGGTGTTTCATGTATTATGATTTTTTATAAAGTAATTTAATTTTAAGCATATACTGAATTGTGGTAAAATACTCTCTTTGCAGTGGTACTGTAAATAGTGGATCTACTGTTTCTCATTCATGCTTATTTTTGTCAGTATGATCATCTGCTTCTCCCTCTTTTTGACAAATTCAGGTCATTTAAGAATTTCCTGAGGGTGCTGAGGGCTTTCATATATTGTTAGATATGTTTATTCCAGAGTTCAGGTAACAAATTTTCATCCTGAAAATTTATGTAGACTCAAAGAGTTCTAGAATTTTTAACAGGGTTTTTTTTTTCCCCAAAGCTTTATCGAGTTTGCAAACTGCTTAATTGGGAGGAAAAACATGAGAGAGCAGGATTTATATACTTAGCTGAAAAGAAATGCAGTTTTTCTTGTTTGATTAGTCTACTTATGGTTACATGCTAAGATTCTAATAATTAGAGACCAAAGATTTGGGGACAGGATTTTGGAGGGAATTTTGTTAGGATTCGTAGAAAATCTCTCAAAAACTTAGGAACTTGATGGCAAGTGTGCATGGATTCTCTTTCTACACATACCTCTGGGAGAAAATGTGTGTGGATTGTAAGACTTGTACTTATTCTGTTACCTGAGAAAAAAACACGATGTCTGAAATCAGAATAAGACATGCTATACGCTGAAATGATGGATTTTCAGTTGGTGTGGATTTACACTAAAGCAGATTTAACTGTGCTCATTTTTAACTACTAAAGTACTGAATATGGATGGCATGTTTTCAAAGCATTTAAAACAAGCAAGAAGGTCCTCAGGAGCAGTTAGCATGGATTCAGCAGGAGAACATCCTGCTCAGCTGGCCAGGTGCTGCCAGTGATGAGATGACTCTCTTGGTGGGTCAGGGGAGGGCAGTGTGTTTTGTTCGCTTGGACTTCATTAAGGCTTCCAACAGTCTCCTGCAACACCTTCACAAGGAAGCTGACAAAGTGTGGGCTGAAAACTGACTGAGTGACTGACTGAACTCAAAGCCTGCCCTGAGAACAGTAGCCAGCAGTCAGTACTGCTGTGCAGCATCGTCAGTAGTGATTGACATTATGGAGCAGAGTGTGCCCTTTGGAAATTTGCTGATGGCACCGGTCTGGGAGGAGTGACTGATGTGCCAGACGGTCATGCTGCTGTCCACAGGCTCCTCAGCAGGAGAAATGAGTGGACAGAAACTTCATGAAGCTTAAAAAGGAAAAATGCTAAGTCCTGCACCCATGGTGAACAACACCGAGTAGCAGTTTGTGCTGGAAAGCAGCTGGAAAGCAACTTTGTAGAAGAGGACCTGGAAAGCACAGATTTGAACATGAGCCAGTGATGTGACATCTGTGTGTACCTAAGGAAAAAACTGTTTTCCTGTGAGGGTCACTGAACACTGGTACAGGGTGCCCAGAGAGATTGTGAAGTCTCTGTCCTTGGAGATCTTCAGTTTGGGATTAAATCAGCCTTTTTCGTGTCCCAAGGCTGCTTTAGTTAGATTGTTCATGTCTTTCTCTTCCATTATGGCTTGGGCTACCCAGCTGGACTATTTGTAAAATAATTCACTGCTGCCAAGTGATCCCATGTTTGTTGTAGCTAGTCAGGAAGTAGGAAGACCAAAGTACCACAGGAGATCTTCTGCCAAGGAATATAAAATTACACATTACATTTTTGAATTTTACATATGAATTATTATATATAGGTGAAAGTAAATTCTTTATGGCTGTATTTTGCATGATCTTCACTAAGGAAACTTTTACATTTATTCCTTTTTCCAGTGCTCAAGTATCAAACACTGTTAAATAGTCAAAACTATTGTTTGTTAACCTCTATTACTGATTAGGGTTAAACTAAGCTTGTGTGGACATGCTACTTTGCTTTCAGGAACAGATACTGAATGAACATTGGGAAGAGAAAATGTCAGGCACCAATGTAGATCTTTTTTGGGAGACTTTGGTGGTGCATCCTTGCCTGTAGTTTTGTGTGTATTTTGTGAAATTCCCTGTGCAGCATACTTCAACAAGCCATGTATCAATGTTCAGTGTCTTCAATGCCTTTTAATTTAAGGAGATAATCCTCAAATCAGCTTTCTGACTGCTGCTCTATGCTTATCATGCCTGTGGATGAAAAGGCTTGTGTCCCCCACTGTACAGTTTCTCTCTTGTTACAGTGCCAATTTCCTAAGATTCAGGAGTTTTTAAATACTAGTTTAGGTTGAATTCTTTCTGTATTCTGGCAGGTACTTTACATTACTCTGACAACATAAAAGACTTAACAGAGCTGGCAGAAATGACCTGGCTTTGTAGATTGAGTGTGTCAGGTTCTTGCTGATGTAGCTACATTTGCAGCAATTCACATATGAACTTTTCATTGCTACGACTATTTTTTTTTTTTTCAGATTTTAGCAATGGACCCAGCTCTCAAATTCAGGTGCTAGCCTGGGGAAAGTCTTCAGTTCATCTGGTTAATTTTATATATCTGACCTGAACATAACCTGTTTTTCTTACCCTGTAATTTTAGTTCATTCTTCATTCAGGCATTTCACAGTAACTTTTCCTAACAAATTACCTCATTAAATTTAGTAAATAAGACCTGTTCCACTTGGCTGCTTGCACCATTGGTTGTATTAAATAAATAATTAGATGCACAAGCCATTTAATAAAAAAATTACACTCTCTGTGTTCTACAACCCAAACAATCTGACAGTTTCTTCAGCAGCTGTGAAGCGAAAGTAGCTCCAATCACCAGGAAGAAACTATATTTGCTATGTGGTAGATTTTAGTGGCTTTGTCAGTGAAATATTTTGAAGCTGGGAATCCATCAGCATTTTAATATCTGCATATTATTTTATCTCTATTTGAACAGCACACACTGTTTTTCAGTTAATAAAAATTACAGCCTCAACATTTGAATTCTCGTCATTTTGCTCATCTAAGCTTTTGTTTGCATCATTTTTCTGATGGATTAAGCAAGCAGCTGCTCTTTGATCATAGCATCTGTGTCCCTTATTTTGACTTGAAATTTCAAATTGTGCAGTTTTTGAAAAGTCTAAGCAAATGTATTTCTTTTGTTGGTCTTGTTCAAAAGAAAGCAGTTTGAAGACTATTATTGATATTACTGTATTACTGATCTACTGTCAATGTTGTTACTGTTTAGGATGTATCATTGTTTTCCCCTTTCTGTACATGGATGCAGGGTTCTTGGGAATTGACAAGGAGCATGACTGCCTGAGAGAAATGGTTATTTGGTTGTCTGTTAATGAAAGGGCTTTGGAGTAATTTTGCTAACTGAAATGCCAGTATAGATTGGTCTGACCACTAGCTGAGAGTGACAGAAAATACAGGCAGATTGTGGTGATGACATTCTTTTGATACTGACAGAAGAAACAAAAAGCAGAAGAAAAATAGCACCATCTTCACACAGTCAAGTCTGGAGGGTAATGAAGACTTTGTAGGCCAACTGTTATAAACCTATATGCCATTATTTGTTTTTATGTTGTTTTAAATGGTTCTAGACTCATGTCCTACATGGACAAAGTTTGTGATTTGGCGCATTAAATTCTAATCCAAAGAAGCAGACAAAAGCAAATTTAGTTGCTGATGTTTAAATTACACAATACACAAGTCACTAGTTTTTAGAATAAGTGCTGTAGTTCTCAGTACCTGTTAACATTTAGGGGTTTGGGTTTTCAAACTCCTGGATTTGGTTTTATTTGCTATTTATTATTGCCATAATTTTTAAACAAAGCAGAATGTTGTAGCCTTCATGGCTTTTCCAAAACTCTTTGTGCCTCATACATAGGGGTAAACGACAATTAATTATTCTTGGTTCATCCTGCAATGATTGAATTCTGCTGCTCTCAAAATCAGCATGAAGAGAATGGTGTCAGTGATCTCTCCATCCTTTTTTTCCCCGAAAAGGGAAGAGGAAGGTCTGAAGTGACAGATAGAGGTTTCTATTCCTCTTACGTACTTAGGAACAAAATAATTGAGAGGTGTTAGGCAACCATTCAACAGCTGCCAAGGTGGAACTGGGGAAGACCCAGGATACCCTGGAGCTTACAGGGTCCAAGCTGGCCCCGTGAGAAGAAAAGGGTGAGTCAAAAAAATCCTGATTTATTCTCGGTGTGTAAACCAAATATTGTCATTCTTGTATTCAGAGTTCCTCTCAGTGGTCACTCGTGTTCCTTAAAACCCTTTGCTAACTGTCCAGCATATTTTGCTTATGTTGTTTCATAATTCACTGTGTAGCATTTATTAAGTAGACATTTTCATCGATGAGTAGAAATTTCTTTCTGTTCCTTCCCTTGCATCTCTTAAGAGAACAGTGCTGGTGCGGAGAAGGAGCAGGAAGCATGGCTAAGCACCCACGAAACAGAGTATTTAGTTTTACATCGAAGATTCACATTTGCCCTCTCCATTTCTAACCTTGATGCCAGTTCAAGTCAAATCAAGCCTGCGTTTATTGACTTGCCAGCATTTCCTGACAGAAAACATTACTCTTGGCAAATTACAGGACGGCTAGGAGTATCAGACGAAATAATTGACGCTTCACTGCAGTAATACAAATGACCTAAATACCCAGTTCTAGTGGAGCCTTTGGGTGTGTTAAAGTTTTAGACCTTGTGTGGAGCACAAATTGCACACAATGTAAAATGTCACCATAACAAAATATCTAATAGTCTTTTAAGGAACTATTTTAGTAAAAAATATTCTCAAATAAACATAAAGCCATTTTAATTACTGTTTTGTTGATGGCTAGTGGCATGTCATCTGTGTAACCCCTTTGGAAGAATGTTAACTTTCATCTTTTCAGCATGCTGGCACATCCCCAAGGCTATGAAAAATCAAGAATCTGGGGAAGCAGGAATTCAATGCATTTTCAAATGCTGCTTTTTTCACAACATCTTTGGAATTAATTTTTCTTTCTCTTTTTTTTCTACCTTAAATAGCTTATTTTTTTACGTGGTTTCTAAAACTGAATAGCACCTCCTAATTGTAGGTGATTCAGGTTTAACATTTTTCCTTTGCAAAAGTACTGCCATGGCTTGTTGAGATGTTGAGCACCCACCTCACTTGCTAATTTCCATGGGAGCTGGAAGCATTCAGCTTTCGTGGAAATAGCAGTCAAGATGTCTCAAGCAGAGGACTTAAAAGCTGTTGCTCTAAAAATGGAAGGCTGCTTTTGGAAAGGCAGTCCTATATTTGAAGTGGGTTTTTTAGCTGCATTAATTTGCTCCCTTTTAGTTTGATTCTGAATCAGCTTCACTGAGAGAAGCGGGGTAGGTGTGCAGGGTAGGTTTTGGGCATGGATGCGCCAAGGAGAACGGGAAGGATGGGAGGGGAGTGCCAGGTCCATGCTGCTTGCTCTGGTGTCCCCCCGTGTGACTGAGAGCCCTGGCAGTGCACTGTGCCTCTGGCTGTGCACGCTGATCCATTGCAGACAGATTTGAGCAGTGGCCTTATATACAGCAAAGGTGAATATAAGGAATTGTTTAAGGTGCCATATTTTAATGAGGTGATGTGCAGAGGTGATATAGGTTCAAATTAGAGGCAGATTTGGTTTTCTTGGTGGATTTTACCTATCAGAGCCCCTGTGTATGTTAGAACTCTGATTCTGGTAGCTGAGTAGAGTAGAGCAATTGCAGGGATGTGCTCCTTGGGCCGATGGACTTTGTCAGTGCAAAGCAATGTTTATTGAGTACCAGACTGGTAACGGTGCAAGGGAATGGGACTTCTTTAAAAGCCTGCCTAGTGTTGCTGTAGCATGCCTACATGAGATCATCATTTAAGGTTATCAAAAGGAGATTTCAGTAATGGAGAAAAAAAGTAAATAAGAAGCTGATGTCCAGGACTTCCTGCTTTTACTTAACAGATTTTCAATTATTAATTGTACAGAAGAGCTACTAGGCAAGAGCATGTGTCTGCTAATTTTGCCTTGGCACTTAAATAATGTATTTAGATGTCATACGAAATAAAGTAAATTTTAAGTGCTGAAAAGAGAAAGAACAAAAGGAGTGTAGTGAGTGTAGAACTGAGAAATGTGAGGTTGGTGAGCAAGTTGGGGTTAGGGCAGTTGGTCTGATGTTGGTTGCCTTCTTTCCTGGTTGAAGGTGAGTGTAGAGAAGGTAATAGGACTAGTACAGCATCATGCTTAGAGCATTTCTGAGTGGTAAACTGCAATAATAGTAATCTTGTCAATTTTGGAGTAATGGAACAGGAATTTTTTTCCACAAAGGTTTCACATGGTTATTCTTTTTTCCAGTTACTTCAGGTTTCAGGTTCTTTTCATTCAAACTTACTATTTTATTTCTAGAATTAATGTATCTATTTCAACTTGGACTTACAACCTCTCTTGATGCTTGTTTAGCCATACATCGTATGGAAATTCCTATCTCATTACTTCTATGGAGTCATATGTATGCCACTGTAATGGGATTTTCAGTTTGTGTTTCCTCCTGCTCTGCTCAGCCAACCGTAATACCTTGGAGAAATATTCTGTCTTGAGGGAAGGAATAAAATTTATGAAATAAAATTGATATCTGAGGTCTGTTCTTGAAGGTCATCTCCTCTTACATCTGCCCCGTTTGCTGCCATGACAGGGATGTGAATAGATGAAAAGGAGGGTGAAACTGGTTAAATCCTTTCCTTTCCTCACACATCCTATTTAGCAGCCTGTGCCTGAACGTTTTAAAGGCCTGCTGTGCTGCATTACTGAAACTACAGGTCACAACTAACAATTATGCAAGTTAATTACTCTTTCCTCAATTGTGAAAGGCTTATATAAGGGTTTCTTTTTAAAACATGTATAGTTGGTTGCCTTGAAGAAAAAACTGCTATTGTTTGCAGGAGAACACATTGTATAATAGAAGTCAAAGCAAGGCTCTACCCTGAAGCTTGCTCTCAAAGATAGTTTAGCCCAAATCTCCTAAAAATAAAGTCCTCTAGGGCAGCTTCATGCATATTTGGAACTCAGCTGTATGACGAGAAACTTTATTTTCAAACATCCAGACATTTCAGGGACCTGTGGTATTTGATGTTTAAAAAAAAAACAAACGGGGGGGGGGGGGGGGGGGCAGGGAGTTTTATTGATATCTTCAAGCACTAATCTTCAACCAAAAATAGTATTACACATGTAGAGCATTTGGAAATACTGGATCCAGAGTAAGTTGAAAAATTAAAACCATTTAAATTTGGCTGCAGTGAAACATCTATTCTAATACAGCACAGATAATTAAAAATACAGTTGTTTCCAGCTTCAGTTTTGAAAATGTAAAGTGATTTAAAAAAACCCCACTAGATTCAGTACAAAACCATTAATTCCATTCTCTCTGGAGCCAATCTGGTGTGTAACACAGCTCCTTTTGACTTTTACTATCTGTGGGTTTTAATGTAGGTGGAAAACTTGCCACAAAATAATAATCTGATAGTAGTCGACATTTTTAAAAAATGTTTTTTCCCCCACCAGATTTGCAGCCTACACAGTGAAGTTATGTACTTGAATCATGAGAAAATGTAATTTAGGAAAGCAGGAATTTACTGACTATAAAGTCTCAAATAGCAGAGGAGAATACATTCTCAATATTGGGACTTTATATAAAAGGAAAAAAAATGTTAGTAATCACTTATTCAGTTATTTCTTGAATATTTGCAAATTCAAATAAAACAGAAAGTGCTATGTGGATGTATTTTTCAGTAAAAATCAGTAGATACCAAATTTACAGATGAAGCAGTATAGAAGTTAGAAGTTTTGCTGATCTATATAGAGAAAAGTCATTTTTATGACCACTGATAATAAATGGGATCCAAAACAGGCAGTGATACAAAATTGGTGTAATACTATTGGCACAAAGATTTTCACTCCCCTCTCTATAATGACTGCAGTGCTCAAGGTATTTTTTAAGTGTAAAACAAAACAAGAGGAATCCAATTTAGAAAAATGGAGATATATTTAAATATAAGGTCTTAAAGTAGTATTTTGAAGGAGGGTATTTTTTATTAAGCAAACAGCATTATTTAGAAAAAGTACCAAGACTTCTTTCTTTGGTTCTAGTTTGGGTTTGCATGTGATTATCCCTTCTTGACTGTGTGTGTAAAAAGTCTCAGTTGTTTTACTAAACTTCAGGCTGACTATTCTGTTCATAGGGCAATGGGGATACCCTTAAGCTTGTGCAAGAAAAATAGATTTACTGCAGCCATTATAAAGTCTTTTTAGGCGTAACGGATGAGGATGAGGAGTCTTATGACAGTGGTTTCTGAATCTGCATGCTTCTGCAGACCTAGTTTGCAAATGGCACTTTGTCTCATTAGGCCAGCATGCTCACAAGCTATCTGCATGGAATACTAAATAGTTCTTGAATTATGAGTACATGTAAATAGAAAACTGGTTATAAGATGTTACATCACGATTTGGTTGCCTCAAGGGGTTCAAAGCAACTGCTCTGCTGCAGACACTGTGAGGAGTGGAGTGTGTCGCTACATCTTGTTATTGTTTCATCCTTGCCTTGAAGGTAATGTGGGGTAAAGTTTATTAAATTTATGGTTGCTCAAAACCCCTGAAGTTTATCTCACCTCTTGTGGTAGGATGCTATAAGAAGCAGCTATATAGCCTCAGGTTGTGTGTGCCTGTAATTATTTCTTAGCATCTATCACACTCCATGAGAACTGGCCGCTCTCAGAGCTCCAGAGTGCAGTGACAGCAGCATTTTTTTCCAGTTGCTGATACCAGGGGTTTCTGTTAGCAGAAAGTGGGTGCATCTCCCACTGCTACTGCTAGTAGTATAGTCTGGCCAAGTTGCATGGATTCAACTCCCAGATATTGCCAAAAAGAGCAGAATAGAAATAAATTTTCATAGTATTCTTGAGCTTATCTTTGGAACTGAATTTAAAAAGTTTTATTAAAACTTCTGTTGACAGATCTGTTGGGATGTCTTCAGGTTTATTTTCAATTCAAAGTGTCCTAATACAATGAGTTTATTTGAGTTTTTGGGAATATTTCATTCTTTCTTGCAAGGACACCTTACTAATTCCTTGGAATATATTTTTTTTATTATTTTAGACAGCAGAGTGCTTTTTGGTTTGTATTTCAACTGCAACATATGCCTAACATCTTTGTCAGTTCTTTGGTTTATTTGAACTGTATTGGTATCAGACTCAATAAAAGTTGCTTGCAAGAACTGTAAGGCCATGTTTTCTGTCTTGAACCCTCCCTGGAGTCGAGATAGAGTTTGAAGACAGGTTGGTGACAACTCTTGGTGTTAAACAGTGCAGCTGTCATTTGCCAGAAATGATAGTGGACAAGCTGCTGGCGCTTGTTCTTTTGTCCCCTAGAAGTGTTACAGCAAGGAAGCCTCCAAAAGAGAACTTTCTGGGAAACATGGGAAGAGTAACTAAGAAAAGGAGAAGTATATTCAGTATATTCAGCTCCAAAGTTACAGCTCAGCAGGAGGAAGTAACTGGAGGTGCTAAAACCAGCTCAGCTTCCTAAACTGCAGTAGATCAGGACCTTGAAAGAGAATTGGCTGTTTGTCAAGCACTGTAATTTCTCCCCTTGTAAAGTCATACTTCTTTGTGAATTGTTGGTAACTGATCACACAATTCCATGGTTGCCAGTCTGAATGCAGTGGAAGCAGTGAGAAAAACACAGCCCCAGGGAAGAGAGCAGCATCCTCTTGGCAGCAACCTGCAAGCTTCAGCAGGTCTTCATCAGGGTTGTCTGGAAGCAACACACAAGCCTCAGCCTCATTCCTCTGCAGAAGGAATTTGGGGAGTTTGTTGCATTTTGTTGGTTTGTTGTATGTGCCTTAAGTTCTCAAGAAAGAATATTTCTCTGACAGGGAAAACAATTTTGGAGAGAAGAATTTGCTGTCAGAAGTTCCTCATTGAGTTTGTTGAAAAAAATCAGCAAAACCAAAACAAAGTTGTTTCACTTTTTTTTTTTCCTTCCCAAACTGACTTCTACTAGCTATAGAGATGTTACTATGTATTGGTTTAAAATAAATAAGTTAGCTCTAAATCAAACTTCCCATTAAAAAAAAAAAAGAAGGCATTAGTAAACAATGAAATATACATCTAGCTTGGTTTCACCACGGTTTTTGGGTGATAAAGACAAATAGATACTAAGTAGAATGCAAAATCAATCCCAAAGAGTGCAGCTACTCATCATTCTTCAGGTTTTACAGCTGGCTTAGTAAGTGACAGTTCAGATAAACTAAATGAGGTCTTCAGTATTCTTTAAGCATTCTCATTTAAGTTTTTGAGAAACACATCCCTTTCTTTTAGAGTATCTATCCCTCCAGTAATTGAAAAAGCAAAAATGGATCTGGCTGTTTATTTTTGCCCAAAGTTGCTCTTTTAAATCAAATGAAGGTACATCTTCTGCTCTTTCACTGGAAAAAAATTGTATGAGTTCTTTAAAAAGTATATCAGAAGACGGAAAAATTCTGAATTTCTGAATTTCTTTAGAAGTACACACAGCCAATTTTAGAATACAGGAGTGACTCTTGGTATGAATCAGATGTATTTCTCTGGCTTTTGCTGTTTGGCTGGTTCTTAATAGCTTCTAGTAGACACTGTAATGATGTACTGCTACCTCGATCTTGATATCGTAATTGTTTGAAATGGAAAATTGCTTCAAATGCTGTGTATGGCACAGTGGGAAGCAGAAGAAGCTCTTTCACTGACATTTTTCTAAATAACATTTGGAAATTTCCAAATAACAGCACGACTTTTTTCTACATGCTGTACTGAAAAGTATATAATGCTCTTTTAAACCTTTTCCTGCCAAAGAAAACCTCCAGGGAGATCTTTTGTGTTGAGAGTTGGCGTTGAGGCCCCTTGGCTCTGTGGATGTGGTGAGGGCTGGAGGGAGGCTGATCAGTGGTGACAGGATGGGCCAGCATCCAAGAGCTGTGCCAGAGCTATCCCATGATCCAGGTGTGCTGAGCTGCTGGCATCGAAGAGTTACAGGTAAAACATTTCCTTCAAAAAGAATGAGGGTTTGTTCTATTCCCTGATCCATTTTATTTGGAGATGGAGAAATGAACATAAAGAACCTGTAGCAGAAAAACTAATGTCAAAGGAAAGTAATAATGCAGTCATTGAAGAGAGATAAGAGAAGTTCGTTGTTGGAAAGCTTCCAGGAATTTTGGGAAACAGTAATTTCAAGAAATAATTCTTACATTTTTTTGGGGGGGAAAAAAGCACTAAATAACTCTTTGAGGTCATTTGGAAGAGTACTATGTGAAACAATAGAAGTTTTTCTCTTTGATTTAAGACCTTAGTTGGAACGATAAGAATTGCATTGCATAATTAAGGATAGAGAGCATGTACATGCTCATGCACACAGATAGTTGTGTATTATATATAAATACCTGGAAGGCACTGTAGAATAAGTGTGTATGTATGGATTTATTGAAGCATTAAGTGAAACCTAAATAAGAACAATTTGTGATGGCATCCTTTGGGCAAATGTGTCTGCTAGTAGAGAACTTTATGCAGTTTATGCTTTAAAACAGGTGGAAAGTCTCTGTATAGATCATATAGAATTCTCTGCATTAGACTCGAGGCTGAATGTTTACTGCTGTTTGTTTGGAATTCAACCATGATGAATACCTGACTTCCGTTTTACATGGGCGTGCATGGAGAGAAAATGTCTTTGGGCAAACCCAGTAGGTATTAATACTCAAATAATAAATAATGTGATCTTGCTTAAGTTAAAACTCTCCTATATACTCAAGACAAATAATTATATTCACCACAAGGTAAAATTTTATCACTTTTTGTGGGGAGGGTGGATAGAGAAGGATTTCTCTCTAATAATTTTGTTTAGTACAGGAGAGGAGCTGGAGGAAAGTATCAGTACAGGAGGAAAATATTTTTCATTTTTATTTCTGTGTTTTGGTATGTAAAAGTCACAGTTTGTGTTGCAAAAAACTTGTCTGTGGTTGTCAATGAAGACAAAAATAGCTGTGTGAAACAATGTGCTTTTTCTTTCTGATTTTGAATTCAAGCAGATTTGCCTTTAAATGTATCAGAAGATATAAGCGATGGTAAGAGGAATGGTGTTGTTAATTTAAGAACCACTTTCATATGAGAATAACTGTCTAAAACTAGCACATGTGTACCAAACAGACTTTGGAAGTCACTGGGCATTGAAAAAATGGCCAAACCATTTGTGAGCAAAACCTTTGCTGAAAGCTTAGATGCTGTTAGAACTTAACCTTGATATTTATGCTGTAGCTCATGGCAGGTTATTTGCATTTTAAGCTCTCTCCAGGAGCTATTAATTTAGTTGTGAGAAATTGCTTCAAGCTGCAAAGCTTTGATTTTATTTTTTTTTTAATACAGTATGTCAAGGTGAAAACCAACAGAAATTGGTTCATCAGGCTTTTAGTTTCAGGAATGTTACAAAAGCCACTGACATCAGGAAATCTATAAAAGCCTGGTTGCAAGTCAATACAATCCAGCATGAAAAAGACTTCAAATCAGACCTGTTACAAATGAACAGATGATAATTATTTTAACTAAAAAAGGGTAATATATTTTTAAAGATTTCAGCTAAATCTGTGGAGCAAATGCTATGCTACGGAAAATGTATTCAAAGATCAAAGTGTGGGGTGCTGCACTGCTTGCTCAGCATGAGAGGGAAACAAGTAGGAAAGACAAATTAGCTTTCCACTGGTAGTCCAAGAGTCCAGGTAAACTGTTCCAGTGTGCTTGTCTTATGGTTTGGAGTGTCTTGCTATGGACTTGGAAGAGTATGAACTGATTTTTCTTGTGATTGCTTTGTAATCAGCCTTTTAACTTGTTCTGAATCAATTTCCCCCTAATCACTTACTATACAGATGGGTGAATCTTAGTAGCATATGGGTTGATCAGAATTTTTTTTCCCCTCCTAAAAAATAAATAGTGTTTTGCTTGGACTCATTTTCCATATCTGTGCCTATGATCTGCTTTCGTTAGCTGTGATTTTCAGCTGTAGTGTATGCTTTATCCTGCCTTCTTGCCCTGTGGAAGAAACAGGAGCGTGTTAAGCACACAGTGTTCATGTCTGCATAGAAATCCCTCATCTTGGTTGTAGTTCCTGCCAGCAGTACAGCCCCCTGCAGTTCCATACAGAGCTTTCCTCCTGTTTGCCCCACAGCTCTCTTTGCTGTTGCACCAGGATGATTTTCACATGTTGGCTTTAGTGCCAGTGGAGAATGGCATAATATGCTCCCTGTATAATATCCTCATTTGTATACAGGGCTCATGCCATAAGGAAAGCAAGTGCTTGTTCAGCTATTCTCCACTGCTGGGCAGTAGAAGGAGTCCTTTGTTTGAAGAGTCATACAGTAGTTTAAAAAAATGTATATTTCAATGGTATTTCCTTTTTGAGGTTTTATTTGTTCGAGAAGATTTCAGCCCTGCTCCAAGAGTGGGCTTGAAGCGTGGGAGGCTGCCTTGCCTGCCTTCAGGTGTCAGAAAGTGGGTTTGTGTGCCTGCTGGGCTGGGGCTGCCTGGCAGCCTCCTCTGGAGCCTGCGTGGGTTCCCTGCACTGCTCCTGGGGGGTTCTCAGCTGTGGGGTGGAGATGCTACAGCCATTGTTCAAAGAGCAAAGTCAGCTTCCTACCTGAAATGATGTGCTGTGAGCACTCCTCCCCTGTAATGTCATATAGGGAGAAGAGGAAAATGTAGACTAAAAGAGAAAAGCCATGAGGAATTCAGCAAGGCTGAGCGGTGGAGGGGATTGCAGGGTCACTACAGGCAATGCAGATGAAAGCATGTGAGAGAAGACAGGAGCAGAAGGGAAGCAAAGCAGTTTTCACAAGGGTCTCTCTTGCTCTGGTCCCACCATACTAACATCCAAAAACATCTTGATAACCTTATGTGCCACTTCAATTGTCAAAAATAGTCAGTCGTAATACTGGTTCACAGTTGGGGTTTTGAAAGACCACCTGAGCTGGATACTCAGGGTTTTTTTAGGACCATGTTTAAACAGCCAAGAAAATGGATACCTTCTGAAGGATTGATATCTTAATGAGAGGTGAAGTGGGTAACCTGTGCATGAACTTATGAATGCCACTCAATGCTGCAGTGTTTTGTCTTTTGGATGGTGCTGATTGTATCAAGTCATGTAAGTCAGTTTAACATTGATTTTCTAAATCCTTTTTACAAAAGGATTTGGATAAATCTGTCATCATCTCTGTGTTGCCATTGTCACTGTTTTTTAGGCTCGGGCACCGTGTTGACTCATGAACATAGTCCCAGCTGCAGCATGGCCCCTTAAGGTTTATGCTGTGCTATAAAAAGCATTTTCCCTGTTTCTCCAAGTGTGCTGTAGTGCACAGTGTTAGAGTTTCTGAAGCAGATAACACAACTGGTGAGGGGTGTTGTGTAAGACTTTAGTAAGTGTTCCAGAAATAGCAATTCTTTTAATGCAGATAGGTCTTCCCAGTGGGACCCTGGAGCTCTGGAGGCACTGCTTGGGTTGCTCTTGCAGATGCTGTTCAGCTGGCATGGCTGGAAGGAGCTGCTTCTTCTCTCCCTTCACTTTGGCACTGCTTTCAGTCCATCTTTTTAGAGCTGCAGCTGCATTGCTCTTAGCTACCCAGGCAGACCTGAGGCACTGAGCTCACGTGAATAAAAAGTAACCTTGCAAAAGGAAGAGTTAGTTACTACAGACACTTGGAGTTTGATTTGCCTGGCACAAAACAGCAAATTCCTGCTCTCTTAGGCTTTTGGATGATTCTTAACATCCAGAGCACAACTGCAGAAGTCAGGTGGTGTTTCTGCTCTATCTGCCGGAAACACACAGGATCAGATGCTGCCAATATTAAAATCACAGTCCCTTTTCAGGAAATCTGACTCGGTATCTTTCCAGGCCACCAAATGCTATTTAAAGAACGAGCTGATAGGAAACAGAAAAAGACCAAAATACTACAGAAATTAACAATGTCCTGAGTTAAAAGTAAAGCTAGCAAACTTCAAACTGGTTGGCATTAGAGTCAAACAGTGATTCTGAAAGCTGTGCTAGAATTCATACCCTCAAGATTTGTCTGTGGGGTTTTTTTCATTAATGTTTCTATTTAGTAGATAATTTCTGCAGCATCACATTTTTTTGTTAAGTCCTCAGAAGGTAAGAGTATAACAGTATAACTGAAGATGGTAAGGGATTCCTCTGTAGACTTTCCTTTTATCTAAGTAAGCCCCCCCTACCTCAGAAGATGGTTTGATAGCTTTAATTGTTCTTTACAGCCTTTCCATGAGATATATGGACTTGACAAAACTATTAGGGAAGAGGAGTGTTGGATGTATACATTGATGTGTTATCTATATGGAGAATCTTGTTTTGTTTTGCTTTTCTGCAGTAACTGCCTCTTTTCACAAACATCAGAGCAGAAACCACACAGAGGATGTACAGGAAGCACAAAAAAACCCAGTTTCTTTTTGTTAGAGAATGCCTCTAGTAAATTTTCACAATGAGTTTTTCTAGTTGCTTTTGCAATGAGGTCTAACTCATCAGTGAGACTCTTAGACTTCCAAACATGAAATTTCAATGCATTCTACGGCAATTACCTTGTAAAAAATGCCTTTCAAGAGCAGCAGCTGAGGTCATGGCATGCTGCTTTTCTGTGTGTGGTAAGGAAGAACATCAAATGTATGTAAAATTCATTTAATATTTTCAAATAAGTAAAAAAGAATTTGCTCTGCTTAGGAAAATACAGGACTCGTGTGTGTAGCCAAAGCCAGATATATAAGATCTTGAAGGTACTTTGTGTGGGAAGTAAACTCCCCCAAATGGTTCATTCTTTTTTTTTTTTTTTCTGGAAACTGATTTTCTAAATTAGGTTTTAAGTGTGTTGCTGTTATTTCATTGACATAATGAGGGATGTGAGATTTGCCTGCACTGAAGTATGCATAGCTCAGAATTATAATTAATTTAGGAATGGACATAAGCAGCTCCCAAAACCGGTATGTTAATTAAAATATTTGAAAAATAAAGGCCATTTTTGTGACTGTTTTCATAGTTTTGCTTCTGAGTGCTAATGTGATTGCTATAATCTAGCAACAGCTGTCACAAAGAATTAATTATTATTTGTCTTTATTCAGTATTTCTAGTGTGTAAGTTGCTTGTTAGTATAATTACTCCTGTTCATAGATTCCATTTGCCTTCCTGCCAAAGATTTAGTGGCATATTTTATTTTGGCAATTTTATATTAGTCTTTTGCATCTTTACCTGATATCTTGGCTGTCTTATTGTCTCTTTAAATACACATACACTTCATTGTTAAAGATTTTGAGATGTCTTTAGTGGTTTGCTTCCTTCTGTTGTGCATTAGGCTTCCTTGTTCTTTTTTTATCTACCTTAAAAGCCCAGTTATATCCTTTATCCTTCTCTGGCATGTGTTTCTGTTTTTTTTTAATTTTTTTTTTTAATGGCTGACAATAGAAGGAAAGAAAATGTGGGGTGTGTAGCCTTGCCTCAGCCAGCCAACCCTTCAGCAGTTTTGCAGCACTCACAGTGATACAAATGTGGGTTGCTTCTAGACATTTTAGCATGTCTGTCAGCCTGGGTAGTGGGATGTTTACCGCGTGACTGTACTGGCTTTGAACAACAAAGATTTTAGAAGAACGGTGGGTAGGAGAAACGGTGACTAGAGCTATGGCGCTTGTCAGCTACTTGTGGTTTACTGTGGTCATGGGAGTCATCAGGATTTTATAAACTGAAGCACTCTGCTGAGATACTGAACTGCAGGTGGAAAATTAGAGTCAGTAAAACAACTTTAATGGAACAAAATTAACTGCTCTTCTGAGTTAAAGTATTCCTGATTGTGGAAAGCCCTTCGTGGTGGCATCATTGGCTTCCTGGAGACTAGAGGGGGGTCAGGATTGCCACCTTGAAACAGGCCTTTAGCGCAACAAACACCTGCAAAATCTTTTGATTTTTTAAATAACCTTATGCACTACTGCTGCTGCTGCTGCTGCTGAGACTGAATGGCAATTTAGACCTTTGATTTAAAACCAATTGTTTCCTATTAGAATATGGGTAAGTCTGGCCAGTATTCAAGGGGCTGTAGTCGAGGTCCATCTCTAGGGTGGCAGCCAGCAGCGTGGCATCCAGACGTGTTCCTCAGCAGTGTTCCTGACAGGGAGCTGCTCTCCCTGGGCAGATAAAATCATTAAAAGAGAAAAGGCAGAAAGAAACTGGACTGTGGGAAAGGGATGAGGAGAGGACAGAGCATAATCTAGATTATATAAGGTGAAACAATGGAGAGACTGTGGGTTGTTTTACTGAAATTGTTCTTCATAATTGTGATCCTTCCTACGCTGGAGTTGAGACTGGCAGGATCCTTGCAGTCTGTGAAATGATTTCTAGTTTGGGGGATACCACTCTCTGGTTGTTTTGAAATTAAGTGAAATATTAAGCGAAAGGTTTAGGGAAGTGCTGTTAATGTGTAGTGTTTATAGCAAGGTTTAGTGGTTAATTACATGAGAGAGGTTTCCTTTTAACTTCTTATTTTTTAAAATAACAAACCCATCTTTCATTACATCTCTGAGATTGAGTATCTATTACTGCCCTTGAAGAGGAATCAATGGACTTCCTTCTCAATGCTCAAGGGAATAAAACATTGTGAAGTTGAGGTCTAATTTAGAATAAACACATTGAAAACAGAAACAAATTAAGCAAGTTTTCTGTACTGGGAAGTCTCTCACTGACTTGGAACGGAAGCTGAATTAATTCTTAGCGGGGGAGAAAATGAACTTTACAGGTGTCCTGTCTGCCTGTCTTGCCAAATTCTCTTTCATACGGAGTTTTTCTGCCTCCTTTGGCCAGCAGCCATTTTTCTTCCACAGCCTCCCTGCCCAGGAGTGCAAGCCCAGTGCTTGCTCCACAGTTTGTAAGGATGGGCTTCCTTCTGTGTGAAAGGGCTGGTAATGCATATGGGAAATTTTCACTAAAGATTTGCTGTCATTCAGGTATATGTTACATGAAGTAGAAGCAATGCCCTTATTTTTGTTGCTCATTGCTGTAATTACTCTGGAAGTCATGACTGGCTGTTGCCTTGGATTTAATTGTAATGTGATTTGTCCATTTAAAATACCTTGACTGCTGTTTACTTCTGTACTACAAATATTAATTGTGATGTGCAGAACTCGCTATTGTTCCTTAAGAAGAGGAAATGAGACTGTGCAGGCTCTCCTTTGCATTCCATATGTTCAGACAATTTAAAAGAGCTTGTGATGAGCCTGCCACCACAGTGTACCACCTCAGACTACCCTCCCTTTGCTCTGCCAGGAAGGATCCTTGCAATTTTACAAGTTATTCTAGAAGTCCTTTTTATGGTTTTTTGGGGTTTTTTTTACTTTTTGTTGCAAACAAATGCTACATGAACTTTCTGTTCGTGGCACAAGCTATGTAAATCTGTCTAGCAAGATTGTCACAGAATTGGGAGTTTAACAGCTTGCAGTTTTGCTTTCATGTTCATTTATGTGTTTGTTGGTGCTATGATGGCTGCTTTTATTTTGTCATGGGCAGTTCAGCTACAGATCAGGCAGATGTTTTATTTCTCCATACATATAGTTATGACTGTGTCCATGCACACAGTTATGCCTATATTCATCTTTGATGAATTTGTTATTTAGATGGTAACTCCTGTTGTAAGCCTTGAGCCAAGTCTTTAGCTTGGTTATGCAGATGTCCCTTCGTGATGCCCTGCCAGGGTGATGTACACAGGATCTGTTTCATTGCCTTTAATGAAAACTATGGGAAAGATTAATTGAATAAAACCACAGATGGCATTCCATTAAACTGGATGCCACCAATTTACGATAATGGGTTGGAGGTTTTTTTTTTTTTTTTTGGTTTTGTAACCTTTTGATCTCTCAAGACTGTTTCATTTAAAATCAGAGCCCCAGGCTACCCTAAATGTTGAAGCAAAATCAGAGTAGCAATGCTACAGGTACAGGAAGGGGGAAGAAAATTAATCCTGAAGTGAACTATCATTTTCAGATGTTAAACATCCCTGGGAAAATACAGCCTTGGGACAATATTTCTCAAGCTTGCTCTAGTATTAGTCATCATTTATTTGGGTTTGAATTTAGAATAAATTAATTTAACATCTTAAGAACATTTAAGAAAGTTACAAATACTGGCATTTTCATGCATTATTTAAATATGCATATAGCAATACAGATGTCACAGCGTACAGGCACTTTAGCTTGCTTGTAATGATTGTTTCAGTTTCATTTTAACAACAAGGTGAACATAAGAATGTATATAAAATCATATAATAAATGAATAAATGAAAATTTATCATATTTGGGTCTTCCAGTTGATTTTAATTGTGATTTTAAAATGTAGTTTAAGAAGTTTGATGAATAAAACATTTATCATAAAAGCAGTAAAGCATTTCTGTGGCTTTTAAACAATAACTATCTCGCATGTACAAAAGGAATCTACATTAATAACCCTTTCTTAAAAGCACATGATGGGTAGGTATCAACGTGATGTAAGTATGCCCTTGCTTGCTTTCTGGGAGATTACCTGTGCTTAGGTTATATTTGTGTATTGCACAAGATACTTACGTACTTGTCTGTAGCAGAAACTTCTGTAATATTTTTATCATGGTACCTAAGAGGTTTGCTAGACCTAGACTTCAAAACCAAAATAATGTGATCCTGAAATGGGGGAAATGAAGGATGAGTAAAATCAAAATCGGATTTCTCTTGTATTAGCACTGAGAATTTTTTTTTATGGGTAGTCTAGTTTAATAATTATGGGACTCATTCTAGCTTGAGAATTTTGTTTTAATTACAATTCCCAGTAAGATTTTTCATGTAAGCTTGCTTTTCCTCTCACAGGTGAGTTCCTAAAGCCCTTCTCTTCTCCATGTCCTGCAAGCAGCACGGACACTCAGCACAGACTTGGCTGAAGGAGAGGGAGTTCAAAGAACAGCTGTTAATCTGTCTAATGAATAAAATCCTTTGTAAGCACTGTAACATTTTGAAAGAGTGAGTTCCTGCGTACTCAACAGATCTGGTTACCCTGTGACAGTTACAGTGGACTATTGTAGAGAGTGAAGTCCTTTAGAGACATAGAAGTGTGTAATAATGCACTGGAAGTTCGCTTTACTTTGTTTCAGTTCAAGGTTAGGTTTTATGGCACCTCTTTCTTCTGCATGTGTTCAACTCTTCTTTTATTTTATAGAGCTTTTATGGAAGTTAATTGCATTTGATCTGACTTTCTGTCCTGCACATCCCTTGTTATTACAAGTCTTAAGTAGACTTTTGGTACTACTTTGTTTCCTTTAAATGACTGTACTCTGATGTCTGCAGAAACATTTCTCCACAAAGCTGTATCTGCCCTGTGAAACTGAGCAAGGTGTGAGCACTGGGATGCAGTCATACCTACTGCTAAATTGCTGGGGTTAGTTATATACTGCTATAGATACAGCCTGAAACTCAGGCCTTTTGTGAGTACCAGCTCTGGTAATGAGCAGTGGCATCTCAGGCCACCAGCCTATGTTTGCAGTGATTTTTTGAGAGGTGAGAGGTAGGGGAAGGGGCTCATGTGTCTGGCCCAGAAGGGGGTATTGATAGAGAAGGATACAAAGGAAGCTTTTTGAGACTTGTCTTAAAGAAAGGGAGTTTCACATGACAGCTGGTGAAGTGAAAATGAACAGAGGGTGGGTGTTCTTTGTCCCATCACTGCCTTTCCTGGGAGTGTTATGTTTAGACAGGAGAAGGATTTCACAAATCTCTTCCTGTCTCCACCTTCTGTCTCTCATCCTTGCCTTGGGCTGGCCATGGTGTAGGAGCCCAGCACTGTCCATGCTGGCTGTGGTTTCAGCACTGGTGCCAGAACTGCAGCACCATGAGAAGCTTGCAGGCAGGCTTGCAGGTTTGCTTCCAGTCCTCTGTTGTTACTTTAGCAAGAACAGAATACATAAGTATACAGAATTTTGGATAAACCATCATAAGTATACAGAATTTTGGATAAAATGTGAAACTTCCACTAATTTATCTGAATCTAGTGACAGCACAAGGACTTGCACTGTGCTTTGGTTTAGCAACATGTCTGGGACAGAAGGTCACAAGATCCAGAGTAGCAGCTTTAATTAACTCTAATCTAGTTTATTTTTGTTTCTTGGTGTCTGCCCAGGACAGTAGATACTTTTTTACAAAATGAAAGAGGTTTCATTTATTCTTCTGAAATTAAGTTCAGGCACACAGTAAATTTTGTACAAGAACTTTTTAGAAATGTTTTTATAGCTTGGCAGAAAAAAACTAGGAACACTGCAAATTGGAGAATTGATAGATACAGTGTGAGGACCTGGTTTTTTTTAAGAGTCTAATGTTTTGCGCTCTTCCCATGTATTTTGAAAGGAGTCTTTTCTGCACAAGGGGAGGATTTTCCCCAAGAAGTAGCAGTGGGAAAAGCTGTGATAATGGAAGGAGCAGAAATGTTGTGCCAAGGGGAAAGTCTAAAGTGTAGAAGCACTTAACCAGTCTGTGCTGTGCAATGGACTTTTCATGCTGAAATACATGCTAACACTGGAAAATTTGGAAAGGTTGCCTTTGCACTTTTGTAGATGCTTTAAGCAGAAAAGTCAGTCTGTAAGAAAAAATATTGTTCAGGGACAATCTTTACCAATATGAGATTAAGGAGAGTATTCTAAATCTGTTTTTAGAAATGCTCTATAGTGTTTTGTTCTGTCCTTTTATTCAATGTCCAATTTTTATTTTATAGTCTTCCCTTTCCTTTGTACTTCCCCTCACTCTTTATCCTGCTATCCACGGAGAATATCCTACTCAGGCTAGACATGGTATTGCTAGCTTTTTTCTTTTTTGGCTTCTTAGTCATTTTGGGAATAGACCAGTGAAAGAGATTAAAGCTCATGTTTTTCTTATATGTTCCTTGGGGAAAGTGCATCAATGATGATGCAAAATAAATGCTTAAAATTTAATGTGAAACACTTGACTCCCCCACAAGTGTCTCTTGACATCTGGCTGGGATGGCAGTAGCCAGGCACAGTAGCATTTGAAAAGGCACAGTGTTTCTCTGAGCAGTGACAATGTAAAATGCAGATGAGGAGACTGTGGAAGGGTAATCAAGAATACTGCCATCAGCCACAACCTCACATAGCTCTGCTCTCCCAGACAGCCAGGGGAAAAGAGGAAGGAATACCTGCACAGGGTAATTAAGAATAACAGTGACCTGAATTCTTGTCTTTTGTCCTCTCAGTATGTAAAGACACCGAAAAAATGTGAGAAAGTCATCCTTTCTTTTTCTTGGCAAAACTTGATCTATAACTTCAACTTGTTACTTGAATCTGTCATAAGAAATAGTGCTAATGAATTGCAAACAATGTATCGCTGCCTTGTGTTTAAGAAAGGAAGGTAAAACAGACAAACCTTTACTTAGTTACTGCCATTGGGCTGTCAGTCTTTAATATTCCTGCAATCTACTCATCTGTTAATGTTCAGGAGAATACCTCCTAAAGAGATTATCCACTTCTTTCTGTTTATAGCTGGATTACAAATCATTAGCAATCTCTAAATTCCTGAGTGTAAGGAAGTGCAATGAGAACTGTGTACACGATATTTGATTCTGTTTGTGGGAAGAACTAAGTTCCTAAGCCACTTAGGTACTGAACAGATGGAGGGAGAGTAGGTTAAACCATTCCTGATATATCGTAGCCTTTCACTGAACAAATAGGGTTCACTTTGGACTAAAGATAGGCTTTTGTTTATTACATATCTGATTAGATCACAGTAACCTACAGGACACAGTTAAAAATTTTTCTAGTGGTGATCAGTCTTCCGATTTGGGCAATATGCTGTCTGTAGTGTGAAATGTTCTGAAATGTTCTTTGTGTGAATCTCTAATGTGTTTTTTGAAACATAAAATTCCCACCCTTTCCCATGTTTTTCATTGTCATTTTCAGTTACATTTAAATATTTATACCACTCACTGAAATGATATTTTCATTCTAGCAATACCTATACAAAACTTAAAAACATATTCTGAATACAGCTTTCTTAAATAGAATTTCCAGCAAAAAGAACCACACAAAAGAAAATTCCATGGAATATTGTCTTTTTGTTGGTAGTCCCATTTCTGTAACCCTAACCCTAACCCTAACCCTAACCCTAACCCTTCAACTTAGAGATGGCACACTGAATTTTTATACAGGCTTCAGATGTTTCAGAAATAAATCATAAAATCTTCCCTAAGACAGAGTTTAGGTTGGTTGAAGGGTTGTGCTTAACTCCTGTGTTTCAGGAACTACTTGCAGGATGCTGTTCAAAAAGAGAAAAGATTCTGAGATTAGGAATCCATCATTACATTCCATTAAAGCTCCATATTACAATAAGGGATTGTCCAAGGGCTCACAAGAGGAAAATGGGTCAAGTAATAGTTGATGAGTTCCATTCATTACAGCATTAAATGTTTTTGACAGATGTGCATTTTTAGTCACTTTAGGACAAACTGTTTTTCATCGAATGTAATGCAGGAACTATGCCTGGAAGTTGATGCACAGTAGTGGAAAGAGAAAATAAAATACATGTACAGGTATGTAAGGTGAAGTAATAACACCATTTACTTTAATGAGAAACGGTTAGAGAATCACACTCCTCTGTGCAGAGAATGCCTCTTTTTCCTTCCTTGCAGCCCTTCATGAAGCCTAAACTTTCTACTATAAGAAGGACTTCCAGTGTAGACAGTGTAAAATTGTTTTCCCAGTTGCACCAACATAATCTTTACAGTCTGATTGCCTCATTTTCCTCACAATTAAGGTACTTACATATCTAAAGTTCTTTATTCTGTTTGCTAGCAAATCTGTAGCTAGTATTAAGGGGTTAAAAATCAGCAGTTTCAGGAGAAGCCCTCTACTGCAGAACAAGGGCCAAAATATTTATTTGTTTTGAGGAACAGGGCAGAGGGTCGAGCTTTGTGTCAGAGTCACCACCCTGATTGCAGGGGCAGGGAAGAAGCTGAAGGAGCAGGGCAGTGGAGAGGTGATAGGGGAGGTAGGAACTGGGTGATAAAACTTTGCAGAAAGCAATTCTTTTCTCCAAGGAAACACTTCAGAAAAGCATTTTAAAATTGTCAGTTGGGGATTTCTTTTGTTCTTGATAACCAGTGTTTTACTAAATGCTTACTACCTGATGCATTGACAGAGAATTTTCCTCTGCCCATGCACAGGAGCATGGAATGGTGTCACAGCAGACGAGCTTAGAAGGCATCTGAGAACATTTTATCTAGCCCTCACTCAGAGCAGATAGAGGTAGCCCAGTTTTCTCAGGTCTCTGCCCATTCCACTTCTGCATCTCCCCAAAGCCAGGGAGATTCTGCAGTCTTTCTGGATGCCCGGTTCCCACATTTGGGCATTGTCACATTGAGTCTTTCTTACTTCTAATAAAAATTTCTTACATGCTGGCTTGTGTGTGTGGCTTCTTGTCCTTTCCCTTGGGAGCTGCAATCCCTGTCTAATCCGTGCTGCAGGGCAGCTGAGGGTGGTGGTGAGGTCTGCCCTTGCCTGCTGTGGTTCAGGGGTAATCCCATGCGTGGGAGGGATGCGGAGCTGGGAGACACCAGCCACGAGCTTTCGGCACAGCTGCTGGCCTGACCTGCTGGGAGTTCACTGCTGCTTGGGGACATCGTCCTTTTCCATCTTGGAATCTGTATGGACATTCTGGGAAGCTCTTCAAATCATCACATTCTAATTAAAAAAACCCATCCAAACAAAGCAAAACAAAAATAACAATGAAAAACTCCAACCAAAACTTAAAAAAACCCCTACAGGAAATGTAATGAGTACAGTATCTTTTATTTTAGATACATCAATGATTTATTAGTTTTTTATCCAAATTTTCCTTCACTTTTAGCTATATATATATGTGGCTTATTTAAATATTTAGTAATACATCTAATACATTATTTAGTAAATGTTTAGTAAGTATACAGTAAACATGTAATATATTATTAGTAAATATCATTATTAAGTGTTAAATATTTACACATAATATATAAATATACAGAATTGAAGTTTAAAGCACAAAAATAAGCATACCTGTACAATTTTGAACTATTCTGGAGATTGATACAAGAAACCTGTATTATGTTTACATGGATTCAGTATGCTTTTTTTTGCAAGATTTCATTTGTTGAGGGAGATTTTTTTTTTTTAATTTAACATGATTAATCTAATTGTCCTTCTTCCACTTAACGAATGTGCTACTTCCTATGTTGTAATGTGAGGTAACCGGTGAACACAAATTTGCAGTCAGAAATTGGTCAGTGCCATAAACATCTACACAGATTGCCAGAAGCTCCTCCCTAGTCTAAAGGGAGGATGTGGCATTTTTAACATACCAAATAAATCAATCAGTGCACTAGGATTAGCTAATGTCTGATGCCTAAGAAAAGGATATGGATAGTGCAACATTAACTTAATCCTGTGGCCTTCTTTTCTTCCATAAAAATGTGTCAAGGGAGATTTATCTAATTTTACTGTGGGATGGTTAGTAGAGCTCTGAAATTTTTTCCCACATGAAGACTGAATAACTTTTCTATCTATAACAGGCAATGTTGAGGTTATTTTTCCACAATGTATGAATGCTTAATTATGTCTTGAAAAAATGTTTTTATTGAAAGTTAGTAAAGATGCAGTAATGTCATACTAGAAGTATATTTTGAAGAATGTTTGTGTAGTAGAGATCGTCTTAGTGTTCAGTTTGCTGTGCAGACACATGATGCTTTGTAATTAAAAATTATTGCAACACCCCCTGTTTTTTGTCTGTTCTCCTAAAGTCCTTGAATTGGGAATGGGAGTGTAGGACTCAGAATATGAGGGTTGTGTGCTGGTCAGCATTTAAGTTTTTGCTCTCTGAATGACTTTTAGGAATTAGTTTCCACTTACAACTGTGATAATACTGCTGTTTAAATAGTTGAGAAATGAAGTTTGTTTCACCTGTAATGTATAAATGCATATGCAACATATACAGAATGTACAAGCATAGTTGCTTAAATGATGATCTTGTAAAACCCTTTTGTATTTCATTGGTTTTGAGAATCAGAACTGTTTATATTTAAGTTATTCTTTGGTTGCTTTCAAAAGTCTGCATTACAGAATTTATCCATGCAGGTTTCTTTACAGCTGTGTGCAATAAACCCACTTTGCCAGAGTAAGTAAAAGCAAAATAACAAAGGGGAGGAATATGTGATTAAGATATAGATTCAATTCTCTGGATACTGTATGCAGCTATTTAATTAAGAGATTATCTGGGTAACTGAAGAACAGAAATAGCATTTGTTCTAAATAGCATCAATGAATATTAAATTGTGTTAAGAGAGAAGAGTTAAAAAAAGAAAAGTAGAAGAGGCAAGAGTATGTTCTTGTGTCAGACTGTAGATGAGGAAATCACATGGTTCTTTATGAAAGGCTAACTTTTTCGTCTTACTGATGAAGAGAATGAGTAGTGGCATAGCCTTGTTTAATTTATCTTTGTGTTAAAAATACAGAAAAAAAATTCTTTATTAGCAGTCACTGCTAATTTCAGGAGTATTTTATTTGTCATGGTCCCTTTGCATGCTTGGATCATGTGGCAAGACATCAAAAATAACTTTGTTGAGGTCTTTGTATCTCACCTGTTTATGTACCAACATTTTCTCCTTACTTGAGCATCATTGCCTTTTCTTTACAGTTCATATATTAGCAGTTGGGAAATTCACGAGCCAGCAAAGCTCAATTACACTTCAGAAGAGACATTCCTTGGAAGGAGGTAGAATTATGCCTTATCTGGAAACCTTTGGGGTAGTTTTGGTGCTGGTGATAAACCTTTGGAAGAACCTCAGAATTTTCCAATTCGGTATTTACCCTTGATTCCAGAATAAGAAAAAAAAAAAAAAAAGCAGCTAGTTTAGCAGGATTTTTCAGCCTCTGAATATTGGCCTGATACTGATGGTGTTGAAATGAATTGTGGAAGTCTCTGTGACATGTTTGAAAAGCAGCTCTGAGTGCCTTTAAACTTCCTTGATGTTACTGGGTTTTCAGAGGATTGAGCTTGTTTGAGTGTGCCTGGATGAGTACAGCAGTACATGAGTACTTTAGATGGAGAAAAAACTAATAGTCTGAACATCTCCTTACACTCTCACTGCTACATCTGGACTAGTTTCTGTGTTTTACTCAGCTGTTGAGAACCCCAAGGGCTGTAAATAGCAGTGATTCTGTGATGTTCTGTCAAATACCTGATTCTCATTATAATTTTTTATGGACAAAGATGAGGTAAGCCTGGAATTGTGTGGGTGGAAGATCCATATGGGCTGAACAGGATTTTTTTAAAGCAATTGTCTGGTAGTATCACACCTCCCTGATCTATTATTCTCATTCAATTTGTTTCCTTAGAAGGTCTATCTAGGTTGGTTAATGAATAGTCTCATTCATTTAGTTACAGTCTTCTTTTATACTTTTTGCTGGGTAAGCAAAGTGAATTGAGAAGCAGCAAATAGGCAACAAAAGGAGGTATCAGATCTATGAATCCTTGCCTGTTTTACCCATTCCTACTAACCTTTTTGTCCCTTTCCATACCAATCAGGGCACGGCTGGCATCCTCTGGAGACAATTCTGGCCCCTTTGGCTGAGCCTGGAGCTCTTAAATATCTTCCAGTTTGTCCAGTTTGGCTTTCCCTCAGCAGAAGCTTATTGATTCCAAATTCCTGTAATTTTAAAAATTTAATATGCATCACTGACAATTTGCTTTTAAATTTGTTTTTTTAAATTTGGACTTTGTTTCTGGTAATTCATTCTTTTGCCTTGTATTTCCAATGGTGTCTCCTTCATAGACTCCTCACCTACACCTTGCATCTTCAGGCTGCCTACTTTTCTTAGAAGGGATTTGGAGAAACAGGTGAAGAAGTATTCACTTTTCACAATCATTTTTTTATGTTTGAGAGGTCCCGTAGACCAAAATGGGGTATTATGTGATTTGTGTGTATTTGCTTGTAGTTTAAGCAGTAGTTTAGGTTATGCTGGAACATAGTAGGTGAGTATCATCAAATGAAGAATCTCTCAGTGTGCCTTGGTGGCTTCCAAAATCTCTTTTCTTTGTAGCTGATTTTTCTTCAGTTGTCTTTATTTGAAAGAAATTTTTAGACTTAGTTCACACCAAAACTTACATAGAAGAGGTGTCTGACACTTCTAATTTTATTTTTGTCAAAGCTGAACTTAAATCAACTATATATAGGTGCATAATATCATATAGGTGCATAATATATGACTATATTACATTCTTTTTAAGTATTTCTGGTGCCATTTTACCTATTTCAGTACTATTTCAGTACTTACAGTTATGGTGGAGGTTCTTGGCATGCGTGTCCACCAGCCTGCCTGTCTGGTTAACTTTCTGTGCAGCACAAGGGACATTGAGCCCACTGTGTTCCTTGTGGGGTGATGGAATGCTTCTTTCCAAAAGGGAGAGACATTGGGTGTTAAAATCTGATACATCTGAAGTGTAGCCACAGGGTTAGATTTGAGATCCATTTCCTTTAAAGGAGGAAAGGCTGAGCCTCAGCAGTAAGACACACTAAGAACATATATTATGTATTACAATTACTGTTCTAATAGTTATAAGGTCATAATGATCTGGCACAAATTTATAACTGTTTCATTTTACTGCTGAAGTTTTGTAGAACTGGTGAATATCTACTTTTGGAGTTTACTGCCTTTATCAGAATTCAGGGGAAAAATACAAAGTTTTCTCTGTTTTCAACTTTCTGTTTTTCCTCCTTTCTCAAATTTGACTGAAATGTGAATTTTGGGTGCTTAAAATAACTACCAGGAGGCATGGGCAGCTGGCAGCTGCAACCAGCTTTCTGGGGAGCATTGCTTTTCTCCCCCTGCTCATGATCTGCCAGCCCTTTCCCTCAGGAAGGAGTGCTGTGGGTCTTCAGGTGAGTAGAGAAGTGTCCTTTGGCTTTGCGTGTTCTTGATCTGTGTCTTAGTTAAACCATTGCTGTTTCTTGCAGCCTCTGTAACCAGTGAATATCTGGGTAAGGGTGTATGGGTAACCAGTGAATAGATGGGTAAGATAGCATGCAGCACCTTGGTTTTCAAGTAGCGGGGAATATAATTGAAATATATTTACTGTGAAAATAATAATTTGACATTTATTTATATAATATTATTTTTTAAACTACCTATTTTTATTTCATCTGTACAGTTTTGACTTAGAATCCAAAGTATGATTTTTCAGCTGTGTCAGGACATGTCTGATTTTTTCAGTCATTTTGCTGTTAGATAATGCCCAGCATTTCCATCTGCCAGACTTTCCTGGACTTACATACTATTTTTCTGCAATTTAATTTCTCTTAGAAGTACTTCTGTATCTCACCCACTGCTTTTCTTCTTTTGAAGTTGTGATTTTGACTTTCGGATTTTAAGCTTCATGCAGCAAATTGAGCTGCTACATCCCCTCTGGCCAAAACTGACTTCTGCAGCTGCAGTCTTTGCTTTTCTCTGGTACTGAGCCATCTTGCAAAAGGTGTCCCCTGTACTAAGTGTCTCTCCTCAGTGTCAGTCTCAGCTGGTACCCTGACAGACATACTGGGTCTGTCCTCACTGTAATTTGTGGTGAGGTCAGGCAGAGTTTGGATGACTTACTGAGTGTTTCACATCACTGGACTGCTGGAATGCCTCATCCCACCTGAATAACCAAACTGCCATCAAAAATAAAAGATGTCAAAAACACAAAGTCATGCTGTAGGATTCTCAGCATTTAGGAGACCATTGCAATAATGCTCTGGAGCAGATTAAATGCTTTTTTTCTTATAAACATAATTGACATCTTATTGAAGAGAAACAAATGGGGCTGAGTCCATCAAGAATGCCAGTATTTCTCTTACTTTGTTTGTCAATACCTGCAATCTGGCAGACTTGAGGTTTCCATTTCTTTCCCCATAATTCGGTGTATGCTTTATTTTGCCATATTATTAATAATGGATTAAAAAGTACTGAAGATAACAGTTTATTGTGAAACTACTGGTTGCTTTTGCTACCTATTATCTTGTTGGGTTTCTCATAGCCATTATTTGAGAAGGGCTTTTTCCAGTCTTCCACATTGTTTCTAGCACATGGGAACCCTGCACAGGGACTGTCCTTGGGTGCATTACATGCACCACATTGGTTTAGTAACAAAGTCCTCTCAAACTAAACTGGAGCTCTTGGTTTTGTATGGTGGGATTATTAACATGTAATGAACGTCATTCATTTCAGTGTAGCTGCCAGTGGCAAGCTCTCAGGGTAGGAGGAGGACAGCAGCTTGAGGTACCTTCCATAAGGTCAACGTGGATTTAATTATTTTTCACAGAGAGATTTTAAGGTACATAGTTATCATGTAGCAATAGCCTCTTGCTGACTAATTTCTGGTTCCATAAATAAGTCCCCACTTAATTAAGCATTTTTGAAAGGCAAAATGACAACGCTTACATTCTTCTTACTACTAGATAGAAGGACTTTCATCCTCATCTGTTTTAGCAGAAATAAATATAAGCTGTAAGGCAACTAAAGTTTTGGTAGAACAAAGAAAAATCTTAAGTATGAAGAGCCACTCTTGTATCGAAAATGCATTTTATGTACATGCCAGGGAACCTATTTTGTGCATCTGGTTTTCAAGCACCTACCCCGGAAAAAGCTCCAAAAAGTCTGCTGAGATAATAAAATACAAGTTCTTCCCTAAACAGAAACATGATGGCTCTTCCATAAATTTTCCTCTTCTTAGTTAGAAGTCATAACATTAAGACTCAACAATTGCTGTTTGTATTTTTATTGTGCCTTTTTTATTCAGTTACATTATGACATGTATCAGAAATAAAATTAAGCTTAGGGCATGGAAGATGGAGTATGTTCACTATTTAAAAGCTTGAATTTAAGGGAAATTTTGACAGTGACCCTTTTTGGCAAGTCAGGCTTTTAACCTAAAGGTAAGTAAAGCAGGATTAATTTAATACTGTTTTTATGAGGCCTGCCTGATCAGATAAAATAATTTTTAAAACTTGAGTTGAAGCAATGTCTTGTACCTTTCAGGGTAAATAGGCAATAACATGCATGATATATTCAAGTTGCTTTTAATTCAAAGAACTGTCAGACAGTTTTCAGTTAACTGTCAAAAGATTGCCAGTTCTCTTAATCGCTTTCTGTGACAATCACTTACTGTTGACATTCTGTATGGTACTAGAACCATTTAGACATTAGGGTTAAACTGGCATTTGCAAAGTTAGGTAAAATGTTAAAAGCTCTATATTGTCCAGAGTTGCAGTGGCAATTTAAAGCTTGATTGCCTTTTTCTCCTTCAGTATTTTCTGCACTGTTCTCCTTTTTATGGTAATCCTGTGGTTCTTGCAATTGGAGTGGTGCTCATATTCCAGTGGTTTTTGAATTCTTAAGAGGCAAGATTTTCTTTTTCCTTCAGGAAAAAAAAAAAAGTGGAGGGAATCCATTTTATATTTGCACAATCCTTGTTATTTGGTGCCCCAGGAGGGTTGCCTGCATGGCCCACGTGTGGCTCTCAGGCTCAGCTCTCACACCTGGGAATGGATGGACTCAAGCTGCAGGGATGCCTTGGTGCAGCTGCCTTGTGTCTGGGGCTGGTGCAGTTGGTCATGAACAGTGAACATGTTTGGATAATTCTTTACCTCCTGGCACACACTTTTATTGGTTTTACTCTTGAAAAAATCTGTGACAACATTTCTTGCCGTCAGGACTAAAATGATTGATAGCATCCTTTTGAACACGTGACTGCAAGGAATTGAAAGCTAAAACTTTATCTGATTCTAGACAATACTGTGTTTGTGGTTATTTAGTTTACCAGTACTATAGAAAAGGCTTTCAAAATTTGTCATTTCATGCTATTTTCCAATTACTGTATTTGCAAGCAAAAGGTCTTATTTTGTTAAGATTTTTTTTTTAGAGTCTTGGAGTGTTTAATCAGTAACAGTAAGGTTAAAATTAAAGTTTGTGAGATTGAAGTTTTACCAGCTTGGCTGTTTTGATGTCCAACCATATGTTTATTTTCCCACACCACTTGTATCTAACTCCCTCATCCAGGACAGCGATTTTATTCACCATTGGGTTTTTTAGGGGTAAAAAGCAGCCAGGAGTTACATATACTTTGTACTAATTGTCCGTCCTGCAGTTTTCCAGTAAATGTTAACATTATCATTTATGTTTTTCTTGACAGTACTAGCCTTTTGTTAGTAATATTAAAGGAGAATTTGCAAGGGCTTCTTTGAATTGTTTCCTGTTTTTACTTATGTTTGATCTACAGAGGGTTGATTAAGAATAATCGTCATGCCCAAGAAAAGAAGCCTTTCAGCATTGATGGGTATTCTTGAAACCATAGTTATAAAATACTATTTTAGATGATGGGCTTCTAAGAAACTTGGGTGTGTAATTTTTTTTTAACTTAGGGATTCATTAAAATAGCTAAGGTGGTATGTGTAAATATATTCCAGCAAGGTTTTGTAAGATTAATTTGCTGTCTTCCTCTAGTTGTTCATTCATAGCTCTTATTTTAGGCAAGAGTCACATCCTTGCCAGTTTCCTTAGATGATGAACACTAGCTGACTGAAAAAAAAAATTAAATGTCATTATTTTATAGAGATATTTGGTATGTTTTCTTCATTCATTGTACTAGAATGGGGTACCCATTAATATCATGCTAAGATAACTGAAAGGCTTACTGTATTGGCTTTATATCCTGTCATACACAGATTACACCATTTTAATCTGCTATCTGGAGCATGTCCAGCTTCTGCTAAATGGTGTCTGTTTTGCTTCTAAAAGAAATGTGCAGCTGTTTGTAGCCAAAATATAGTTACTGTGAGTGACAGGGATCCCAGCTGTGTGCTGCACATTCAGCTGCTGGAGTAACTGAAGTCAGAGATGCCCCTGCTCTCCTCCCTGCATGGACACAACATGCAGAGAGGTTCTGCTGTAGCTTTTATAGTTCTGTGTCACTGCACAGGATAAACAGCACTTTCCCTCCTCTGCCTGGAGGACGGAAATCTGGACAGAAAGCCGTGCACCATATTTTAGTTTTCCTCACAAAGGTGAAATGTTTGTCTCGAGCTTCACTTTTCTGTCTGATGCAGGTCAAGAAGTTGCATCTGGAAAACAGAAAGCTCAGAGGGCTTAAGTAAGTTCTGCAAGTCCGTGTGTTTGCCAGCTTCCACAGCCATCTCTGCTGCTGGCATGTGGCAGGAGCAGCATTGAGCTCACATTTAATGCTGTGTCCATCTTTGTATCCAATAACAGAGGCCTAAGGACATGGTGCCCTCCCTGCCACTGTGCCCAAAGGCAGCGTGCAGAGACTGCTAAGGGAGTGCACAGAGAGATGTTTGGTCAATACCAGAACAATAAGGCAAAGTGTTCCTGTGGGGAAAAAATAGACCACAACTCTTTAAAACAAAACCCCAGTCCCAAAATGCACATATATAAGTGCATCCTCCCAATTTCCCATAGCAGTGGGTGCTACACTTTCCATGTGGTTCTCCAAAACTTCACATCCATCACAGATTTGTGTATAGATAATGTCTGTAATAAATTTGAATTTATGCAGTAAATTTGGGCACAGAGAGTAGAACTGTGTAAAGTCTTCAGGGGAGAAAAACTCATTGTAGTTTCTCTGCTCATTTAATTTTTGCAGAGTACACAGGGTAGAGTGAAAACCAGCTGTAATAGAGACTTCCCTTGGGGTTGATGAAATTAATTTTGCTATTGTTTTCAAGGGGGTAATATCTTTGTGCTTGACGTCATAGCAAATGTTGAAGTTGAAAAATATCCAAAACTAGTGTTGAATTGAGTCACTTTAGAAATGTTTATCTTGAATCCCCACTTTGTGGCGTCATTACTGTAGTCTCATCCCAAGCTAGTATTATTCATTAATACCGGCTTATCCCCATGATCTGTGGTTCTCTTTGTCTATTCGTTTGGATATACTTTGTGTGCACATTTGTAACCTTCTGTTTCTTGCTGCATTAATACCATATTTTAAATTGCACTTAGAGCTGGTGTGTTTGAACCAGTTATGCTGTCAGACCTGGGAACGCCTGGTCTTGGCTTGTGTTAGAGGCTGTTACCCCACCTACCATATTAGGAGGCATTAGGAAGGCTAAATTCCTCTGGAAATACAGACTGTCTCATTTTTGAAGCAGTGGTGTGATTAACTGTAATGTAATACACTAGGTATGGGTGCTTAATGGATAAACATTCTTTTGCTTACTCTAGGCAGTTTTACGTCTTACTAGAATGCAATTCATTGGACTAAACAGTGTGAATGTGAAACTATAATTAGTAAAAATGCAGTCAGCCAAAATGAATTCTGCCTGCAGGTGCAATTAAGGATTGGTTAAGTCGGCAGTATAAAGTAATTGAGTGGTGGTCTAGCACTGAGAACCTGGCATGGCACTTTCTGTTTGAAAGATGTTTACAAAACACAGCAAACCTTTTGCTGTATTACAGAAGCTTTTCTGTTAATCCTCTTAGACTCTGCCCGTTTGTCCATTTTTATACACAAGCAATGGCATTAACAGTCTGTAGGGCTGCAGCACTCCTACCAAATTAATGCAACACCCCACTAATGGGTCTCTTTTACATCACTGCATGGTGATGTTAATGTGAATGCAGCAATAGGCTACTAAAGGCTTTAGATTCCAGAGAATCATAAGCATTTTTGTTACTGTAGAAGAATATCTGCTTGTACTAGAAACTAAATTGATACCCTCTGTAACATGTGCCATCTGAAATTGTGGAAATATGTGTACCCTGTACAGGAGACTCTTTGAAGGGCTGTCTAATATTGCATGTCATACTTGGCTATTCTTTAACTCATAAGCCGTGTACTCATATAATTAATAGTATATGTTTAAATAAAAGTTTGTTACATCTCCTCAGTTTTTCTTAGTAGAATATAATAGAATTTCCCCCACTCATCTTAGGACTATAGGCATTCTTTGTAGTAATCTCATCTCAGTTAAAGAATTCATTAAGAACTTCTCATTTAAAAAAAAAAATCCAAACGTCTCTTGAGATTTTTAGAAGAACTTAGTTATTGTGAAAAATAATGGTGGGACAGCTTTAGAGATTTACGAGGGCTGCTGCTATGGTCTGGTGTGGAAGTATGTTTGCTTTTTATCCCTTGGTCTGAGGCAAAGCTGTAAAGTTTTCTGGTTTCTGTCACTGGAGATCCTTCTCCCTCTCCCCCAGCCTTTGCTGTGTCTACAGCAGTACTGGTAAGGTGGGCAATTAGTGCCAAATGCCATAGCTCCTAGGAATGAGACAAGGTGTGCGAGAGACTCATAAAAAAACCTTTTGGAAAGTTGCAATTTTGCACCCTTAAAAAGCCCAATTGGATTTGTATTGATGATGTAATATTGAGAAAATAAGACACCATGGCAGACTGTTTCCATCTAGCTCTTTTCTTCCACCTTTGCTTTCTTCTCTGCTTTAAGTAAAGAGATAGATAGCAGTGTGCACTATTTATAGCACATTTAAAAGATTTTCTGTATATAAGTGTATATAAAGAATTGTATTAATTTTTGTTCATTTTATAACACAATTTCACAATATTTCACAATAAAACTCGGGTTGGATAAATTAGTTCTTTATAGTTTACACAGTAAGTGTTCTGAATTAATGCCTGTGATTACTTTTTTGTGTCCTTGCTTTCCTTTGAGTTATTTTCTTAACATACGTAGCATCTGTAAGGGAAAAAGGAATTGCTTATGAAATTTTTTTTGATGGGGTCGTTTTTGTGAATATGCAGGTTACTCAATTTATCCCTGCTGAGATTTATTTTAAATATAATATTTTATGCATAGTCAATATTTTGTTTCCAATGTTTACCTCTGAGAACATTTGTGGCATTTTTGCTCTGCATGTAGACCTCTTGACTTGTAGGCTGAGGGAGAGTGCAGTTGCTGAGAGAAGAAACACTGATTTGTTGATTCATGGTGACTTTGCTACTGTATGGCAGTCTGTGCTAATCGGTTCCAGAAGCAGCATTTACTCTTGGCTACCTCATGTGTCACACTTAAAGGCAGAAGAAAAAATAGCACCATCAGGATGTAGATTGGCAGCAGTGAGGGATCTGGAAGGAATACTGCAGTAGATTCAGGAATAAATGTCTAGGGACAGAATCTAGAACTTTACTTCGTGCTGTCCTATCTGTTTAAAGTTGTTTGAACACCTGAGTTGAGGTTTGAGCCTGTACTGTATTTGAATTAATTTGGAAAACTCTGCTCACTTTGAACATTCTCCTTTATGTGCTTATTTAAATGTTCAAAGATACAATGAATTCTTGAGCATGCTAGTTTGTTACCTTGGCAATAGAGGGAACTGCCAAAAGAGTGATAAAATATATTTTCTGTCTTATTGGAAATTCATGTTCTTCTTAAGTACTCTTGGGTTTTCTTTTTTGGTTTTTTTGTGTTTTGTTTTTGTTTTTTGGTTTTTTTTGGGGGTTTTCTGTTGTTTGTTTGTTTGTTTTGGGTTTTTTTTTGTTTTGTTTTGTTTTTTTAATAATGTGGCTGTTGGAGTGCTCTTGTTAAAACTGCTTCTTTGTTCTGCTGGATGGAGACGCTCTCAAGGTGCAGGCAAATGTTTTTACTTTTCCCTGAAGCAGGAAAAGTCAGCTAAAGACATTCAGGTTTGTAGGTCAGTACCACACTGCAGTAAATACTAAGTGATAAATTGCAGTACCCACATCTCTCATCTCTCAAGGATCTGTGAAAGTCTGGCAGGAGGGACCTTTGGAGGAACCCTGAGCTTAATGGGAATGCAGGATTGTCTCTGGGCTCTTTTCCCTGCAATTGTCAAAGTACTGTAGTGAAAAACAAAAAGCTTTTTTTTTTTTTTTTCATGATTTTTATTCTCTACATCGAAGTAGTCGATAACTGACCAAAAATAGACAGCAGCAGTTGCAAAGTCCATTTTTGTAGGTAAGTTGCAGGAGTGCAAAGTAGAGTTTAAAAAAAGGCAAGATCAGGCAGAGGGATGAATTACATATGAAGTGTACCTGTGAAGTACACAACACTTAAAAAGTCTCCTTGGGATTTTTATATGATCAGTAACACTCAGGGAAACCACCTTACTAGTAATTTATACCTCCCATTACATCCAAGCTGCTGCATTAGAAAAAACAACCCAATATCAAAGATTTAGACCCAGGTCTGCAAAACTCATCAAAGAGAATTGAATGAAAATTGTTCAGCCTGTACCATTAATATAAGATAGGACAGTGCTTCAATTTTCCCACTTGTATTAATGGTTATGACAAAAAAAAAAGTGAAAAAGAAAAATCCACATGGAATTGTAAACTCCTCACTGTATTAAAAAAAAGCAACCAACCAAACAAAAAAAACCCCACCCAAACAATAAAAACACCACCAAAAAAAAAACAACCGCCCCCCCAAAACCACAAAAAAAAAAGAACAAAACAACAACAACAAAAAAAAAAAAGACAAAAAAAAGAGCAGGAATGTTCAGATAACTCTGTCTGGATGTCTTTGTCAACTCCAGGTTTCAGTGCACCTTGCTGTTTTACTCACTTACTAAAACAAACACACAGCAACCTTAATAGAGGTACAAGTTCCATGTGAGCTGAGGTTTTACTCTTCAGTAGCAGAGCTTACTTTTACTTGCTAATTACTCTGGCCTGTTTAACTCAGTAACAGCATGAAGTTTTTACGTGGGGCACGTATCTCATTTACAGCTACAGTGATTTTGCATTTTTCTGCTATGTGGACAAGTAGCAATATAAATTGTAATAAAACTAGTACATCAGCAATAAAGAAAGTACACACTGAATAAATAATAAGTAGATATAAACAATAATTTTCACTGATTCTAGGAAGCTACTTAATGGAAACTAGTGTTTTAAGAAATTTGCACCAAAACTGAGCCAGGTATCCAGGAGCAGGGGGGATGATCCATGTGCAGCACCCCATAGGCAATTTTGGTTCTGTGTTTTGGCCCAAAACTGCAGTGTATAAAATTTAAGATACTGGTTTCAGTGAAAGAAGCCTAACAGAGGAGTCTGGCTGGTTCTTTAACTACTTATACCATGAAGTAAATGCATCCTCCTGGCAGAGGACTCATGAATGTGTGTGGTTAGCCCATGCATTTTAATGCTTGTGTTCCCCCAGGAAATGCCACTGAGGCACGGTTTGGGTTTAGGAGACATGCTGTAGTGCACAGAGCTGTATGGATCCAAAACGAGACGTGTTGGCACTGCTGTAGGACAGTGACACTGTGGTTTTCTAATACAAATGGTCTTCGTGATGTTCAAACAGGTAGAAAACTTGATAACTTCTTCCAGTTGTCTAAAACAAGAATATACAGAGATAATATTTTCCAGTTTGCCTCAACAAATTTAATATTTTTTCTGTGTGTCATGGCAGCTGCTCCTGGCTTGTCATATATGTGTGAAGAGGTCTGTCTGGAATGGAGAAGTCTGGGACCCAGATACTTTTAGGATTTTAGAAGCATAAATCTGCTGCACAGGTCTCTTTGACAGAGTTTCAGGACACTTAAAGAGTGTCCTGAGGGAAACCTCAGGCATGGATTTGATGTTAGACATGCAGTTTCTTTCAGTATTGCTGATGTCTAATTCCCATCTGTGTGTCATTCCTGCAATTGCTTCTCGGGAGGATTTGTCTCCTGAGTGCTTCCTTGCTGAAGCATTAGTGGCGGCTGATGCCCACGCAGGCTGTAGGGGAGCATGAAGCCAGGAGAGCTGGAAGAAGCCTCCTCACTGACTCACTGCCTTTCACTGTGACAAAGCAACCCCTTTGCAGAGAAAAAACTTCTTTAAAAAATAGTCACCAGTGTTGCACATTGCCAGAGCTTCCTCTCCTCCCCAAAGCTATGCTGTAGAAAGATTTTAAAGCAGAAGGTAATGGTCAAATTGTGATTTCTTTTCCTCATTTAGCTTCTTCAACACAGCCAGAGGGGTTATCCTCAGTGCTTCATTCATTATAGGTAATCTAAATCTGCTCCCTTGCAGTTTGAATATCTTCCCCCTTGTCCTGTCACTACCTGCTCTTGTAAATAGTCTCTCTCCATCTTTTTTTGTATGTTCCCTTCAGGTGTTGGAGGCTGCAGCTGTGTCACCCCTAAGCCTCCTCTTTTCCAGGCTGAACATCCCCAATTCTCTCAGCCTTACGTCAGATATGGCAATTTTTATGTTGCACAGTTTATAGTATGCAACACTAATTGTGGTTTATGTAGCACCAAGCTTGTTAGCCCATGTGATTCTTTAGAGTTATCCCCATTCTGACTTGCTTAAAAAAAAACAAAAAACCTTGTCACTACCTACTGGTTACTGTTAGCTAAATTATGTAAATTATTTGTAGGTAAGAGCTATGGGAAAGCACCCCAAACTTAGGCAACTTTGCCTTTTTTCAAGAATAACCAGTTTTTATCCTTCTGATCTTACTCCTAAAGGTGAAGTACTAAAACAAAAATGTAGGGTTTTTTTCTGAATTAGTCAGCAATGTGTTTTTATAGTTAGTGACATGTCTTTTCTAGCTTATGCTCTGCCAAAGAGAAGCAAATGACCTGTGTTTGTATGTGTGATTTCCCTGGGCATGCCACCCAGGGTGCCTAACAATTATACCTGCTTCTTTGATATTACAGTTTGTTGCTATATTGGTGCTGGATGAATCACTGGTGACCCCTTTTTCTGTCACTTTAGAGAACACAGAAGTATGTTCTATTAACAGCAGCTCTTCAGGACTTGCTTCAATGTGTCACCACTCTTGGCTTTTTGTTTTCCACAAGTGCTGTTTTAAATCCTAGAAAATGTCACAAGTGAATTCTATGAAAACTTCTTTTTCCCTAAAACTTGTAGTGATCAGAGACTAAGATACTATATTGGATATACTGGGAAAAGAGCTTGCTTTTTAAGTAATGGTTTGTGATGTGACTCTTGAGGATGGTCCTATACAGGGCCCAGGGTTGGACTCTATGATCCTTGTGGGTCCTTTCCAGCTCAGGATATTCATATTCACATATAGTTGTGACTTTTCTGTACTGGCTATTTGGCCAGAGTGGCAGTAAAACCAAATCTGTCAAATGACAGGGACTGGGAGAATTCCCATGAGTCTGAAATCCCACGCACACTCTGCAACAGACGTGGTGAAATAGTTCTACTTAAATCAAGTTAACCATACTGTGAGGAAGAAGTTATAAATGTTTATCTTATTTTTAGTGCAGTAAAATCTTGAGTGACAGTTCTCATGACTGTACTGAGCAAGCAGTTCATTACTCTGGTGGATAGACTGTTGCACAAAGAAAGAAAATATCCAGGCATAAATTTTCTTTACTTCAATTTAACACCCAGAGATTCATTTAATAGAATCAGTCAACTATGAAATGTGATTGCACAAAATGAGATAAATGACATCCAAGAATATCCTTCTTCTTCTTCCCCTTTTTAGGGGGAGACAACTGCCTTGTTGAAGGCAGTGGGCAAAGTTATATGACCAGTGTACAAAAGACCGTGAGTTAATGCCAGGTAGGAAACACAGAGCTTTGTGCAATCAGGGATCTACAATCTCAGAGAGAATGCTTAGGTGAGGTACTAGATAAGAGTGGCATGATGTATTTGGAGACATAATTAGAACTTTTGATCACCAACAGTATGTTTATTTTCCTTTTAGTAGGATTATTAAAATACTTCAAAATAGTGAACACAATCCAAGAAGCTGTATCTTCTGTTCAATCTGATTAAAGAACGATCATCCCAAACCTGAACTCAGTGTATGCATTCAAAGAAAATGATCCTAAAGCATATCCAGTCGTTTTGCAAAAAATCTAAAACTGCTTCCACAATATTCTCATACCAGTCATTGAACACAAGGAAAAGAATGGTGCCAGTTAATATGATGAAAAGAAATCCAGAAATAAATATACTCATTTTGTGACATAATTTTCCCTTATAGCTCTCTCTCAGCTGTTCTTACTCTCCAGCAAGCAGTATCTTCCTTTACCTTCATGCAGTTCATCTCTGTTCGCATTTGAGGCACAGTTCTCTTTCATCATGTTAATAAATGAGATGATTCAAGCTAAATTCACAGCTGTTGTTTTTAACCTCTACTTATTATATGTTTGCTGCATTTCAAACCTAAAGGTTATGGTCAAACCTTTGCTCAGTAATGTTTTAGTTGGGTTGCACTCTATTGATTGATCCTTATTTTGGTTGATTTCAGCATGAATGAGGTTGGGCTTGAGCCTGGAACCCTTAGTGATTAAAAGCTGCTGCCTTTGACACCAAATCACAGAGAAGGGAAGCTGCCAGGGATGTTGAACCCACTTTTTGATTGCTGTTGAATGGACTCGTCCACCTGTTTTTATCTATTCTTTAGTCAGGCTAGAGATTGTGGCCTTGAATTGCATTACTTGTTTCTCAGTCTGTGTCTTTTCTCCAATCTTACAGATACTAAAGCAGCATAAAACGTTCAGCAGCACTGGCCAGCATTATGTGTCTTATTTTGCTTATGCTTTGCATGTATTTATGAAGGCTTTCTAGGAGCATAATTTAGTTAAAGCAGCCTTTTTCTTGCATCATAATGACTAAAAATCCATGAGATAGGTTTGTGAATTCTTGTAAAAGTTTTATCATCTCAGTCTTCTTGGAAGAGAAATTAAGTGTTTCACATTGATGTGAAACACCCACATCAATGGGTATTGGAATTTTCATTGAGTCACTACTGTCTTTTCTGTTAGAACCACTACTTCATGTAAAATTGAGAGGGCTTATTGGTAGCTTTATGGTAGCAATAACATAGTTAATAGACTTACAGTAGTATTTAAAAGTATTTTTGTATTTCAGCTTCAATACATTTACTGTTTAAAAGAAATGAGTGTGTACAAACAGCTTTTCAGGCAGGTGAAACCTCAGGTGGCAATGACCCAGCTCCTGTCACTGCACTGGGCAGCCAGCTGGTGTTTGTGCTCCATCCAGGGACATGGTGAGAGAGCCTCCAAGCAGGGCTGTAAAAGAGCAGGCTTCTGGAGATGTTTGGAATATTTGTGTAGCTTTGTAGACGGGTGCAGTGTTTTATATTGTAAGACGAACAGTGATAAAGGAAAATGTGGCTACGCAGTGATGTCTTCTGTAGGTTGTCTGTAAAAGAGGAAGAGGAAATGTGGGAAGTTGTTTTCCTTTATTTGAAGTGATGAATATGATAAATCAATGGGACTGAAGCTTAGTAAAACTATTACCACTAGTAATACATACTCTTTCCTTACTGCCAAGTGCAGACAGTTTAATGAATTAGGCTGGCAAACTCTGATCTCTAAAATATGAAAATATGCTTTTCCTGACTAATGTTTCTGAAGGTCTGAATAATCAATGGTTGAAGGCCATGTTGAAAGTGTGATAGTAAGTAGCATAAATAATATAATGAGGTTAGTGCAGTGACTGTTAAATTACTGCTCTAGAGAAGAAATAAACCTCTAAACCTGGTTAGTTTAAAAAATACCAATGGCTGTGTACATTGCTGTTCTAAAAAAGTTAATACATAATATGGAACATAATCTCCATGATATTCATAGGTGAGGTAAATGTAGATTAGTAATCTTCAGGTCAAGCTTTGTTTGGATGAATGGGAGCTGGAACTTCATAAGGCCTAAAGACTAATACAGAAACACTATACAGATTATAATTTCAATGTATTTGACTCTGTTAATGTTTATTAATAGTGAATTTTTAATGAGTTAAGTATTTTAGTTATTTATATGCATAAACCAATGTAGACATTAAGGATCGCCTTTTGAATTTATAATCAAAAGCAATAGAAACTTACACTCAGTTGACTTTTGCAACCGTACTTGTGCTTCTTTGAATAAACAACCACAAATTTAAAAACCTGAAGTTTGAATGAGCAGAAGAAATTTGTCTTTTAAAAGCCTTTTCAAACTTTGCAATATCACGAGACAAAAATAGTAGCTAATTTAATAATTTGGAAGTCTTTTTTGGAGTGGGTAGCTGAATGATTTTTGATCTATTTCCACAGGTTTTCAATACATACTCTAATGAAGACTATGACAGGAGAAATGATGAAGTTGACCCAGTGGCTGCATCAGCTGAATATGAACTTGAGAAGCGTGTGGAAAAGCTGGAGCTCTTCCCAGTTGAACTAGAAAAAGGTATCATGTCTGTGTGTCATTTCCACTTCCTGTGACACTGACCTACAAGTTTGAGGAAGTCTGCACATGCCTACAGAGCCTATCTTGAATTTCCATGAATTAGTTGTGGTCACCTTGGCTTTTTGGATTTCAGGAGTTGTTCAGTGTGGAATTAAAGAAGCAGCTCAGAGACAGGCAGTTTTTATCTTCTTAAGCGAATTGCTTGGTGGCACTCCATTAACATGGTTTTACACAGTGTTTGATGTGATATGTTCATTCTTCACTGGAGGAGTAAAAATCTTGTCTGTTGTTCTAAGCTCCTCATAAGGCTGCAGATGATACTTTTTTGTGTAATTAAAATGGTAGTCAAATAGTTTATTTTTTAAAGGGAGCAAAATAATATTAGTGTTATTGACACAGAAAGCCAAGAGGAACCAAAGCATGAATATTTACCTACCAAATAATTGTACAGATAAATGTAAGAATTTTCTGCTTTCTCTTACCTCTTCCACAGATGAAGATGGACTTGGCATAAGCATTATTGGAATGGGAGTTGGAGCTGATGCAGGCCTTGAAAAACTGGGAATATTTGTCAAAACAGTAACAGAGGGTGGGACAGCAGAAAGAGATGGCAGGTAAACTAGACTTTGTATTTGGAAATTTTATCAGCAAAAGTTACTATAAATTATGATTTTCATAGGAAATAGTTGTTTGCTTAACATATGTCATGGTAATCCAAGCTGTAATGTTTGTCAACTTCATTGGTAAGGTCTAAATACCTGATGTGGTTATGAGAAGACACTAAATTGGTACCATGAGTTTAAACTTTTAAAGAAGAGCAAATTTGCCAAAGATATGTGTTTGTGACTACTGAGAACCCAGCTACTTTAGCATGAGTAAGGCTGCTGATTCCAAACTCTGTGTCACTTTTGAAGGTAGTTTTGATTCTTAAGGTGTTGAGCTCCCACCTGTTCTATTGGCTTCAAGCCAGATTTAGATAGGCAATACTTGAAAAAATAATTCAGTTCAACGTTGGATTATTTGGTCTCTCTGCATATGATATCCCTAGAAAGAGATCTTGACAGGTTGGGCTGAGGACAGCTGCATGAGGTTCACTAAGGCACAGAGCCAGGTCCTGCACTGGGCAGGACTGCAGGCAGGGCTGCAGGCTGGGGAAGGAGCAGCTTGAGAGCTGCTCAGCAGAAAAGGACTTGGGGTGCTGGTTGACAGGCAGCTGGATATCAGGCAGTACGTGCCCAGGTGGCCAAGAAAGGCAAAGGCATCCTGGCCTGACCAGCAGCAGTGTATCCATCAGCACCCAGGCAGTGACTGTCCCCTGTACTTGGCACTGGTGGGGCCATCTGGAGTGCTGTGCCCAGCTCTGGCCCTTCCACTGCAAGAAAGACACTGTGGAGTGTGACCAGAGAAGGGGAACAAAGCTGGTGAAGGGTTGGGAGCACAAGTCTTACGAGGAGCATCTGAGGGAGCTGGGGGTGTTTAACCTGCAGAAAAGGAGGCTTGGGGGTGACCTTATCATCTCCACAGTGACTGAAAAGGCTGTTGTACCAGGTGGGGGTCAGTCTCTTCAGACGTGTTTCAAGTGAAAGGGTGCGAGGAAATGGCCGTAAGTTGTGTCAGGTGAGATTCAGATTAAATATTAGAGCTTTTTTCCAATGAAAAAGGGATTGGAATAAGTTGCCCAGAAAGGTGGTGGAGTCACTGTCTCTGGAAGCATTGAAGAGGCATCTGGATGTGGCACTTGGGCTGTGGTTTAGGAGTGATTGAGCTGCTTAGCTGATGGTTGAACTAGATGGTCTTGGAAGATCTTTTCCAACCCTGATTATTCCATGATTAAGGAAATAATTAGTGTATCTGAAATTTTAAACTTTTACTAAATATACTCCTTTCAACTTTACTAACACAGACTGTTACTTTATATTTCTTGTTTTGGATAGTCTTCTATTCTGGAGTTCAGTTTTCACACCTACAGCACTGAAAGTACATTAATTAATTGGAATAGGAAGCTGTATGATGAACCTTGCCCACTAAAGAGGTGAATTGGTGTGTGTAGTCCTATGTGCTCCTATAAAATCTGCTTGCTTCTAGATTTGCTTATTTGGTATGTGCAAGCTAAAGAATTCCTTTTCAACATAAAATATTTCGTATCATATGGGGCACAGTTATGTGTGTATTATACACAGATGTGTATAATACACAGATAATATAATACACAGATCTGTGTATTATACAACACTGCCAATCTGTGTGCTATACAATACTTATCAAAACCAAGTCAACCTCTTCTCATTAGGAGATAGGAAAAAACTTTATTTTGTAATCATTTAATAATGAAAAGGATTCTTAAAAATCTTCTAACCTGTACAAATTTTCATTTTGTCCCAGTGCTTAACTTTGTAAATTTTCATGCCAATAAAATATTACTTCTCTGATAATGTAAGCAATTATATCAACTTATCTGCATTCTCCTCTTCTGATTTTAACCATTAATGTGTCGTTACATTAGTCATAAACAATATGAAAATATTGTTTTATAAATAACAGTGGAAATAAACTCTTAAGATGTTGATGATGTCTTCTAAAAAATACATTGCAGTAGCATGTTCCTTGTTGAACAACTCTAACTTCTCAGCCAGGCAAAAAATTTTTCTGCATTGGAAACCACACAAAAATTTAAGTAAAAGACTCCAGAAGGCAGAGGGTTGCAAAGGTTAGTAACGTTGCTTTGAAACTGCTGAACTATATCGTCTCCTAGATTGGGCTTGGAGGTGTCTTTCCAGATCTTGGCAATAAGATATCAAGTTGAAGGCCAAGTACTGATTTATCATAGGCTTAAATATTATGAAGGGAAATTAAGCTGACACTTCAAGATGTCATGACTTTATCTATTACTTTAAATTTAAGTGATGTTTTTCTGAAGGGTATGCTTGACCTCAGCTAGAAGGCATTAAGCTCACGACTGGTATTCTTTGTAAAATTCTCTGGTTGAAAATCAGTCACTCACTGCTGCTCTGTCATGATCTGTAATTTCTTTTCATCTCATTATTCACATGTTTGAGTGGGCTACAGAAGTTAATGTTCCATCACAAGTCTCTTCTTTCATTTCCCTAGATGGCATCTGAAAGGAGCTTGTCAGCTGAGAAAAAATAATATCATTCTTTGACCATTCTAATATTTGTGTTGGTTTTCAACTGGCAGAATGTTCAGTCAGCTGAGAAATAGGACTCTGATTTTCTCTTTGAGAGCCTGACTGATCATTCACTTGGGAAAGGGATATATAATCCTCTCAGTCAGGACCAGACCGTTCTGCATAATAAAGTGCATCAACTGTAAAGGTTCCTGTTAACTTCATCTTTATGAAAAGCCTATTTAATCATTAACACTGATAGCAAAACAAAGTCTCCAACCAGAAAATAAAACTACTTTAGTAGTTGCATCAGATATTCTGAATAATCGCATAGCAATCTTCGACCAGGTTCTTCTGAAGGTACAATTTAAAAATGTTACAGTATATGTAGGGTAGTTGTTCTATTTTTTATTGAAAGACCTATCAAATTATGATGTAAAATACTTGTCTCACATGGAAATACAAAATCTGTGCAAAGGGGTTTCTCAGTGATTTAACACCACGGGCTTGATTCATGCTGCTGTAGACGAACAGGTAGTATTTAGTTGTCATACTTAAAGGTTTTGTGTGCCAGTATTTGACCAAGGAGGGTGCTTCAAGGTGAATCCAAAGGCAAGCATGGTGATAAGTGTTAGGAGAGGTTATTAATAGTGTGAAAGACAGGAAATCAGTCATTAGACTGAATATGAAAAATTGGAATGAATATGAAAAATAAAATCTTTTCCTGGATCAATCAATAGCTGCTTCTTTCAGATTATTGTGGTGATGAGTCATTCACTTTATAAAGTATTTTGATAGCATTGGGAGCAACAGTTTTGAAACATTACATAGTTCTTAACTTGAACTCTAGAAGATGTCTCTGCACAAATTAAATTTTTCAGTTCATCATACACAGCAATTGTGCAAATATTTTTTTCAACTTTAATTGATTTGCTTCTGTAGTTGCTACTTCATTGTTATCTGCAGACAGAGTTTAAAGTGATGAACATTAGAAAATAATTGCCAGAAGAATTATCAATGTTATTAATGCTAAATGCAGTACAATTTCTATAATTCAGACTTTGGCAATCTGAGCCTAATTTTTCATTGGTGTTTGAAATTAGATTTGACAGACAGAGGAGGCCTGGAGCTCCTCCTGGAGTGGGCTCTCATGGGAAGTCTGCACTTTGTATGTTGATATTCATAGATGCTCATATATAATTAAAATATATGTATATATAGAAAGGAAGGAGTTTTGGAGAGCAGTGGCCATAAAAATAAGAGTTGGAAGTTAGTTTAGGAGCTGTACAAAGAAGAAAGAAGGCGACACAAAATATGCCTAAAGGACAAACAGAATTAGGCTGAATCAAGTTAGAGCTGTTTATGAAGTTGCAGACAACAGTTCCCTAAGATGATGTTTCATCCCCTGAAATCCTGTACCTATGTATCTGTATGAACACTGCTAGTCCACTATGTGATGATGTACAGTGTTGTTGCTGTCATCTCAAAGGAATCTGTTATTCCACCATTTTCAGCCAAGAGGGTGACAGTTTCCCATTCAGTAGGCACCAAACTCTTAAAAAGTTCTTTTCCAGGAACTCCTGTGCCATCTGACTGCACCCTGTATTTGCTAAAGTTAAAAAAAAATAAAAAAGAGAGAGATCAAAATTAGATAAATATTAATGTGATTGCTGTATTTCTCAAATGTTTCAGTGAAAATTGGAATAAAATTCTGAGCTTAAAATGCCTAATATGATTTTCAAAATAGGAGTTTATAGGCTGCCTTTTTCAAGGGAGATCCTGCCTAGAACACAGTGACATTCTGTAGTGTGAGGCTGCCAAAGAATAAATACTGTATTTCTTACTCATCACTGCAATCCAAAGAACAGAAGAAGCTGCTTGAACACGTGTAAAACTGCAAAGCATTTCGTCAGACTTGACAGAGAAATTAGTGTTCCAAGTCCAAATGCTTCAACATTCTGTTGAAGCCTCTGTTTTTTGAAAAGAAATCTTATCACTAACATATCCCAAGATGTTAAATATATTAATATAGGTATTTTCATTTAATTTAAATAGGGTTTTTTCATAGCTGTTTCTTGGTTGCTTCGTAAACTGTGTTGTTTGGATCAATAGAATCCATGTCAGTACTTGAAAATTGCTCCCTTTGACTAGTTCTGGATGTGTTTGTTTGGTTTTTATTTTGAAACTGTTACAAGATCGTGCGTTTCTAAAGAACAGTGTAGCAGTCATCTTCCAGGTATTCGTAATCCAGAGGAGTCCAGTGCCTGCTGTAGGGATTTTGTAGCAGTGCTTCCTGTAGATAAAAGCAACATGGCTTTCATTCTGTCTTAACTTTTTCTGCATTAAACAGTGAATTAAGCTGTGAATAGGTGTTTGGTTCCAAAACGAGAGTCCTCGTTAAGGCAGTCCAAGGTTTTACGATTGTGTGCAGCAAGATCCCACTTACACTGGGAATTCTTCTTTTTGGAACAAGTTTGATGGAATATCTTAAGATAGTATGTCACAATTGGGTCTGATCCTTAAGTTCTTTGCTCCACAGATGAGCAGGTTGTTTTAGTTAAATGCTACATTTTTTTTCCATTAGCATGAAATGCCAGAGCTGTGTCTTATGCTGTTTTTCAAGATTGGCTTAGGAAAGAATGATATCAGAGCTGTTCAAGTATCTCATTTAATTTAATTCATATGACAAATTCAAGAGTTTGTGTTGCTGTATTTCTACACTAGGAAAGAGACTGGATAATTAATTGATGATATTAACTGTAACGGTAACTTGGAAATTGGATTTATGAGATGTCTGTGTGCAAGGAATGATGCGTTTTTCATATTTACCTCAGTCATTTTATGGCTGAGCTTTTGTTTAAGGTCAAACTAAAAAGATCTCTCTATGCTAAGTTTTGCTGAATATTTTCAAGAATTCGTACAACTAATTATGCATTTGTGTTTTTTTCCTGAAAGGATCCAAGTGAATGACCAAATTGTGGAAGTTGATGGCATCAGTCTGGTTGGTGTTACACAAAATTTTGCTGCAACTGTTCTTAGAAACACCAAAGAGAAAGTCAGGTGAGTATTTTAGATGGAATAAAGAAATTTTAGTTAATACTTAGGATTGCTTGGCTTCCTTCGCAGGCCTTTCAGTTTGCCCAGGTAGAATCAGGGGCTTTTAGCCTCTGTGTCTTTTCTCCTTTGATCCCAAGAGAGGGATCAAATACAGTATTGCAGTTTTGTTTTGTCTTAGATTTTTAAAATATTACCACCAAGACAAGCTGAAATTGCAGGCAGATGATGACTATGCTCTTGATCACTAGTCTAGATGTTCATGGCCTTCAAGCTGTTTGTATTGGTTGGGATGATGAAGGTCATGGGTGTTGGTCAGATGGAAACTGCTGCCAGTGATCACTTCCCTGCTCCACCCACGGGACACTGACCATGTTCACACTCCAAAGTTGGAGCAGGAGGAGATGAGCACTCCGGTCCCTCAGATGCCACCTCAGCACAGAGGAGAGTATTGAATGCTGTAGTGATAACAGCTGCCAAATTGAGGAAAGTAACCAGTAGTAATTAACTGAGCTCCCAGCACCATCTGTGGGTTTCTCTCTGCACCTATACCGTAGTTCATTGAAAGGTGTCCCTGTAAAAGTCCATAAAATAATGAACAGACTAGAAAATGTAGCAGATACTGCAAGTACGCTTCTGAACTTGTGTGAATGTGAGTGAAAAGCTATAAAATGTCATTAATAAGAACATTGTTTCCCTAGAATTGAACTGGTTTGCCATTTAAAACCCTGTGCAGTCACATAGTTTTTCAATAGTTTGTTAATTTCAGTAAAGATTGAACTCTACTAAATAAATCCAAAAATATCTTTGGCATATTGTAAAAGCAGCAGCCATTCTGTAGTCACCTTTTGGTTCTCTTTCAAAATCTCCTCTAGGGAGTGCAACTGAATTCTTTAGTTAATGAGTTCTGAGCTGACTTCTTTTGAACCATGACTAAGCTATGGGTGGTAATATATGCAGATGCCCTCAGATGGTGGTGCTATATGTTGGCATGCACACTTCCACTAAAATTCCGTAGCTGATCCTGCATGACATTGAGAAATAATGCTGGGATGTGGATTCTGCAAAGAATCTTGGGGATGGTTGATCAATCTTTTATTTGAGAGAGATTATTTAGGAAAAAAGAGAATATTTGAAACTGTAGTGTAATTATAGGTGAGTATATTTTTGTGTAACATTTACACTTGAAGTTACACCATTGCTATTTCTGCAAAGACTCACACATGCTGTGAGTGTTCCTACTGACTAAACTATGAAAATGAGTATATACTTTATTAGGTTTTCTACAGTTGGGACCTTCAAACATAAAATCCTTATGACAGAGAATAATGTGTTTCGGTACACAGAGCAAATGTTATGTATAGTCTGTGTTTGATGTTCTAGTTCAAAAGGAAAAAGGGAAAAAGAAAGCGCTCACATAAAACATATGTATTGCATACATTTGGAATCAGCTTAGTTTGTGTAATTATTGCTACATAAGTTATAAAATAGAATACTTGCTTCCATGGGAAAATAATGGAGGACGGAAAAAATATAAAGTGATTTTCACACAGAGCTCCCACCATCTTCTCCCAGGAAATAAATTACAGTGAGACTGGTTGCAATCTAGACCCTTGTCACAAAAGAGGGAGCTGAAAAAAGTATTTCTTCATGTTGTTGAGCTCACATTGTCAAGTGTACTGTGTACTGGGATCATTGGCTTCTGACAGGTCTCATTTATCAGAGAGATATTTGACTTTCTTCATTTTTCCTTGTACGATTAAAATACTGAGTTTTTGTGGAAAAAATGACCAGTATGTTAGTGTCAAAACTAGACCAAAAAAAAGCATAAAATAATATTCAGTTAATAATGCATTTTAAATACTGTATGAGTTACAATATAAAATAATACAAAAATATTAATAATGTATACATAAAGAGCATACCGTGTGGTTGGCAGTATCTTACTAATGTGTATTTCTAATTAGAGGAAAGAAATGGGTAGAATTTGGTGCAACTTCTTTGATTTTTTTTTCATTTTAAACTCCATGGAAAAAAAATGCTCAGAAAGACTTCTTTCTGCTTTATGAAGCCAGCTGAGAAATGCCTGATGTTTTCCTGGATTGTGGTAGGCTGGGAGTGAGACTTGACAAGGTAGCCAAGCCTTGTGTGGCACAGGCTCCTGCTTAGCTTCTGGTCCAGTCCTAGACGGTTTTGTTGCCTGATCTACATTGGTTTTAGTTGCACAAAATGGAAAAATGCTTCCAGAAAGCTTTTTTTTGGAGACAGATATTTCACGATGCTTGACGTTTTGGCTTCAGTAGAGGTTTGAACATTTGCTTGTAAAGAAAGTAAGAGTTAATATTGATGAGTTTAGATATGAAAGGAGATAAGGTATTTTTAACTTCCTCACTGTTTTTCTTTTGACATGTGACAAAAGAGCCCTGCCTGCTGCTTGTTTTTTGGAGAGAAAATTTGGTTTCTGACAGATCCTTTTTCCTACTGTGTTAGAGCTAGGATGGAGAATCCCTCATCTCCACCTTTGGCAGACAGTGAAAACCTCTGCACTTGAACTGCTCCATAACATCAGGGACAACATGGGAGGGTCTGCTGGGACACAATGCCTTTCTTGCTCCCAGCTGTCAGCTCCTGCCTGCTGGCAGTGCAGGGAGCAGTGCAGGGAGCAGTGCTCCTGCCCTTTGAGTGCACCATTCCCATGGCAGCTGCCATTAACGATCCGTGTCACTGCAGGAGGCAGGAGCAGAGGAAGAGGTTGCTGCTCTGTAAACCCCTCCTGCCTTTCCTGAGGAGAGTGTCCCAGCTGACTGCCAGCGTGCAGGCAGTGTACAAGCGCACCTCGCCTGACCCAAGGCAAAGCAGCTTCATGAATCCTTCCTTCACAGGAGGAATCACATTCACACTTACCTGCATATCTGCTGTTCAGTAGTGTCAGCCTGATGGGGTTTATGGAACTGCTTTAATTGGTATAGTTATCTTTGTGATCATAGCATACAGAATCTGTGCCTTTCTTCTGCCTGGTGTCCTGTACACACAGAGATCTGTGTGCCTTTCAGTGGCATTACTTCACATTTATATCCCACAGCATTAGGTATCTGAAATTGTTTTGTCCTTAATCTAGTCAAAGTGCATGCTGGTTTTTATAGCAGGGTTTCGTATGTGAGATCAGTTGCAAAGAAAGGACACTCATGAATAGAATGATATTAAAAAGCCACTTCATAATTCTTTGCAATAAATGTAGTCAATACCTCTTCAGACAGCTTGCATAATACCAATACTTAGTGATTTATTTTTCTCCTTTGAGCTTTCTGAACACCTTGAATGATACTGACAGTGGAAGTCATTGACCTAGAATAGATTTTTGCAATTTTTCAACCAGAAAAAATGCATCCAGACTGTCTGTAGCTGACACAGTAAAGAATTTGTGAAAATGAAGACATGGCTTTTACCTTTTGAACTGTTATAGGTGAGGTTGAGAGGAGGTGAAAGAAGAACAAACATAGGTATCTGCAATTATTTTATCCATTGTTTGCGGTATTGGATTATCCAGCAGAGTCATCATATCATAATAAAAGATCATTGGCTCAACCAGTTTGACTTCCACAGTGACAATAAATTAAATTATTCTTTCTTATAATGTTTTCTAGAAAGATAATCAGTACCCAGCATGATGTACTCTGGTAGCCTGTGAGGCAAAGGAAAGAGATGGAATTCTTTCATAATCCCAGCTGGCAATCAGCTTCTGCTTTTCAGGATGAGAATTAGTGTCCTCGTGACTCTAATCAGGCAAATACAACTATGAATGCTATTTCAATTGATGTAAATATCAAGTCTTCTGTGTAATTTTACATAACTGCTTAGTTTACTAATATCTCATATTAGTGGATTTCAGAATTTGATTATATACAGGAGGGATTTGAAATGTGTGTTGTTTTCAATATTGTTGACTGTTGCCCCTGCTCTAAGATTAATGGTTCAGAGGGCAGTGCCACACTAATACCACTAATTGTTCTGTGCTTCTTTTGACCCCATTTAGGATGTAATCCATCAGCTTGAGGTTTGCAAGTGGTGCCTGCAATTATAAAAGATAGGATGAGGAGACGGCTTGACAGTGGGAATCCCATGCTGTCATGGAGTTTCTCCTGTGTTGTTTTGCTTGCCGTCTCCCCATGGCCTGTGATGTTGAGTATCAGACCTGTTCTTTGAAGCTGCTTGGGTGATGTTAAGCCTTTGTGACCACACTTTCTTCCCCTGTTCATCATAATGAAGGGGTTCTGTGAGACCCTACAGTCTCTGCCAGAGAAAGCTCACTCACAGGACTGTATGCCTCCAGGGAATTTTACTTCTTTTTCCTTGAACATACAAGAGAAAAAAATCTAGTTCTTTCATAGAGAAAACTTTATCATTTTATCATACTTCTGGATGCAAATATTTGTGCTCACACAGCTCTGGGAAAGGCAGGGTCCCAGAAAAGGAGGACGTGGTTCTTGGAAGACTTAATGGTTGATAAGGAGAATAGGTCTTGAATAAGAGAATCATCAGAGAATCCCAATCCTTCGTATGCTGCTTGTATGCTTTTAGCATTTTTACTTTCCTCTGAAAGGTTTCTTTTAAGGAAGTTAACAAAATTCAGTGTTTTACTGGAGAGGCAAATTTTAAATTCTGTGTCCTCCTTTCGCATCCTGTTGTATGAATGTGACTAAACATTTTCTTGGCTTTCCAAACTGTTGCTAGGCACTGAGCGGATGCTCTCATGGTGCCTTCTGAGTCAGTTCTTGATTTTTTTTTTTAGGGAACCCTGCAGAACCTGTGCACAGCCTGTTCAGTTTACCATGACTTGTACCACCCTGAAAGTTATTAATTGTTTTAATTCTCACCTGTCAATGAGTTTACCTGCTTTTGTTTATTTAAATTCTGCTGAAATGCATCAAAGTAATTCCATCTTAAATAATTGGTTAGCCAATTTTGTCATGTCTAATTAATCTTCCAGATCATTAAAGAGTATGTTCTAACAACAGCAGTGCAAATATCCAGCCCGCTGGCTTTTCACTATTAGCTATTCTCTGTTCTAATAAAGAATAATTTGTTGCCATTTTTTGTTTTTCTTATCTGGAAAGTTTTAATTCAAAGCAGGGTTCTGTCTCAACTCCCAGTTAATTCATAGCCTAAATTTTATCTTGTACTAAATTGAAGATGGACTCTTTCATACAAATTTTTACATTTATATAGCTCTTATGCAAGGAACAATTAAAGGGTAAAAAGTAAAAATAATTGATTGTTCATTAACATCAACTTGAAATATCATTTATTCCTTTCTCAGCTAATTCCTCGCCCCATCTTGAGATGAATTTTTTCTGAAAAATACACCGTTTCCTAAAATAGTATTTGCATGCCTGCTGTTAGTTTTGTTTGCCACCACAGCATCTGGAAAGGCAGTTTCTACAGTCAGCTCTTTGCAGGAGCTGAGGCAGTGCAGGGCACAGATGAAGTCTGCCTCAGGAGCTCGCCAGCAGCCGTGTGCCCCGGTGGGAATGCTGATGTTGACAGTAACACTGAACAGCGTGCCTTTGTTGTGACTGCCTAGTCTAGGTAATAATTCTCCTCTCCCAGTGTGCATGCCTGTGCAGCTTTTCTTTTGCTCCTTCTGGCTTTGCCTGCCTGTGCTCTCACCTTGTGAAACAGTTGGGTCCTTCAAAATTTGCAGGTATTCTCCGTAGTGCAGATCCCCATTGTGGCAGAAGCAGGACTGCTAATTACTGGGTAATGAGGCAGGACCCAAAACAAAGATACCACTCTCCATGTCTGCTTCAGAGAGCTGGATTATGTTATCTGTTTTCTGGGGGTTGTGGTTTTGTTCTTCCTTTCCTTGTCTATTTCTTTTTCCTTGAATCCAAGCGCAGAGCTGAGGAGATTGAAACAGAAGGAAAGAAAAGTCCTTTGCTCTGCAGTGCTGATTGCTGAGCTAGGACTTCATGCTGGGCTGCTTCAGAAGCCATGTGTGCTTGGTGCACTTTCTGCTTCTTTGATAAACCTGATTTATGGATCCTGCAGAAACTAAATGTGTGGTGCTGTGTGCCAAAGTAGTGTAAACTTCTCCTGTTTAATCCACTGTGGTTGTACTAAAGATTCCATAACATGTTTTCTTTCTGGTTTCTGCAAAGTACTCCTACAACCACTGGTAATTGTCCTGTAAGACTACCAGGAGTAGTGTGCTGAACATGAAAAATTACTCAAGAGTCCTCTGACCCCTTAGCATGGGTGAGATAAGACTGCATTCATCTCTGCTTAGCTGGTTTATATTCCTTGGCTGTGCCTGTGTAGTAGACAAGCTGTGCCTTGGACTGTTCTTTGTGCTGAGGCCAGCTGGAACCAGCGTGGCCGGTGCTCCTACCCTTAGAGAGTTGTACCTTTCTGAGCAGGGTGGCCATATCCAAATGGTCCATTGGAAACATCCAAGCTGCCTGCTAGCCTTTCCTAACTCCTGGACTGTGTCTGAGAATTCTTTAGTAGAATATTAGTTAACTTGCGTCAAGCTGTTTCCAAGACTGTTTCAGTGATGTAAAATACAATTTCAATATGATGACCAGTTACTAGTACTTGGAAGCATTCCCTGGCACTGTGTGAGTTACTGGCATAAACATAGCCCCTGTGTCTTTAGTTCTTGCTAATTTGAATTTTATGGCAATTTTTAAAAAATATTTGCACATTAGGACAGGAAATTATATGTTTGACTGTGAAATATATAAAGAAATATTCATTTAAATATTTTGTCTGAATTATAAACTATTTTTCTAGGTATTGGAGCATGGCTTTTAAAATTAAATATAACGTGATTAAGCAAGTTTTAGAGGGGCTAGAATTCATTAGGAGCAGCTTCGCTTTTCTTTTCTTTTCTGGAAAAGGGAACAACCTGACAGGTTTTAAATTAGTTCATTCTCAACTTGGTTGGATTTAAACATAAACTACTAACCCTGCAACTGAAATATCATCATATATGTTTACTTTGCTAATTTTTTACTCCTTCATCCAAGATACTATTTTGTGGAAGCTCCCACATAGTTTTGTTGCACCTTGATTAATGGGATACAGCATTGTGACAGCTGGGCAGAAATACCTGCTGTTCATCCTTGCAGAACAGCTCACCAAACTATGTGGATGGTGCTGTAGGAGCATTTAGCTGGACTGTGCTGTGAGAGTGGTCTGTCTTGCCTAGAATCTGGATCATGTAGTCAGATTAAGAACATGATCTGAACTCAGAAGCTTACTGGTGACCTACCTGTATTTTTTTCCTGGGTTTCTTCCCTGTGGATGCCAGCAAGGATGAGAGTGAGGGAAGACAGATCTCACCTGATAAAGCAATCTTTTTAGATTCTGGTTTTTTTAGAAGCATGTATACATACATGTATACATACAAGCTAGCACTTGTACCTTCTGAACAAAAGTGTCTGCATTCAGGTGTGTTAAAGCACAGATTTAACAATACAGAAATGTGTTTCTTTGAAGTGGTCATTCCTGTAAGAGTGGTGTGGTGCTCTAGCAAATGCTGATTAAATTATCACCCTGTATTCAAGGAAACCTCTTAAGCAAGGATTGTGTTGGAATACTGTCAGGCTGTTTGGAAAGAGATGGAATTGATTCTTAACATGCAATCTCAGAAGAACAGAGCAATGTAAGGACCAGAATGTGGAGAGGTGCCAAAACATTGAATCCCTTGGCTAATTTTGAAGTACTCTTGAGTAAAGCTAATGTGTCAGTGAGGCCCTAGACTAGAATTGATTTCTGGAGGAATAATTAATCTAAGTGCATGGATATTATTGTGTGGGATTTTTACATGACTACTAATTGTCTGACTCAATATCCATTTAGTGTTGATAGCAGCGTAGTTTATCAGGGGCTTCTATCCAAGATGCTGTGGAGAGTCTGCTGAGCTTTTCTGATGCTTCATCTGTGATTTTGCTGCTCATCCAGCAGTACCACTGATAGCACTGTTTGCCAGGAAGGGAAACCACATCCTGGGTCAGCACCAAAAGAGGAATGGCCATCAGGGTGAGGGAGGTGATTCTGCCTCTCTTCTCTGCCTTGTGAGACCCCACCTGCAGTGCTGCATCCAGCTCTGGAGTCCCTAGCAAAAGAAAGATGTGGACTTGTTGCTGTGGGTCCAGAGGAGGCCACAGAGTTGATGAGAGGGCTGTCTCCTGGAAACAGTTTGGGAGTGCTGGAATTGTTCAGCCTGGAGAAGCAAATACTCTGAGGAGACTTTATAGTACCTTCCAGTAATGACAGGGGGCTCAAATAAAAGAGGTAGAGTGACTTTTTACACAGATTGTGATAGGAAAAGGGGGAATGGTTTTAAGCTAAAAGAGGAGAGATTGGGAAGTTCTTTACTCACGGGATAGGGAGGCACTGGAAGAGGTTTCTCAGAAAATTTGTGGATGCCTCATGCCTGGAACTGTTCAAGGCCAGGCTGAATGGGGCCCTGAGCAACCTGATTTAGCGGAAGGTGCTCGTGGCATGTTCCCTTCTGACCAAAGGTGGTGAGCTGAAGTCCTACTGTCTGTCTTTAAATTCAGGGTAGTTTACCTCATCCTGGGTCTGGAGGCAGGGATAGAGGCTGCAGAACTTCTGCACAGCAGTTCATCTTACTGGCAACTCAGTCTCCAAGGTCCTTGGAGGCTCTTCCCGCAGTCTGCTTATCTGTACTGGCTTCACCCAGCATCCTGCACTAGATCTTACACAGATTGCCCTCTTAGACCTTGAATAACTTCTCTCAGTCATTGCCCCTTTCATTCACTGGTCAACATTTCATGATGTTACTTAGGGTGCTGATCTCCAGGCAGAGTTCTTCACTGGTTTGGATTGGAGTTTTGAATCACTTATCAGTTATCTCCAGGCAAACCTTTTTTATTTTCCTCTACCACTCCTTTTGGTTCCAGCCTAGTAGCTTTAAAGATTGCTGTGCACACGCCTGTTTCTGATGCAGGGGTGGGCCGGGTGGATTTACTGGCATAAGTTTGCACATGAGGTAGATAGGGTAACAACGGGCTGCAATCACAGGATCTTAGCAGCCTGCAGGAATGGGCTGACAGAAACCTTATGAGGTAAGGGCTGGTGTGAGTCAGGCATCTGGAGCAGCATCCCTTGCAGCACTGTGAGATAGGGAGCAGATATGCAGGCAGCCTCCTGGGAAGAGGTGGAAAGAACATCTTCATTCAAAAGAAAATAATGGAATGTCAGGCATCTTATTGCTGTCTCAACTACCTTCCATGAGGCAGAATGGATGAACCTGGATTCTTCATACTCTCGGTACAAAGGGACAAAATAACAGGCAATGGAGAGAAGTTGCAGCAAGGGTAATTGTGATCAAGGCCATGACAAAATTTGCCTTCTTTTCAAGTCAGGGGCTTATGTTGAACCAGTTTCCTTCCAACTGAAGGTGTTTATGAGTTTCACATCATTTCATATCAAGAGGTGTAATGGAAGCTCATAGGTTGTGAATTCCTTATGTGCAGTCAGTGACTTCTGCATTTGAGAGTGCTGTTTGGGAGAGGTTGATCTTGTTCATTATAACCACACAAATTCCAGCTTGTGCTGCTGCTAAATACAACTGCTTTCTTAACAGGGTTCACGCCCCTTTTAGCACTTTGGATTAATTATGTGGCTGTTAACCTAATGGAAGCAGGCTGAGTAGGTAATTGAAGACATCTTGAAATAAATGAGATAAATGGTAGCTGAAGCAGCTTCAGACTTGAAAGCTCAGAGGAAAACCATTTCAAAAATCATAGAGTTGTTTGAGTTAGAAGGAACCTTAAAGATCATTTGGTTCCAACCCCCTCTGCTGTTGTCAGGGGCACCTTCCACTAGAGCAGGTTACTGAAAGCCCCATCCACTCTGGTCTTGAACAGTTCCAGGGATGAGGCATCTGACTGTAAAACTCCCTGAATGAATTTCACTGTAATTTTTTACAGTTGCACATTTACTGTACAAAACTGTATTTTAGGAAAGGTTGGAAGAGAAGATTTTGAATACTGTTACAGCAAAACCCCCCCATTCTTTCTTGGAATGTGTTTGCTGTATTCTCCGTTGATTTTTGTTGGATTTAAGGAAACCATGCTAATGTATTTTTAACTGAGCACATAATTCCTGAATTATGTTCAGGAGAAATCATTAACTCATTTCACTGAAAGTGTGTGCTGCAGAACTTCAGTTTCGCATCACAGGTTTGGTGCCTTTGCAATTTTTTTTAGTACCAGCTATTTTCAAAGTGGAAGTATTTTTAAATTTAATTAATTTTTATAATAATGTTTCTGGTTTCCATAGTTGATAAAAAAATCAATAAGTTATTTCAAGAAGCACAGGTCTGCAGATCCTCTTTTAATAAAAGTTGGACATATGCAGAAGTCTGTGTATCAGGTGTGCTGTAGAATATTTAAATCATGGATTGCAGGAGATGTAGGACTTGCTTCCAATTTCAGTAGAATGCTTTTCTTAACCAGCACTACTGTAATTAATTTTTAATTTCTCAAGATACATAATTCTTTTAGATACTCTAAAATCCATTGTAGAGTCAAATATTAATTACATTTCTAGCTCCATCTCTGTTCATTTTAACCACAACCACAAAGAATATTTCACGGCTGGTAATTCAGCTAAATTGCATCTAGCTCTTGAGTATCAAGGGCAGTTCATGCCCTGTCTCTCTCCTTCTCCTTCCTTCTTTTTTGCAGACTTCAGAAAAAAATCAGTAATGACCTGAAATTTAGTACAGTGATGGCTGTGTCATAGATTTGCTGGGGTTTATTTTGCATTTGCTGGCTTTAATAATCTAGGGGAATATTGTTGTGATGTGGTTTAAAGGCTGTAAAATGCTCATTTGTCTCCTATCTAAAAACATCACCAGCTTCTCAAATATATTATTGCTGACAGAATGTGTAGTTCTTTATTATAATACTTCTAGCCCTTGAGACTAACTAATAAAGTCTGAAATGCATGTGATTGATTTTCTTGAGCCAAATGATTTTAAATATATAATTAGGTACTTTGTTAAAGTGTGTGTATTATGGTTCAGTGATTGATTTTTTGGTCATGAGTCACAGCCTTATTTATCTTTCTTTTATTCAAACACTTGTATTAAAAGCTGTTCTGTGAATAAATATCTAATTCATGCTTAGAGTTTTAGTAACTGTCCCTGCTTTATGGTTTTCTACGTTCTTTTTATTTAGCTCTCTCTTTAAAGTGTAACTTTATAATTTATGGTTTATCTCAATTACGACTTTAGTATAATTATATGAATGGTATTCTTAAGATTATGGAATGTAAAATGACAAAAAGTTTGGTTTAGTTTGTAAAAGCTGTAATTGCTGGGACCATAGTATCCCATTTTACAAATTTGTCTAGAAGTGACATCAGTTGTAGATTGAATGCTTCTAAAAACTTACTTTCAGACATTTTGGATATTCCTCACTCTAAAGCAATAAATTTTAGTAAGATAGAACATTACCAGTATATTTCTATTTTGGAAAACATTCGCTTTAAACTTGTCATTGCATTTTTTTCATATGTCATTGAACAGCTTCAGGTATCATGGAGTAACTTTATTTTTAAATGTGATTCAAGCCTTGAAAATCACATCACTGTGAACTGTGTCTTTGGTATGCGAAAAAAAATTCAGTTATTAAAACTTCATATTTTTACATCCCACCTAATTTTGTTTCTCTGTATGAAAATATTACTGCATTGCAGTCTAATGTGTCAAAAAACATTTCTAAATTATCAGGAATTACCAGACTTTGGATGCATTATGTGTTGTCTATTCTAAGTTCTCAGTGTAAAAGGTGATTGTGTGAAGTATTTTGAGTCTTGTATTTCCCAGGGAAGGTAAATTACCAGGCAGAGGGCCAGAGGGAATCCAATGTTTGCGTCACTTTGTGTGATTTCGTAACTTTACACATTGAGGATCTCCCTCAGCTGTTTACAAATGTGGTGCTCTCTCTACTATGTGTAAGTCATATACTCGTGCGTAATTTTGCTGAAACTATTTAAAAATATAAATTACTTTTTTCCATATTAAATTTTAATTTGTTTTTATATTAGAGGAGACAAACAAGTAGCAGGTACGGGTTAAATCCTTTTTTTACTTCCTTTAGTAATTTCAAAAGTTCATTGTTCCTCCCAGTTGAGTCTGAAAACATGACTGGTTTAATCTTTGCAATACTTGGCTCTAAAATCAAAATTTAGAGGAAACAGGATCTGTCTGTGAGTCAGTATGCAGAACAGATGAAGTGTAGGGGCCATGAAGAAACATTCTTTTTCTTTCAGCTCAAGGTCTGTATCATTACTGAGAAGTAATGTCATATTTTGTAATAGTGGGATAGGAGTGCCAGACTGTGATCTGTTTTGAGCAGGATTAAAATGCTGATGTTATTGCCTTGATCCTCTGCTAGTTTCTGCTGTATTTGCTGTTGATGTTTTTAAGCTAAGACACCTTCTTGCAAATTATTTTCAGAGCGCCTTGTGCCATTATTTCAATTGGAGTCACTCATTCTCACCTTTCTTACCCTTTTGGAAGTAATTAGTAGCTTGGATATTTTGATGATGTTGAAATAATGTCCGAATTGCAGTCCTTTCTGTAGTGCCTGACTTCATAGAATCTGAATAATTATTTGTCATAGGAAATGGACCCAGGGTCATCCACTGTTGGGAAGTTGACTTACACATGGATGACAAATCCCAAGGGATTTTAAACAGTGATAGGCAGTACAAATGAAAAGAGTTTTCATACATGAGATATAATGCACATTTCTTCCTCTCATTCAAATAATAAACTAAATTCATCATTTGAGCCAAATGTTGTGGGGACAAATAATTTACTATATCCAGTATCTTAGTGTCACCTTATTGTGCTTTTCAGCTCTACATAATACTTTTTTCATCTGTAATTACCTAATTATCTTTTTAGCCTTCTAAGAAGATAATTCTTCATCTTGACATCTTTAAATTGTGCTTTTGTTCAGTAATTCCCAGTGTGTTGGTACTGTGTAATGGGTGTTTGTGATTCGTTTTGAGATAGCAAAATATCTAAATATCTTATGGTTATGCCACTATGCTGGGAAAAAAAAAAAAGGGGTTACAATCCTAACCAATTCTAAGTTCTAGTTGCTGAAAGCAAGACTGAGAAGCATTCTTGTAAGTCTCAACCAAGAAAGAGGCACTTCCCTTGTGGTTTGTTAAGCCAAGGAAGTGTGTGCCCAGCGTTCATTTGTAGCTAGCAGTGGAGAAAACGTTCCTTAGCAACAGAAGTTCATCAAATAAAAGACAGATTTAAATGCAGCTTAAAATTAAGGAAATAGCGTCTGTCAGATTTTAAAATGTGGAAATAGATTCTGTTTCCTAGACTGGAGGAAGACAAATATAAAGGCTCAGAAATGGAAGAACTTCTAAGTCAGAGTGGGGAGGAGTTACTCTGATGCACGTTCCTTTCACTGTGAGCTGCCATAAGTGCGCCTGTGCTCTTACTGTGCATCCATAACAGCCTGGTCTTCTGTAGCCTTCTGGAAAATACATGGCTCTGAAAGGAATGGAAGTGATGATACTTTACTGAAGCTTGGAGTGGTGGCTTGTAATGGTCCCTTCTATTTTGCCCCTCCAGTCATGTAACCAGACCTGTCATAGTCTGATCAATCCTGCTCCCGCACACAGTGCCCTTGTGACAAATCTCATCCACAGAACACATTTGAAACAATCAAAACTATACATCTTGGGAGAAAAACCCTTTATCCTAGAAATGGCTAATCCTAGAACTTCAGGAAACAGTAGGAGTAATATTTTTTCACTCTTGTTTTGTAGGTTTGTAATTGGACGAGAAAAACCGGGACAAGTGAGTGAGGTTGCGCAGCTGATTAGCCAAACTCTAGAACAAGAGCGCCGCCAGAGAGAGCTGCTGGAGCAGCATTATGCACAGTATGATGCAGATGATGATGAGGTAACAGACTGTCCAGTCTTTCACTGTTTGCTGTTTTTTAATGTTCTGTTTTCTATTTCCTTATTTTTACTTGCCACTCAGAGGTCAACTTTTGGACCTTCCCATTACGTTTGCTGATGATTTTTATGGATTTTGATGATGAATTCTAAATGAAGAACAAACATATAGAAATCTTTTCATCATGGATTTAAAATGTTTGTTTTGTTCCAGAAGAGCAAATACCAAGTTGGTTGATGCTTCTGTAAGCATTCCTCTTCCTTGAAAGCCTGTGCCTTTATAATAAGGGAGTAAAGCTTGTTTGGTTGTGCACTGAAACATCCAAGTTTTGTGAAAACTGGTAAAAGTTACCTTCTAATTTTCAACAGGATTGAGGAAGTTGGGGTTTTTTTCCTAGAAGAATTTATATTCTTCTTAAGTCTTCTTATGTCTTCTTAAGAATGTTTTCTGAAATTCTAGGTAAGACCCCCTCCTTCCACACACTGTGATTTTGTTTCTATTTTAACAGATATTCCTCAGGATAGAGAGTTAGCCTGCCTTGTCTGAAGTGTATATTCATGCTTACTGTTAGTGTCAATGCAAAGATTTTGAAAGTAACAACTCTGTGCAGTAAAATTTCCATAATTTCTTTCCATTCTCATAAAATTCCTAGTATGCCTAAATACCAAGATACTTGGAAAAATTACTTTGAGAGCTTTTTCAGAGACCACCGCTGTCTGTGTTGCTCCCTAAATAAGATGCTGGGTTTTGTAACAAACTGCTTGCTTCCATATAGCTCAAGCATACTGTCATCATTTCACATCATCTTGAGTAATATGATTTGAAATGCTAGACTCCATATATTAGTGTGTTGTCATCCTGGGCCAGGTGTTTTTTGGTTTTTTTTTTTTTTTTTTTGTGTAAGGGAACAGTCGATAAGGGGAGAGAGAGAATTCATGATATGCATTTAATTCAGGTTAGTTTTTGTTTTTAGAAAAAAAAATACTCTTGACATAAAATCAGGATATACTCAGATTTTGAAACATGCTGTTAAAATAGCAATATATCAGAGCAATCAGAAGTGTCCTAACAGACTAAGTAAAAATCCTGTCTAACCCCAGTAATGCTTTCACTCACTGTAATTTCCACTGATATTAAGAATAAAAATATTTCAGTATGACTTAGAATTAATTCTGTCACAGAGACATATGTAACTCGTATAAATAAGAGCTGAACATACATGCATACATATATGTGCCTATGGGAGACCATGAAGGATAGGAAAATCCATATCCTCTCTGTTCCCTCCTCAAACTGCAGAAACATGCAAGTCTCCTAACTTATCTTTAGTCTAGAATTAAATTCAAGAGAAGTTTCTTGAAGGAATGCTCTTACAATCTCTTCAAAAACAAAATGGAGTGACTAGGGTTTGGGTAAAGGAACTTTTCACAATTCATCACAACCTGCTGTAGATGTCAGGGTTCCAAGACTTTCAGTACCATTTTATGGTGAGCATGGTCTGATTGCTTTCATACAGGCAAGAGAAGGGTGTCCCAAATGCCTGATGATCAAATCTTTCTCACTGTGTACTTGCACGTAGAGGGGTGTGTGGCTGACACTGCACCTTTTATCTGTGGGACACATTCACCTGCAAAAAATCTCAAATGTTTTTGTTTCTTACCTTCATGCACCACACAGGTGGTGTTACTCAACATGTGGCAATAAAGAAAATGTTGTTAAACCCATATTGATCAATGCTGGTAGTACTTCAGCCTTCAGTAGGCGTTGTTGCTGTGAAGGTGCTAATGGTGACACTGTCACACTGATGGCCGTGCAAGAGTTTCCCAGGGCAGTACTGAAAGAGGATAGGGATGAGTAGCTATGAGTGGGTATCAGGTACTTCTTGTGATGTGTCTTGTCCTTGCAATTTGGTGGTTACAAACTCTTAAGTCCTGTTCACTGCATAAATTTTTCACAAAAGATACTAAATTCACAGAGTGTTTTCTGTTGGTAGTGCTTTGGATCACAGAGAGAAAATAAAATTGGGCAAGTTTTCCCCAGGTTTTTTCAATAATTAAGAGAGTTAAAGGTATCTTTTCTTATTCTAGCACTACACTGAGGATGGTGACTATGACATGATTTTTGGCAATGGCCTTTGGAGTGCAGAGGAGAGTTTTGTGTTGCATATGAGGAAAGGAGGAAGAAAGTAAAAGACATCTACCAGGGGAGATCCAGATGATCTCATCAATTATCTCTTTCGGAAGGAGAAAGAATTAGGTCTGAGAACAAATGCAGTGCTTAAAACTACATTGGGATTATTGAGGGTCATACCCATTTCTTACTTGATGCCATGTATATATTTGAGGCATGGGTGGTAAACATTTTCAGAATAAATGCTGGGGTTTAGTTACTAAGGTAGGCAGTGTAGCATGTTCCTGTTCTTAATTATGAGACTTAGCAGAAATAGATTTTATTGAATACCTGCTGTAATCTGAATATTACTATTTTTTAGCCACCTGACTATGCTATCCGGGTCTACTCACATAACTTTGCACCATTCCCAGACAACTGACATGATGCAAACTGTGATCTAATGCACATCAGTTCAAAGACATTTTTGGTCACCACAAGCACTTCTGCTCCATTTACTGTCAAATATGAGCATTACTTCTTTGAGCATACCTTGCTCTGTGTGGACAAGTCTGGCTGGGTTTATTTTATGTTGCTGCCAGACACCACGACCAGTCCTGCATTCTTTGGCTCTTTTGGGCAAGAAAATCTCAGTTTGCACTGGCTGAACGAATATCTGCAAGTATAGATCACAAGTGTATCACTACTACCCTTTTGAGTCCTTTTCATCAAAGGGAGTAGTGACTCTGACTGCTTGGAGTTCAGGGGTATTTGGATTGCCCGTGTGAGGAGTTTGGCATTGAGGCAGCACAGAATTACACAAGTTGCTCAGTCTCAGAGCTGTCAAGCCATCCTGTTCATTTTCCTACACCGTTTAAAATATGGTACCATGAATCTCCAGGTACAGTGCTGCATAAACAAACAAGAAAATGATCTTGAAACTGCCAAATTCTGAGTCTCAGACACTTCACCACAAGTACAGCAATAATATTTTGAGTTTTCCAGAGCAGGAAGTCAGTGAACTTGTTTGAGTCCTGTGGTCATGGCACATGACTTGTGTTTGTTAGAGGTCATTAAACCACAGGAAGAGAATGTGTGCCAGGCATGTACAAGTTCTGGTGTTTTATCTTGCTGTGTCACCAGCTCGCTGGATTTCCTCTGTTTTGGAGCTTCTGAAAGTCTCCTTAGCCCAAGTATGTAAGGAGTATGTAAGTCTTTTAGGAGGATCCAAGTTATTTTAAAAAGCAGTATTCTGAGATGGTTTTGGTTTTTGCCAGCTAGTGGGCAGTGGACTTGAGTTGGATACTAAATTTAGAGATGCAGTGTTGGCCTACTACCTTCTCATTCCATTACCTTGCAGGAATCTTGCCTGACAGCTATTTGTTGGGCAAGATTTACACTAATACATAGTGTTTCTAAAATACATATCATTTACTGTGTAAGTAATACTGAAAACTCATCATTTACTATGTAAATGCCCTGCATCCCTGCATTTCAGAATCTGCTGTTACCATGGGCCATCACAGGGTTGCAGGATGCTTTCAGGCCCTCCTTCATTTAAGTTTTTGCATGGAAACATAAAGCCCTTGTGCAGAACTGATGAACATGAAAAGAAAATGGATATTCACAGTGGAGTTCATGCAAAGACCAGCAGGATAAGTGTGCATCAGCTCACAGTTTGTTGTTAAGCTCCTACAAACCCAGCACTTGAGCCAGTAGTATCAGCCATTTCTCAAGTGTTACGTACAATAGGCAGCTTGGGCATTTCCTAGTGAGTCTGTGCTAATCACAGTAAAGCTGGGAGAGTATGTTGCCTCTAGATAGCCTGCTGCAGAGTTTGCTCATCACCAGTTTGTCTAGCTTCCTAAAATCCCACATTCTTTTGATTTGTAGCATCCTTTCAGAAAATAAAACTCGAAGGCTTTGAAGTAGGCACTGTCTTTGTATTTCCTACTTAGTGTGCTAAGTATGACCTGAATCTGTATCCTTGGCTGAAACATTTTGAATTTCCTGTGTTAACATAGTGTTCTGTGCACATGAGTCAAATTCTGACATTTCTTGGAATTTTGATTTGAACTTGGTATTATCTTCTTCATGTTCTACAGCAAATGACAAAAGTCACATAAAGCAAATTACCTGTTCTCCAGAACACTGCATGGGGTGTTGCACAATGTGAAATGAACAATATATTTATTTCAGGATTCTCTTCAAACTGTGGCCACAGACAAGTAGTTTAATGCAAGTGATTTTTATAATTTCACTAATAGTCAAATGAATATTTTTTGCATTTTAAATTCTCATTCATTAGGACATGCTGAGAGCAAAACAACATTTAAAACCATTGAAGAAAATTTTGACACATGCAAAAAAAAAAAAAAAGTGGCAATGTACTTGAATGTCTTAACACCCAACGAGCAACGAGTACATTTTTTTAACCAAATCTTTCAGAGTACATTTTTTCCAACATCATTAATATGATGCACTCCTGTAAAAGCAGTGATTAATACTATGCCATTATGGGTTTTTTTCACTCTTTTGAAAGAATTAAATATAAGCTATCAAAGAAAAAATCAAATGAAGAGATGGGCTTGAGTTATTTTTGTAGTTCTTCAGATTGTGTTCTCTGATTGTGGGAGAATTTCAGCAGGAGCAAAAGCTGTAGCTTGATGCAGCCTTTGTTATGGTGATTTGGGGAAGGTCTGTCTGCATTATCCTGGCTGGTGCTGCAGCTCCATCTTTATGGTTGGGAGTGTTAGGCACATTTCAGAAATTTACTGCTAAGGCAGTTAAACAATGCAAGTAACACATTTTCCCTTTAGAAGTGGAAAATTGCAGCTCATGTTGGTAATTTCATGCTATTAGCTGTGATTGCATATGGCAGAATGGAATGGCTAATACCAGAGACTGTTGCTTTGGATGGGACAAGCCTAAGTCCTAGGTGCTACTGAAGTGAGAAACAGGGCTTTTACATGGATGAATTCTGCTCACGAACACAGAATGAAGGGTCTAAGATTTTCCTTCAAGAGCATGTAAGTTTTCATTGGCTGTGGAGTTAAAAATATTATTGCTGTTGCTGGATAAGGAAACAAAATGTATTGCAGGGAACCTCAGGGAGTTACAATGACAACTCTTACCTCACAGGGCTTTGTTATTTGAAATAAGAAAACTTCTTTTCTGTGCCTTGCTGCTCCTTGTAAAAGAGTGAATTTCACATTCTAGCTGACTGGCGCAGTGTGTGAACAGCTACTGTCTGGTAGTTTCATGTGCAACAAAAGTCAGCAGAGAGAATTCTTTCAGGGAAAGTATGTTTCAGGTAGTTTATGATGATGTATATTTCCTCAATGTACACATTGGTTCTTTTGAACCTGTAATTTGTTTTTCATGTGACTGTAAGATGAAATCCCTTTATTTGGGAAGACAAAAGCAAAAGTCCCATTTATTTCTATGTTCTGTAATGTGTTCTTATCATCCTGGTGTCTTGTTTACTTGAGCTGCACTTTGCTTTGACAGCTACTTTTTTCATTAATTGAAGCAAAAATGACTGTACTCATTGACACTCATATGTACAATTTCAAGCAAAATTTTCCTTTGTGTTCATTTTTAGCTGCCTGATGTTCCTCTTTGAACACTCTGGCTCCTGAGGCCAGTAGAATATTGTCTGCTCTTGAATTTTTCCCCAATAATTTACTCCTTCCTGTATTTTCATTTTTATTTTTGTATTCAGTACTTCTTCTTAGGTTAAATCTTTGGATAAATCAGTTTTAACTAAATTCATCTGTTTTATTCCTTTGCCAAAATGGGTAAATGTAATTGGGATTTTGTATTAATGTATTTCTTTAAAATGCACATGCAGCTGAGCTGGGTCTGTTTTGTTTTACATAAGCAGGGCATGAGTTTACTGGTTAATGATCCTGTTTCTGCCTCCTCTTTTCATGCTACAGAGATTTCCTTGCCACTGCTGATGGACCCACCAGGATTTTTTTAATGCAGAAATTACAGCTGTGTGTTACCTTATTTATTTTAGGGATAATGACTGCAAAATGGAAAGTACATGGACTGTTAGTATTTTGTCCCCACAAAAATGAATTTCTCTGAAATCTCAGTGTAATTTTAAGAGTGAGTCTTTCTCCTTGTTGTTGCCCTGATGGTGTGCGAAGGTGGCCTTACATGCTCCTGGAAAGGGCCAGGAGAGTTAGCAGCCAAATTTTCAGTTTGTACAGCTACTGCACATAGCCAGGGACAATAAAATAGAAACAGAAGTTACTGCAGGTGTAGTGTAACAGAAGATTTTTTTTGGTGTGCATGAGATCTAGACATACAGAATGACAATTTCAGGTGTTTTGTTTAGCTATAGTGCTTACATGCCTGAAAACTCCAGTGAGATGGACTATGTATTCTTTACTTCTCTTAAATAAGGAAAGAAGAAGCAAAACCAGCTGTTAGCTTTTTTTTATAGAAGACTATTGAGATTCTTAGCCATATATGCTTAGTAGGCATGAAGTATATAAAATAAATGGTTACTGTTTATTTCATTGGAGAATATGTTACTATTTATAGTGGCAGCAATAACTCACCGAAAAAGTGCCTCATTTTACAGTGACTAAAGAATGTGCATGTTGGTGACTTACTTTCTTTTTAGTAGCTCTTTCAACATCATAAAATTTTACTAAACTATTTTATGCTTTCTATGTGTTTTGGCTTTGTTTTTTAAAGCTTCAGTGGTTTAAGAAAAGAGGAATGCAGGTTTTTCATGATCTTTACAGGTTCCGTTTAACCCAAACCATTCTATGAGTCTATGTGCTGTCTGTGTGTCCTGTGCACCTAGAGTCAACATCTTCCATGCACTGCTTTTTAGTTTAGAGAGATTCACATAAGCCTAAACAACAGCTGAGAAACTGAATTAAGGTAGGAAGCTGAGGTTTGAACTGTTGTTCAAACATCTGAGTTCTTACCTCTTGTTTTGAAAGGTCCTTTTATCAAAAAATTACACGAATAGATAATTTTAGCACTATGGGGAATATACTTCTGACAATAGTATTATGTTTCTTCGTCTCAGGAACTGAAAGTTCGTGAAGAAAAACTTAGAATAGTTTTGTCAAAATTTTGGTGTTGTTACTGTATAAACATGAAAAAGACTGCACCGGTCCCCCCGCCCTTCCTTTTCCATGTATTTATTTAGTCCCAAGCCTTATAAATCCAGATGTGGTCCTGAGGGAAGTGTTTGCTTTATAATGTGCTTGCATATCATCTGCAAGCCAGCAGGCTGCTGGTGATCCATGCACGCTGTGCTCCAGCTTCCAGAGGGAGCCTGCAGGAGCAAGGTGGTACCATTCACCTTAGGGATGGGGAGAGATGAGCACAGACATGTGTGCAAAAGACTGAGCAGACAGCTTGGGGTTCAATAATTCAAGCTTTTTCTTTTCAGTATTGTTGTTTTGTTGTATTTTGTTTGTTTTTGAGATACTGTCTGCAGCTTATGATTTTTCAAAGTTCTGTTTTGTCAGCAAATTGTTTGCACCTCATGGTTTACCTACACAAGAAACACACACGTTTATTGTTCCCAGCTAGTTCAAATCAGCTCCTTATGCAGGGTGAAAATTGAGTAAACTGTGGCTTCAGACTCTGAACTTGTCTCTGACACTTGGTTTCTTTTTCCTACTGTTATCTTTCTGCGTGGGTGTGACTTTTCTGTCGTTAATTTGTTTATAAAGAACAAGCCATGAATTTTCAAATTCAACATGGAATATCACTTGAGAATTACTTCATCCAGATGACTTTACTAACGACTAATCAAGATCTTGTTGGTTATATTCTACTTTTTTTTCTGTTTGGAAAAGATTCCTTGTTAAATCTGAAATAAATTTGGAGAGTTCTTCCAATGGAAAAGAGGTCTCACTTGGAAAAGGATGAAACCATCAAAATACAGAGCCAGTAATGCTTGAGAACTGAGTTATTAGTGCTTAAGACACTGTTTTCTCTCTTAATGTACTGAAATACTGCTGTGGAGTTATATTTTGTCTGGTAGAATTGATCAGTAGAGGGGTTATAGCAAAAGCCAAAGATAACCTTTTTTGTATGCAGAATGCTGTGATTGCACAGTATCTTAGTTACTCTTTGAATAGTCTCTGCATAATAAGAGGATAACTGGAATTTCTTAAATGCTATAAAATTAAGACAGGGGAATATGCTACAGATGAAGAAGATGAAGACATGGGACCTGTCCTTCCAGGAGGTGACATGGCTATTGAAGTGTTCGATCTCCCTGAAAATGATGACATGTTCTCCCCCAGTGATGTGGACACCAGCAAACTTGCTCACAAATTCAAAGAAGTAAGTTATACATCAGAAAATACTCCTGAAATACATCACTGAACCAGATTTCTAGTTACCTCAGTGCTTGGGTTTTTTTCTCTTGAAAACTGGAGTGGTTTTGAGCTTTTTGTATTTGAAATTACTCAAAAATTTCTGCTCAAAAGAAGTAGAACTGGCCTTTGGAGATATTTTGGCATCAGCTTTCAGGTGACTGTTATATTGATGAAGGCAATTTATAAATTAACTTTTCAATACAGGAGTTACTCTGCCTCAGCACTTTGTTTGACCACATAGACAAAGTGCAAGTTCATTCATCTCTAGCAGGGTGCTGGGGTTTGGAGTTGGTTTTTTTTGGCTTGGTTTGCTTTGTTTTGCTTTGGTTTTTTAAGATTCCAATAAAAGGTGATTGGGAAAACCAAACAACAAATGTTAAATTTCAGTGAAGAGAGATATGTGAAACTCATCCTATGGCATTCCACAGTAACTCATCAGTGTACAGCCATGTCATGTGTTTGGCCATGTGTTTAGAAAGATGCTCTGTTGGGGAAGCAGCCATACTTTAAGATGGTATTTTACCAAAGTTTTACCAAAACCATGCCAAGTTTATGGTTAGGTAGTGTAGCATCCACTTGTACTAACTGTGGTGTTCATTGTGGTCACTGAATTAATTTCACATACCAAATTATGGAGGGACATTTCTTCTGTATTTTAGGCTGTGTGCTTTTGATGTGGCTTCTTTTTAAGCTTTCCTGAATTCTCATGCAAATAAAGATATGAAACAATGGATGTACCTAAGCTTGCAGTAATAAGCTAAGTGATGGCAGTAAAGAACTTTTTTTTCCTTTAAATATGGGAAAATGGAAGGGTTGAAAGTAGCCAGAACCTCTCCGAAATAGGAGATATAAGCAGCAGAACCTGGACCCAGATAGGAGTTTTAAAATACCATGACTCCTTTTTTATCCTTCTCCACATCCTCTTGCCTTTACTCAAACCAGGTATTTCATCTTATATAAATATATTGTTACTACCCTCTAGTGAGAGTCGTGTGTGCAAAGCAATTACTCAATGAGCAACCAGTCTTTCCCTTTTCTGCTGATAGCCCTTGCAGCCTTTGGGTGCCTCCTGTTATTCATTATTGGTTAAAAAACTGAAAGTTTTTTACATTGCTTAAATTATTATTTTCTCACTCCATATTTCAAGAGTTTCATGCTGTCACGTGAATTAGCAGAACATTTAACTTCATTTTCTAATACTTTGCATCATACATAGAATACAGTCTCAAAGTGGTGGGAGTATGCTGCCATTCTCCATGTGCCAGTGAGTTTTCCAAGGCTGTGCAAAACACAGATGCAGTGATGGGCAAGAAACTCACCTTTGAATAAACCACCTTTAAATCTGTGCTAGAATGCAGTTTCCATAAACTCAGGCTATTGCCGTACTTGAGCTCGTCCAGCCTGATTTGAAGGTATTTGCAAACCTGTCCTCTGTAATGGCCTTAAAACGCTGTTTTAGAGCCCATATGAAGGTACTTTGGGATCCTTGAGTGTAAGTGTAGATGAGAGCCTGAGAAGAAAACATGAAGTGCTCCTGCCCAAGAGTGGGCTCTTTCAGCAGCCCACGCAGTTAGTGCTGTTCTGAGCACACCACTCTTGTTTCGTGGATTGTCTTTGAGAGTACACAGCTGCGTTCTGTTGGCTGATGCTGAGTGAGTACATGTATTTTTCTTGGTATTCGCCCTGAATTCTTTCAACACTGGAGGACTTGTTCATGATCACACTGCACAAGCCCACACAGTGTTTTCTGGAATTGTATTTAAAGAATAACTGTTCTTTCTTGTTCTTACTCCAGAGATTAATGAAAGTATTAAGCAAATGGGTAGGACATAATCTTTAAGCATAATAGTTTGACCTAATTAGTTGAATTCAGTCTTTGCAACAAAAATCATGTTCCCATACTCTGAGAGCACTCTTATTTAAAATGCCGTACTTTTGGAATGAAAGTCAGAAGAGAGATGGGCATTCCTGGGTATGCCCTCTGTACTTTTGAAAGTCTTGTTTTCTTGGCTGTAAAGCAGAAAAATAAAACTGATTTTTTAAACTGCTTTGAGAGAAATAGCTAGAAACTTTATTTTAGTTGTGATGATTGAAGAGAGACAAGAGCTGTGGGGAGGAGGGACATATTTATGTAAGAATTCATTATTTCATATTTTAATGAAATATATGAAGAAGGGATGATCATTATATGCAAAAATATATAATGATTGCAAAAAATTGTCATGGTGATTATTAGATTCTATTGCATACTTTCCTTCCCAGTGTATTCCTGGTATTTTAACATTTGCTAGACTTTCATCCCATTCTACCTTTTGCAGACTTGATGAATTCAATCCATTTTCTCTCTAAAAGTTACCTTTTATAACAAGTTTTATTGTTTTGTAGAAAATTAATCAGCTTTTCAAGACATACTTGAGTAGGAAATGTGCCAAATTACTCAAAATGTCTTTGTTAAAGTAAAGCCTTCACAATTTTATATTGATATAAAAGCCAAAAAAAAAATACAAAATTGTATCTGCCAAGAATTTGTCTGGCATTAAATAGGACATGGAATAAAGATTTCTGGTCCCCTGTCAGTAAACTTGCGTAAAAAATTTTAGCTGTGGAGTCCAGATTTTCTTGCCAAATAGTTGACCCTGGCTGTTGTTTAGTCTAACCTATAAATGTGTTAGCATTTCTCATCTATTCTACAAGAATAATTAGTTCTTTTTTTTAAAGAAAGTACATATCCAGCTACACATTTTTCTGTTAAGCAGTAAAGTGTCTTCTTTCTTCTGCCTCAGTGGGATCTGCTGTACCATGTACTGATTCAATGATCTGACTGGGTACTCAGTATTCATTTTTTTAACTTAATAACAGAGAGCACAAAAATAACTGTTAAAAACCATCTGTACCTGAGCAGATTGTCGTTTATGCAACAATTTGGAGTTTATTTGTATGTAATAATAAGTTCTTTAAGTGCTCCGTATGGATTTATGGGGTTTCAGAAGAGATGGGAGTGGAGTGTCAGCAGGTAGCCTAAGGCTTTGAGTCTTGGCTTTTTCACATCATTATTAAGTCTGAAAAGGGGAAAATCTACTCATCCATTATTCCCCTGATTTTATCTCATCCCAGAACAGTGTAGCAGAACTAAGCAAAGGTTGGGTGTTTTATAAACACCATGAAGTTTTGAGATAGTTCTTTAATAAGTTTTCACTATTAACAGGAGTGCAGTGGGGGGAAAAAACAGTGCTCAGTCTCTAAAAATTGTAGATCAGAGGCTGGAATGACTGAGCTCAAAAATTGCAAGTAATCTCTTGCAAATGCTAATTAAAGTATCTCCTTTTTTTCCTCTAATATATATATAAAAAGGTGTATGTCCTTCTCAGCTTCCTGACCCACTAGTGCAGTAGCTTCACTGGCAACTTTCTGCCATTACACCAGCTTCAGGGCTGCCAAGTGCCCTGTTCCCAGCTGCACTGGCACCTCTCCATCCTGGAGCAGGAGCCCCATGATCCATGGCTTACCTGTGTCTCTGCAAGCTCCTGTAGTCAGTTCATTTCAATTGAAATGAAATCTTCCATCTGCTCTCACTGAGCACAGGAAGAGTGGTAACACTTTTCAGTGTAAAGTCAAAAAGTGAGCGTAAGTAACAGATGATTGTGGGGACTAGAAGTTCTTACAGTCTCCTCTGGAAACAGTGACCAACAAATGAGTGTTGGAAAGAAGATTCCTAAACAGTGAATCGGTGTCTCCTTATTCTGTCCAGCATAAATTGAGGAATTCTCCACCTTAAAGGACTAGGTTTATTCAGTAGATTAATTGAGGCTGATTTGCAAACCAAACTGTATCTGAGAGAGTGCATTTCCCATGCCACAAGAAGGGGCATTCAAGAGAGTTCATGAAAAGGGAATTTCTAAGTTGGCTTAGAATTTTTTAGAAATACTTGTACTGGTCAGCTCAGTGATAGCTCCTGTTACTTTGAAAATTATTCCTCTCTTCTGGAAGAACCTCTCCTTTGATTAATTTGCACATTTTCTTACTAGCAGCTGGTTCTTCAAGAATGTAGCCATTGCTTCACCAGAGATGTTAGTTTCTGGTTCAGTACAACAACCTCATATACTCTATTAGCTCACATAAACTATTCCCAAAAGCTCGTGTTTTCTTGTAAGAGAAGTAACCTGCATGTAAAACATGTAGCTATTCCTTCTGTTCATAAATATTGGACGATGCCTTATCTCCAGTGCAGTGCTGGCTCAGGCTGTAATTCACTTTTTGACCTTGCCCTCAGCTCCATACCTGGCATACCCGAGTCACTGATTCAGTGTGAGGTTTTGGGGCCTGTCAGTTTGTCCATACTGCCTGCTTTAAATAGGACAGCAGCAGGGATTGGGGTGCAGGCCAGTATTGAGTACATGTGGGTGATAATTTCCATTTGGATTAGGGTTATGCTGTTGGAGCTGTGGTTCAGTTTGTACTTCAGAGCGTTCCTGCAGCGTGTGAATAGCAGACTTTTGTGGTAAAACTGAAGGTGTTTCACGACACTGCCTGATACACTCAGAGTAGCAGGCTGTAGCAGGCTGTTCACTCCACAGGAACAGACCAATGTAGGTTAGTACGGAAGAAATCCCACAGCAGGTGTGCAGGTGGGTGCCAGGTCCTCCACACCAACCCTTTCCCTGTACAGATCCCCTGTTGTTGTGGCTGCTTGGTGATGTAACTACAACCTTTAGCACACTGCCTGGGCTGTTAATCTGCTTGCATTCGCTTTGTTGCTTGAATGCTGTTGCTGTTATTTACAGTTTCCCTGTGCAACTGCCCTCAGCTGAGATTAGCTGGCTTGTGCAGAGTAACTCCAGCTATTGGTGAAAGATAGCATCAGTTTACCTCTCTTCTTGCATGAAATAAATGTGTGGAATCTTCCCTCAAGGTTTTCCGGACTTCTTGACTTGTTAAATCACTTATTTCCATATTTGCTTATTTGTAATGTGCCTGCTTTAATCAGTGCAGTGGGACTTTCAGCACTGGGATGTATTTCACTTTCACATCAGAGGAGAGCAAAGCCCAGCAGGATAAGATCTAATTTTTTTAAACGTAAGACATTTGGTTTTGCTAAACAGATTGGATGTTCTGATTTGAAATTATGAGTGGTTAGACGGCATCCTATCTTTAATTAGGTTGCACAGACTGAGTCATTTTGCAAGCTAGACATTTTAATTTACAATCTACTGCACTGCAGCACTCTTCGGGCCTTCTGCTGTGTAATAAGGTATTCAACTTGCAGCACAGGCTTTCAAAATACTGGAGAACTCTCTGTGACTTCACTTGTTTATTTTTTGTTTTCAATTCTAGTTGCAAATCAAACATGCAGTTACAGAAGCTGAAATTCAGAAGCTGAAGACAAAGGTAAGAATCACTATATGGTTAATACGTAATGTTTTTTTCTTCATGCAAAATCAGATCTGAAGATGTATCTTTGTGTGGGTGGAGAAGTCACCATCCGTATTAAAGGCTGATTAAGAAGCGCAGTGGCTCAGCTAAATCTTGTCTTGGTGTATATTCTTTATTCCAAGTTTCGAGTAAAAATCTTAAGTGCTGCTATTAAAAGAAAGCGCCAACTTTTGTAGCTTCAATTAAACATATGTTTTAAGGGGTATCATAAGAACTAAATGGCAGATTGCTAGTTTTAAAATTCTGATGGATTTTTTCAGGTTTTAAAATTATATTTGGATTGAATATTCAATTTGAAGTTAGTAGGTTTTTATTTACAAGTGATGTTAAAGTATCGCTGCACTACTTTCCAATATTTTTAAAAAACCTGATTTGTTTAAAGGTGTTTAATAGAAATTATTTTTATATACAGAAAAAGGTGTTGTTTTATATCTCTTTAGAAGATATTCTAGGAAGGAAAAATAGGATCAATTTAAAAGAAAACATCTCACAATCAGTTGTTAGCTAATAAATTAAATTTACTGTAGCAATAAAAAAGTTTAAAAGAAAACATCTCACAATCAGTTGTTAGCTAATAAATTAAATTTACTATAGCAATAAAAAAGAATTGGTTTTTTTTTTTTTACTATGGTAACCTTTATGGGAGCCTATCTCATTATTTGGTTGTAATTGGGTTTTTTTTTTTAACTATGGTAACGTTTATGGGAACCTATCTCATTATTTGGTTGTTCAGGAATACTAGGTTTTATAATGACATCCTTCTCTTTGAGTATATTGTAAAGGAAATAAAAATAAGAAAAAGAGAAAATTGCACTTCAGGAAAAGATTTTAGATTATTATTTGTTTCCAGCAGCATTTGCACTCACTATTATTTTGTATTTTGCATAGTGTTTATCAAATCTGCATAAGTTACTGTTAAAAAAAATTCATAGTACAACTGTTTTCTGTAAGGACAATTTCTGTTGTCCTGTTTCAGTCCAGAAAGTCAAAAGTACTTTCTTCCTCTGCTTTCCAGTTCCAGTCTAGCAATTGGAGCCATACAGTTGATGTCTTGGGTTTGTGCCAAGGCCTTTGACTTGATGGCATCAATGTGTAGGTGTAAACATTCCTCTGTGCAAATCCATTTGCAAAATTAGGGTTAATGTGCCTTTTAGTGTTGGACCTTTTTACCTCATATTTTCAACAGAGCTGAAGAAAGTGTGACTAATTTAGGTATATTACTAGTAAAACTGCAAACAAGTTAATTTTTTTTGGTGTGTATCATCCATAATGCTGGCAGAAGTGCTTAGAGCAAATTAAGAACTCTTGATAAATAAATAGGGATGTTCAGGCATTTTTGTTTACTAAATTATAGGAGCTAAATCCCACAAGATACTGTATAACCCTACCCTAATCCAGCATCAAACACTGAAACCTGCAGGTAGCTTCACTTAGCAAATGAGAACAGTAAAACAAAACAAAACAAAAAATCTGGAAATCAAATTCCTCCTTCCCAGAGTAAGAAATGTCATCATTTTCTGAAAGTGTGTAAATGCTTTATAGCACCTGAGTCACGTGCACAAAGCAAAATGCATCCCATGTGCTGGCTGATGAACCCTGCAGTTTGTCTGGGTACTCCACTATTGACATTTTTAAATGTCAGCCAGTCAAATAGGTTAGTATAACCCAGAGAAGCATAGAGGCTGCACTGGAACACTGAGCAAAATCTTGCTTGGTTTTATGAGAAAGAATAATACATGTATCAGCCTGTTTTCTTTGTTCTGGAACACTCTTCCCACTCCTAGCATATTGCTGTCGTAGTTACTGATTTACTGATCCTCTCTATTTGTGTTGTTTGAATTAATCCTGAACTATTAGGCTGCACTTTGCAGCTTTTTATGGACTGCTTCTCTACTCCTTTGTTCAGCTGCAGGCTGCTGAGAATGAGAAGGTGAGGTGGGAATTGGAGAAGACCCAACTCCAGCAGAACATTGAGGAGAATAAGGAAAGGATGATGAAATTAGAGAGTTATTGGATTGAGGCACAAACCCTGTGTCACACAGTGAATGAGCACCTCAAGGAGACGCAAAGCCAGTATCAGGCTCTGGAGAAGAAATATAACAAGGCAAAGAAATTAATCAAGGATTTTCAGCAAAAGTAAGCAGCTACACCAGGCTCAGCAAATGACTTAGTGGCCAGTTAGAAAACATGTATGTGATATATTTTTAAATATGAAACCCATTGTTAAACACCTGTAAGGTAAACACTATTTTCCACTTTTTTTATTTATGAAAAGCATGGACTCCTTCTGTTGTGGAAAAATGCTAGTATTCAAGCTGTAGTCATACGGTACCTAAATAAAGACCTAGTCTGTAATATTCCAGGTTGCTGTGTTTCAGAATTAGGAGATAGCTCAGTGTAATTGCAAACAACTAAGAGTAATCACATTAAAGCATTTAATTAGCAAAGTTTGCAGCAATTTATATGGGTATTGTATCCACATCTGGATTCATTCCTGCTGTGTACTAATGTAACATCAAAAAGAATATTGTTTTGTTACATTTTACATTTTATTTTTCTTCTTCTTGTAGATGCCAAGAATGTTTGAGCTGAGTTGAGCTAACTGATGATTTCACGGCCCCCTCTGTTTCATGTGGTCCCCTCTCCCTGGTGGCTAGCAAGAATAAAAACATCTTACATTTCTATAACAGCTTCCATTCCCCAAATGACTTTTTTTTGCAGCAGCAGCTTTTTTCATTTTCTGCTGAAATACACTTATTTAAAGAGAAAAACTCAGACACACAACAATGTCAAGTGATAACTGGGATTGCAGAAATGAATATCCTATCCCATTAAAAAGGGGGTTTGATTATCAAAATATCATTACTATTTTGGAATTCCATGACTCTTCCAAAACTAGTTTGTATCCTGTGTGCTTTCTATCACAAATTTCTTTGATATTCAAAATAAAAAGAGATAGGGCAAGTCACTAGAATGAGTTTGGATAGCTTTCCATTGACATTCTGCTTTATATTAGTAAAAGATCTAGTCAGTTGTTTTTAAATACTTCAGACTCCTTAAATACTTCAGACTCCTTAACTGACATAATGTATTTCCTACAGAAAATTCAATTTGTACCTGCAACCTTACAGGTTGTCTGTTCTGTGAAGCAGCACAGTCATACTCTAGCAAAATAGAGACTTTGCTCTATGTCCTACAACATAGAACAGCATAAACTAAGTGATGTTGGTTTTGCTGTAAACACAGATTAGGAAAATAAACCTGTTTAACTGTTTTGATTATTAGCAAGAACTGAGATTTTTTTTTTTTCCAGATAAGTTGCTCTTGCCATTTTTATATTATTGCCTAGCATATTCACTTAGACTAATTGCTTGGGTTTGCTAATCAGGGTTTTGTCCTGATTGCAAGTTTCATAGTTCTTACTGAGTAAGTGATAAATTATTTGGTAAGGACAGATTTTTCCGATGAGTAGCAAAACATTTTTATTTTTTCACTCTGATTGCTTTGATGACAGCAAATACATCTTTTTTTTTTCCCCTAAGAGAACTTGACTTCATCAAACGCCAGGAAGCTGAACGAAAGAAAATAGAAGATTTGGAGAAAGCACACCTTGTAGAGGTTCAAGGCTTACAGGCTCGTGTGAGTGGTATTTACTCTTATATATGAAGAATGAGACAATTCTGTGTGATATTCTGGAAAAACAGCATCTCTAATGGGGAGGGTACATTGGGGTGAATATTGTGGGTAATACTGTGTTCTATTTCTTTCAGATACAAGACTTGGAAGCAGAAGTTTTCAGGCTAATGAAGCAAAATGGAAGCCAGGTTAACAATAACAACAACATTTTTGAAAGGCAGACATCTTTTGGAGAAGTTTCTAGAGGAGATCCAGTGGAAAATCTAGATACTAAGCAAGTGACCTGCCTGGATGGCTTAAGTCAAGGTTTGTTTGAACCAAAGCATAACTCCTATGAATCATAGAATCATAGAATCATGGTTTGGGTTGGAAGTACCTTCAAGATCATGTAGTTCCAGCCCCCCTGCCATGGACAGGGTCACCTTTCACTAGACCAAGTTGCTTAAAGCTGCCTCCAACGTGATCTTGAACACTTCCATGGATGGGGCAGCCACAGCTTCTCTGGACAACCTGTTCCAGTGTCTCACCTCCCTCGCAGTAAAGAACTCCTTCCACATATCTAACCTGAATGTCCCTTCTTTCAGTGTGGACCATTACTGCTTGTCACTACAGTCCTGACAAAGAGTCCCTCTCTGGCTTCCCTGTATGCCCCTTCAGATGCTGGAAGGTTGCTATGAGGTCTCTGCACAACCTTCTCTTTTCCAGGCTGAACAGCCCCAACTTTCTCAGCCTGTCTCCATGGGGAGGTGCTCCAGTCCCCTTGTCAACATCATGGTCTTCTCTGGACTTGGTCCAACAGTTCCATGTCCTTCTTAGGCTGGGAGTTCCAGAGCTGAATGCAGCATTCAAGGTGGGGTCTCATGAGAGCAGAGAGGCAGAATCACCTCCTTTGAGGTGGCATCCTCCTTTTCATGCAGCCCAGGATGCCTAGAAACTGTAATATTATTTATTTCTCTGTTGAAAAATAAAAAAAAAGCAATACATTATGAAATAAATTAATTTCTAGCAAGCAGAGGTGTTTTATTAAAATTGATATTTTACCAGTCATTTCATGTGTGGACCCCAACAATACTGCCTTACAAACAAATCAGTATGACTTACATTTTTAACAAGTTACACGTGTAACAAAGATCTAGTCCTGCTGAAATGGTATTAGATGATATGCAGACCTTGTCCAGTTGGTTTGTTCACAGATCTGTTTTTTTTCTGTCAAGTGTTAATCTTAATGAAATCTCTGAAGTTCTAAAAAGCACCCAGGATGACAAGAAGTTCTGTATTTCTGCCATAGAGACTCAGTAAGTGTTATAAAACATTTAATACTTAGCAGTGCTGTTAACACAAATCCTTTCAGTAGTTTGTTTCAAGAGAAGAAATTATGTTTTCTTCACTTGACTCAGAAAAATCGTGCTTACATGTACTTTTGTAACAATGTCAACACACATCTATGGCTCAAAAGCTAAAATTTCCAGGAATTTCTACATGTAAAAAAAAAAAAAAAAAAAAAGATAAATTTTATAATTAATTCTAAAAGTTGGAAGTTCTTAATATAGTATTAAAAATCTACATGTCAGTGCTTCAAAATTCTGGTGTTTATTAGATATCCATGCATTTGCATAAAAATTTTCAAACAGCTGCCTTTTTTCACTTTTCACTTTGAAAGTGTTTTCCTGGAGAAATGTTGCCAGTGTTAATTATTTCTGAGTGTTAGACTAGATGACCTCTGAATTTAAACACCCAAGTTTAACCACATGAATACAAACACAGATTATTTGCTAGGAAAAATTGGTAATCGGCAATGATTTTTTGAAAGCAGAAGCTGCATATTTAGACCTTAGATTCGGTTGTGCACACTGCCTTTGTGATATTCACACAGGTGCTCCAGTCTCTTTTCTGGCTCATGTTTGGCCAGTATAACACATGCTTCTTGATCAAGCCTCTGCATTGGGTTCCTGGGTAGGACTGCATGTAGACAGCCACATCCCAGAATTTTCTCCAGAGGTCTGCAGGTCTGTTTTCCATAAAAAAATTAGGGTATGTAAAAATACAATATTTTAATTAGATTTGTATCAAGGATGTTTTTGTGTCAGTGTGATCTGAGGTGTTTATTACATTCTTGCATGGTTGGGGACTTGGGAAGGAGCAGTGGATGCAGCCCGATGGTTGCAGACATTTGAGTGTAACTGTTCCTGACGCTCCAGTGCTCTGGTTCAGCATCCTGCCAAGACTGCACAACTTCTCAGGCTGTAACATAACCTCACACTGAGCTTAAGGGGCTGCCAGTAACATTAGTGGAAGTCAAAAAGAGAAAATCAAAACTAGCATGGCCCACATAATTCTTCCTTTGCTTTGCCATGGAACACTAGACTTTGGAGTGCATTTCCTTTACAAAAATATGGTTTATTCTGAGAGCCCAGCAGTGCATTGTAGCCTTCTGGTTAAGTGATCGTGAGCTGTGTCTGCAGTAGACAATCAGGCTCTTTACTGGCAGGAGCCAGTGGTTTGAAATCTAAACAGCTCAGTGCCGAGGCCAGCTTTGACAGTCTCAGACTTTGACATCTCTGTGCAAGTTCCTGTTCAGCCACTTTGTGTTTCTGCTTTCTGGGTGTCTTTGGATACCCAGGGATGCGTCAGTTCACAGAAGGAGATTTTAAATTCTGTTAGCCTATCTAATGGAAAAACAGTGTGAGTACAGGCGAGCTCTTTCCTGCTTCCCAGTGGTACTGAAATAGTTCAGATGGAAGAACGTTGGAGTCAAGTGGTTGAACGTCTGGTGAAAGAAAGTCTCATTACATTGACTCTGAGAGTGAAATAAGAACTATTATGGCTTTTATGTGAGAGATTTTCCAGACACCCCAGTGGGTTGGGAGATTACTGCAGCATCATGTGAGGTTGTGGGTTTGTGCTGGGACCTGTGAGGGCCGGCCACTCTCTGCAGAAGAGGGAGCTGGGACTGGGGGTGGCAGCGCATGTGCCTGGGGCAGAGACCATCTGACAGCAGCCCAGTTCCACTGCAGCAAAGCAGGGCAAGGTGGGGTGGAGGAAGCTCTAGGCCCAGATGGTCTTCTGCTTTAAGAAGGCCTACATGCCCACTCCTATGTTTATAGTTTCCATAATTTCAGCAGGGAAACAAAGGGATGTACAAGTCTGTACACCTGAAAGAAAAAATACAAGCAGTTCAAGCTATGACCATGTGTAGTTTTTCTGTGGAGTCCTTAGGGCAGAAGCATCATTGCAAGTCAGACAATGCTAATTATTCTGGAGTATCATGTGAAGTAAAATCTAACTCTTATACATAGAAGAAGAGCAAAAATATCTGTAAGACCAGATTTTAATTTATTAGTGTATTCTGAATGCAGTATACAGACAAGTAAATGAATCTAATGGATTATGGTTTGGTTTTTACTGTGAGAGTTGAAAATAAATTGTTAAACCGTAAGAATCTATTCTTTTTCTAGTACAAAATACAAAAGCACCTTTTAAAATATTTTTAGTCTTAGTCACTGCAGCTTTGAAAAATGTTAAATTTGTTGCAATACTCAGATTTCATTTGAGTGCATGGTTGACAGCTAAGACAAGTGCAGCTATATTAGTTTTAGCTGTAGAGGCAAGTCATATATGAAGTGTTCATATATTCTGCTCACGAGACATTCAGGAATCAGGTGTCTTTGAAGCCAGGCAAGTAAGATGGTCATTGTTCATTTTTTATGTTAAATACTTCAGTTTTCATGTAACACACAATGATGTTTATGCCCTGGTGGAGAGCTCTCTGAGGCCAAGCACATACAGCTCCCTCTGAGAGAGTCTAAGTGGATCTACTTTCAGGGCTGGTACAGCTGGGTTTGTGTGCTCATCTGTGTAACAGTGGGAATACTTCATTGAATTCTTAAATATCTGCAGTTGGTTCTTTGCTATGCCCTTAATGAATCTATGCAGGTAAACTTGTTTATGCAAATAACTTTTTCTGGGGGTACTGTAGACTGTAGACACAAGTAAAATGTGTCTTTTCTAACCTAAATTATTCTATGATTCTATGCAAAGTGCATGCGCTTGCAGTTGTTTGTACAATTCCTTTTGTTAGGAAAAAGTAATGAAAGATACTTCTGTTAGACAGTTTCAAATCTTGATTCCATACAGATTTCAATGAAGCAGTTCCAGAAACAGAGAGGCTGGACTCCAAGGCACTGAAGACTCGAGCTCAGCTCTCGGTGAAGAACAAGCGGCAGAGGCCGTCCAGAACGCGGCTCTATGACAGCATCAGTTCAACTGATGGGGAGGACAGCCTGGAGCGAAAGGTGAGAAGGGCTCTACCCTCTCTTTCCAGCTTCCTGTGGAGTGCTAGATTGCCCCTGTAAGTCATTTCATCCTCTGTCTTTATCCTTTCGTTGTAGCACAGGCAGTATTTATTCCTCTGTGGCTGGTCTGCTGTGAATGTACTTGAGTGATGTGCAAGTCCAGTCTCCTTTTCAGTCGGCACACCTGTTTTTTGGTTCTGTTGTGTTTTAACTGGAATCCTGGTCTTTTTGATTTACATGTGCTTTATAATGCAGAGTGGGTCTTTTCATTTATGCAGGAGGTGAAAGGAGCTTGAATTGTGCGTTTTTTCTATTTGTTAATTTGTTACTACAATTGATACAATATTTGCTCATTGTTTTGTCCTATTCTGACTTCATCTGAAAGCACATACCAATAAACAACACTGTGTTGTACCAATAAACAACATCAAAGGGTAATGCCTTGAACTGCTACAGCATTTCGTACAAATAGAAAGCTAAATAATGAATAAAACAATTGCATGTTCAAAGTAAATCTTGCTCTGTTTGCTTACTAAGTGGTATAACCTGCTTTATAATCTCTTATACCAACAGCCATCACACAGTTACAGTAGTCCCATGCACATTTCAAAATCACCACTGCCTTTATGCATGAGAGCATCCTCACCAGCATCAGATTCTGGTGCTTCCTCCCTCTCCCCCGTGGCTAGCAGTGCAGCAATCTCACTTGACAACCTATCTGAAAACCAAGAAGAAGAACAGCACCACAAAGGAGGTGTCCTTTCCCCATATGCTCGGGGAGACACTCCACTTTCCTCTCCTTCAAAATCTGGGCACAGCTCTGAAGCATCTCCTTTGCATCACCCAGCTGGCAGGAATATTTTACAGGATAAAGGTATTACTGTTTCTTTTACAATAAATTGACGCATCATTTTGCTCACTTAACAGCTGTCTACTTTATTACCTTTTGTTGTGCAGTGGTACCTTAGCAACTAGAGGGTCATCATCTTGTAATTTATTTTGCCTGCCTGGAAGTCAAAAACTTTAAAATGGTATGAGAAAAGGACAAAGTTTAAAATGGGATAGGGAACTGCTTACTTTCTTTTTTTCAGGCTTTCTTGGAACTCATTGAAAAAAAAAAAAAAACAGGAAAATTGCCCTTAAGAAAACGTTGTATTGTGGTTTTTTTAAAAAAAAACACAGGGAAATTGCCGTTAAGGAAACGTTGTATTGTGGTTTTTTTTAAAAAAAAACATTATTTGACCTTGGGTCACCTCCATATTAGAAACATGCTTAACACAGTGTACTTTCTCAAATAATGTGATTTTGGCACTGCTAGATGGTTTTTTTGGAGGGTGTGGAAAGGAGTGTAAAGCAAGAACAGCAGATTGTAGCTTTTAATTGCTGAGAGGAAGCAAAGTCTAGGTTTAATGACAGGTTAGTGGAGATTTTTCATTTACAGAAAAAATAATTTCTGGGTGAGATTGGCCTCATTGTTGCTAATTTGATTCAGACTCTTGAAAGGCTAGATAGATAAAACAGGACACAATCATATGTAGCTCAGGTGTATGTCTCAGATGCCAGTTGATTATAAGAATTAACAATATGATATGTTGCAAAACACTGAGCTGTCCTTTTCAGATGCATTTCAAAGTCAGAATTAACATTTGACACCACTTCAGCATTCTTAGCAATGCACCTTGCATTCTGAAACTATCACATAAGTTAAAATACATAATAAAAAATTGTTCATAAGTGAGGTCTGCAGGACTAGGTCTAGAGAGGTTTATAACAGATTTTGGCTTGCTTGAATTGACTGAAAAGAGCAATTTTTTGAAGATTTATGTTTGTGTGTCTGACTTGCTACTGATTTAAACCCTGTTTCTTTTTCATCTTTATGTAGGACTTTCACACAGGTTTATGAAAGACAGCATTATGAAACTTTACTGAATTTAGGAGAGGTTAATATATTGCAAACATTTTTACATGAGTTCTGAAATTTCCAGTTGTAACTAGGTTAAATTGTTAAGGATTCCAAGTTAAATTCAATATTTGAGTTTTGCAAGTAAAAATAAGGGTGTGAACATAAGATTGTGACTTTAGAAACTCAGCTTGAATGTGTGATTGGTTTGTCAGGAACGTTCTAAATCCTTCACTTTCAGCTGATGTATGAAAAATACCTTGATAAAAAATTAGTGGAAACTAACCTTGTAGTGCAAGGAATAGGGCATTGCATTCCACCCACTCTGTCACACTTTCCATTTTAGGTTTGAAAACAATCTCTGTCTAAATATTGCTGTCATGCTTTCCTCATTGTGACTGTTAAGTAAACAACCAATGCTTTTGGGTGTGCCCAGGTTCTGCTGAGTAATACATTAGAATTAACCAAAGAAATATAATTTCAAGTAGAAAAAATCATATTTACTAAGTCCTATTAAAAAACGAAACAAGTTATTTGGCAACAAGTGTTGCAGCAATGCTATTTTAAATGATTGTTAATTTGGCTGTTAAACTCACATCTCAGAAAATAAAAAAAGACATTGCATTTGTTTGATGTGTTCAGGTGGGGTTTTTTAGAGATGAAAAGAGAGCACCTCTGTGGACACACACATGGCCATGGGTTAGTCTTTCAATACCAGAAGTGAGCATTAGCAAGCTCACATTTGTGTTTTCTTCTTTTTCTTACAAGATCCTGCTCTTGTGGGAATGGCAGAAGTGGCATGAGATTAGTTTCATTGCAAAATGATGAGCTTAGAACCACAGCTTTTTCATGTATATGTGATGAGTTTATTTTCTTCAGTTCTGCCTGGTTTGTGCAACAGCATCATCCTTTGATCAGGAGGCAGCGGGGTGACGGCGGTGGGCAGTGCTCGCTGACGCGAGGCTGCTGCAGGTGCTGTGTGCCCGTGGGCAGGGGACTGAGCTCTGGTGTCTTCTACATCCATCAGCCACACATTACTGCAGCTTTCAGCTGGAGGTGATGGAATAAACAGCTTCTGTGTGATTTATTCTGAGAAACCAGCTTTCCCTTACCTTCTCTGAAGAACTTCATGGAGCCGGGGAAGACGCACCTGACCAGGGTGGCCAAAGTCCCGTCCTGCCCGGGCAGGGCGCCTGTGCCACTGGTGCCTGGTGCCTGCCATGTGCAAGCATTGAGTAATTCCTGCATGCAGGACCCTGTAGGTTCAGATCCACACTGCCACTGCAGCTGGTTTTGGGACCTAGCCTATCCGTGCTCCACTATGTCCCATAGCCAGCAAAAATATTTTCCTCAGCAAGTCATCATTATTTAAAGGGCCCTGGCTGGCCCCAGCTGTGTGGGAGGGGGATCGTAGGGATGTAAGAGCTTGAACAGAAATTTGCCATTCCAAGTAGCTGCTGTGTATTCCAGCTAAGGTCTCCAGGCTTTTTTTTTCTACTACAGCAGCAAAACATCCATCTACTAAATGCTTTAATTATTTGCCCAACACAAAACTGCTGTACTTTATAATTTCTCGGCTTTCAGTAAGAAATTTCTCTAAAAACCCACTATCGCTTGCCCTGAATGCCACTTTGCCCACTTGCTTGTGAATAGCTAGCATGAAAATAATTGTTGCCAGTTTTAATTCTTGTGACAATTTTGGCAGTGGTTAAATGAGAAGTGTGCATTAATGGTGAAAGAGAAACTGTTGGAGGAAATAGGAAGGAAGTGTGCACAGTGTAGGGTTGATGCAGAGTGTGCCTTGCCTAAAGTTCTCCTCTACCTCCTTGGGGAATGGATTTCTTCTTCAGAGACTTGAGCTTGCTTTTGGCATTCTTTGTATTACTTTCTTTTGTTTTCTTTTTTGGAATGAGGTTGCTTGTTAGGTGTTCTTGAAATGTAATTTTTTTAACATAAGGACTTGTGTTGGTGGAAATAGTATGGCTTTTAGTGTGGGTATTGCAAAAGGCTTATTTTCCTACTGTTCAGAGGATTTAACCAATTAATTGCACATTAATTTTTTTGCTCAAATGAAAACTAGGGCAGATATTATCTACAAAAGCAACAACAAAATTCTGTACACATAGTTGGCTGTTCTGTGATAGTGCTGTGGTGCTTGGGGTTAATTTTGAGGGCTCAATTTAAGTCAGCAACACTAGGAGAAATCCACAAACCCAGCAGTGCTTCCAGTTAAAAGCTGTGTGTGTCTGAGGTCACATTGCAAAAGCCACCAAACCACAACTGACATGAATGACTGACCTTCATTTGCTTCCTCTAGGGTATTTGGGAGCACTCTTTATGTTTAAGAGTCACAGTGTCTGAATTTTTAAACACACAGTAGTGTGTTTTCTTTTAGTTTCTGTATAGATTTCACAGGATGTTTGCCAGACTCAGGTTCATTGTTTTGGCTTTATAGGTGCTGCAGCCTGTTTCCTCTTTAGGATTTAATAACATTGGTAGAAGAGATCAAAAATTGATAGATGCCTCAAGGCAAATTTATTGACTAAGCTACATATAGGTTTTGGCGGGGGAGGAGGTTGTTTGTTTTTTAATTCAGAATGGTTAGATTTTAGGTTACATGTTCAGTTTAACAGAGATGTTTGGGCTAAACTGATTAACTATTTCATAGCATGTCCATCATAAAAGGTACCCTGGGCTCCAAAATTGAAAAAAGAATTTTAGGAGTAATTTTGGAAGTAAAGCATACATACCAAATGAATTCTGTAAAAAAAAAAAAACTTAAGCAAACTACTGCTGAGTTTAAAAATAGATTCACTGGAATGTTTGCCTATAAATACTTTCTGTTGTTCAATTTATTACATAGTCATTAAAACTGAATCAATATAAACTTTTGGTTTTCTTTAATTAAAATGTTTGTGTATTTTTGAATTCTGACATTACTTATTTTTATTGCTGTTCACACCATCTTCCTAAAAATGAGAATTCCCCTAATTAAATCGTGTATTCACACACGTGTACATGTATGGGTATCTAACTATGAAAAGATACACAAAGTATTCTGGATGGAAAGTACCAATTAAAATTAATAATGTACATTCTTCCATGTACAAATGTGTCCTAGATGGTGCCACAAGTGCTCAGGCAGCAAGAACAGCTAGCCCTACTATAGGGCATACAGAAAAACTAAAGAGAAAACTTGCAGATCTTGGGTAAGCTTTTTTTTTTATTTAAGATACATTTTCTTCTTCATTAAAAGGATTGAAAGTAAAATTTCTAAGATGTTTTGTGACGTTTCTAATATTCTTATAGGGCTCCCTTGAGAAGGAGTTCAAGCAAGGGCAAGAAGCGGAAGGAGAAAGAAGCGATTAGGGTGGCCTGTGGCAGTAGGTATGGCTGAGAGACTGGGGATTTGAGAAATTGTGTGCCAGAAACATTGGAAAAACCTAATCATCCTAGCAGATGGAATATTAACAGTCCCACTGACTTCATAAATAAGTGTTAAGCTTTGAGATAACCTGACCCTATATTCCTTGGCTCACAAAAGACTGACATATAATCTAAAGATACTTGGAGGTTTATAATGTCATAGAATCATAACATTTCTCAAGCTGGAAGTGACTCGCAAGAATCATCAAATCCAAGTGCTGCTGTTGCATCCACTAATGGGATTTGCAGAAATAGAATTTCAGAGCAGCCCTTCAAGATGCACCCAGTCAGTTAATAATGTCCATGAACCAGAAACCTTGGCACAATTCCACTTTTTTTTTAAGCCCCCCAAGTGAGGTTGAGCAGCAGCTCTTCCCTGCAGCTTTGCAGCGCCCACACTAAGAATGCTTTTAGAAAGGTTTTTTTTTTTTTCTGAAGATAAACATCTTAAGTTGAAAAATAGAAAAAATGCTGACTGCATGTCACATCAACAACTTTCAGACAAGGAATTGTGATTTCCTTGTGAGATCTAATGACACAATATTACCAGCATCAGAATTCTGAATAAATAAATGGATGCTGACAATGACAGGAGGCAATATCTGCAAAAGCTAGTGTAGATTTTTAGTGAAGGCCTCTCCTTACATACCTATGAGTCTGACAAGATCACAGCATGATACCTGGTTCCAGGTATGAAAGACAAAGTCAGGAGGGGTAAGCGAACTTAACATGTTCCAAAAGTCTAGAAAGAACTCAAAAACTAGCAACTCAAAAACTCTGCACATAAAACAGTGCACAAAAACCTACATGATAAAAGAGCTGTTGGAAGAAAGCAGAGTTTGATTGCTATTCAGAAAAACCTTGTGGTGGAAAATCGGTATGTAGCCATTTGTGCAGTTCTACTGACAGTCTGGTGTATGGAGAGCCAGTGACAAGTACATTGTGTAGCTCCATAAAATCAGAAAAGCAAAAGAAACCTTGCTTAGTCCCTCAGGCACACTGTGCTGAAGTGCAGTGTTCTGTCTCAGCATACATTTGTACATTTGTGTTCTGCAAATATCTGGCAGGATCTTCAGTGATCTTAGGCAGCAGTCACCACCTCTCTGCTGGTGTCAGAAAACCTGTCCCAGTGCGTCTGCTCGCAGCTGACATGGAGTCAGTGAAACTCACTGCTGGGTTTCCCTCCTGACAGGGAGAGCTTTCTTACAGCCAAGTCTCTGCACTTTATGTGGCTGTGAGGCAGCTATTGCCCTTAGCAGGGTGTTAGACATTATGCAGCATTTAGATACCAAGCCACAGGGTGGGGGAAATGAACGTGTACTTGTTTGTAAGACCTTGAATGACCCTTATGCCAGCACAGGATGTTGCAGATGTTTGTGAGATCTCACAGGTGTCTTCCTTAGAGAGAGCAGATCTCAGTGTAGAGAGTTTGTTGGTCCATGTGATAAATCAGTTCTTTGTGTTGTTTTTTAATATTTCTTTAATACAGTTCAATATCCCAATTACCTTTGCTAAAAGCAGAGTTTAATACTGCTTTCAAAGTTGATATTTTTGAGCATTTGTCATTCTTACTTGACCTGTAACTGTTTCAGCATAACTTCTTGAACAGACATTGCCACTCTTTTGTTACTGGCTCCAAAGCTTTTGCCTCCCAAGAAATGTGAGAATGTTCTCTCTACAAGTCCAAAGCTGTATAAGCTCTTTGAAAGAAGGAAGATGAGGCAAAGACAGCATCATGTTGTAATTATGTCCATTACAGCAACTGATAGATGTAGAATTAGTCATGTTGTCAGATGAGTGTTGCATGCATTGTTTTGCCATTTCCAGAAAGCAGCACTGAGGATGTGTAAATAAAATCCCGAGTTATTTTCTGAAACTACCACTAATGCTACAGATATGAAAAAATACCCCATTTAAGTAAGGAACATGTATTTCCCTGCCTGAAGTTACGTGATTTGGGCAACAACATTTGCGTTGACTTTATATGTTCAAGCAAGATAAGATGATGAGAGGGAAGTAAAGGACTGGGTTAGATGTATCCACCTTTCTTTTAGTTGCTAAATGCTGAAAAGGACTGTCCTTCTGCTTCCATAGGCAGGGGTCCTTTGACAGCCTCACTTTCATCCATACAGAAAAGAGGTTTCACAAAATATGTGGTCTATTATTATGTTAATAATGGTTTAGAAGCTGTCCAGAAAGTAGATGTTGAGGTAGATGTACCTACCCCCCATTTACACATGACTGCTAAGAGCAGTGGGATTTTAATGCTCTGAATAATACATGTGTTGATGTAAATAATATGGTTCTATGACATATGCATAAATTCTTGGAGGCAGACACTTTGCGTGTTTTTAATTTGCATACTGTACTAATGAGATATATATATATATATTCCTTACATATAAGGAAATAAAATTTAGGCATAACATTATAGGCATAATTTTGACATTACCTTTGACTTGATTACTGCAATCTTTTTTATTACAAAGAGAGAATCTGATAAAGTCCCATAGGTGTTTCTTTCATTTTTCTCTATCAATATTCTTAATATTTAATTAATTTCAAAGCAAGATAATAGTACTTCATGTGTTACAACTTCAGCTGTTGTAACAAAGGAACATCTGACTCATTCTGCCTGTGCTCAAAATCCAAGTCAGATCTTCTCTGGGAACCAGGGCCCGCTTGGGTCAGTGCTGAGTCTAGTGATTTAATCATGCTGAGACACCACTGGGGCTCAGAAATGCACACACACAATGTGCGGCTTCTTGACAGGAGCTGGTTCTCATCCGAACAGTGGGAGTATAAGCATTTTCAGCTGGCATCTCTCTCCATTTGCTGGGTATGCGTTGTCTTAAGAAAGCTTCAGTTAGAAAAAAGAATCAAAAGAACATGCTTTTTTTCTTCTGCTGGAAGAGATATTTCAGGCATGCCCCTACCAGCTGCGTGCCACTCAGTTCTTTAGTCACAGCTACAGGGAATGTCACTCTTTGCAATTAACTGCCTCTGTGGCATTTTGTTTCCCCTTCTTTTACAATCTAATGCATATTCCTGCTCCTTTCTCTCAAACAGGACTGTCAGAGAGATGCTGCAGAAACCAGCAAACAGTAAATCTTTAGCAGAGAGATCCTCCTCTCTCCCACACTGTGTACCATTCACATGGTATGGAGAGAGCGGCAAGGGATCCAACTCTTCCAGCAACCTGCCGTCGCCTACCAGCTCAACCGAACCTTCCTCTGAAAATTTAAGCCCAGCTAAAAAAGGGTCGAAGGTAGAATATAAAAACTACCTTATTCCCACTGTGTTGAGTAGCATAATTGGCTTTGTGATTCTGGAAAGAAGAACAGGCCAATATGTGACTACTACAATAAACAGTGCATGGTGTTCATTGTACGGTAGCAGCCCATCCAAACAGAACATCTCTGTCATTGTACCATTCCCTGTTCTACCTTTTTTACTCTGTCTTAATGTACATTATTCCAGTAAACTAACTGTGGTGTGCTGTACCGTAACTAAAGCAAGTGGTGCCAGTGGAAATTAGCATTTGGATCCACTGAACAAATGCTAGATTTGTGTATTCAGTTATAGATCTTCTCTTCATTCTTCAGGACTGGTAGTGGGAATACCCATGTTCAAATGAGCTGTTTGCAAGTGAAGAAATGCTGTATGCTGTCATCTGCCTTTTTTCCCTAGTAATGAAATCTGTTTGTCATGCATGCTGGATGTTGGATTTAATTCTCTGTATGAAGACGCTTGAACTGTAAATATGAAATATTGCAATTTAATACATCTGTGTGATTCCTTTCTATGTGCATGAATGTTTCAGCATGACAATTCCTTAAATAACCCTTATTTATAGTATTATACTTAGCTTTCTTATGTTTGTTTTCTCTTCTGGAAAATATTTCTTTGCCTGTAACTTCTTATGACTTACAGCAGTTGATTTTTTTTTATATTTGTCTGGTAAAAAGAAGCAGATATGGTTCTCAACTTTGTATAGGAATATGAATCAGAAATCTCATTTCTCTGTCTTCTACCACCAAGTGCATGTTCATAATAGCAGTTTCCACGGGCATTTCATACTTTTTTGATGCCAAAAGCTGTTGATGCATTACTTCTGCTGTGCTCTTGGCTGTGCAAGGTCATACCTGTTCTTACGTTACCTGGCAGGGAGAGCAGCACAAGGCTTGCAGTAGTCCAAATCAGATAGATAAAACAGACCACCAGTGAAATCTCTGAACAGAAATTATTTGCTTACCTCTTCTCTCTTAGGGAAAAAAAAATTTAAACCCATAAATCCTATTTATATATTTAAGCAAACATTGTTTAAAAATAGTTTTCAAATGGGGGAAAAAGCACTTTTAATGCTTTTATACTTTTTAGTGCTTTTAGTGCTTATACTTTTAGGTAGTGTTAGGTTGAGGTTGTGGGGGCTATCCTAATTATTACCAAGCCTTGGCAATGTTGTGGTTTTGCTGTAGAAAATTAAATTTGAAAAGCTTAAAATCATTGTAAAGCTAAAGCTTGCAGAAAATAGAGGTGAAAGAAAAATCAGAGTACTTAGAAAAATATGTTTTTCACACAACAGGAGGTAGAGCTGTTGAACTCCTGGCCTAAGAACGCTGTGTGGGCTAAGGAAGCAGCTAAGGAAGGTGCTCAGATTTTCTTCTCCTCTATAAAGAGCTGGGAAAAACAGAACAGGAATTCTAAATGTAGGTGAGAGAAAAATGATCACAAAAATACTCTTATGTTCTCTGTGAAGTTCGCAGGCTCTTAAGAGTTTCTGTACTGCTATTGAGGCTTTCAAAGCATAGCATGACACCAATATTTAGTTGGATTTCCAACTAAAATAATCCAACTAAGAGGGCCAACATTTGATATTTTTGGAAGTCTTCCTGTTTTCAGGAAAGACAGGTCAAGTATTTGAGGGGAGCAGATAGAAGGATAACTTTTTTTGTGTTGTTTCTTTTGTTTTTTTTTCTAAAGTGAAGGTCAAAGATGAATTGGATTCAATACTCATTTAGATGTTAGAGAATAGAGGTCTCTGTATTGTCAAGTGTGTATTCAAGTTAAATGGAATATCATGGTGTCCTTAATCTTTTATATTTTTTTGGTTTTTTTCATTGTTCTCTCTCTAGTGTGAAATACTTGTTAATTTTTGTCTTATTCTAATGGCAATTTTGTTGTATTCCTGAAAAATATGTGCCTGCTTTTGCTATTATTTGCTGTAAGATGTGATGTGTCTCATTGCATTGTTAAGAAAAAACAGAGTTTGTTTTATGACTATTAGTTCAGTAAATAATACTATCCAATGATAATTTTACTTTCAGTTTCAGTTTTTTTCTAAAGACTTAGGCAAAGAGGGAGGATCCTTTCACTTTTCAAGGAGATTATTTGGGATTTAGAAGTGGATTCACATCATATTCTCCTTGCTCTTTCAATAGGAGTTTTCACTTCTCTCTTTTCATTAGTTCTCTGTTCTATTCTTTGTGCTACTGCCTGTGCTACGCTTCTCCTAAGTATTTGTCGGACAGCAAATGCTAGTGATTAACCTGCAGAAGCAGTAATTTAGCTCCAGGATGAGAGCCAGCATCTTAAGAGTCTGGAAATTGCTTTTAGACACCTTTGTTATTCATTGAGGCATTAAGCTGGCAAAGGTGTCTCCTGAAGCAGAGAGTGGTAAAAATACTGTGCATCCTGTAAATAGTAAGACTATAAAACATTAGGCTTCCTCATGTATATTGTGATTGGTTTGGTAAATGATTGAAATCACTCCTGACCTGTGCCAACATGGAAGACAGAAAGCAAATTTCCCTTTTAGATGCATCTAAACAATAATTTGTTCATTCTTACTCCTCTTTTTCTCCACAGAATTTCACATTCAATGATGATTTCAGTCCCAGCAGCACAAGTTCAGCTGATTTGAGTGGTTTAGGAGCAGAACCTAAAACACCAGGCTTCTCGCACTCCTTAGCACTGTCATCAGATGAGGTATGCGGATGAAATTGTTTAACTTGGGAAAAAGTTGTTTTCTTTTTCCTATGGAATCTTGCTTGATTACTCAAATAATAAAGGAATGGTTTTAGGCAGCAGGATTGGAGACAGAAATTAATCTTGGTTTCTAAATTAAGATTTTTCTTGTTCATATAATAAAAACTTAAAATAATGCCCTGTGGTACTATCGTGGGGAAGTGGAATGCTGTTCATGTCCTAAGAGATGCTATATCCTCACACCTGCCAATACATTTTTTCTATCTACATATGGACATAGATAAAGATATACATATAAATACACTAAACTAGGCCTGGGACAGTTTTGATATACTAAACATAGATTACAGTTTGGTAAATGGAGTTGAGATGTAAGGCACCTTCACCTACCCCAGTTTTTACCCTGGTAGAATGACCTGTACATGAATAATTGTGTGTTACTGTACCTGAATGTGTGTGTATTGATTATAACGTGTATGTCTTGATCCACTTGCATTCTTTGTGCTTGCTTTGCACAGTGGATTTGAAATCAGCTACTCCAAACCAGAGTTTTTTTCATACAATGAGAAAGTAAAAAGGCATTCCTAACCCTGTAAATTGGTGACATATTTGAGCTGAATATAATATATTGAAAATACTCTTCTTAATATACTAGTTTTGTAACTCATTAGTGGGTAAAGTTGTATGATTTCATAGTGGCTGACAGCACATCCTGTGGAGTCAGGAAACTTGTGCGTTTGTTCTTTTACAAACACTCCATAAGCACATTTTTCATGTGAGATGTGAGCCAAATTGGTTTTACTAGAGAGGAAGAACTTGAAATATCTATACCTTCTATACCTTTTTTTTTTTTTGTTAATTATAGGTAGGTTTTCATTACTGCCTGCATGGATTGCTTGGATTTAAAGAATGAGAGCTGTTCTGTACAAGTCTATTTTCCAAACTGCAAGTCTACAAACTTAGCCATTCTTTTGAGGTTGCTTTTACTGCAAGTAATTAAGGGCAAAAATTTATAACAAAAGGAGATAGCACAGAGGTCTGCATATGCTGTAAATTACTGGAAATAGCAAAGTCATCACTTGCACTGTATTTGGTGTTAGTACTATCTTAATAATGCGTTTCATTATCTTACCATGTTTAATTCCCCTTATGTATTTGATTGTGGCAATGTCCTGTTCTGAGTGGTATTGAATTAAATGCTTGAAAATCCTTTCATTTTGCATGTTCAGCTCTCTACTTTATTACTTCTAAAACACCAAGCCTGAGCAGGTCCATAAAAATGAATGTGTTTTCTCCATCCTCTGCTGTGTGCCAAATTGCTGCCTCCAGATGAGGCAGCATGTTCAGCAAGAGCTGCCCTGGAAACCTCCCAGCCACCCTGGGCAGGGAGGAGGCTGGTGCTGCTCCTCAGCCTTCCACAGCCCATTGCTGTGAGCACTCCTCCGCTCTGGCTTCCCAGGCAGCCCCATCAGCATTTAAAGAAAAAGAAAAAATCAGAGGGTGGCGAGGGAACCCAGTTCTTGCAGTCAGTTCTCCTCTAATTATGGAGCTTTTGCTCTTGGAAATTGGAGCGATCAGAGAAGTTCCCACCAGTTCTAGGATGTCAAGATCAGGAACTCCAGAAGGGTTTCATTGATGAAGTGTCAGATTTAGCTTCCAAATAATGTGTGTGGTGAGCTTTCAACATAACCTCTTTGCTTCTGGAAATAATTCTTTTTGAAGAAATCTTGTTGGTTTTAAGTAGCCATATCTGTTTTCAGACCTTGGTGCTGCTGTTGCCTGAACTTTTACATGCTGTTATGTGTTTGGTATTTTGTTTCTATAATGCTTTTCTTTCCTGTTTCTTTGTTGCTCCCTCACTCAGAGCCTGGATATGATTGATGATGAGGTGAGATACTAGCGTGCTGTTGTGGTGAATCCGTGACCGTCGTGTGGCAACGTACTGTCTCTTTTGCAGAGTCACATTTCTTGTGCTGTTGTGTGCCGAACACCCTTGTTGGCACACAGCACACAGATGTCACTGGCTCCCCTTTCCTTGTCTTGAGTTGCCCTCTCGTTGTTGCTGAGAGTTTTCAAGGCCACAGCAAACTGCAGTTTTTGTGGTATGCTGGAAGCAGGAGGCGGGTCAGTGTCAAAGCAAATCTACCCGACCAGGCATCAGCTGTGCTGAGCTCATGCTGGCAATACCAAAGAAAATTACAGTGTCCAGCCCTGACAACTGGACAGCCAGAAGCTGAGAGAGCTCCCAGCATCTTCTAACCTAATGTAAGAGCTGCTCTAACAGCAGACAGCTGCTGCAGCTCGTAGCAGCTGCTTTGCTGACTACAGCCAGGACAGAATAGCTTTTGTTTCAGGCCCCACTGGTATACCCATGGGTGGAATAAAGTGGCAGAGCAGGGACATTGGCCCTTTTTGGTGGGGTTTGTGCTCTGACCCACAGCAGCACAAGGTGGTGAGAGCAGGGCCAGGGCTGTGGTAACCCTGTGTGTTCCGTACCACTCCTCTGTGTCATCTCGTAAGTCTTCTTCTATAGACAGTATCAGGCTCACTAGCTGTTTGATATCATCACTTTGAAATCTAGAGTTTTCTGAGGGTTTAATTTTCCCCTGATACTTTTTTTAAAAGCTTAAACAAATAATAAAGGTCTGTGAATGAGCCCAGGAAGTGGAATGCACAATTCATTGCATCCTTTAGAAATCTGATAATTTGAAGGAAAAAATCTTGTGAGGGAATGGGAGCATACATGGTTTGAATTGTGCCACATGGCCATTTCAGTCCTGCTTGGGTTTAAAGGAATGCCAGTTCCTTTTTCTTCCGTGATTTTATAGGTTTTTTTTTGATTCTATGATTCATTCTTAGGTGTCTGGTTAGATAGAGATGTAATATAGCAGTGTGAAATCATTACTATTGTAGTGCAAAGATAGTCCAGATACCTGTGCTCTGATGCTGGTGGTTTGTGCAGAAAAATGTTGTTACTCATCTGTGTTACCCTTTAATAATAACGTGGAATATTTTTGTGACAGATCCTTGACGATGGACAGTCTCCAAAGCACAGCCAGTGTCAGAGCCGTGCTGTTCACGAGTGGAGTGTGCAGCAGGTTTCCCACTGGTTGATGAGCCTGAACCTTGAACAGTATGTTTCTGAATTCAGTGCCCAGAACATCAATGGGGAGCATCTCCTTCAGCTGGATGGCAGTAAGCTCAAGGTAATTAACTGACTGGGCTTCAAGACGAACTGTAGTATTTTTCATCACTTTACATCATCTCAAAGGCAGTAAGAATTCACCCAGAAACCAGCAAATCCTTGTGCATGGAGTCATGATAGGCCAGAATAATAAACAGAAAGTATAAAGCCACAGCAACACTTGAAGAAGTTCCCATATGCACTTGGATTCAGAAGCTTCAGAAATGCAAGGCATTTGCTTTGTGAAAATTCTTGGTGTATATAATGTACCCATATTTGCATGTGGAAATCATACAGCAGTGTGTGAAAGTGGTATTTGCAAGCACATACTTCTCATCCAGCTCTGTTTTGTGAAAGGGTGATTCTGAGAAGACAGTGAATAGACATATATCAGAAGTAGCAAGAGAATAATGGATTAATGGGATATGGGAGGCATAAGCTGATACCAGTTGTAGTGTGTTAGAACTAAATACAATTTTGATGTATAAAATATGCATTGTTTCTTGTAGTAAAAATATGAACTTACTTCAGTCAAAAATACAGGGTGGAGTTGGAGGAAGCTCGGTAGACCTGAAAGTCCAAGTTTGGTATTTCCCTTCTGTATTTCTTGGTGGCACTATAAGTGTCTTAGAAGACTGCAGGTGAACTTTTGACTGAGGCACAGCAGAGAGAATTTGGAAGTCTTGTTCTATATGGACTTAGATGATTTCAGTAAAATAGTTTATTTACCTTATTTGATCAATGAAATCAACACTGGTGGTGGCAATGAGGTCTCATCTTTAATATTCTAGAAGTGGAAAGCATGAAGTGTAGTACTTGCACATCAGTGATGTATCTGAGCCTGTGACAGATTCACTTTGTTGTGACTTTGTTGTGACTGTTCACAGTCTTCTAAGGAGAATTATTACTAGAATATGAAAACAAAACGTGATCAATGAAACCATAAGAAATTCTTCTAAATTTTGTTTTCCCCACCTCAGGCTCTTGGTATGACATCTTCCCAGGACAGAGCAATTATTAAAAGAAAGCTAAAGGAAATGAAAGCATCCTTGGAGAAGGCTCGCAAAGCTCAAGAGAAAATGGAAAAGCAAAGGGAGAAGCTTCGAAAGAAGGAACAAGAGCAGCTGCAGAGGAGATCAAAGAAAACAGACAAGTGTTCATCAGATGCAACAGAGGGCACTAATGAGCAGTGATAAGCAGGAGTGCTGCTGTGTTTGGCAAGTGGAGGCATGTCAAGGAAAGAGAAACTCTCATCCACTCTGACGCCCCTTCACTTTCTTGTGTTCATCACCCAGGATTGTGTACAGAGAGACGGGGCTGTACATAGAATGACTAGGGAAATTTATATTGTGTTGTTTTCTTTCCTGCATATCCAGTTCACGCTCGTTGCTGTTGCCATGTGAAACAATCCCGGCCCCTCAGTTTGTTCTGTTCTTGTTGACAGCTAACAGATTTCATTTTTGTGTGGTGGTGTTTCCTTCAAAACTACTCTTCTCTGTTGAGCTCTGTGTGTTTGGTCACTTCAGTAACCAGCATGATGCCAAGGAGCATGTCCACTGCTTCACCTCTTCTGAATAGGATGGCCAGTCAGTATGGTTGGGGAACATTTCTTCAGGTGGATAAAAAGAGTTGTGCTCTGTCTGATGAGATTTGACTTGACTTTCTGACTGGAAGTTCATCTTCTTTACGGTGTTTGGATACTCAGTTCAGTCTGCTGGAGTAAGTTTCATCTTGCATCAGAACCTTTAAGCAACATTGCTCTGAAAACTGTTCAGCGACTTCTTATACACTGGAGATAAAGACAGGAGAGTCAATATTCCCCCTGGGTAAAGGACAGGAGTTGAAACTCTTTCTGTTAACTGTACAATAATTAATCCAGGAAGGAGGCAAAGCCTTAAATGGTTATGTGGGTTTACATAGAAATCTGAGGATAACATTTATCCTTTAGATATCTGAGCAAGGATTAATTTCTAACTAGAGCACAGCGTATAAATCTGTATAAATTTTATTGTGCTCCCAGTGTGTAGGCAACTTTCTTATAGCACACTCCACTTTTTTTTCATGTGTTTCATACTGGAAACTGGGTTTATTTTGTTTCAAGTTAGTTTTTCCCCAGGAAAAACCCCACATCTTCAAATTGATTCTCCAGTCAATAAGCATTGGGAGAATAAGCTTTGTGCTGTGCTATTTTGAAGCTGGTATTGGAAACAATTATCAAACTTGAGTCTGGTGTAGATTTTCAGTTTTTACAGAAGTGCACTTTAAGAAGAGGAAGATGAGTGATCCTGGTTAAAATGAAATTCAGTACATTGCTGTTAAGGTCAATGCTGCCATGGAGGTGATGGTTACATAATCCAAAGCTCTCACATTTTAACTGTTTTGATTGATATGTTTAAAGAATATCTAACCAAAAGCTGAATTTTTGGTCTTTGGCTGTAGAATGTTTTGATGGCTTAGCAGTGGTCATACTTGAGGGATTTCTGGGGTGTGTGAGGCCATGGATGAAGCCTGCTGTGTAGTTTTGACTATGACAGAAGCAGGGTATGGTGTTACTGCCCCCACAGCAGTACTGAACTGCACAGTATTGCCCCAAAAGAAGGGACAGACAAGGGGCAGGTCTCCACAGCGAGGAGCCGCGGGCAGGAGCTGACTGCTCTGCAGTCAAAGCTCGCTGTGTACGGTTGAGAAACGTCACTTCCCACTCGCGCAGCCTGCAAGTGGCACTCTTCATCTGGCTCTGCAAACCCAGGGATTCTTTAAGATGGTGATGCAAATTCGAATATTGAACCTAAAAATGCGCCAGCCTAGGACTGAAAATTCCTCTGAAGAAAATGTGTGTTTTAGTTTGGTTTGGCTTCTCTTCTGCTCTGTACTTCATGGCATTCAGATTTGAGTCTGCAAAGTTCTCTGAAGCTCAGATTTGGAACACTTAGGGTGTGCTGTTGATAGTTACATTTCTCTTGATCCTAATAATTTCTTTGACATGTAAAATGGTCTGTAAACTGAGAGAGCCTAGTTCATTCAAAATTAATACGCAACAGATCTACTTAGCGTTAGCTTTATTTTTCCTTCCAAATCCAATTTCTACAAGTTTTTGATGTATATTTTATTCACATCTAAAATTGAAATTGCCATAAAAGATACTTGCTGATATTTCTAAAGGCTTGTGCTACTTTTCTTGAGATAAACCACCAGCAGCAAAATACACCTGCTAACAAAAAGTTACACATTGCAGTAAATCCTTCTGTGTTCATTCATAGGAGAAAACTTTTACAAATGTTTAACAGCCTCATAAAATTAGCATTCTTAGAGTAAAAGAAGTTACCTGGAAGAAACTGGAAGTTTAATATTTTAAATACAATGTTGATAAATGCATTAGATGACAATTTTCTTTTTAAATTATGTTTACATTGTAGTAATGTTTAAGTGGTTGTATATAATAATCTAAGGTGGTGTCTCTGTCTTATGTTCTTTTTTTATTTAGAAACCAGAGCAGACTGCTTGGCATTATATATTGAGTTTTCATTCTTGCTCCTTAAAACGGTGCCTAGTTAATCTCTTTGTAAATCATGTTCTTACTCTGCAGAATAACTAATTCAACTTAAGTCCTTTAAGTATTCAGGGGATTTTACTGCTTTGTGATAATGTTATTTTGTTATTCTCAGACTGAAAACATCAACAAAAATCTAACTGAAAAAAAACCTAGTGGGTTACATTTAAATTAAAACCATTAAAATGCATTTTGATGGATGTGTGAAAACTAAGGAAACAGAGCAATGACAAGAGTTTTGCTATTCTTTCTGTGATAAAAGATTTATGAGGTTCCTTTTAAGAAATATGGCAACTCAATCTTGAAGTGCAGAAATGTTACCGGATAACAGGCCTGAAGCACAGTTTGAAACTTTTCTTGCTATTCTATAGGACCTTTAAAGTTGTGTTGCAATTTTTTTCCCCTGGTATTGTATTATGACTTACAAGAAACAAAAGATGGATGTCTCATCATTCTTAATTTAAACTTCCTGTAAACCAATGCTAAGTCAGACTAGTGGGGGGCTTAATGTAACAAGAAGAAACAAATTTTCTGTGCTGGATGGCTGGACAGCCTTTTTCATGGTTTGGCTCACCTGCAGGCATAATGTCGCCTACATTGTGTATTTATTTGTGGAGCTAAAGCTGTTTTTTATTGGGCTGGCTTTCCTGGCCACCTCTGAACTGCTCTGCAGGCAGTGTGGTGCTTCCACACCTCAAGACCTGTGCTTCTGTCATCGTTACACGTGGTGACTGCAGCAGGCTGGCCCAAGTTATTTTTTCCCTGGTTAGGGTGGTAGGCTAGTTCTGTAAACTCTAGTTCTGCTCATTGCTGCAGTATTGCAAGTTGTGAATATATAGAGCTTCTAAAAAGGTGAAGAACTGAGAATTAGGAAAAAGTGGAAGTCTCAAAAATAGAAAATGAAATGTACAACACTGCAGGTTACTTTAGTCCTGAAAACCCTAGTGCTTATTCTGAGATTGTGAGGAGAGCAGCGGCTCCTTGTTCTGTTCAAATCAGCCAAACATACTGACATTTTTTGCTTCCAGCTTGTATCTTCCCAATTCTTCACAGGTGGGTTGCTGCACCCGTGCAGCATCCTGTTAAAGCTCCCTGCTGTGCCCAAAGAGACCAGGGCCAGGGGGTGAGGAAGGAGCTGCAGCCCTTCACTGCAATGCACAGAGCTGCCCACTGTCTGCATTTCACCCACCGCCCCAAGCAGGTCCTGGTGGGGGTTGCTGGGAGTGGAGCCTGTTGAAGATCATGGGTTAGAATTGCACAGTGGAACAGAAGCCAGTAATAAAAAGATGTTTTGCGTTAGATGTTTGCATTGCAGTGTATACAAATACTTTTGTATTTTTTCAACTTCTCAAAATTTTTTTGCAATGGCATCTCTTTTGCTATGACTGCAGTCTGCTGCAGGGATACCACAAGAATTGAGCTTTTACCAGAATTACTGAGCAGCTTTCCTCTAATACTTGCCAGCCCTTAGCAGTTACTGACATTCAGAGGTGCTTGGCACCTGATATCAGGGTTCCTCATACTTTATTGCTTCCATCAAAGCCTCCTGTCCTCCTGAGCTGCTACACCTTCACCTCCTGGCTCATAGACTGGTAAGAGGTAGGCAGTGTCATTTTTGAGAATTAATTGTGTTCCACTTCCAAGAGAAAGAAGAGAAGGAAATGCCACTCTTGGATGTAGTGCAGAATACTGTTCTACAGCAGTATGGAGGAGGATCATCATGTAGTTGGGGGTCAGTGTTCTAGCAAGAAAGCATGGGGTTTTTGTGTTTTTAACCCCAACTTTGATTTTTATTGGAGCACTTTCAGCAGTTCGTTTCTGAGCAGGATGACAGGTGAAATCCAAGGAGACTTGCCCACTCACTGGAGTGGAGTGTGGGTCATCTGCAGATGGCACAGTCCCTTTTGTCAACCTCTCTGTGGATTTTACTGGACTTTTTTTCTGTACCTCTGAAACTGCTTTTTCAAAGCTATAGTACCTTAGTCATGACACTGAGCCCTCCAAACCCTCAATATAAAATGAGGTTTCTGTTACTAACCAGCTGTACCAACTGGTACTTTCGCTTTTAGCATTAAGTAATGATTCAAAAAACGCACATCTTACAGGAAGGTTTGGTGGTAGTGCCTTGGGCTGCCTGTTTCTTTAGGAAGTGTGGATTGTGTTAAGAACAAGCTGTTGGTCAAACCTGCTGAGTTAGGCAGGTCTCTTCCGCCAAAGAGGTGAGGAGGGCTCACAGCGCACGAGGTCAGATCCAGCCCCGAAGCCCGGGGCTCCTGCTGGGTTTCCAGCGGGACCTTTGCCACTGCCACCAGTGGAAGTGGATTTGGGACCTGTGCAGAAGTGTCTCAAGGAAAGGGGGATCTCAGGGCACCAGACATAGGAGTAACCAGCCCATTTGGAAGTGAAGAGTGCGCAGTGAACATCTTCTGACTCTATACTTTTCCATACACATTCAGTCAACAACTGCTTTCATATTTCCCAGTCATGTTGCAGCGGTATCTCACTGGTCACTTAAAAGTGTACACATGTTGCTAGAAGACCAGGCAGCTAAAAGACTAAAATGCACTGTGCTTACTGTAAAAATTGGCTTCTTACATTGCTTCTTTTTATATGGTTAAAGAGATAGTTGTGCTTCAGATTTTTTCCTTTTCCTGTTCTTTTTTTAAAGAGGTCAAGTGTATATGAAATGCATGTTATCCTGAACTTTTTGTTTGTACATCTTGGTGTCTGATCACCTGCATGAAGGACACAGTAGTGCCATGTCTGAGCTTGTTCTCTTGTGCTTGGTTGCTATGAACTTCTCTAGATTGTTGAGTTTTCCCCAGGATAACTTTGTTTGATATTTAGTTATTGGGAGACATCAAAAGAAAACATCATGGTGGCCCTTTGTTTTCTTACAGTTGAAATACAAACAACAAAGCCTTGTGGTTTAAAGTTAATTTGTTAGTGTAAATAAATTTCTTGCCAATGAGTATTATTGTTGTTAGACAACGAATGCAATAAAAAAGAAATCCTGAATCTTTATTAGAATTTGTAATGAGTCCTCACTTTTCTGCCCTTTTCTTTATCATTCCAGAAGAAATAATAAATGGTGAGGACAACCAGAAGCTGCATGGGTCAGGCTAGTGGGTCAGGGGAATATGTACCTTGCCCTGCTTGTTCTTTGCTTCCTTCTACTTAGCCAAAGGTTATTTTAATCCCAGTTCTTGGCCAAATTGGCATGATTCACAAGCCCCCAAGTGGGTCTCATTTATACTCTGTAACTATGTAGAAAGAAGTAAAAATATATATATATCTATATTAAGGAAAAAATTATCTTTTTTCTTCATATGAAGGTGAAGTGTAGCATGCAGTCTTTTGCTGCAGGTTGATGTAAAAATAGGCTGCTTTCACGTTGATACTGGTCAGTGTTTGTGTGTTTAAAAGATCTGGATTGATTTTGTTACATAAAAACATTTTACACTCAAGTGTAGGTTATTTATAATGGGCATTTTATACATTCAAAAGTACAGCAGTTCTTTTACTGAATATGTTTAATAAGTCTTTTATTTATTTGATTATAGTAAAGCATTAAGTTAGGGAAAATCGAAGGGCACAGACTGTGCAATTTGTATAGTCATTTCAGTGGATTTACATCTGGCAGAATCTAGGCCAAACACTGTGCACTTAATCTGTCTAACCGAGTTTGTGTTTCCCAATGACTGAATCATAAATCTTACCTTCCACTAATAGGGGCACCACCTGCAAGAAGATAAAAAGAATCCTCAATTCATAAAATCATTATCTTAATTAAAATAGATATACTAAGATGCTCTGGGTCCACAGCTGACAAGCAAAATGTGTCTGCTCCCTAGGCCTGGAGCCATCTGTACATATGTCTTTCTTGTTTGTGCAGGTTGTCTCAGATAGCTGCAGCTGGGTTTTGGAAATGTCCAGAACTGCTGCAGTCTCTACAGAGCGTTAAAGATGATGGGCATGCAAGCCTGGATTTTCTGTGTGCAGGTTACTTTGTAATTGGGACTTGAACTTGACCTGCGTCTTGCACCGCTGCTGTCTCTGCACTGGGGCTGCCAGGAGGTAGAAGCTGTACCCAGCGTGGCTCTTGCTGCACACCAGCTGCTGCTGGCTGTGTCCTGCCCAGCACCCCCTGGACACTGGTGGCCCTGCTCAGTTCCCACCTCTGCGCTGCCACGCTGGGATACCTGGGAGGAGCTTGGCAATGGGCTTCCTGCCCTCCTGGCCTCAGGTCAAATACTGTCAGTAACAGCAGACAGCTGTGATGTCTCTCCTCTCAAATGCTGCAGGAAAAGGCCCCTCGCTTGCTCATGGTTCCATCTGTAGGCAGACCAACGGGAAAACCTTCAGCACAGGAGCAGTTTAGAACAGGAAAAAGCCAGTGATGAGTGAAGGCAGTCTTGATTTTCTGAAAAGCCAAAACCAATAAAAAAGTAGAAGTTTGACAAGATCCAACAACATGTAGATTTGCTCATTTGAAGATGTTTTAAGCAACAGAAAAATGTGAAAATAATGTTTTGAAGGGTTACTAATGCACTGCAGAGGGAAGTGGCTGTTGCCCTTCTACACCCAGAGAGTAAATCCAGGACCTGCACAGTGACCGACTGGCATTTCAGCTGTGTCACTGCCACTGATACATGATGTGACTCTTTAGAACACAGCACTTCAGAATAAAAAGTGGTGTAATCCTAGAATAATCACATTAGAATGCTAGTGCAAGCCACTGTTGGCTAATCACAAATGAGAATAGCCCAACTTCTCCTTACTGTGAGAACTTCCTTCAGAGCAGTTCTTTCAGCTTGGGCTCCAGGAACGACATCTGTTCTTCATAGCTGAAAATGGATTACAAGTTCCTGTAAGAAAGTACACCACTTAGGAGGGAATCTGAAAGTGTCCTGCAGGGAGAGAAGTTGCTAAGGAAGGAGCAGGAAAGCCAGAGTTAGGTAATGCCAAAGTACAGCAAAGGGATGAGACAAAAGCTGCCCTCATTCAGGGTTGGCTCTGCTCTGTAGAAGGGCTGCACACCATGGGCAGTAAAAGATGCAGAACTGTGATCCAAACAGATGAGTCCTTGTCACCAAAGCTTCATGGGCAGACAGTGAAGCCTGGGCAGCGCTCAAGTCCCCAGATCAACTGAGCATTTTGGAGAAAAGCTGCAAGCATGGTTTGTGCACAGACCTGCTAATGCAGAGCCACCCCCCAGAGACCAATCAATTACCTGTGTGATTTACTGACACCCAAGTCTGCCCCTCGTGCCACCACTGACCCCTGCAGCTGCTGCTGTTGGTACACAGCATCACAAATGGCAGGGCCACTGTTGGTGCGCGGGTGCGAACGAGTGCTGGCCGCGGCAGCAGAGGGAAGCTGCTGGCATTTGGAAGGGCCAGCATGCCACTGGCTGTTCTTCAGCCTCACACAGCTCTTGTGCCCAGGGACGTGCCTTACACCACGGTGTCTGTGCCAGCGAGCCAGTGGCAATGCGAGGGCTTGGGGTGGAGCAGAGGCTTTGTGGGGGCAGGAGGGGATGCATGGAGATGTGCAGTGGAAGTGGGGTGACACGGTCCTTCCTGTACAGCAGCACAACCCCTGGCATTGACTTCCTGCTCATTAGAGCTGTCCCTTTTGCTCAGGAAAGGAGCAGTTACTCTTTTCCTACCAGTGGGTGAAAGCCATTAGGCTCCTTAGAAAGGAAAGGTGCAGGAGCCAAGAGGTGTCAGTACACACATTTACTGCTTGGGGCCCCTGCTCACCAAACCTCAGCCTGCACTACTGCCTCTTCTCAGCCAGAACAGCAGAACACAGACAGAGGAGGGTTTGCACATATTCCACATCCTATCTCAGTGTTTGGGCCACTACAGAGCAGGTTATTTGGTCTGTCTTAGAGGCAGAAGCACTTGTGTTTTCTGGACTTCCCATGTACTGTTCAGACTAGAGGGGCTGTGGCTGGTGCTGGAGGCAGGAGGGAACAGCAAAGCCAGCTTAGTAATCAGCACCAGGGACTGGCTCTTTCTCCTCCCATGCTTGCACTTCAGGAGCAGCCTGTCTTTTTTCTCCACAGTGGTGGAAGAACTGCAGTGAGGAAAAGCTACTGCATCAGCTGAAGGATGCAGAGGGGCTGGTGGCCCTCAGGGATGTCTGTCTGGTGGCAGCATTTGGAGGGGCTGCCAAGATGCTGAAAAGGGCCAGTGCAGGCAGGTGCAGGCAGCACAGTGGCAACCCCAGCAGGAGAGATCCCACATGTAACACAAAGCCTTCGGCTGAATGTCAGCAGCTCTCACAAAACTGGAGAGCTGATCACAGGTGGGAACTCAGAAAGTGCAGCAGGAGCTGCTCTGAAGGTAAAGGCATACACACTAATGCAAGAAGAGCTCACTCCATGAGCTCCAGCTTCAAAGGATACTGAGTTCAGTTCATTGCAAATGACTGCTAACATATCCCAAAAACACTAGCTGAAGGAAACCTGGGGGGCTTTTAGAAGTGCAAAATGTCAATAACTGATTCCAGGTAAACGTGAGGGGCTGCCTGGTGCACAGCGGTGCTGCAGGAGTCAGCTCCACACCAGCTGAAGTTAAACACAGAACTGTGTGACCATGGCTTGGGGGAGCCACTGCACAGTGCCCAGAAGTGCTCCCTTTGTAGTGACAGACAATAGGAACTGCTAATGCACTTCATGCTGATGGTGTGCAGGAGATGTTTGCCACTCTTTAAGAGAAAAAAAAAAAAAAGCTTTTCTAAACTCCCTTTGAAAAAGCCAGTCAGAAACCTCTCCAAATTGATGCCCTACTCTTTTCTCATCGTATTAAAACAAGTTTATGAAACTGAAGTAACATTGGGAGATGGCTTTAAGGGAGAAGGGGAAATGAATGAGACTGAAATGACATTTATTCTCCTTCCAGTTATTTTGGAAGCATTAGGAAAAGCCAACAGGAAGGTTTTGAAGAAAAACCCCTAGCACAGTCTCTGGGAAGGCCAAGGGGTCAGTGACAAGAATGCACACCACACTTGTAGTCAGCAATTCTCATTTACAAAATCAGTTTTCTCATGGGGGAAAAAAACAACCAAACAACAAACCAGAAATCCAGCCAGCACATAGTTCAGTGTCTGACAGTTTAAGTCATTTACAATTTGAAAAAGAACTTCAAGGTTACCCTGTGTTAACAACACGGGGTCCTCCCCATTACACAGATAAACTAATTTCTCACCTTCAATTCCATGTCCTTTACTATTGTGTAGAAGTCTCACTTTGGAGAGGAAGGCTAAAATACATTTCCATTACTGTAGTTAACCTTTATTGGAACAGTCTTGTTGTTAGCAGATCTAGCAGAAACTAAGTGAGTTCCCAAGGAATTAAATCCTTTCCACAGCAGCAGGTCTTGCCCGTGACGAGCTATAGATCACAGTAGAGAGCTCTGTGGAAGACTGTGCCAATGAGCAGTTTTCCCTCGTAGATGGATGCCACTGAGCTTCCCTGCAGCACAGAGCCATTGTCAGAGTAGACTCGTGTCACCACAGGCTCCTCCGAGAGGATGTTCTGGATGCGCAGGACCTGCCAGAGCGGGAGGATACGGCTGTTGAAATGGTCATGGGTGAAAATGCTCCAGGGAGAGGGGAAACATCAGCATGGTAACTTAAACAAATTAGGATGACCAGCTGCTAATAATTGCAACCATGTGATTGCTGTGAGAGAGCCTTTAGTGAAGCACGGTCCATGAACACCGATTTTTATGGTTTTTTTTAAAGTTGTTGTGCAACATTGTAAGGAAGTCAAGCAGTCACCCCCACCACCAGGAATGTTCATATTTTTTTTCCAGACTAAGAGTTAGTTAATATCTTCTTATTTTCATATTTTTCCTAGACAGAGCAAACAACTGCCTAGTATCAGAAATGTACTGCTGTTGAACATGGTAATTTTGAGAAGTGTCTTACAGGGAGCTTCAGACAAGGCTGAAATGCAATGGGCAGCAGCCAGCTGCACTCGCAGCCGCTATCGCCCAGTGCCAGTACCTCACTGATTTCATAGAAAGAAGAATTACAGTGTTACCTACAGATGAACCACACTTGCTCAAATTAATCATTCCTGTGGAAACATTTCTGGTCACGCTTTGCACTCAGTCAATTATTTTTAGTTTGGCAAAGAGGTGCTGGCTCAGTAATTAATGCAGTTCAACAGAATTTGTGTGCATGTCCACAGCTGCACAGAAAGCAGCCTGAGGAGTCCAGAGCGACTGAGCTACTGGTTGGAAATTATTTAGTTGTTGCCCAAGGATCTGAATAGGTGTTTGTTAGTGAGTATATGCTGTTCAGGCTCTCACTTGAGACCAGAAGCCAGCTTGGTCTTTGCTTTAACAAAGACACTTTGTGCCAGGCACTTTCTATGAAATGCAGTTAAGTTATACCAGCATAATTTGAACAAAACAACTTTCTGGCACAGACATAGTCAAGAGACCAGTGATGTCTCCCAAAAGGCACCTCAGATGCAGGAAGATTTTCAGGATCATAGTAGAGCAGCTTCATCCCATTGGGATGGCATCCTGCCCAGATGTCTCCAGTGTGAGGGTCAATAGACAAGTTGTCAACCAGAGTGTCCAGCTGCAGTGTCTAGCCAACACAGAAAAAAACAAAAAATTAAATCTATCAGAAATCCTGGGAGCAAACCACAACATAACCAACAGACTTGTCTCATATGACATAATTTAGACTGGGGGTTTTTTAAGAAATACTTTTCCCCCAACTTCTGTGTGTCTTTTCCCCTGGTATGCATCATCCCCTGTGCTATGAGAAACCTGTTTGCTGCTCTGAGCTTCCTCCCCATCAGCTCATTCACACCTACACCTCTGTGGATGCTTTCAGTGCTCTGATCCCCACTGCCTGAGGCAGACTTCCACTACAGCTCAACAGCATACCCAAGGATTCCTCCCTGGTTGTTGGTGGGAGGGTGGAACATCTGAAGCTCTGTAACAGGGTGTGCAGACACCTCTGCAAACCCACAGTAGAAGCCACCCAGGTCAGAACTTTACAGATGTTCATGCTGAAATCTCAAGCATTCATTGAAACTATTCCGTCCAAAATCCACATCTGCCTTTTTTATTGAACAGCAGCACCTTACCTTCACATGGGTTAAACTCCAGTTAGCATGCTTTTCCATGACATACACATTGTGATCCAGTACATCTGCAATATAGATGTACCTTCAAAAGAAAGAAAAGCACTTCTTAATATATATGAGTAAGCAGACACCATAACTAGACATTTCCTCCTGTGGAAGCCCACACACAAACAGACATTGCAAGCCAGCCACAGGGCACAGAAGCCAACCTGCTGAGCACCTCAGCTACACTGAGGTGCCAGTGTAGCTTCACATTGTGCCAGTTTTTCCATTATGACACTGAAATAAGCCTTGGAACCAGAAAATCACAATTATGATTTTATTTTTTTTTCATCACCTGTCCACACCACAGGAATGGTTGATTCAGTCATATAGTACTGTAGGACTATAGAGCACTCCCTGCTTGCAGAAACCCTGCCCCATTAATCCTTGCAAGCAAGAAACACAAACTCCTGTATCAGCTGGTTAAAATGCAGCAACTATTGACCTTATTGCCTATAAAGTACCACACAATGCAGCAAACACTGCTGCTAAACACAGGGACCCAAAACTTCTGTGCCACAAACACTCTGCATCACTTGTGCTGCACAGGCAGCACCTTGCCTTACATGAGCCAGTTCAGACACCTGACCACAGAGGGACCAGGTGTACAAATTAGGATCTCCAGATACTTCTGTGTGATCAAACAAAATCTAATGTAAGGAGAAACTTACTTTCTATCAGGTGAAATGTTAATTCCATTGGCTGAATAAAACCCAGATGCTACTTCTTTAACTTCTTTTGGACTGTAGTAAACAACATTTGACCAGGTTAAACCCAAGAACATTTCTAAGAACATCAAGAGGAAGTCAGAGAAGTAGTGGTCATTGGTAGCATAAAAGCTGTCTGGTCCCATGGCTACTATATCATTCACACTAAAAAAGAAATAAAGAGATATAGAAATTAAAAAAAAAAATTAAATTAGAGGTATGAAGGAGCATTTTAAGACTGCCCAGAATACAGTCAGGGCATGGTCATCAATACCCATAAAGAGGCTACAATTATAGATGTACTTCAAGTAGTCACCAAATTATTTAGATCCTTTTTACTTCTATTTTCTATGAGTCAGGACAGTGCAATGCTGAGACCTGAATAGGGCCATAGGGAATCAGATAGAGATCTGGCTACATGTCTGTAAGTACATGGAAATAATTTTTTTATTATTAGTATTATTTTCTTTTTCATTACATTCAAGTAGAAATCAGAGGACAAGGAGGTGTTGTGACAACTTAATCAATCTGGCTGTTTATTTTACAATCATATTGCAGTAGAACAGACCAAAAAATTTTTGTATTAAAAATAAGAAAAACAGAAAAAGCTAAATGTATGTTTGTTTTTACAGTGTAGGAAATCCAGATGATAAAATATCTGGGGACTCATATCTGCAATGACCTGAGCGTGGGTTGCATGATCAAAGGAGAAATGGATGCCAAGCTAATCACTGGCATCAATCACAGCAACACTTCAGACTAATTTAGTGATACAACTATTAAAAATCTAATTTAGAGGAGAGATTGGGGAAACACTGCTTTTGATTACACAGATAAGAGGTAATCAGTAAGAGAAACAGGGATGCTGGTTAAAGAGGAAATATCTCCTATTAATAATAGCCTAAACCCAAAAATCATCCTACATTGGATTTCACCAATGCAGCCTGATCTGGAGGAAGACTGTATTTGAGTCCCATACCTCGTCAGAAGGTCATGTCGAATGGTTTTCAGGTGTACAAGAGAATTGTCATCTTCTACAAATTTAAACAATTCCACAGTGCTCTTCTGGTGGGGATGGTTCACGACGAAGAGGTACACGGTGTCGTCTTGAAAAAGAAATGGAAACAGCTGAATTCTGTGCAGCAGTCTGTGTGGCTGAGCACCCCAGCCCTGAGGCAGCACAGAGCACGTGCTGAGTTTGGTGCATTTGTCTCGTGGCTCTGCACAGGCACAGGGACGAGTACCCACATTCTGCAAGACGCCTCTGCAACCGCATCCGGATCTCCAGCTGCTTTTCTCCCAGGCTGGCTCTACAGGGAGCTGCTGTGCTAACTGGATCTTTGCTATTTCTTCCAAGGAAGGAGGAAACTACCACCTCGTCGTTATACCCAAGCCACTGGGCTTTGCAATCGGTGAAACAGCCCCAGTGAGCTGGAAGAAGGGTTTGTGGCCAAGGCAGTTTGGGCTCTTGGGTTTGTCTCCCCTGGGAGAGTGGAAGTAGCATCCTTCTCCTGCATTCTATGCAAGGCTGCAGCCCATCTGCCCAGCCCTTCTGGCAGGACCCTATATTAGCCACCACCCTTTTTCCAACACCGTCCCTTAAAGGGTGACTGTTGGGGATGCAGGTCAAGCTGCAGCAATTGTTTTCTTCATATTTGCAGAATTCTACTTGCCCTGCTAAAACCCCCAATGAAAGGACAGGGAAAAAGATACTTTATTGGTAGTCAGAGCCTGGCATAGGAGAACATATCTTGGAGAAGAGAACCTAGCTTGGACAAAGAGTTACAGAGGTTTTGGTAATGTACGAGAGTTGATAATTTACTGTTTTGCCACAAAAGTTTCCATTCTGGGCACTACTAGTCAGTGAAGGATGTATCTCCTCAAAACACTTGAACCCAGCATGAGACAGATGTAAATATAAAATCAATTTTCTGTGGTTTTCAACCCTAACTTTTACCATGTTTTCTTTCCTTTTAATATTCAGGGCATCCTTCAGTTTCAGACAGACTGAAATTATGTGCAAGTATGTTTCCTTTAGCAACTGACATTTAGAAAAGGGCAAAACTAAGGTAAAAACCCTAAACCTTTCTGTCTCCCAGCAAGAACCAGCATTGGGGTGCAGGGCAAGGCTGCAGAGGGATTCCTGATTGTGCTCTCTAGGCTAATATTTGCCACCATCTCAAGCTTTTTACCTCTGTCTATATAGGTGCTGATTCCATGAGGGTTAAACGATGCCAGGTCAAAGCCTCGGCTGATTCTTAATTCCACTGCTCTGGGATCGTCTTCATTCAAATCCATCAAAAATATTTCACCTGGCTTATCTGGAGCAAAGCTCTTTAATCCTGGGTATTTCAAGCCCTGTAAAATCCAAACATAAGAAAATAATTCCCGGGTAAAAGGTAAACAAGAGCATCACAGGGCTGAAAATGCCAGAGCCTTGATCAAACTTGCAAGCACACATGAGGATGTCCCACGGCCAGCCATCCTAATTGCAAAGAAAAGGTTGAAAACCTATCTCCTAAAGGCTAAAAAAAAAAAAAATCAGGAACAGCAAAATTGATACATAAAATTTGGTTTTTTCGTAAAGTTAGGGAATTAAGACAGCTTCTTAACATGGCAGAGGATTGACATTTCAACATTTCAATGAAGTAGCATGACAGAAAGCCAAGGTTATGTGGCCAGGTAAGTCAGTGTGGTAGGATACCTGTGTCAGAGCCACCAACACCACTTCTGTGACAAGAAGCATGCTTGCTGAGGGGAATGACAGCTAAGCCAGCCTAAGACTGGGCTGTTCTTTGGGAGCCAGTCAGCCTTGTGGAAAAGAGCCCCTCCTGCTGTTTTCACCTGTGGCTTCTGCAGATAAGGAAACAGGCAAACCCCAGCATGGGGAGGTGGCATGGGAACTTACAGAGCTGATGAAAGCCAGTCCATTGGGAAGTATATCGATGTCTTCTGAACCAGTTTCTGCAAAACAGAGATAAGCAGGAGTTTTCAGATGACATTAAGCATTTCCCATTGAAAAAAATCTCTTTTTAAGTACAGTTCCAGCTCTCATGAATGACCCTTTCTGGTATGACCCCACACACGATGAAGTTTGGTGCAAAAGTTTGGCCACTGCATAAGAAGTGGTAGCAGAAGACAGCGCATCAGGTAAGGAAATAGCACTGGGGTTCACCTCTTTTGGGGGTCAAGGGGTACCCCTGCAATGTCCAGGCAGTCTCCTACCCAGATCCTTGTGCCCCAGATGTTGTGAGATGAATCACCAGGTGTGGGATGAATCACCAGCTCCTGAGGATGTGTTCTGCAGCAAGCAATTAGTGTGGGTATGGAGATTTCCAGGGCAGGACCATACCTGTGACTCAGGCCTCAGGCTTGCATAAGGCAGCTGTGGGAATTGCGCTCACTAATTCTCCTGATTGAACTTGGACACTTCACAAAAATGGATTGCCAAATATTTAGTTAAATTCTCAAGTGACAGAGAACCTACTATATCTATAACAGCTAAGAGATTTCATAGTTAGACCTCACTTTCAACTACAGGTAATCACTTCCAATATTGCCAGTTCTTGTAGCTCCTGTAATATTTTTCCCTGCTAAGAAAGGAAGATAAAATAAAAACCCTTTAGTAAGAACACTTGAGTAATTTTAGGCTTTCATAAAGCACTCTCCGAAGAGCTTTTAGTCCAATGCTGAAGGCCATTTGCCATCCCACGTTTCCACCCCTCCCCTGAGAAGTCTCCCCTCTACAAATCACCAGCAAAAACAGCATTCCTCACAAGTCACTTTCCAGATGATGAGGAAAACCACTCAGGAGCACTTGCTTAAAGAAGATTCTTTGGCAGGTTTTCTTTATCAGAGCCATCAACACAAGGCTTTTCCACCCAGCTTGTCCCATGTCTCCACACCCCCTCCTGCTTTGGCATAACCACACACGTGAGCCTGCATGGTCACACAATCCATTGCACATCAACACCTCTTCCCAAGGGATCACCTGCAAATTTGAGCTGGGTTTACTGTTTGCTTTTAAGCAACTCCTGTTTATCCAAGCACTGGTTTGCCTGGGCTGTAATTGATCCTGGGATCACTGACAGCCTCTATAGAGAGGAACCAGAACCCCAAATTCACCCATCCAGAAAGTTCCTCCCTAGCTCAGCTCTGGGAATATGCAGTGGCACAACTTCTCACTTCTGGCCAGGGCCAGCTCTTCCTCAGCCTCAGCAAGTTCCTGCTCCATCCCATGATGGCAATGAGCCATCTGAAGAGCTGCCTTCTGTAGCTGCCTTCTGTCCCTGCCTTCTGAAGAGCAAAATGTCTGAAGATGCATTTTGGGAGGAGTCAGCTGCTATCCCACCCAGGGTTTTGGTTCTGAATTTTGACTAACTCAGGCAGGAGACAACATCTGCGCTGATGTGTCCAGAAACACTTAGAGCCTGTATTTACCAATTACAGTTTTGAATTTGGGCTCTTTTTTTTTCCCCTCAGCTCAGCTTACACTCTGGTTTGAGCCACAAACTCCTTTCCATTGCCCCAGTCTCTCCAAGCCTGGGTTAATTTATAAAATGGGGTTAGTGGTAATTCTCCATTTCCCAGGATTGCTGCAAGGCTAATAGCATAAATAAATGCTGAGAGGCTCAATTGCCATGGTGACATGAGCTGGACAGACAGATTTACTGGCAGCACACACTGGTGAGTGAATAAACATATACAATCATTTATCGCTACTGAATCAGTGAGGCTGCCAAGCAGAAAGATGAGCAGGCTAATTGGGAACAGATAATTAAAACCTCCAAGTTTCTGGTGGAAGGAGCACACTGAGAGCCCTGCACCCAACTGCTTCAAGGGAAAGTGCCCAGCAAAGCACATTTCGGGCGCTCCATGGCCATGTCCTGGAATGAGTGGAAGGCAGTGGCGCCAGGAGAGCAGCGGAACGCTGACTCAGCACAGCCCTGCTGATCCATGATGTTGTTTAATTGTATCACCGAGCCCAGCTTGTCCATGGGATTATTTGAAGAGAGGTGGTATTTAAGAGAAATTAAAAGGTAGTGTGAAAAACAGCTGCCTGCTCTAGAAATGTTGGCTTTTTGTTGTGCTTTATTTTATCTTAGTATGATATATTCTGCAGGTGTATCTAATAAAAAACCCATCTGGGTTTCATGTCCAAAAGTGTGACACTGTTTTGCCCATATCCCACTAATTGTTCCAAGATGCAAGTATTTCTAGCAACTTCTATAGTAGCTTTTTGAACTTTAGGAATTAGTACAGGAGATATAGTTAGTTTATTATAAACCAGTAACATGACAAGGCATGAGTAAAATCAGAAGCTAGTGTTTATTCTACAAATACAGCCTTTCCTACATACTTGAAAATGAGGCTTAGGACAAGCTGCAATTTTTGTTTGTTCAACATTTGTATTTGTGCTTATATTGCACAATATTTGAATAGCAGAATAGATTAAAGTCTTTAGAAAGATACAGAAAAGATGCAACCGTGCAGAAAGAAAAAGGTCCACTAGAGAAGTCTTCCATTTACTCTGTTTTTGCTTTACTTACTATAGATCCACCACTTATATTTCATAGACTCTACCAGAGGTCTGTTCTTCTATGTACAGAATGGATAGATTAAGATTATTTTGCTCAGAACTAGCTGATCCAGCTCTAGGATCTATGTCACATTTAAGAGTTCAGAAGGACTGATTTAAACATTAAAATAAAGACAGATTGTTTATTCAGCTTTATCCTAGCATTTTAAAGGAAAAAGGCACAGGAGGCCAAGACATCCATGTACAAAGACATCCTAAGACAAAGTCACCCACACAAGCAACCTTACAGATCCCAGTACAGCAGAATCTTCTGTCTGAACAGTACTACCTAGGCAGCATTTAAGCTTTAGGGATCCTTGTTCACTAATATAAGCCTCCTGGTCACAGCAAATGAGTTTTAGATGACGCCTGAGTGAACATGCCAACTTTTAAGTTTGCACAATCCTTTGTTATTTCTCTTTCTGCCGCACTGGACCTGCTAAACTAATTTTTTGGCATTTTAATTTTTCTGATGAGCAGCAAACTGCAGAGCAAAGACAAGGCAAGATGCAGTTCTCTGTGTGAAGGGACAGCATTGGAGGAGCCAGCAAGAAGCAGAGATGGAGTTCAGTAAATGGATCCACTGCCTCTAAGCAGAGACAGGCTCTCAGAAATAACCTAATCCGCATGTAAATGTCAGGCACAAAAACCAAGATGCTGTTCAGAAATGAAACACAACTCTATTTGTCTTTTCCAGGTTTCCTTCTTTCCTCAACAGAACAATCACATTGCAAAAAAATCTTATAAAGATTGCAATAGTGATATGCCTAAAAAATTACTCAGAAATTATTTTATATTGATCACCACCAAACAAGCATCATTCATAGTCATTACGAGTAAACTACAGCTTAATCTAGAAGACCTGGAAAAAATTTTTAATACCATTCTTTTCTGTATATATTTTCAAGCACAGGAACTCTGCATATACACATTCATAGCAGTAATTTGACTTTATAAAAATGTTTGAATCCTGACACAAGGAAGAAACAAGATTTATGAAATCAATTCACTGACTCAGCAAGCTCAAAGGCAAGGCTGAAAAAGCTCATCCAATGACTTTTTACACACGAAAAATCCAAACAAATTTCAACATCATTTAAGCCATTTCCAAAAATACTAAGGAGGGGAAAATCCTCAGCCATCAAGCCTGATTGAGGTTTTTTGGGAGGGAGACAAAAAAAAAAAAGCAATCTATTTCAAAGCTATCAATTTATAAACTGGTTATCCTAAGTGGAGAGAAAAAAACCGCAAGACATAAATATTTCTGTGTGCTAAACACATGGCCCAAAGTACAAAGTCAACATTTCAGCCACTCTGTTAAACCTCTCTGCAAACCAGAGTGAGATGACAAACATGACCCCTCGCTCTTTGGAACCGCACGGCTGCATTGCACAACCGCACCGAGCTCCCGCCCGCCACCAGCCCCGCGCCACCAGCCGCCTCCTAAACATGCCCAAAATGTGGCATGAGGAGGGACAGCCCGGCTGGCATTTACCAGCCGCTCCTTCGCCATGTGCCTAAGGCCTTCTGCTAAGGCTTCCACCCGTGCAGCTCTTCCATCCCCAAGGTGTAACCAGCTGACAGCCTCCTGCAGGTACCTGCCTGAAGAGCCAGCACACCCTCATCTAAAAGCCAAATAATTTCCCAAGTGGCTTAGAAAAGGAGAAGTGTTTGCAAGGTACTCAATTTTAAGAAAAAGAAAGAAACTAAAGACCGACTTATACACGGCTAGTATTTCAGGACTATTTTTCCTGCAGTTTCTCCCTATCTCCAAGTCCAAGTAGCAAATCGAAGTCAAATTAGCACTTTGTTTTTGGGATCAGGCTTGGAAGCTGGCTTTAAGAAGCCATTACAAAAGAAGACTGGACAAAAGCAAGGCGCTCAGTTATTTTAAGCACGTACCGATCCCTTTAATGAGCCGGCAGTTCGGGAGGCTCACTGGGGCTACTTCCCGTGAAGCATTGAATCTGTTCCTGCAAGAGGAAAGAGCAGGGTTAAACAGCACACAGCCAGTTTGAAAACAGGTAACTTTCCTAGTTTTCAGTTTTATTGTCTGCCACACTGCAGCAACAAATCAGCCATAAAATACTGAATAAGCAAACTCCAGAACCAACAACAGCAACTGCTCCAAATCGCTGCAATGGTTACACATGACCAAGGATTAAGTGATTCTTCTACTCTGAGTAACTTCCGAAACTTCATTTTGCTCATGAGCTTCAGCAACAAGCTTTGACCCAGTGCAGCTCAGCTGATAACATAATCACACTTTCTTCAGGTTTCAGACACCTAAATATAGAAGCACCCTGCAGTTAGGACCAACATTTCACATGAGGAGAGGGCAATCTTCTACTACAACCCACTGCCGATTTTTGGTGACCAGACCACCAGCAGTTGCACATTCTTTATTTTTTGTCTACATTCAAAGGTAGCAGTAGCTCTGTTGCAAGGTAGGAGCACTCTTTTTCTTACAACAAGCAGGACTTGGTAGTATGGTTTTCAGCAATTACCCTGTCCCCTCCTCTTCACCTCAAGCACTACCCTTCATCAGTGCTTATTTCATTCATGAATGTGCATGAAATTCCACCTGTGGCTCATACTTCACCGGACAAACAGATACAGACAGGCACACACAAGTTCATATTTCTCCATTTCCTCCGTTCCAAGTTGTTTGCAAATCTGCATGAGCACCACCTCACAACAACCAAGAGGTTTGACCATGCTGGCCTGCAGTGACACAAGAAAATATGTTGCATTTCTATGTATTCTACTGTGCTGGAATTTTTTTTTTTTTTCTGCCCAGAAGGAAGCATTTAAGCTAATGTAGTAACTCTTTTGCATAACTATCATATGCATATGTTGAGGCTATTGCTGCAATCACAGGAAATTCTGAATGCAAAGATCCCATAGCAAAACCTTGCCATGTTTATGTTATGGTTTTAGGCATAAACATAAAGTAAACAGCAGTATCAGTCAGTGATATGAAAAATATGTGATACAGTTGAGCACTACATGGTATGTCAGTCCTGCATTTTTTTAATCAATTAAATATGAATTGTAAATTGCTTCAGTGCTGTATCACTGACACAGGTTGTTAATATAAGGCCAAAAGAAAAGAAGAAAACCAGTAAAAAGTGCAGACGACTGCAAGGGAAAGGAGCCAAATTAAACCCTCCCAAGCCCTCTCTCCCAGCACAGGAGAAGTGACAGAGGTCACGCTGGCTCCCAGCCCACAAACAGCACAGGAGGGAAATCTCCCTGCTGCCCCTTACCCACCAGCATCCCGGCACAGCCAACCCCACCCAGCCCTCGAGGGGGGCTCAGGGGGATCCTGCCTAAAGTTGCACTGCTGCCTGTTTAGGGTTTGTCCCTTCCCTGTTTTCACCAGCTTTTCCCAGGCAGGCTGCAAGCCACCCCGAGCCAAAAGCACAGCAGGAACTCAGCCAGCAGCCAGCAAGGGATGATAATATCCCGACAGCATTCCCAGGGAAACACTTCATGGGCTGGAATGAGAGTAATTCAAAAGGACACCAGTCACAAGCCTGCAGCATATATAGAGGCTTTTCCAAAATGCGTCAGTTTATCTAGCTCAGACAGCCTCAGCCACACAGGCAGATGGCCTAGATAACTAACTGGCCATACTAACAAAGGCCTGGAATGTGGAAGACCTGCCATATGTGCGGGATGCAACTTCAAAAAAAAGAGGAGTTTTGCTACTTGGTGCAAGTCCAGTGCATGACACCTTTTCCCTCAGTTTCTCTCTCCAGTTTGAGTTCTCCACCTGCTTCCCTACTTCATGAGACACAGACCACAGGCCTTCCCTTCAGAAGGAACCCGTTGCATATTCAAAGACCTCTCTCTCTTTTAGTTTTCCTCATCTCTAGACTAACCAATCATGAATCACCTGGGATTTGATTCTGGAGTTTTTTAACAAATTGAGAAGGAACTACAGAAAGTCTTTGCTAGATTCTTGCCCTCTGGGTAGGGGATGAATAAAAAAGACCCTTGGCAAGAGCTAACACCACCCACAGTTTCTCCTCTCAAGACTGTGTTAAATTACTTTTAGAGTACTTTGTGATCTGAAGTTCTGTGTTTCCAAACTTGGCAACTGTTTTAAGACTGCTGGTACATTGCAGTTTGCAGAAAACATAGCACACAGGAAAAACCCACAGAGAGCAACAGAGACAGGGGGATCCTATTTCTTCACAGAGATTCTCCTTTACCAGATTCGTAACATTTCATTTGTTCATTCAGTTTGGAGGAGAGGTGGAGTCCTCTGCTCTTCACTGCACTTTGAAATGGCTCACCCCACTAAAGCCTGGGAGTATCTTCCAGTTCTGCTATCCCAGTTTATGCAACTCCAGGACAGGAGAGTCCCATTACCACTGTGGCTATCACCAGTAACACTTGTGGTGGATTTAACACAGCCACCATCCATGCTTGGTACCAGGGTCCAGGCAGTAAAGCTCTCCTTCTATAATTAGATAAAATTATCCACCAATTAGCTGGATCAGGCATTTGGAGTCCTTGTGAACATAAGCAAAATTATATTGACTTAGTCACCTACCAGTACAGTAATTCAGCATCACTTCTGTGACCTGAAAGGACCAGTTACACATTCAGGAGCTTTCAGGACAGAAGCTGCTGTAACACCAGTGTTCACATTCATACCTCATGGCATGAGGTGTGTGATATGGAGCATGACATGGCTGGGTAATTCAGCTCACAGCAAGTGAGGTCACAACTTAGGATCACCAAAGTCTGGGGTCCAGCAGAGGAAACCTTATGTACATAGGGGCTACTATTATCCAGAGGTCAGCTTTGGTAGAACATAACCCAAGCTTCTGGCAAACAGTTTGGGGTTACTGTTTGGCCAGTCGGCAGGAGATGAGGTAAATTCACAGACAGTGCTTTTGGCACATCCCTGTTAGTTACAGGCTCTATAAAAACAGAGGTACTACCCACTGCCCCTGGGCACCTTCTTTGCTTGTCCCCCTTGCTCCCATCAACCTGGGGAGGATTTCACATCCACTCAGTGCAATAAATGGTCCCGAAGTTAGTTAATGCCGAAATGTGATGACAAGCACATCACAGTGCCTATATTTTCTCTGGGCAAACCCGGTTCCCTTGATGGTATTGACGGCAATGATGGTGATGATGGTGGAGAACCCTTCCCCTCTGGCTGACACCGCGCTGGTGCAAGGGCAGGCGTTCGCCAAGCTGTACCCGAGCCCGGGAGCTGCGGGTCCTCCCGCTCGGAGGGAAGCGCCCGCCGCCCCCGCCCGGCTCAGCCCCGCACCGGGGCCGCCTCAGCCCGTCCCGCCCGCCGGCCCCGGCACCGCGGCTCCGGGACCCCGCTCACCCACCGGAAGGCCAGCAGCCGCTCCGCCGCCAAGGCCGCCGCTATCCCGACGAGAGCCACCGCCAGCAGCTTCCCCATGGCCGCTCCCGGCTCCGCCGCGTCCCGTCCCGACCCGTCCCGTCCCGTCCCGTCCCGCCCCCGGCGCTGCCCCCTCGCCCTCGCCCCGCCCGGCCGTGCCCGCGCCCGCGGCACCGGGCCAGGCAGCGCCTCCCGGCAGGCTCCGTGCCGTGCTCCCGTGGGAAGGGCGGCTGGACCAGCTTCCAGCTCCGTTATGAAAAATGTGTGCGTTGTACAAACGTGAGTGTGTCAGACCAAGACTGCGTGGTGTGGAGTGCTCCGGTATTCCGTGTACACCTCTGCTGGGATGTACACGCTGATATGTGTACGCTCATACCAGAGCTTCCCCCCCAATGATGCTGCTTCCACTGCCATCCTCCCACCAATATCTTTCTTCTCTGTGCAGGAGAAGGGCTGCAGAACCCACCTCAGGGCTCCAGGGTTCCTCCATTCAGCACTCTGCTCTTGCATCGTCTGTTGGCCTCCCTGTGCTTTCTGCTTTTTGGAGGAGCACACTTGGCAGGTTCATGACCTCCCTCAGCAGTTATCTTTCCCTTCCCTGCACAGTGAATGTCCTCACGTGCACACATTCCTTTGCACTTTTCTGAAAGTCTGAGCAATCACTTAAAAGGGCTTTCCTGCTCTTCTTGCCCTTGCCCTTGAGGCCAAGCAGATGCTTCACACTTAGTAGCACTTCAAGTGTGTCAGGGAAGAGGAGGGAACTCTAAAAACAAACACTCCTTTTCCCCTTTCTGGTCCTTGATTACTTTGAAATTATAGATAGATGAGGGGTGGTTTTTTGGGAGAAATGCATGGCATTGTTGTGACCCAAGTGTAGGATCTGGCACATGGCCCTTGTTGAACCTCATACCATTGGCCTCAACTTGTGGATCCAGCCTGTTCAGATCCTGCTGCAGAGCCTTCCTACCCTCCAGCAGATCAACACTCCCACACAGCTTGGTGGTGCCTCAAACCTACTGAGGGTGTGCCAGAACTCCACATCCAGATAAATATATTAAACAGGACTAGCACAAATACTGAGCCCCAGCGAACACCACTCATGAGTGGCCACCAGCTGGATTTAACTCCATGCTTCACCACTCTCTGCATCCAGCCGTCCACGCAGCCTTTTCACCCAGTGGACAGTGCACCCATCCAAACCACGAGCAATTTCTCTAGGAGAATTCTGTATGAAATTATATCAAAGGATTTATAAAGTCTGGGTAGACACATCCACAGCCTTTCCTTCATCCACTGGGCAGGTCACGCAGGTCACCCTGTCATAGGAGACGGGTTGGTCAAGCAGGATCTGCCTTTCACAAGCCCATGCTGGCTGGGCCTGATCCCCTGCTTGTCCTTAGTTCCATTGGATGGCACTCAAGATGATCTGCTCCATGATCTTCCCTGGCACTGGTCAGGCTGACAGGACTGCACTGCAATACCCCAGTTGTGCAAGCCTCCTCACCTCGTTTCCATGATGGCAACTGTATCATAGTTTTCCTGCTGCATGATGAATTGCTGCTCCTGTTTATTGCCCATTCTGCGTGCACTGGCACTGATGCACTTCATTTAGGCTGTTGTTCCCACTGCCTTCTTGGGGGTGGAAGCCCTGAGTCTTGCATGACCATTTTCACACACTTGTGTGATGTCTAACACCTCAATGACTCCTGCATTTTTGCTGCTGAGTGGATCTCCATGCATCTTCACCCCCTGCCACTGAGGCAGCAGGCTAAAGGAGCATGCTAGCACACCATCCATCAAACACTGATGTACTGCCTCCAGGCTTGTCTCTATCTAGATTGGTTCTATTCCCTTCCCCCTTCAAATCTAGTTTAAAACTCTTCCAGTGAGCTCTTCTAACTGAGCAAAGATCTTTGAGATCAGGCGTATCCCATCTGTCACAAACAGACCTGCCCATGATCAAAAAAACCAGATTCTGCTGGTTTCTTATCTCAGGTTTCACACCAAGACCACTTTCCTAGCATAGTATTTTCCATTCATTTATTTGCACTGCAGTTTAATTTGCAAAAGCACATACTGCTTACTGTCCAGAACTCGATTTTCAGACAGGATGGGTGCAATTCATCTGATTAAATGTCAATATCTCAATGAAAACATCAGAGCTGGTCATAAGATTGCAAGAGTGGCCATCCTGTGTCACACCAAGGGTTCAGCTCAACAGCTAACACAGGCAGTAAGCCTGGGCTTAGGAAGAATGAGGAGCAACTTGGATAAATCCCCCAAATTTCTTTCCTAGCTCTTAATTATTTTTAGCTCAGTATGATGAGCTTTACCTTTTTAGTAACCCCTAACAGAGTTATCATTCAAGTACTTTCCTGTCATTTCTTTGAAGTGAGCTGTGCTTTTACCACACTTTTTGCTGATGTCAAGCTACCTAGGCACCCTTTATGGTCACAGCAGGAAAACAGTTACTTTGAGGTAGCAATTCATACAAAAGGTGCCTAAAATAGCTCAAGAAATCTTTCCTAGGAAGTGGAGATTCCTCTGCATTCATTGGAAAGGAGCCTACAGGGACTAATTCAAGTGTAGAAATCTGCTCTGTAGATGCCTGAAGGTAGATGGAATGAATCTCCCTTGAAGTCTCTGCTTATCAAGTCACCCTTGGCTGAAGGAAGACTCTGGGCTTCTCAGCAGCCAACCTCCTGAGCAGATCCCAGCCAGCCTGGGGTCTGCCCACTGGCACTGTCACATCTGCTCTGGCTTTTCCTCACCAGCACCCCCCAGCTGGCCAAGTGGCTGCAGCAGTGCTGGAAAACTCCTGATTGCTTCTCGGTCTGTTGCAAATCCCCCTGTGGTCTTTGCTTTGGGGCACTCAGGAGAGACCTGGGGGTGACCTCCTGCCACACAGCATCATGACTAAAAGCAGGAATGGGTTGTGTGCACGGCATCACCTGGAGAGGGCTGTGTACCAAGCCTGGTAGTGGAGGAAATGAGCAGAGCAGGGAGACAAGAAAAGTCTTATTCTAATTTAGTCATTTAGACTCCTGTACAGTCAATGAAAGAAAAGAAACCCTCAGTAAACAAGTCCAAGGGTGGATTTATTCCATCTGGGAAAGCATGCATGAAGTAGGACAAGTAGCAGACTGTGGATGCCTAGGCTTCTTCTCTCCCTGTCTCTCCCAGCTGATGGAAATGAGACTGCTTACTGAGAAAATAAAAGGGAGCTTTTAAATTACTGAACGTAAAGGGAAATTTTTCTGCTAAAATTTTGGAAGTCTTAAGTCTTTCACTTGTAAAAGATAAGCCCTTTACATGTGCTTCTCTATCTCACATCATCATCTTTTTTAACAGGTAAGATATAGAAGCTATGTAAACACAGATTTGGATTTCACAACTATTTCAAAATGCATCCTTCTTGAGTCATTAATGAAACACAATATGTTTTGCCAAACAAACTTTTAAAAAGCCAAAACTCTCTTTTTATCCAGATTTTACTCTCTCCTATAGTGATGTTAATCTGAAGTAAATCCACTGATATCTGCATTGCCAAAGTATTTACAATGAATTTACACTAAAGATTAAAGGTCAGAATATGATTCTGGAGCACTTTTGGGGGAATAATCTGACTAAATACAAAAGCTTACAATGCAGGTGTGATAATATTAAGTGGATCCTTCAGTTCATGGAGGGCATTGAGGGCCCCAAGCTCTGGAGGCCATTGAGGGCAAACCTGATTGACAGCTCTTGAGGAGTCAGGCAGTGCTCAGTGACCCCGAGCTGCTCTAAAATACTGAGTTAAATTCAGAAGAGGGCATGTGGGTGTGAAGATAAAGAAGATGTTGATATAGCTTAACTGTAGAAACAATCAGAAGATGTCAACACAGTGTGGAAAGGCTCAAAGAGAGTCTAGTGAGGTCTTAAACTGAACTCACTGGTTTTGCTGAATTCAGATCTTAAAACTGGGTTAATGTAAAGGCCACATCCATCAGATTGCTGCTGACATGCAGGTGCTGAACTAGCTTCAAGTAAAAATAAAAACTGGCAGGCAAGAAAGCTGTTTCCCACAAAACTAGGCAGAAATCACAAGCAAAGCCTGTGGTTTGCCAACTGAAAGATGAGGGAAAAGGCTTCTAAAGCTGCAGATCATGGAAATGACAAGATTCTCTATAAATGCTGTGGCCTAAACCCACTTTAACCCTGTTAAGCTGATCAAAGGGAAATTGCAGATGGCCTGCTCAAATATCTCAGCAATTTCTTAAACCTTGCATTCTTTAGCAGTGATATAGTTGAAAGACACTTCTCAGCTCCCCACTCAAAAATGGGGAGTAGAGATTCCTACAGCATCTGGGCCATTGCACAGGGCGAGGCACAGTCCCTATCACACCTACCACTGCACATAAATAGTATCACCAACCAGTTAGAAAACAGGAGTTCATTACTGTCACCTAATAAAGAGACTGGTACCTCAAGGCATTCAAGACGACAGGTGCACAGTACCTTTTACAATGAAAAAGGTGAAAGCATTCCTGCAGTGACACCAAGGTATATTGATTTTCTCAGCTGCTGGGAAAAATATCTGTCACAACGACATCAGCAGATTTATGGGTGAGGGTGTTGAAAAGGCTTTTGCAGAGACAGTCTGACTTTTAGCCCTGTCCTGCTTCAAAGCGAGCCAAAGTCTCTACCTGGCCTTTGCAGAGCTGGGTGAAGATTCCAGCACTGCCAGCCATGAGCAGCCCAGAGGCATCTGCATAAATTTGGGTATCCAAATAAGTTTGTGGGCATATTTTGGCTCTTTCATGATGATGTGAGGTAATGAAAAGGTTCTTAGTGAAGACAAGATGTCCGAACATGTCACTGTCAAAAACAGCCTCAAGCAAGGCTATGTCCTAGCCCAGCTCCTGTTTACTGCCTTTATGCAGCAGTTTTTGTTGCTGCATCTGGAAGCAGTGGCAAAGCAAGCTGCTTTAATTACTTTGTAGGTGGCAGAATTGCTAAACTGGAGAGATGCCAGGCTAAATCGAAAGTCAGAGAGGTCCTCTCAGGCAATCTGCCCTTTGGTGCTGACAGGGTGCTGGCTGTGCAGGATAGTACTGGTGGTTTTTCACTGCACTGCCGCAGTTTAGCCCTGTCACAAGCATAAAGAAAATAATGCTGGGTTTTTTTTCAGCCAGAAGCATGCTGAGCCAGGAGTGTGCCTTGGCAGTACAATCCTTCAGTCTTGCAGGTGACATTCTGCCAGCATGGCAAGCAAGATCCTCGAACACTGTGACTGATAATTCAGCTGAGGGAGAGGGCCATGTGGCTCTTGAAAGATTAAAGCTGTGAATAAAAGCAAGGAGGTTCCTGACTTCAAAGACAAGTAAAGGAGAGCATGTTCCTGTCATTATCACTCCTCTGTACTGTAGGACTCTCAGGCAATTTCTCTGACTCTCAACCCACTCTATGTGCACTACTTTCATGCACTTGCAAATAAAAAAAACCCAAAAAGTCAATGTCCTGAATGCTGAGATTTGATCCATTGTCAAATATTAACCACCGCCAAAGACTCTTGTATTCTTAGGTAAACTGGTGTGAGCATTGGTGCATATATCACATATATGTGTTACACACAGTTGTGTTTTGGGGCAGAAAATGAAATACAGTCCGACATAACCATACAAAGATATAATTCATGTGGAATCATAAACTATTTTACTTTTCTTTTAAGCATAAACTATGAACAGATAATGTGAAAAAGACCTGTAGGACCTAATCCAACATGTATTGAAATCCTTGAGAGCTGCTACATCATAGCCTCTCCTCTGTAAACATGTGCCAAAGAGCAAAGAACGTGGCCTTGGTAGTGCCAGAGCCTTTGTAGCATCCAAAAACAACACCTTCCACCCCCACCTTCTTCACTCTGCTTTTGTGGAGGAGGTGTCACATGAGTGGCCAGGAGAGAAGGACAACCCATGGGATGTTACAGAGCACTGCCAGATGTAGACATCTACCTCACTCTCAACCTAATGCAGCTCAAGAGCAGCTTGTGCATGAATCTCATCAGGCTCTGATGCACCTTCTAGAAGAAGGTAGACTTTGTGTTTTCTGCCTAATATCATCACAAGGAAAGCAAAGTGGAGCTAGAGAGTACACAGCAGGGAGTATTGTACGCCTGGCACCCAGAAACACTGTATTTCTCCTCATCTCCTTAGAGTACCCTGGGTGACTGCCCCCAGCAGCCCTCCAGCAGGTAGACAGCTTGAGCATGTGGTATCAAAACCACTAGAATTTGGCTGACAACAGCTTTTAGGAGACACTGCACACATTTTTTCAGTGGTTCAACTTTTGTTCTAACATGAGGAGAAGTTTGAAATTTAAAAGCAAACAGCTGATTTCTATTGTATGATAAGAAAGCAGCAGTGATTATGTTTTAAACCATTGATTACCAACTTTGAGAGAAGCTCAACATTTCTGAACAAAATGTGGAGGCACACATAATGCTGACCATGTTCTTATTTTTGAACACATTAATTTGACTTATAAATACCAGCACCATGAAGAAGAGATAAAGCCATGTACCTTCATCTTTCATCCTACATACAGTGGTCAGAAGGCTGTAGAGCACTTCAGTACCACCTGTTAAAACATTCTTGTGATCTGCTACTAACGTCTTATCTCAATATATACATTCTGATTTTTAAAAATTCTACATCCATGTAAGTGGGTTTGGTGGTTGGGTTTGGATATTTTTCCATTAGCAGCTTCAGAACTTGTTGAATTTCTTGAATTCATGTTTTCTTATCATGTAGTGGCACAAGTCTGCAATTCAATAAAATTGTACCTAGCTGGAACTTTCAGCACTTTCCTTTAAAGCCTAAGTGGGGCTTCAGCTGCTGTGTAAAGTGTCTTCACTGATGCACCTAAGTGCTGTGCAAAGCTCAAAAGCAAATAGAGACACACGAGTCTGCTGACCCCAAGCTGGCCTAGGGGCTTCTCTGCACAGCAGGTCAGAAGAAGCCATGGAACCTGAGTATCACCAGAGAGCACAGAAAGGGAGACCTATTAACCCTGACATCCTCAGCTGGACTCACACCTCTGCCTCTGGCTTGCAGCTTCCCCAAAGTTTTGTGCCAAGGGTCTAGTTTTGCTCTGAGTCTTAAAATGCCCTAAGTTTCTTGTGTTTTATGGAGCTGGCTCAGAGACTGGTCTCCAATTCCTACTCTTTTCCTTCCCCTCGGAGTACACTGGACACTGTTAGGTGCAGATGCCACTAGATTGCCAACACAGTGCCATGGATGTCTCCCAGGGTGTTGGTCACAAGCAGCCTTTGGGTGCTGGGAGGGAATAGTCTGGGCAAGAAGTTCATTACTGGGAGCCACAACCTCCTTCCACCCCTCACATGCCCTGGGGATCACAGGCATCATTGGCCAAACTGGGGAAAACCCAAATACTTCTTCATCCTGGAGTAGTTTTCTCTCTTGGAACCACTCTGCTTTGGATACCAAACAGCAGTCACAGAACTGCACATCACCACACAAATCTTCCTCTAAATGTTTCCTCAGAAACTCACTGCAAGCACTTCAGATTGCAAGCACTTTGGGTATTTACAGCCACTTTTTGCAGTACCAACTTTCTCAGAGTTTTAAACATGTGAGCAATGCATATCACTTGTAAGAAAATAAGTCAGAATTAAATAACAATGGTTTGGGGAGATTTGTCTTATAGTGGGTCACTTTAAGTAAGACCAGAATATCCTTAGAAGGAAAAGCTGAATTTTTTTTCTAAAGGGAATTTTCTGACTTCTTCTATGGACTTTCCTCCAGGAATCAGGCATATTTGTGTGATGACCAGATGTTTCAGTGCACTTTCCATTGACTCACAGGTGAGAAATTAGATGGATTAAGAGAAAAAAATAGTAATTTGCTGAATAGTACAACAGATTATGCATCACAATTTGATTTCAGTGTTAAGTAAGCAAAAATTTTAATTAATAAAAGGAAAACAGTAATGTTCTATTTCTGCATATTATTTGAAAGCAGTTTCTAACATTACCATGGCGCATACCTTATTTACTAATTAAATTTTATTTATGCATATTATTACTAAACATGTTCTAAAAGTCAACTCACTTATCTAAATATTGATTAAATTACTACCTTTGACAAACATCTATACTTTACTACTAAAAATACTCTCGTACAGATGGTTATTTGTAGCCCTCTTTTATTTGGCTTACTTTACAACCAGATTTATAACACAGATTATATTTGTTTTACTTTACACTTAATGTTTCCGGACTATATCTGATCTGGTTTTGATTTCCATCTTCAGACAAGTGAAATTGCACCCTACAAGTGTTTCCACAGACTCTTGCAGGAGACAATGTGACAAACTCAAGACTCAGATATTTATGCTGTAGGTATTGATGTTTGGGCAAAGGAGGAAAAGTATTTTCTTGTCTGAGCTGAGCACTGTGTGCTGTAAGAGTCACTTAATCCTCCAAACTATCTCACTCTGGCTTGTGTGTCTTTGAAAACTTTTATTTGCTTTCTTTTGCCTAGCAAGGAAACAAGTCTTATCTTGAGAATTGTGGTGGCAAAAGTGGGTAACTACATCCCCTCTCTGCACTTATTCTTGCTTCAGAAATGTTCTTGTGCCTCTCCCCATGTAAAAAAATCTTCCACCAGCCTTAGGTAGAGAGGATACTGCAATGTGAAGGCTCCTTAGCCTATTCTTCTCTTGGAGAAGTTATATATTTCAACCAGATATAAAAGCAGCACTCTAAGTTACTATTTCTCAGAAGGAAGTACATTATTGACAAGATTTGTGCTGCAACAGAATGATAAGTGGGTTGATTTTTTAAAAGGTTCAATTATAAAGAATCTTCTTGAAATATCATGAAATTGAAGAGTTTTCTCCAGGTGCTTTTCAGTTTTAGATGCAATTCACCAGGTCTTTGACATGACTACATTGATACTAAAAGGTGTCAGACTCCTGGGGCTTTTGGTATTTCAGGACTTCTTATATTGGGTCTGGGTAATTTGTTGACAACAAAGAAAGCCCACAGTGCACAGCAGTGTATTTTCTTGTTTCTTACATAATGATTTAAAAGTAAAAGCCAAGTGGTGATCTTTATTTTAAACTTAGTTAAAATGATTTAATTGAGAATATGGTTGGAAAAGGACAGAATATAACAAGAATAAAAAATGAGTTAAATGAGGACTTGGCCCAGAGAATGCAGGAGAAAAAAATAAAATGAAGCAAAAATAAAGCCTACATCCAATGCCTAGACAAAGCTACTGAGAAAGTTGTAATTGGTCACTATGGCAACAGATTTTTAAATGGAAATAAAATGCTTTTAATACTGCAGGCACTTTTTTCTATACAGATCTAGTAAATTAACTCAGACTCATTAAAACATAATTTTACAATACATATTCTATATAATGTTGGAAACAGCAGTACACAGACAATCAAAATATAAATAGCTATAAGATGTTGATGTTTTTACCATATTACTGGTTCAGTCATTCAGAGGCTCGGGAGGTAAATGGTAACATTACTTATTTTCATTCCTCAGGGAACATTTTAATAACTGGTGTAAATCAAGGCAACTGTAAGCTTAAATGAGAAATATTTTCTTTTATTTTCTTGGCCTTTATACTAATGGTCTCAGGGTGGTAAATAAGCATATTAAGCTCCATTCCATGATGTAAGAGTTGTTCATACACCCTCCACTCCACACTGATGGAGATAATTCACTTCTCATCCCCTTTGCCCTACATCCCATGCAACAGCATCAAAGCCAAGCCAGCCTTGCATCATTCATGCCCATTTTGGATGGCTGTCAACAAGAGCTGGAATTCCTGCACTTGGAGCAGGATTTATCCTTTCCACCACCAATAAAACCAGCATCTAAGAGGATGTGCTTATCCTGTTTTAGGCTAACACAGCTGTATTGTCACTTCTGCATCTTCAAACTGGATCTGTTGTGCTGGGGGAAGGTAGAGGTCAATACCCTGAATGGGCACAATGAACAGCTTACATTGCTTGGAAATGTAGCAAGCAGCCACTGTGTGTGAGGGACTGATTTGTCAGCAATGGTTGGGAAACACAGGCAAGAGCAGAGATTGAAAACATTAATGAAAGCACTGGCACAACCCCTGGGCATGGGGCGATCGTGAAGGCACACCAGACCTGCACCGTCCCTGCCTATCTGCTGCCTCCAGCCGTGTTTCTGACTGCTTAATTTGTGATACCTCCTCCTCCCCCGCCACACATTCACCCTTTCGGCAGATTCTTCCATATGCTTCCTTTCGGCATTGCATCAAATTCAGTCCTTCTGAGCAAGAATAGTTAGATTTCCAGGCCAGCAAAGAGCTGGCTCTTTGGTGTCTGTTTAAAAAACACCAGTACTGCTTCTGCTGAAAGTGTTTATATTTTCATACACCAGCATTTTGACCCAAGAAAATTGTCATTATAGAATCATTTCAGAACTGGAGATCCTTTCAAACTTCGGCTGTTTCCCTGTCCTAAAACTCCTGACACTTTATTCAATATATATTTAATATCAAGGAAATAATTGAATATATAGGAACAATCTCACAAACAAGTCTCTACACAAGTCTCACTTTGACAGGCAAGGCAAAAGTTGTTGGGAAGAGCCTGATGATAATGTCTCATCTTCAGCCACGGCTGCCACGGTTCAGCCCCAGCAGGGAGCCTGGCCAAGCAGCAGCAGCCCCGCATCAGAGTGGGCAGGGAAGATGCAGCTGCCTGCAGGGCACTTTCTATGGGAAATGAATTATTTTTGCCATGAAGAAACACTTGTGTTTAAAGAACCGCTTTCCAAAGGCTTCGTTGAAACCATAGTCCATGCCGCACTACATCAGGAGGAAAGAAGAGGTGAAGATTCACATTCATACTTAAGTTTGGTTGCAAATCTACTGTTTTACATATATACTTAGACATCAAACTGCAAAAAATATGAGGAGAATTTTCCACTAAGCATAGATAGGCAAGACTTGTCTTCTTCCTGTCTTAGAAATACTGTCCATTTGAGTTTAAACTCAGTGTATACACTTTGTGTTTACAACACTCATGCCCTTTGAATCAAAGAGAACTTTCATGCATTCTGGCTTGGTATTTATGGTATTTTTTTCAATGGTTTTGTAGAGCAAGTGCATTTTGTACATAATTTTTCTAGGATGATAAACTAATAATTATCTTAGTAGCAATTTTTGAAGGACTATTCTTTAATATAAAATACCTTAAATTATCAGCTAACACTCCAATATCAATAGTTAATCCAACCCTGAGCTTCTGAATATGCTAATAAATACACTGATAGCAGGAACTGTAACAATGTGCAGGAATAAAGGAAAATGGATCCCTGGGACTGAAGATGGAAAGAGCAGGCATAAAAGCCAAAATAAAATCCATGGAAGGATGGGCTAAGCTTTCACCACAAAGACAACAGCCTCCATGAGAACAAAATTCTGGATTGTTACCATCAGCTTTTGATTTTGCAACATTTGTGTACCTTAAGGCTTAAGCATGCCACTTGCTCCATATTTCTAAATTACTCTTGCTTTACTGGAAACAAAGCTACAAGGCCCAACTCCCCTAGGAGCACAGGTTCCCAGTTCCTAGGAACTGTACTTCACTGACTTGGGGAGTTTATGTCTAAATACCTTTCAGTATCTGAGACTGTTTCCATCCCTTACAAATGAGAACAAGAGTGAAATAATATAACAAAGAACAAGTGGAGGATTCAAAACCAATAATACCCAGGTTTCAGGTTAACCAGTCACAGGGATGAATTTAAAGAGATGATTTTTCTCAAAAGATGACTTACAGCTGAGCACCTGGAGAAGACAGTTTGCACCTGGCAGAGCTAAAGAGTTTTTTTCATAATAAGAAATAAAGCAAGGAGCATGGAGATGATTTATGTAATCGTCATACTCAGAGTCAGCATCCTGGGAAAAGAAAATCAGATAAAATATAATGATGGGTAAGGCTGGCAGAAAGATATGCAGCAGTGAAAAAAAATCAATATTAATATTAGCCAAAAAGATGTGCTAAATGAATGAGAGCTGTGCTTAATCCAGTTTGGGAATGGAGAGCTGACAAGAAACAAGCGATACACTTGGCAGCACAAGGGATATACAAGGTAACATTGCCCACGGAGCAGCGTGGGCAGACTTGGTCAGATGCTGCAGATGCTGTAGGGGCCAGGGCAAAGTGAAGGGCTGTGACCACTACTGCAACAGTATTTCTGCAAGCATGAGCTGCTCAGAAGAGATCAAAGTGTGGGATTAACTCAAATATCTGTTTTTTGCTTCAGGCCCACAGATCTGATATTCAGTACTTTTCCCTCCTCAGTATGTAAGGCTTCAGAGCAGAGCAGAGTGCTTCCCAGGGAGCTGTGCTGCTGCTGTTGGAGCAACCCTCATTAGCTGGCCAGCCTTCCTGGCCAGGTGTGCTGGGACTCTGCTGCAAGGCAGGACCCTCTGGAGCTGGGGAGGGGAGAACCTTTGTGACACCCCCTGGATCTGCTGCTGCTCTCTGTACCCCACAGTACTGCCAGGGGAACAGGGTTGCTCCAGACCATGCTGGCTGGGACTGCCAGGATGTTCACCATCGCGACTTGGAGCAGCCCCACGGCTCTGCTTGCATCACCACCTTTCTTTGGGAGCATTTCTCCTTCTGCTGGCTTGCTGCCTGCCCCAGCATAGAGTTCAGGATGTTGGTTTTCACCTCCAAATTCCATTCAAGCTGCTCCCAGCACTGCTGTGAGTTACGTGGCTGCCAATGGATTACTGCTACATGTCAGCAAGTGTCAAGGAAGGGGCGCTGGCTCCCAGGAACCACGCTCTGCACAGTCTGCCAGTATGCCTTTACTCACTCTCTGCTTAAGCCTGTCTTTGTCTTCCTATGAGCAGTCCCAGCCCTGATTTTCATTCATTCCCCTGTGCCACCCATCATCCTCCTCATAACACCACCCCAGTGGTGCTCAAGCACTCACCTGCAGCCTGCTGTCCCCTGCTCAGCTCAGCTGCTTGCTGCCCAGCCTAATAAAGGACATGACCACTGAAAGCAGTGGAAATACCTCCCTTGACTTCAGGGCCTTTAGAATAAGCCTGTGATGATGCTGATGGAGAGAGGGTCCCCAGCAACCCAACTAAAGCCAGGGACAGTGGTCCTATCACCTGAAGCAGGATGCAGAGTGCACCTCGAGATGTTATCTGCTCTTCTCTTGTTTGCAGTGTAACGTTCACATCTGCTTCTTATGACCTGCTGTAGCCACTTTGGAGGGGCAGATCCAGCCTGTCCCCTGAGGTACAGGTATTTGTGTGCCTGTAGTTAATCCTGTGCTGTTTGGCACTGCATGGAGCAGAAGGAAGGCTTGGGGGCAGGAACTGTCTCCCTGGAAAAAACGTGCCTTCTCATTAGCTCTGTAATTTAGACCATTGATCCTAAATGCGGAAACCATGTTTTTTTACTGGATTCAGTATGTGAATGCACAGCACCCATGACAGTGGCGTCGAGTCTAACTCAAAAATGTTGTAAATACTGCAACTGCCATTTATATTAACCAAAGCATGAGCATTTTATTTCAGTTTATTTCTGAACATTTTCAGTACAATGTTCAGAATATTTGGCAGACCTGGGGATTGGATGACATCCGTGTCGACTTTCAAAATCAAACTGCCACCTTGTGGTATGGTGAGGGAGAGGTCTGCAGGAAATAGTAGAGACAACAAAAATACAGATATATAGTAAAAACTTGACCCTTTTGTTCCCCCCATATCTTACACTATTTATGTATTCATATATATTCAAAACATTATATATGTTTTGACTATACTTCAGGCAAATAAAATACTTATGTCAATTCTTTAAAAAGACTATCTAACTTTTGGGGATTTTTTGTTAATTCAAAACATAGAAACATTTCCTTATTCTTGTGTGTAATTGCACTGAAACCACTCATAGGAGTAGATTTTTTTCAATATTAGATCCAAACACTGCTTACAGGAAAACACTAAGGCCACAGTAGGCATCTATATAGGCAGTATACATATCTGTAATTGTTTCCTTTCTCTCTTTTAAACTTAATAAGAAAAATTTCTGTGAGAGTAAGAGCAGGGACACACAAATTTATGAAGGTGAGCAAGTTGTAACCTGGTCTGAGGAGCAGTTCCATCCTCACATGCTCTTGGACCATGACAAATGTAAGGTAATTTTAATCAGCTTTGTCTTTCACTGTGGGCCAAGCCAGCACAAATTACTTCGTCTTGCTTGTCAACCAAGAGCAAGCACGATGGATCAGCAGATGTGCAGTAATCTGCTAGAGCAACATGCTTGTACATGTCAACCTTTGAGCAGCACAGAGGCATAGAGATGTCCCAGCACACATCTTTCAGCCAGATTGAACGTCCTTGTGACATATAATACCATTTATGAAAGAGGAGAGATAAAAAGCTAATCAATTCCAAATCAGAAGTGTAGCTGAGGTGGACAATTGATTGCAGCCACATATCAGTGCTTTGTGCATCCCCAACTTTCCAGGCATATAGTGGTTTAAAAATAAAGTTGCAGGTAACAAGAAGCCTGTAAGATCTGGAGTTCACATCCTGTTCCTCTCCTCATACGAGGGAGGGAACAACACTTTTTTAAAGCCTGAAGTCACCCACTACTGAAAGTAACAAAGTAGGCAGGAGGTGGTACTGTGTGAGGGAATGTAAAGGCATGAAGAGCCTAATGCCAACTCTGGTCTTAAACCTTAAAGGACACAAATTGCCTGGGACCTGTAGCACCAGGGCAAGCCATTTTCCTTCCCCTTGTGACTATTACAATGTGCATGACCTTGGGGAATTAGTTTTTCTAAAGTATTTTTCATTCAAAAGTACATAGGCAGAAGGAACACACAAATATGAGCTGCTGTCTGGTACCACCTTTGCTGAGCACAGGCTGCAGGAGAGAGCTGGTGAGCAGTCCTTTGGACAGGGGTCCTGTGGGTGCTGATGGGGCTGCCTGAGGAATCTGGCCTCTGGAAACCCTGCAAGCGGAGAGGCTGCTCTGACTTCCACTGTCACCTGGCTCACATTTCTCCATCAGCTCACTTGGCAGCCAAACTCACAGGAAGGAGAAATATGAAGATTTCTTTATAATGGCAGTTGTGGTAGTGTCTGCTTTGCTGGGCAATTTAGATCAAGGGTAAATAGTGTCCTTCTAGCTATGATCTCATCCAGCAGCCCAAGTGGGTGCAGGTGTGAGCCACTTCTAAGTGATGCATGGCAGCAGCTCATGCTAGCTACATGTGGGTTCTCATCCTCTAACTGCTGTCAGTACAGGGATGGGGCTGGCAAAGACCACAGGAAAAAGTAGGGAGAGTGCAGTGTTGAGTGGGTGATGGGCTTGTGAGAGAAGTTCTGAATTTAGATGAAGGGTGAGCAGGGGAAGGAGAAGAGCCTATGGACCCAAGCAGCCTCCTGTGCTTGGGTCCATAGGCTGAGTTAATTCACACACAAACCCCCTGCAGTGTATGAGATCTCCCACCCCATAAAGTGGCTGTACAGCCCTGCAGCCCCCTTGTCCCAGCATTTCTGCTTCCAAGGAGCACTGCTTGCTGCCCCAGAGCTCAGCACCAGTAAGCAGAATGCTCTCCTAGAGAAGAGTGGGTTTCCTCCCACATGAAGAGTGCCCTGGAGATTTTTAAGATTTTTTTTTTCCTGAATTGCACTAGTTAAAAGGCATCTGTGGGCAGAGCATCTCATCCCCTTGTGGCCAATAAATCAGCCATGGCAAGTCTGAAAGGAAGTGTGGGTGCTTCTCCAGCTGAGAAACAACACCCAGGACTACTTATTTTAATATAAGTGTATGGACAACACCAGAAGGTAATCAGGTGGTTAACAAAGCTTAATGTGTAAGAAGCCAATGGAGGTAACTCTTATTTTGTTTTAATTGCTAGTGTGTCTGTCCTCGCTTTCATCAAAAGAGTGTGGTGACATCTAAGAGTGGCATTTCGATGCCCGAAATGCTCCTCATATAAATAGAACAAGCAGATCAGCATGACTGAGTGATAAAATTACCTTCTGGTCTTCAGAAACTTCAGCATGCAACTGTGCTATGCACCTCAGTGTGCCCCTCTTCACAGCACAAACAGATACGTTTGGAAATGGATTTGGAGGAGACATACAAAGAGGGAGAGAACACAGAGGGGAAAATTACTCGAGCTGCAGCTGCAAAGTTGGTGAAAAAAGCTTTTCTTGAAGCCCTGAAGTCCAATGACTTTGAAACACTGGAAGAGCTCTTGAGCCAAAAGAAAATAGACGTGGACACAGTGTTTGAAGTGGAAGATGAAAACCTGATTCTGGCATCCTACAAACAAGGTAAATGTGGCAGCATTCACCAGACAGGAAGTAGAGGGTTTTGAGTGATTTTCAAGGAACTGTGGCCTTTTATCTCCTCTGAAGTTGCAGCATGAGCTGATCCACATGCAGGACCGTCTCAGCAGGCTCACATGGTCAGGGCCATGTAGCAGGGGAGCTTATCAGCTGTGTGGGCTTGGTGAAGGGCAGGCCACAGCCCAGCCCGAGCCTCCGTGCTGCAGCTGCAGGAGACTCCAGAAAGAGGAGTCCTTTGCCATTTCCTCTGAGAACTCGGTTGCAAAGACCAGAATAGACACCTGCAGGTGTATAAATAGGGCGTATACATTTCTTGCATGAACCCATTCACATGCACAGACTATTTAGAAACATAAAATATCCCCTGTCTTCCATTTTCAGTTGAAGTAAAGTGGATTCTCCCTAGCTGAGGGGAACTAAGGAAATCCTGTGGACCTTGGATGCTGCTGGATGGGAGAAGGTTTATTTTTCCAAGTGACAGAAAGTGAGGATGTGGTAGTTTATCAAAACAAAAAAAATAACCAGGACGATCAACACAACATCTGTTTTGGAGTGTAGAAAACCCAAACCATTTCTCAGCCAGACACTGAAAGAGCTTCCAAAACCTTACAACTTAAAGCAATAAACCAAGTTTGCTCTGTGCTAAAATCAACATACTTCATGACCTACTTGCTAACAGACTCTTCTTGTGTATTTAGAAAGCAGTAATGGTCAGTCTCTGCCAGAAGTTAATCATATGTGGAGATAAACACCTCTAGTAGCAGCAGCAGCAGCACAGCAAATGCACTTTCTCTTCTGTGGCAAAAAGAAGGGACTATCTCACCTCTTCTATTTTTCTGTGTTTAGTCCTTATTTAATGATTGGTTCTTGCTCTTTTGATTTCTTAAGGGTGAGGATAGTACAGTCATGATGTACTTCCCTTAGGGACAGTGCATGAACTAAGCCACACTGTGCTGAATTTATCTTAAAATAGGTCTTCCGTCCTCAGAAGACTAAAATGCAATCTGGTTGTGGTTTGAGACTACAGGATTAATGAATGGATTTTTAATCACAGATCATTTGACTGCAATCAGTAACTAGTCTCTTTTGAAGAATTCTCTTTGTTTTCCAAAAAGTAGAGAGAGAGGAAATGCACCTTTATGGCCTAAATCACAGTATTGCATTCACTATGTCTGAAAGGCAGGAAGCACTTCTATCAACTCTTATGTAAATTTTACTTTTGTTCTGAATGATAGATAACTGTGATATGAAAGGGGGATTTCCTCAAGGATGAAGAGGGGAGAAAAATTCACCACCCCACCATTCTGACACTCTGATCTTTGCCATAGCCCTTAGTGATGAAGTGGAAAAGAGATGTCATGGGTGACAGAGTGTCTTTTCTTCCTCTCTTCCAAAGAGGCTGAGAGCTTTCAAAGATGCTGGTCTTGCTTGCACCATGGCTTCCTTATGTTACTAGCCAAAGAAACAGGTAAGCTGAATGAGGTCTCCCATGGAGCCCACATCTGCTTCCTGCTCAGTGTCTGTCCCTGTCCCTCTGAGCTCAGAGGTCTCAGCAGGTTTGGGCAAAGTACATGGGAGATGCTCCCTGGGGATGTCTGAGCACAACTCACCTGCAAGCAGCACAGGCAACAGAAATACACTGTGTACTCAGGCAGGAAAATTTTGGCTATAAAAAGTGATAACTTGGCTTTTAAATATAATTTTCCTGCTGTTAATGTATAATTTATGGCTTGTATCTGGCCATAAATGGAAGACCAAGCCCTATGTGGGATAAGCCTGAAGTGTATCCCAGTTCACTGGCAACAAGGGGGAACACTGCACGTGCAGCTGGATAGGGAGGGGATTCAAGAAGCTTGCTCTGCTATATGCAGAGACTTTGGCATATAGCCCACTTTCTCTGTGCCTGGTTTGAGGGGATATGATGAGGAGGATGCCAGTGTAACCTGCACAGTCAGCAGGCTGAGTGTCCTCAGAGGAGGCTGTCACCCTGCTCGGGCTCTCCGGGGCCTCAGGGCTGCTGCTCTTGCCTTTTGCAGTGTGGGTTCCTTGAGCACTGGCTTTGGCAGTCCCAAAAATTTGGTCCTAGAGTAGATGACGTGGTCTGCAGTTCCTTGCCCCCAACTTGTAATTTATCTAGGAGGGAAGAAAAATTTTAATCAATTTCTTCTTGCCACCAGCAGTTTGTTTCCTCCCTGCTTGTATCTCGTGAATACTGTAAAAACTGTATATATATAACATTAATGTTGAGAAACTGCATTAGTGTTGAGAAACTGCATAAAACCAGAGACTAAAATGGCAGACTTGAATTAATTTGACCTCATGGTACGTCTCTAATATTTTTTTCTATGTTTTTTATATGATAACAGATTTCAGCCAGAGAGTTGTCCAAGGAGAAATAGATAAATCAAACCCAGAAAATTTTATAGTCACATTCTAGCTAAGATACAGGTATTGTATATAAAAAAATAATAATAATAATTTAGACTTCTCTTGCCCTTCTGCACATTATTGTGATGCTTTATTTTTCTTAAAAAAGTAAATAGTAATAGTAATATAGCAATCACTTCTGTGCAGTCATTAAGCATATAGTCCTAATTTGGGAACAAGTATTTATGTGTTATTTGACCTTACACCTGTTTGTAAATAAAAAAGGAAAAAATCACTGTGACATTTTCAGAGAAAAATACAAACATTTTGCAGCCAAATTTTGTGCTAAAGTGTCACTGCTTCTATTTGGCTCCTCAGCCTAATTTACATCAGCTTCCAATTTCCTCACTCTGTGCTCCTCAGGGCAGTAGGTGGGGTATATTGCCAGGGGTCATCCATGTGTAATGCATCCCTGGAGGTCTGAATCCAGCCACTGACATGCAAGATCCTGCCATCTCCCACACAGAAACAGTAGGATGAGCTGTCTGTTGAGTCACTGAACTAAGTAAATGCTGTCATCTTATTCCGATATCACCTTTGTTCAGCTATTGGCAGGTTGGAGATCCCACTTCCCCCATGTTTTTTAGCTGTTGGCATTTCAAACCCTCTAAGCATTTTTTTATTGTTTTGTTTAACCTATACCAGTCACAAAAAAGTCTAATAGCTTCATTCAGAGTACGTCAACATGGGAATTATCTCTCCTAAAGGCAGGCTATTCAGCACACATAGTAACAGTGCTTAATGGAAATGGAGTTATGCTTGAGAGAACTTTGTGTGTACTGTGCTGCTGAAATTACAGTAAATTACATTTAAACTCCAGCCCTCTCTTCCCCTTCAATTATTCTCAGTAGGTGGATAGTTCTAAGAAAAGTCTTTGCCAAGGCTGGTAACACATTCTCACTTTGTACAGGGTACTGGCTTCCCAGCTACAAATTAAAAATATCCTGGGCAACTGGGCTTCATATAGCTGTCATGTATGGACACCTGGAGAGTCTTTTGGTCCTCCTCAATCACAAAGCTACAATCAACTGCCGGCCCAATGGAAAAGCTGCCATCCACATAGCCTGTGAAATGGCAAATGTTGAGTGTCTCAAGATCCTTTGCAACCATGGAGCTAAGCTGAACTGCTTTTCCATGAGCGGGCAGGCGCCCTTGCACTTCTGTACAACACGAACCTCCATGCCTTGTGCCCAGCAGCTGCTTTGGAGAGGTAAGGAAAAGCTCTGGAGTATCTCTCATGGCATGGGCAAAGATGGTGAGCACGGTCTGGGCTTTCTCTTAGGAGGCAATTTCTCAAAGTAGATGTGTATTTATCCCTTCTATCAGCAGCATCTCCTGTCTTCATCTCAGGCTCCTTGTCCTCATCTCTTTAATCAGAGGAAGTTTCTCCTGTTCTGTTTCCTCACCTCATCCATCTTTCCCTTTCCCTGGCCACAGGTCCTTACTCCAACATTGCTTCCCATTTCAGTGCCTCCAGTCCACTGCTCAATCAGTCCATCAGCAGCAGAGCTCCTCTGAATCAGGGAGTTTCCATATCTCTTGGGGTTTTTTTTTCCATCTTTTTTGTCTAGGTTTACTTTTGAGCTATTTTCATGTGAAAGGGCACCCCTCATCTTCTTTTTTCAAATTTTCTGGACCTGAATAAAATTTTCCCAGCTGCTTGGTTTTTGAGATCTGGTCTTGAAAAACTGGATGCAGTTTTTTGTGCCATCTTTTCATTTGTCATGAATGCATCTAAACATGCTTGAAGAAAAAAAAAAAAAAAGGTGTTATATAAGATTTTTGTTTTCCCAAAGTAAAATACATTATGGTTCTGGTCATCTGCAACAAATGAGGCTATGAATAGATGTAATTCTTCCGTAAATATATTTGTCACACACTATTTCCTGACCAGAAGGGTACTGACATAGGACACAGTAAAAGAAACACAGTTCAAATCCTTAGTTACAGAGAAACTCCCCTGTTTATCACACTGTACCATGGCAATACAAATGATTTTGGGTTGGTTTAGTTACATGTGTTGCTATTGAAAGCTTTTCCTGAGATGCAGAGCCCAAGTGCAAAGTCCATGCTTTGTGGGGAAGGCAATCTGCAGTCATAAATGAATAACAACATTGCTTTTCTTCTTCTGGAAAAATACATATTATTTTGTTTGGTAGAAAGGAAAATAAATACTGCCAGTTGTATCCTGCCCAAAGCAAACAGTCCTGACAGCAGGAGTTGAATTTGCTAACATAGAAAAGCTTAAATGTCAAATGTACTCTTATGAAACACAGCAGAGGATGAATGCAAGTGAAAGGATGTATTCTGCAGGCTTTCTCCACCCACCCATCAACAGCATAATAGTACTTTAAAAGCCACCCTTCCCCCCAAAGCACTCTGATTTCCGTATGAGTTGAATGCTGAGACTCCAAGTAGAATGGGAAAGTCTGGAGCAAACCCTGTCAGGTGTGCACATTCACAGAGCAGCACCCCCAAGAGCCGAAGCCAGGGTGTCAGTTAATATCCGTGCCCCAAAGTTTCCAAGATGCATCTTTCACCTGCCATCCCCACTCGGTGGTGTCCCTTGGGATCCCTCCAGCTCACTGCAGTTTATCCCCCTCTGGCTGGGGAGACAGCGCAAGCAGCGCTGATCCCGCGTTTGGTTGCCACCTCCAAACTTGGATTGCCGATGCCGTCTCAGGGACATCGAACACGACTAACACTCAGCACGGCTTAAGAGCATTATCGCTGGTGTTTCCAGCCCGGAGGCAGGCTGTGACCCCGCTCCCCGCCCGGCTCCGTGCCGGCAGATGGTGCTCTTGCTCCAGCTCCGCACGGACCGCGCGGCCGGAGCCGCTCCGCCGCGCTTTGGAAACGGGATCCGGACCCCCGCCGGGACCCTGGCAATGGGTTCTTTAATATCATCCACGGATCTGTCGTAAAATGTCCTTTCATCCAGGCTCGCCTTAACGAGGTGCTGCGGGGAGTGTTTTCAGGGTACAGAGCAGAGCTGTTCGGAGTAGGAGTAATGATCTCCATCCTCCACCAGTCCTCAATTTATAGGAAAAACCATTTTAGGCAGAAATTTGGACTTGCAGGCTGCTCTGAAATAGACTGTTCAGATAAGGTCTTCCTTGGGGCCAGCATAGAAGCTGGATCCAAGAACCTTAAGTTTCTAAGAGTTTCCCTGGAGACAACCAATGCAGGATTGATCCATGCTATTTCCATTTACACGTCTTTCATACCAGTTGCCCACCCTGACCTTTTCCTTGGGAAGAAGGGCCCATACAGAGAGAGAAACAAGTGTTTCATTGCCTTCATCTTTCCGATCATCTTTCTTTGGCAGGAGCAAATGTGAACATAAGAACAAACAACAAAGATGAGGAGACTCCCCTGCACATGGTCGCACGTTTGGGTGTCCCAGAGCTCGTGGCCTTTTACGTGGAACAGGGAGCACAGGTGGATGCTCTCAATGCCTACATGGAGACACCCCTTGCCTGTGCAGCCTACTGGGCCCTTCACTATAAGGATCAGATATACAGCCATGACCACCACCTCATCTGTCGGATGCTCCTAGACTATAAAGCTGAAGTGAATGCTCGTGATGAGGATTTCAAATCACCACTCCACAAAGCTGCCTGGAACTGTGACCACGTCCTGCTGCACATGCTGCTGGAGGCAGGAGCAGAAGCAAACATCATGGATGTCAATGGCTGTGCACCCTTACAGTATATCATAAAAGTGACATCTGTGCGGCCAGCTGCTCAGCCAGACATCTGCTACCAGCTGCTACTGAATCATGGAGCAGCTAGGATATACCCTCTGCAATTCCACAAGGTTAGGGATGTCTTTGTACAGTAGGGGTATGGAGAGGGGTGGTGTCTTGAACAGGAATGGGAAGAGAGATCCAAACTATCCAGATTTGCTGGAGTCCTGTCAGTCTGGGTCCAGAGTGCCCAAAACATTGTGAGATGACCTATTGTAGGAGTGATGTCATTTAACTGAAGTGAAATTACAGTTGCCTGTACCAGAAACGAGACACAGATCTAATTTTTGCTCTTAACCAATCTGAAATGCCAAACTCTAAATGTTGGTTGAAGCCTAATTTTTCAGAGCAGATTCACTTTCTCATTTCAGAGAACCCATATCCCTTTGTCAAACCTGGCTTCACACAAGTTTCACTGAGTTATATAAAATGCATATTTCATGGTCTTCACCAAAGATTAGAATGAGACCGCTTTGTCACATCTGTTTGTCACATCTGACAGTTAAAAATTATTCAAATCTATTAAAAATGAAATGCTTCTCAATAAAGCTTTGGATTATTCCCAGGAAATGTGAGAATTAAGGGCTCAAAGCTGATGACAAAAAAAACCAAAAAAGTATTGCAGGATCCCTCCTGAAAAGTTTTTAAACACCTGCAAAGCCCAAGACACTGACAGAAGTAGCTAACAGTGTTGTTATATCAGATAACTAAGTAATCTTGCTGAAGCCAGGACTTACTGTCTCTCATCCAGTACCCTAAGCAACAGTTTGCAGTTCCCTGACTGTATATGTAAAGTTTTAACAAGTCAAGTAACCAGAAGGCTTTGAATAATATGCCAAAATTTTAATTGTGCCCTTTTGAGCCCATGATGAGCAGTCTCTGCCTGTAGCAGAACAATGCTTAGTCTCTTGGAGAGTATTTCAGAGCAGGGTCTGAAGTCTCCTCTTTCTGCATCTTTGTGCATGAAGTGGGTCACTCTTCCAAACCATAATTTGCCTATCTATAAAAATGTAGGATATTTATCCCAGAGGGATGTTCTGCAGTCTTTTTTGTGAAACCTGGAGACTGCATGAGACAAAAATTGGGTGAATGCAATGTTATTCTCTGCATATGAGTGACAATAGACTGAGTTTTTTTCCTGTTGAGTTAAAATGACTGAGCAGAAGATTTGTGTCGGGGTCCTTGTGCGGCTTGAAAGCCTTACTTCTGAACTGTCTCTTGTTCTCGTCACATTTTAAATTTTTCTCTAACATTGCATTTTTGATTCATATAATGGGATTGTTTTCTGTTCCTGAGCTGCATGTGCTGAAGGAAGAATTTTTGTGCATGGCTTTGCCTGGTGTTGAGTCACTCAACCCAGCTATGAACAAGCTATCTCTAGACGGGGGTGATAAAGCCCACCCCACCTAGACTGCTGTGGAGATCTAAGCCAACACTTCTGTATGGTCTTAAACTGGGGATGAGCCTGGGGCTTCTTGCCGTGCTTGCACAGAGTGGTTGCGTCTTCTGCATCTCCAGCCTTATCCTCTCATTGTTGTTTGGCTCTGTCTGTCCCAGTTTGCTGCTGTGCAGTGCCAAGCACCCAGGCTCGCCAGGGCTTCCTGGCGCTCCTCATGTTCTCCATGCATCCTGCCTGCAGGTGCTGCAAGCCTGTCATTCCCACCCCAGAGCTGTGGAGGTAGTCGTCAACTCCTACGAACACATCAAATCGACATCTAAGTGGAAAGCAGCCATACCTGAGGATGTCTTGCAGGTAAGCTCTCAATGAGTTATAACTGAGTAAAATCCAGGCTTATTATTTGAATAACCCACACCGAACCATTAGAAAGAACACTTTTGAAAGAGAACATCTCAGAGGATGGGGACTTCCCCACTTAATATCTCTCATTTGACAAAAGCATATCACTCACTGAAAAAATACATATTTTTGATATTTTAATTGCAATGTTATCTTTTGGTGCACCCCCTGTCAGTGGTACAGCAGGAGCTCAGCTGTCCCTGTTCTCAGCCAGTGAAAAGATTCTGGCTGTGATTGGTGTTTCTTCAGATTTTTCAATATGGATATTTATACTTCTTTTAAGCCAGCAAATATTTTTAAAGGGCCATATTACATGGGTAGGACTATGTACCTCTGGGTTCTGTTGCATGGGTCAGATTTCTGGGAACAGGATGAGTTAGCTGCAAATGCAAGGGAGAATTTAAATGAAAAGTAAGAGATTAAAGAAGAAAATACGTGGTCAAAAGGCAAAACTGTGGGACAAATGACATGCTTTGACATAGTTATCCCTTTAATTCAAAAATCCTTACTCCAAATATTCCGGTTGCCCTAAAACTCACTTGTGGTTATTTTGCAGCGGCACCAGGATTTCTATGACTCTTTGTTCACCGTGTGCAGCAATTCCCCAAGGTCACTGATGCACTTGTGCAGATGTGCTATTCGGGCGATACTGTCAGAAAAGTGTCATCGAGAAGTCCCCTTGCTCTCCATCCCTCTGTCCATGAAGAAGTACTTGCTGCTGGAACCAGAAGGAATCATCTACTGAGCCAGCACAGAGCAGGCACTGGCATCTCCCTTCCCGGATCCATATGCCTGCCTCTGTGGGGTGCCAGAGATCCAGGCACAATCCTGACACAGCCCTGTGTGTGTGTCCATTTGCTGGCCAGCCTGCAAGCTGGGCTGGCATTGACTGGCTCTCCTCGGAGCTGCTCTCTTTCCCTACACTGAGAAACTGCAGGCTGCAGTTTGCACAGGGGAGGCAGAGCTGGAAAAGCCCCTGCTCGAAACGCTCCCAGGACACACACTGCTTTGTTCAGCCTAGCTTAAACAATGCTGCTGCTTCCTTCAGTACTTATACCACTGCCTGCTAGATAGCATTTGATTAAATCTGAGAAACCTTTGATAGTGTTTCACTATGACTTTCTTCAGCTTTCTTCATTTTGGGAGTAAAAGAAAGGATACTGTCAAAAAAAAAGTCACAGAAATGATTTCCCAGAATGAAACAGACAAACCACTCTGGTTTGTTACTACAGACAGGCCTTCAGTAGTTTCTGTGTTTTCCTTTGTACTGACTCTCAATTTGATGTTAGTTCACTCTTCACTACCTGTCTGATAAAGCTTTGTCATAATGATCCTTTTTAATTGTAAGAATTTTTTCCTTTATCAACCAGCAGGTGAACAAGATAGAAACATGCAGCCCTGAAATTTCTGTATGTTGATACTGGTTAGCTTTGAGCACACACTGACTCTGTTTCTGCTCTCACTGTGGCCAATGATAAATTAATATCCTGCTGTCAAGAAAGGCAGGTTAAAAAAAACTTTCCTCCAAAACCTGCATAGCTGTACTTGTACCCATCCCTGATATCTCTCAGAATGATGTTGCCCATGATCTGGGAAGCATAACACCCTTCTTGTCATTGACTATAAAATGAACCTAGCCTGCTAGCATGTACTATTCACCTCATTTTTGGTAGCTAGGTGCAGTGAGAGGAATCCCACATTAACCAAAAGGTGTTTCCAAGATAAAGATGTTCTGCCTGTGCTGTTACAGACCTGCCAGGCCCCCTGCTTTGCAGTTCCTGTGCTTTTGGACCTGCTAGCACTGGTTTCCTTTACTTCTGACCAAGTTACTTTCTCCAGTCCAGGAGGAAGAAATGCAGAGCAGTGGCAGTTCACACAGCAAGTATCCCACAGCAAGCACAAGTGTGTGATCTGACCTACAGGTAAATCGTAATTTTCTTCCCTTTTTTAGTTTGATGCAACCCATCTGAGATGTTTCACTTGTCTTAGATTCTGGCAATTCTGGGCTCTGTGAAAAGAGAGGTAAGCCAGGCCCACCACTGGGAGCCTGTAACTCCTGACTTCTCATTGCATCTCTGACTGTGAAGCTGTCAGTCCCAATCACTATTGTTATCTCTTTGCAAGACAGCCCACAGCACACTAGGATCTTCCCAGACAAAACAGAGCAGCCAAACTGTTCAAGTGTCTCTGTGTTTCACACAGTGGCAAAAACAGCATTTGAAAAAACATGAAGATTGTTTAGTGTTACAAATCACTTGCCTTTCCTTTCCTCTCAGTTTTCAGTAATTAAAGCTTGTACACTGTGTACAAGAATCCAGTTCATGGGTCTGTTTATATTTAACCAGACAGCAATGAGGATTGCTATTTAACAGTTTCCCATTCCAATAAGGAATTTCAAAGTGAACACAGACCATGAATAAATGTTTTCTTATGTGAACGAAGTTACAATATAGGTCCCTGTAATTCACTAAGCCAATGAGACATTTCCATACAGCTGCAGAGATGTCTATCAGAGATACTGTAGTAATTTACTGGAGAGAATAATCAGCATCTGAGACAGGTTTTCTATAGAAAAATCTGCTTGAGACACGTCCTGGTAAACAGGATTCACTGGATTCTGCACTGCAAAAAAGGTGAAATTGGAAAGATGAAAAAGCATAGGTTATCTAAACCCACTGCTTTCCTAGGTGATGCATCTCTAAGTCAGGCATGAGGAAGAAGATTTGCCAACTGGTCAGGTCAAGAAATATTTGTTGCTTTCTGAACAGTCTGACAATGGTACGAGCTGGACAGTCCAAAAGAGACAGATGGAGGTAGCTGATATTATTAGAAGCACATCCCCACACTGGCTCCTTCTGAAATTCTGCATCTGGAAATGGGAGGTTTAAGGCAGAACAATAGCAGTGTTTTCTGACCTGTCATAGCCAGGACTCTCTTGCTGAGAGAGAAGAATAAAGGCTGTCACCAGTGTTCCTAAATTCCCTCTGATCCTCTCCCTCTGCAGTGAACACACTTAATTTTTATTCTGTGGGCACCCAGGCTCACTTCCAAGCTTTGTACCAAGCAGGTGCCAGATTATAGCCATTGTGGTATCTGACAGGGAGCACAGGGGGATCAGGCTGATTATAGTCATAGGAATTTGCAAGCTGTTAAAAACACTAGAGAAAATCACTATCACAGAAAAAAGACCTGATTGATGCACTTTAATTGCTTTTGTTGTTGAAGTTAGAAAGACCAAGAGTAAGCAAACCTTAGTATTTGTTGCTTTTTAGCATTTCTTTCCTCTATTATTATACTCTATTCCCACACACTGGATGGACTTGATCATGTGAGGCTTGGGAGTACCTCACAATAAGATAATCATTTATTAAATTCATGGGATGCACAAAGGAGGCACAGAGGAAGGATCTCTTTTCTGTGGTCATCCACAGTGACAGGACCCAAGGGAATGGCCTGAAGTGTCAGGCAGATTTAAGCTGGATATTAGAAAAATGTTCTTGTCCCAGAGGGGGTTTGGGCACTGGAACAGGCTCCCCAGGGAAATGGTCACAACAGCAAGACTCACAGAGCTCAAGAAGTGTTTGGACAATGCCCTCAGGCTCTTGTTGTGACTCTTTGAAATGGTCCAAAGAAGGGACAGGAGTTGGATTCAACGATCCTTGTGGGTCCCTTCCAACTCAGTACCTGATTCTGTGATTCTGTGAGATGTCTTGAAATTTCATACCGTCATATAATTCCTGATCATGCTTTTGTGTTTTCAAAGCCGCATCAGATTGGCTGACTCCACCTGGAAGAGAGACATCTACACCACAAGTTTGAGCACAGTCATGACCTAAAATGACAGAAAATTGTTTTCTGGATTGTGTGGTGTCCTCTGTGAAATAAATTGCTTTTTGCCTTTTGGCTTCCTAGTAGAGATATAGACATGTTTGAAACATTTCCACTGCATTCCATGGCCTATTAGAATATTTAAAGCACAGATGGGTGCAAAGAATGAATGATCCTTTCCCATTCCCATTGGCAGCCCCTTTCCCAGAGCTCCCTTAATGACTTCTCAATGGATAACAGTGAGATTCTAAGTTTTTTAGATTCTAGGTTCGTGGTTTTGAGAGGTTGTATAAAAAGAGATGTTCTTAAACCACATGCATTGTGGACAAAAGAAGTTACCCATTCTATGACCACAGGGATACTCTGCATATATTTGGAGACCCACGCAGCTGTTGATGGAAATATGGGCACCCTCTTTGTAAAGTGCTCTTGCAATAATTTTAAACTTAGCCCCTGATATCTGCTGGGTCCAGCTTGACCCAAAACTCCAATAATTTATCCATGGAGAGTCTATTGGTGAAACTGAAGTCTAAGACTGTTCAGGACTGTATTTTTGCTTCAAATTCTTTAAAAGTCTGTTCGTACTTGGTCAGCTTTTAGGTACTAGGACAAGGAGTTTAAAAGAACCTGGATGGTTTATCTCTCCAGCATTGCTGCCTGTCCTGATAGCATAATGCCCATAAGTGTTTCAGCATCAATGACATTTTATTTATTCAAAACCACTGGCCATCTTTAAAATAAAAATTTCTTATCTTTCTATAGGGCAATATCTTACAGCCTATATAACAGTTTTGACAGAATCAAGTTAACTGCTGTGGTCATTAATTTATAGAATTCTCCCAGGCTGAGCAAGACTGACTATTTTTGTAAAATGTCAGGAATAGAAATATTAGGCAGCAGGGGAAAAGGTCTGGACTGCTATGAAAGGTGGCAGCTTTACTTTTAGCTGCAAGCACTGCTGGATCAATTAGGGTGATCACAGGGGCTCAGCTCATTCATATTTAAGGAACGTCCTTTGAAAAACCACTAATGCTTCTGGCAGCAGATTTTGCTCATGGGACAAATACCTTTAAATTAAACATACAAGAGTTCAGTCTTTGAGATGAAAGGGAAGACTGAAACAGTCTGGGGTGGTCTATGCTATTATATATCTTTATTGAACTCTCAGAGGACAAAGAGGTACGCCAGGTTTTCAGTGCTGGAAGGTTTGCAGGGCTCTTGACGGGCTGCTGGTTTTTTTTCTGAAACACTTCAAGATACACATGGGTCAGACACAGCAATATTTCCATTTACTTTCTGGATATGTCAGTAGAATTTCCCTGTAATCCCTAGGATTTACTCTTCTATTAAAGGACAGGGCAGGACACACTGTTAGCAGAGATGCCAAAGCCTAGCTAGTGTCTGACATCTTAACCTCCCAAGAGTTATATTAAAGCAGTGGAAAGTCTCTCTTTGTAGAGAGGCAGGTACCTCTGGCACAGCAGATGAGTGGGTCAGAAAAGATTGCTGTATGCAGCAACTGTTGGATGAAATCTGTTGGCTGCTCAGAAATTTGTTTCTGACTCTTTCTCCAAATACATCTTAAGCTTCATAGGACACAAAGTGTAGAAGTGACAATGGACATCATGCATTCCAATGACCTGTTTGATTTTAATACAGAGTTAACTTTTTTTTTTTTAGCATGTAGCAGCTGTGTGTTGCCTTTCACCTTGCAGAGGCACCCTATGGAATGCTGCTAAATTACAATTAAGGCATTTGAAACAAGGACAGTGGGCATGTGATGATTTTTATACTACTGAAAAAACATCCAGTTCTGCTCTTTCAAGCTGGAGCTGACTGGGGATGCTGTTATCAGCCTTCTGCCTAATGCCTGAGTCAACCATGCTTAAGCTTTGTAACAGTGCAATTGATGTGGCTGCTCGGGCTGCTGGTACTGCGATCAGCACTGAATTATTTTATGTCAATAGTAACTGCCAGTGGGGAGTTGCACTGCCTCAGTACAGCCATGAGCTTGATGGCTGTTTGTGGGAAGGAAGGGGGTTGAATCCAGACAGCTCTGGTCAAGGATAGGGATTTTTACTTATTCCTGGTAACTTTACAAAAATTGCAAGTTGGTTATGAAGTAAGGATAAATAACTGCTAAGGTCTGAGAAAGAAAGTGCAGGAAGAAAAGAGCAGGAATACTCACAGAAATTCTACTTTATAACATGTTATAAAAGAGGGGACAGAATTGCATGCCTTATAAATATATGGCCATTGGTTCATACAGTATGAAAACACAGGCATTGCTGAAGGGCAGTGCCTGAGCTGGCTACAAGCACACAGCATGCTGGAAAGTGCAGGCAACATGACATCACTGCAGTCAGGGCAAAGCCATTTCATGGCAAAAAGTAATGTAGGTATTTTAACATTCATGCAGAATAAAGGAGCCAACTCTCCGATGAGCCTATCCTGCTGTTTCCAAGTTCCCTTCTGGAGAAAGGTGCATGGCTGTCGTGAACTCAAGGGCACACTGTCAGCCTGTATCCATGGTGAGTGCACCTTGTAGTAGGAGCAGCAGCTCTGAACTATACCTTGCTGGAAATCTGGACTTCAGTTTGCCATATGGGTCCATTTCTTCCACAGCCCTGTCCTTCCCTTCACCATAAATCCACAGAATTTCACTGATTTCTTCTCTTCCCCTTCCTGGCTATACAATCTCTGCCACGTGACATAGGGCCTAACCCCCACTGCAACTCTTTCACTACACCCTTTTCTAACAAGGGCAGCAGAGCCACTGCCCCTCTGCTCCCCTGTGGTTTTGCAGGTTTGTGCCATCCTCCACAACATCTGGATTTCCTACCCACAGCCACTTACTCATTTCTCAGTCTGTTGGAGCAAAGTCTTTTCTCAAATGCCCCTCATTCCTATGGTGGGTGGATGAAACCTAAATGTTGGATGGATTTTGTGGGGCAGACTGTGGGCTTTGCCTTGATGAGTTGAGCTGTGCTCACATATTTCACCTGCCAGCATACTAGAAGGTTTCTACTCTGCAATCAAAAACATGGCAGAGACTCCTTATTCTGCCAGTTTTTCGTGATACAAAATTCTGCATCCTCCAGTGATGTGGGAGGAAATACAAACCAGTGATCTTGGCTTCTGACGACACCAGGATGCTCCAAAGGTCTGAAGTCCATCAGCAAAGCCTCTGTTCACAAAGCCATTTATCTCTGGCAGCTTCTTTTTGTGCTGCTGGAGCAGTGGTTACATCCTTCCCCAGCCAAGATAGTTCAGCCTGGTGGATGGAAACAGGCAGATGTGGCAGAGGAGAGGTAGGAGCTCAGTCTATCCACATGGTGTGGGCAGGGAAGAGCTGAGAAAGGGGAGAACTGGCATTAGAATTAGAACTGATTAGTAGATTTTCACTGGTGAATACTGAGTGTCTCAATAAACCTGGGAGAGTTGCCATGCACATTTGGAGGTGAAGTTCAACAGCAAATGAAAAAAACAAAATAAGAAATCTAATGTTAAATGAGAGGATTAAACATTGTTTTCTTAACAACTTGAATCTGCATTTTGAGGGCTGTGTACTATGACCTGTGGTACTTGAAGCTGACAGTGATATTAAGAACACAAGATTCTATTTGGTCACAATGTTCCTGTGTGCTCTTCTCCCTCAGTCACACCCAAAGGCTTTTCCTGGCACCAAGGACTCACAAGCCACCAGTGTGGGCTGCAGCCCCTCTGCAGAGCAGCTTTCCACTGCAGTGACTGCAAGTTCAAGGCAAACCCAAACATTTTCTCCTGCACTTCAGGGAGCCTTAGCAATGGGCAAACAGATGCGTGCACAGCCCCGTCCCAGGCAGATGTGTGGCATTAGCAAGCCTGGATGGAGATATCCAAGAGACCCTGACACAGCTGCAGAGAGCTGAATGCTGGAGGTCTCCATATCCCAACTCTCTCCTGCTTTAATTTCCAGCTGATTGAAACTCCACCGAGTACTTGAGCCGCTGCGTTACAGCTGCCATGGTCCTGTCTTGCAGGGCACTACACAGCCTCTCCGTGCTTCAGAGATGTACTCGAGTCATGCACTTGGTGTCCCTTTAAGCCTTTGAAGGGGGTGCATCCTGTCTGTGGAAGATCAAGGAGGAGAACTCCTTTTTCAGCTGACCAGGACACACTATCTGCTGTTGCCTGGCTGTGCTGTGAGTGTGGAAGTGTTTGATATCAAATGGCACAGAGCTCTGCCTAGTTGCTGGAATTCACTTGAGGACAGGGAGAGCTGCCCTTTCCGACACAGAGCAGGGAGAGGGGCAGAGAGGCAGCCCTGTCTGCCCTTCACTTCCAGGTGACCTGGGTGCCTTGGTGAGATGGTGGGTAAGTGACTCTGGGCAGGCAGGAGCCAACTGCAGGTAACACCTGAAACAGACTTCAATGTAGGCTTGGACTTTGACACAGCTCCTTCTAGCAGCCTGGAAAGGGAGGGAGAGCAGTGGCATGACCAATCTGGGCGGTTCTTGCTGACTCGACATAAACATGTTTTGAAGCTTCCAGCGCAGCCAGCAGGGAACACGCTGTCCCCGTGGGTTCCCTGCCCCTGGCTCAGGAGGCTGCCAGAACAGCAGCCAGAAGCAGCACTGCTTCCCGTGGCCTCCAGTCCTGGCTGTAGCAGGCTCTGCTGTATATATGCAGCCACAGTTTGTCCTCATAAGAAAAAAATAAAAGGAGAAAATAAAAGGATGAAAAGCTGTAAGCAGAACAAAAGATCCAGCAGCTAGCAGCAGACAGCAGCCATGGGTTTCCTGAAGCGTATTTCTAAGGTTTATAATTGTTCACTTCTTATTTACAGTGCTGTTTTGTATCCTTTTATCTAGCACTAGCTACCAAGTCTGCCCTCTGCTTAAACCAAGCTATTCATGTCCAAGTGTCTGGAGCTCTGCTAACTATAGGAGGCAAGCTTTGCTTTTTTAGGTGCCCAGCCCCAAACAGCTGGAATAATCTTCCAGGCATATTGAAGCAAGTCCTCACATTGTTTGGGGTTTGGACACTCTTAATCCTTTTCTTAAAAAGCCTCAGCTATGTGAAATGAGCACAAGCTGTGGCTAGTCACTGTTGTGTGCTGCTAAAGAGTTCTGTCCCTTTCTCTCTAGCCACGGGCAAACCCCCTTTATCTCAGTGGGGCTCTTGGTGGCTGGGGATGCAAGGACAAACTGCCCACTTTGTGGAACAGGGACACACTTATACCTCAGACACAGTGATGACTCTGCACACAGACTTCTGCAGCGTGTATCTGGGCTTTTGGTCTCACCTGGCTTGAACAGAGAGGCTGAGAGCTGGCCTCCCTCTGCTCAGGGGTGTTTGGACCTCAAGCTTCTGCAGTATAAGGGCTGTACTGCATTAAGTAAGGAGGATAAGCTGAAGCCAGAGCTCTCAGCCAGTTCAGTGTATTTAAATTGGCCATATGTGCATACACACATTTATGTTCAGCATATCTTGAAGGTCTAAATGTCAGTCATATACTTCTCTTCCTCTCCTAGCTGTGGCTCTTGATTTTAAATTCCTCCTGCACAATGAGTGCCATCTTTCAGATCTCATGGCAGGTAACAGAGTGAGGCCAACCTCTTGTCTGCTCTTGCACCCTAAAGGACTTAAAAATCAGTTTTCCTGGTGTTTTCTAGAGACCTTTAGGGGGATGTGTGTCTCTTCCACAGATCAGCAACTCAAACAATTTTGGCTTTATCCACCATTCACTGGTGTCAACAGGAAACTTGTCACAGATTTCAGTGGACATGATGTGAAGTCTAAATGTGAATTATTACTAGTATCATATTGTTTAATATGTTGATCCCACACTATATTACACTCTTTTATTGATTGAAAAAGAGTTAGCATATGTTAGAAACACCACAGAAAAGAGCAGGGAATTTGATCAAATTCGATCAGCAGTTCTCAGACATGGTTATAGACAATCCATTGATGCATCATCTATATTCTGTAATCCATACTCACACACTATTTAAATAAGATCAACTGAATAACCTCTTCTGAATCTATTATTCTATTTTTTTTTTACTAATCTACACTAAAAAAATACTTCCATAAGTGAAATTTTACTGTAATTTACACCAATATACTGTTATTCTTCTAGACATGTTTACATTATTTAAAACCCCCCAACTTTCCAGTGTAAATATACTTAAAATAAATGCTGAAAATCATTTATTTTACTCTTTCATTGTCAACAGCTTTGCTGGAATCTTCTTCTCTTATGAAAAGAATTGGCCCTCTTCTGAAACAGCCCCCTGATAAGGGTAGACCTTTTCCCTCCAAAACTCTCATTTCCTAAGGCAGTGGATATGTTTATTCCTGGGAAGAATTGGGAGGATCCCCAGTTCTTCTCTGCTTTGTTTGACTACTATAGTTCAGATTTAAAGTCAAGACACATCCTCTTCCTTAAGATCAATACTCAGAGGTGAGGGATATCATTCTGCTGCAAAGGAAAAGGTAAGAACAATCCATTGGAGAAGAATGGTAACATCTCTTTCAGGAAGCCCTGAGTACTGTAATATAATTTCCAAGGTGTGTCTGCATCAGTTTATGGCACTCCAGTGAATAATTCTGCCATTGTTTCAGCTGTTCTTACATAGATGTTGCCATTCAAAAGGCAGAAGTCTGGGAATATGCAGAAGGTGTTACAATTTGGGTTTTTTCCTCAGGTGAACTGACCATCCAGTGGCCTTGAAAAATCATCAAAAGCTTTTGGAAGTGTGACGTCTCCAGAGGACTGGTCCCATCCTTTGGCTACAGAAGATAGGCTCAGAGCATGCAGAGTTAGGAGTAGGAGTAGGAAGTAGCAGGAGTAGGAAGAATACAGGAAAAAGAGGGCAAGGCTATGGAGGAGAAGCACATTAATGAATTTGTACCAGCAGAAGACTTCTGGACATCCCCATTAATAACGTGAATAATGAAAACTTCAGGTGCCCCTGGCCAGAGCTTGAAAATGGAGCTGTCTTCATTGTGTATTTATGTAAAACCTGAGATGAAGCTGATTAGAAGTTAGGGAAAGTTGTGAGATCAGAAGGTTTTATAACAGGCGCTAACTAAGCAGAAACAAGTGCTTCTGTGTCAACACAAACATAGTTTTATGCCTGAGCAAACAGCTTCCTGTGGTCTGTGAGGCAATGACACAAGCCTGGTAACACTGAGAGTGGTCCAAACTGTCTGATCCACCCCCGTGTGAAGGTTGAATTCCACCTGTAATGCCCTTCGTAAGTAGGGGTGTGGCGCTGGGTCACCAATAGTCTTTGCAATGCATGTTACTAACTCTGCTGCATGCCACAGTGATTGGAGGAGACCACAAGCAGCCCTGGCAGGCATTCAAACCTGTTTTCCAGTTAATTTGTTAAAAATCAACCCAGAGTTTTGTGGGCAGTAAAGCTGCTAGGAAGACAAAATCACTGTAAGGAATAAATACTACAAAAAAGAGCTTTCAGTGCATCTGATTTATCAGTATGCTCATGGCATTTAACAATCAGCATCAGCTACAGTTAGCTCCTAAGTTTCTGTAAAAGGTCTGCTCAACAATTGGTATTTGGTTGTCCCGTGAGTAGTAAACATGTCTCAGAGTGGGGTGCAGAGCGATGAGCCTCATGCTGTCTCCTGCAATCATGTGGCCCTAGGACCAGTCCCAAACCCAGACAGATCAGCAATGTCAGTGATGACAAGATGCACAGAGGCAGCTCCAGGCTGACACAGTTTGTGCCAGCAGCCAGCTCATCTGCAGTGACCCCAGTGGCATTTGCTGCAGAATAAATGCTGTCTGGGATTTTCCATTATATATCCACCCTGGCTAGCAATGACACAGCAGCAATATAATTTTCAGCTCTCTATTTCCAGTTTCCCACAACCACACAGCAATGGTAAAAGGACTTGGGTCATTTACCTAAACATAAATATCCACTGATACTTTAGAAAGCCAGGATTGCACATACAAGGTATTTGCATGGGACTAGCAGGCATGACAAAGGACTTGTGGAAGACCTCTGTCTTCCAGAGTGACAGATGAGAGACAGGGAGAGTACTCCAGCCTGCCTCACACAGGACCAGGTGTCTATTTTTAGGTAACTGAATGAGCTGGGAGCCAGCTCACAGCTGAAGCCATCTAAATACAGGTCCCTAGAGGTGCCCCCGTGTCTGGGGTTCCATTACAGTGTGTTGAACTGGAGACAGGATCACTATTCAGGCACCAGAGGTAGATGTCTGTTTCAGAAGAACTTTCTAGAGTTCTCTGGATACACTGAGACTGGTCATGAGAGGCAGCTGAGATATCCAACTCACATCTCAGCACACACACAGACATGTACAGAGTGCCCTGATAAGGTGTTGTACTTGGTGTGCTGAATCCCTTGCCAAGGTTCTCAGCTTTCAGGTCCAGTCCAGTGATGTGACAAAGTACAGAAAGCCCAACCTATAACAGCAATGTAATCAAGTGTCTTCTTTTTTTTTTTTTTTTTTTTTTTTCCCTTGATTTTCTTATTTGGGCCTTGCAGACAGGGCTGTATCACATTAATGTAACTTAAAGCATACCTGTTCTAAACTAGAAACTCTCTGTCACATTCCAGGAGAATGTTCAGCTGCTCAAAATAGTGGGATTGGTGGTCACTCTTGCTGTGTTTCCTCCATCACACTTCTGTCTGCATTTTCAATTGGCCATGACTCCCAGCAAGGCAGTGGGACTCATTCCTCAAGGCTGTGCCTCTCACACAGCAGGACATCAGACAGATGCTTTCCTTTCTTTCCTCTTCCTGTTAGGAACTGCAAAGCAAGTGTGACACAGGGAAATTGTGCTAATTTTACATGGGCCAATTTGTTGCACTCTGCTTTGATTTTCTTTCATAGCTGCAGAAGAATATTGAGGAGAGCTGATGAGGAGCAGCTCCTGATCATACATATACATACATACCTCCCATACATATTTTCCTGTTTATATAAAAATCTTACATTATGAAGAGCCTTCAGGATATCAAAAGACCCAGGACTGTGTTCCAGCTACTTGCTTTGACACCCAACATTTGAGATTGAGAGGAAGAATTAAGACTGCCTGTGGGTATTTCTGTCCTTTCTTCCCTGTGAGGTGAGTGGAGAGAAGCAGGACTGACTGAAGCTGCCTACCAACATGTCCTTTCTCCTTGCTGATGTAAGGAGTAGCAGCATCTAGGCAGATACTGAGTCAGTCATTCTGTCTGAATGAGTACGACAGCACAGATGTGCAAAGCCACCTTAGGGTCTGTAATACAGGGTCAGGACATAGGCATTTAAAACTGTGTTGTCAGTTCTTGGGAGCTACAAACCCAAAGATGTTAACACAGAAGTGCGCCCCTTATTCTTCACCTTCCCCACTCCCAAAAATTAGCTGAGCTGAGGGATTCTAAACTGCCATGTTCTACCTCCTGTTTGCGAAAATGGCTAAAGAACTTAAGGGCAGAAAATTCTTTGGTGTTATACCTGATCCTCTAAAGTCATCATTGCTGCCATAAGGAGGGAAAAAACCCAACTATTTTTCCAGTCCAGTAGTGTTTCTCATCAAAGGTAGCAAAGCTTGTTTTGTAATAATTCTTTGGGAAGGACATTATTGCATGTAAAGGGCAAAGTCTGGTGGATTTAAAAACTTGGTTAAGTGATAGGGAAATGATGATAATGAACAACTGTGTATCAAGGCTCCAGGGAGATTAATCTGGATATGTGCCCAAGGCACCAGTAACACTAACCAGTAATCAGTGTACACTTTTTAGCTAATGATCTGGAAGAGAAAACACAGGGTGCTTTGGCGTGGTTTCTGTTGACATCAGGAACCTGGCTGTGTAAGGTCCCAATCAGAGAGCAAAGGGCGAAAGTGCAACACCTGCTTATCTCCTGTGAAACCAGAACACACTTCAGCCGTGGGTAAATGTGCTGATGTCAGTGCCCCCCTGACATGCCAGCAACAAGCCAGCCCCACATGGTGACCAAGAGCTGGTGCATGGCCTCCTACCCACTGGGCTTGTGCAGGGGAAGGAAAAAACCCACCTTTTGCCTTCTAGACTGCAGGAGCTTGGCTTGGACTCATGGTCTGTGCACAGTGTGCTGCAGAGAGTCCTGGCTCTGCTGGGGCCATGTGCTCAACAGGGAGCTGCACAGACAGCAGCTTGGGTCCATCCTGCTGCACTTGGGCACCCCTGCTCCCAAGCCTGCCATAGGCAGGGTATAGAATGCACATATGTATATTTCTGCTTTGAAAAACCTGACAGGAAATATGCAAGTCCTGTCTATGGAGGCTGCAGCACGGTAAAAATGATGGGAAAACACAATGGGTGTTCTTGTTGTTGGTTTCCTTTTGTTTGCTGTAGTAGTTTACTGAAGTTCCTGGTGTATTTTAGTTTGGTGTTGTTTCTCCCAACACAGCTGGCATACTGGTATATGTCAGAGTGGTACATTTCTGTAATTGCAAAATGCAAAAATGGGATGCCATGTAATCTGCTTCCCTGGCATTACAAGTCAAAACTCTTAAGAAGGTGAAACCTTTGTTTAGGAGGGTAAACTCAGAACACAAGGCTGTCACTTTTAGCCTTGCTGCCAGACACCTGGAGTCAGGCTGGTTTTCACCTCTCCTTTTTCAGGTAAAGTATCTACATATATTTTTACAGTTACTCTATCTTCTTAAAATTAAGGGAGATGCAAGATGGCCCCAGGCCAACAGAAGTCTGCTAAAGCACCAGTTGTACAGGACCTTTGGGTCATGACACCATCTGATCACTACCATTTTCTTACACACCAGCTACGAAAAGCCAGCTGTCCCATTGCTTCAGAGCTGAAAGACAGCCATCCCTTTCCTCTGTGGGAAAACTTTTCTTTTAGATATAAACCCAGTGATGGATGTCTTTTTTTCTTAGTCAATTTTCATACTCTTTAAAACTGAACAACAACCTTAGAGCGTACAACACACACTGATGAAACATTCCCAGTCTCAAAATGAATACTCTAATTAAAAAGAGTAAGGAGATGGGTAAGGTGATACACTCATTTTAGGTACTGTGTAACCTCTCAACCAGTGCAACATGAAGCATAAGCAGATCATTCTTCCAGTGTTTCTCCCTGCTGCTGTACCCAACATGGTATGAGTGTTGTTTTTCTCAACTCCATTTCATAAGACTTAAAATAAAAAGCCCTTGCTTGCATTAGACTTCTTAAAAAACAAAGACACAGAGAAGCATTTAAAACATTTTATTATAAAACTATTTCAACATCTACATCCAAGTAAAAGATTTAAAACTATAGCTCTGCTTTCAGAATAAAAAGTCAGAGAATGCTGGAAAAGGTGCTGTATTATCTAAGTAGATAGCCTAGATACTACACAGATTTCATGTGTATTCCTTAAGTGCTTCACAACCTCTGCCTGCATCATGAATGTTCCACAGCTTTGCTCCGCAAGCAGCATCACAAACATTTCTGCAGCACATGTGTCTCAGCTGCCTTGAAACAGAAATTACTAACTGAAGCAGCTGCAGCTGTATTACAAATGTACCACCAGACCATAACTCAGGTTCAAGCACTCCTGGATGCAGACAGAAAGGTATAAATTGTGTGTACTTGACACCAATGACTATTTTGGTATGTGTTTATGACCTTGCATTCCATTCAAAAACCAACAAATATTCAGTTACTTTATGACAGTGAAAGCAGCTTTTTTTACACCTCTATATTCCAGACAAAGGTATTTCATTTTTATCAGCCATAGCATTCACTGAGCTGAGCTCAGATGCATGATCTGGTGACTGCAGCTTATTCACCAGGATAAAAACAGCCTAGATGCAGTACTAAGATCATCATGCTCAGCAGTTATCATTAATACATCTAAAATTAGTTTTTAAAATAAATGAGGCATACCAAAATATATTTTATTTTCAATGAGAAATATATCTCAACAGGACTTCAAGAATGCGAAGGTAGTTTCCTGTTAAAAAGCATTTTAGATTTACAGTGGAACATGGAGTCATTTTCTGCTCAACAAATAGAAAGCTCTAACAGAAAACTGTCATACTGAGCAGGATGTTTTACTGTATTTGTAACTTTTTGCAAAGGATCACATAAACAGAAAATAATATGATAATTAGTTTAAAAAAATTCAAGTAATATTTTACAGTCCTGATGAACTTCTGACTGGCCAGCTTGGCAGCATCCAATAGTTTAGCATCTGTTAAAGTTTACCTTGCTTACAAAAGTGAAAACACACAAAGAAGATGGGCAAGGAAGAAGCTTACTGAGAATGGAACATTTTCTGAACAACTCTCTCCCACTGGCATTTTCCTGTGGGAATTCCCCCTATTTTGCTCTTCACAAAAGCTTTCCTGTAGTTTTCAGTGCTGTTTACATTTTGAAACATTTCTTAAGCCCTTTCCATTGCAATGAACAGTTCTTAAAATAAATTTTTACATTTCCAACACCACTCCTGAAAATCTTTCCTACAGACCTTCAGTGCTCAGCCACAGCTTTCAGGGTACAGATTCCATAGGTACATCTTTGGGGTGATGTGGTCCAATACAAATTTGAAAAACACAATTGGCAGATTTTGGTTTAGTGTATTGAGCCACTAATCTAACAGCACAACAGAAACAAACAACAAGACTGTGTTTTAAACAAGCTGTTCCTCACAACTTGCTTATACAATACATATCACCAAAACCTTTCTGTTCAACTTGCAATGTCTGACTTCAGTTCTTGGAAAATTCTAACTGACTTGGCACACATTCTCCAGAATACAGGGACATAGGCCAGATGTACCTTAATGTGAGAGCTATTACAACCAAGTAGCTTTCCATTTCTTTCCAGTAGCTCTTAAAAATATCCTGATTTTCTTCATTACCTTATGCATAGAAGCCCTACTTGGCTGATTTCCCATGAACAGTTTAACATAAAATATCTAGCAGTGTGACTCACAGAGCAAGGCATCACTTCATCATCATATGAAGATCACTTAAGAATTATTCCTAGAATAGCTTTTTTTTTTTTTTTTAATGGGACTTCCTTATATATGGCAAACACTTTACCTCCCAGGGTTCCCTCTCTTCCAGTCAGGCTGTACTTGAATGCTGTTTGTATCTTGCTACAAGACTGCCATGTTAAGTGGATCTTTTCCAAATGTTATAAATACAACTTTAAAGTATGGATGCTATCTATCTACCTGAGGAGTTCTGTAATAAGATAAACTGCTGATAACTATTCTAACAGAAAAATATGCATCAGCATAACTCGTTTATCAGTCAGTATTAAGAATTCAAGCATTAAACAGGATTTAAAAATTGCACACCCCTACCACAACAAGTCTTTGATCATAGTAAAAAAATAGCTTGATTTTTCTCTATACATAGCTCTTCTTTAAAGACATATGTGCTCCTATTTTCCTCATCCTGAAGTCCACAGCAAGGTTTCAGATTCAGTGCATACAGCCTAGGTTTATGATACTCTTCTTTTTCTTCTGCTAGTCCTGAAACTTGCTTGTTTGAAGGTAGATGAATACTTCCAAATGCTGCTCTTGAAGCCAGCTTGATCCCCTAGGATGTCTTGATATCAACTTCTCTTCAGGAAGCTGCACTCTGCTTAGCCATATTCTTTGGATCTTTACTTGGGACACACCAGTCATCTGCCTCTGAGGTAGCCTGATAATGCTTGGAAGCTGATTTGTTAAAAACTGGGAGTTTTTCTATTGATTCTGTTGATAAGGCCTAAAAGTCAAGAAGTAACAGGTTAATATCTTTCAATAATGTCACTTAACAAAAATTCATTCAGCATGCCTGAAGTGTTAAGCCAGTGACACTAGAAAACAAATGCACAAATGTTTCCACTGTAGATGTGGTAGTCTATGTGCTTCAGCATCTATGATTGATTTGGTAATTTGGTAGGACAACTGCAGTAACAGCTCACCCTATTTTATGCATTTTTCATAGGCCTTAAGCAGTAGCCTCTAACATGTTTTCAAGATAGTCCAGGAATGCATGGAAAAGGACTTTGATTTGCAAAATTCCAGTGAAAATTTTTCAATAGAAGCGTTAAAAATATACAGCTGAACTGTCTCTTCCTTTCCTACTTCTGCTCTGATTGTGCTTCAGTGTTTTCAGATTAGCAAGGGGAATTCAAAGGAGATTTCTCCCATGATTAGGCACAGAAAGTAGAAAAGAACATGTAGTGTTGTTGGCAGGTTTCTTACAGAAACAGCAGTGCAAGTTATATGCCCAGTGTTCAAAATTACTGGTATCTGAATCCCATTGAGGGGCTATATGGCAGATGTTGAATAGCACCTTAACTCATTAAGGATTTAGTTTATACAGACTTTCTGGTTTTCAGAGTAAACAAACCAGATCTGTTGCTCACACCTTTCCTTCACTCTCTTCAAGTACTTGGTATTCCATGAACAAGTAGGTAACACCTTAACACAATCTGAAAACCAACAGGGTTCTCACTAGTAGTTGTTCAAGTAGACTAGTTAAATCCAAGTGACTTTTTTGATACCAGTTAAGAACCGGTTACTAAATCTGTCATTTCTCAAGAAAAAACAAGAGCTACTCATGAGCAGAGAATCTGTTTACCTTAAAATGGTAACAAGTAGTTATCCCACTGCATTAATGGCAGTAATATTTTATTTAACTAAATTTAAATACATACCTTCAAGTAGATGATAGCATCTGTTCCATAACCACATATGGAATAAAGATTTAGATCTCCTTGAAAGTACTTAGCATACAGACGAGAAATTGGCAAGCCATATCCAAAGCCAGCCTAAAAATAAAGTACAGTATAAAATTAATTTATTTTTACTAGCTCTAATGGCTTCAAGTTAAATAGCTGGAAAGTCTTCAGAGATTTTTAAGCTGTTAAAATACCCTTTGAATTTCCTCTTCTCTTAGAAGAAAACATAAATCTCTAATCAGTTTCATAGAGAATGCTGAAGCTGACCATTAAAAACCCAATGTCACAAGAAAAAAGATCTCCATGGAAGAGGGAGGGTCTGTATATATATGTCCCACTTTTGCATGTTAAATTTCAGTATTTTTTCCCTCCCTTGTTATTGCTAGTACAGCTTGATTAGTAAAAGGAGCTTTCTACTGGGAGATAAACATAACAATCTAAAAGACTGTTCCAGTTGTGCTTGCCTCCAGAAAGACCACATGATCTACAGTAAGTTTGAGGTCTGAATGGAGAGTGAAGACAAAGTAAATTAGTGTCGTTGGAAAGCAGGAAGAAAATAATGAGAGGGTTAGATTCAGGTTGTAATGTTCTTCCTTCTTTATACCTTTGAAAGCATATTTTTGTCCACTAAGCTAAATACTAAAATTCTGTTTCAGAAAGTGTAAATTCATACTTATGGGGCACAGTAAATCTTTGAATACCCCACAAAACAGCAGGATGGACACAGTGCTTCATTATTAACCCACCAACACTTCCAACAATCTAATTGCAACATGGGTATTGAAAGTATCTTACAAGAGGGGTATTTCGAGCATCATCCACGTTTGGCCTCGGTGCAGTGGAATACATGTAGCTAAACAGCCGCTCAATTTTCCTCACTGGAACACCACCCCCTCGGTCTGCGATCTGATTTAGGAGAGAACAAAGTTAGTAACAAGCATGCACTAAGAATGGCATTTAAAAAGTTATTTCACACCCTTCCAACAGTCATAAATGCAAAGATTTGTTTTGCAGCACATTATTTTTTGACTAGATAATTGTGAACATGGAGGCTCATATCATCAAGAGAATGCTCTTGTGCCCATGCATAGTGTCTTCGACCCATTCTCAGAGGACAGACCTTTTATAGAACCAGCTATGCATCTATAATAACATAAAAACATTACAGTAGGTCCATTGTAGTAGGCCAACAAAATACCTTGATTGCCAGGTCTTCTTTCCCTAGAACTACTGTAACTTCAACCGGAGAAAGGGTAGGACTGTTTTCTTGGAATTCAACAGTTGCTCTCATTGAATTCTATGGAAAAGAAGGTTACTGTGATCAGACACACACTTCAAACCATATCCCTTTTACACAGAGGCAAAATTATCCTCTACTCCTATGAGTGCCTGGTTTCCAAGAGACACACTTAGCATTTTGGCATAATGGGAGCAGATTTATCATCATTTAAGGTGTGAGAGGAGGTCTCACAACTTAAAATCATCTAAGCATAGCCAAGACTCTTCTGAGTGAAAGATTACAACATTCTTGCCCAACATTAACTTGGGCACTGTAAATTAAATAATATAACTCCCTTAAAGTCAACAGGTTTCTGGAGAAGAGCAAAGTTCAGCAGTTGCTAAAGGTTGCCAGATTTCTGTATGTCATGTTGGCAGCACTGAAGTTCAGCTGCACTCACTACTCCTTAAATACATTGTCCACTCCACAGAAAAGACAGGAGGGTAAACCTGCAGATGTAATCTCTAAAAGCAGAAGGCTACTGGTGACCACAATCCCACATCCCACTTCACTCTCTCAGTCTCTACTAACATACCTTAAAGAGCTCAAAAAGCATGTGAAAAAGATGAGATGGAACATATACAATGCTAATTGGCTCTCCCGGAGCTTTTCCTAGAGGAAAGGAAAAAACACTCAAAAGGGTGATGACATTTTTCTATATTGTATCCAAATTTTACCATAAGCATGTTGCCAAAACAAACAAAAATATAAATTGTTTCATTTTTTGTTTTCCCTCCTCCAAAACTGGCAAACAGCTTTATGCATTCATTACAGTGTTTAGATTACAATTGTCACTTGTTTAATAAGTTTCTTTTCAAACAAACAAATTAAAAAATCAAGTATTCATTCCCCTTTATAAATAAAGGATTTCAAACATTAAGCAGACTGCTGTCAGACACATGCAGGCAGCTCAGACCAGACCCAGCATTTCAGTCAGCATCCCCAGTTCCTCACTCCAGATATGGAGGTCCTCTGCAGCAACTTGTCATACTACTTTAGGTACAGGTTTGTCTGACTTTTCTCAAGTTAATAAATGGTACCTCAAAAATGTTGTGTTTAAGATACACCAACATTTGAGCTCTAACATGGGAGGTTAAATGAGGTGCCTATAATAGAAAATGAAGAGGAACTAGCCCAAGCCAGATCAACTGGTATGTGCACTAAAGTTACAGAATTGGGAGACTTTTGACTTGGTAGAAGAAGCAGTTTTGGCTATCGATAGGCTCTTATCTTACCGTTCACTTGAGTAAGTTTCAGTTCAGGAGATGTCAAGTAATACTGGTCACACAGCATCTTGGCACTTTCATAAGCATCTGAAAAAATTATTTTAATAAATTATATAAAGTATAATATCAAACAATGTAAAAATTCATTCTAATGCATGGCAGAATGCATCTTTTAACTGCCTTAGCTGCTAAGGTGTTCAACAGTCTAAGACTGGATTATGTCACAAGGGAATGATAATATTGCATCCACTGTGTGCACTAAAAATTGAGAACAATGGGCAATTACAGAAGCATGAGCAAATCTTTGTACAGTTTGATAATTGTATGGAACTGATGAATCTGCTACGTACCAGTAGGTAAAACCAATCTCAACACCTCAGACAACTTCAACTCCCACCTCATCTGTCACTTGCTAGGATTTACTCCAACATGTTTTTTTACTGCTACTTTGTATTTTAAATTCTGTCCTCTAAAAGCTCATGCCTCAATAAGACTGCTTTCAGCTATTTCAATTAAAGCCAGTCAGCATCCTCTACAACTGAAGCTGGTTACCCAAACTGCTTGCAATCAGATATAGATACTGATCAGGAAGAGAAATGTTAAAGCCCTGAGAATACGCACCATTCACTACTTCGACAACATCACAGCAAGGATCAATACTTCCAATGTGCCTTGGGTGCCCCGAGCCAGATTTATCATCAAAAAGAAGAGCTGTTTGACATAAGAACAACAGAACATTTAATCCCAAATACTGTTTTATAAAAAAGCCCCAAAACTGAGACTAATGCAGTGCGATGGCAACATATAATTACATAAAATACTGAATGTTGTTTATGCCTTTTATGAGTTAAAACGCTATCTACTGTCAGCAAACAATGTTGGCTTTTCTGTGCTCACATCTAAAGGCTTTTCAGACATAAAGAATGATATCCCTACATATTCCATAAAAGAGTTATTTCAATTGTTTTGTAGTCTCTCACTTAAAGTTTTCCCATTACTTTAAGTGATAGATTCAGTTTCTAACTTTTTCAGTGTCACACAAAATCATGTAAAGTAGTTCTCCAGCAGTTTTAAGAAATGTTTACATTAACATGTTACTAATTAGATTGAAGTTTTTCCTCAGGTAAAAATTTCTACTTACTGTGTTGGTTCATTAGCATCCGGGTGGAAATACGGCTCATGTAAAAACGATCCAAAAAATACTGGATGTTTTGATTGGTCACAGGATCTACTTTAAAAGTGTCTTTGTATTCAATTACTCCTTGTGCCATTGTAGGAACCACATCATGATGTCTGTTTCGGACTCTAATTAGAGTATCTATAAAGCTAGGTTTAAAAAAAAGAAATCTTTTTAGAACATTATTCTCAGACTCCACAGAAGCAAGCTTTGTATAATGTAATTATCTAATCTAGCACCAGCACAGATAAGTGCTTAACAGCCTTAATACTAAAATACAGCATGGTTTCTTTTTTTAAACTCTTTTAAAAGTAATTCCTCATTGACCTAACACAGAAGTATTTGGCATTTTTAAAACAAAAGGTATAATGAGCCATATCAAATTCACCACTTGTTTACTCATTTATTTGAGCAGAAGAAAAGGAAAGAAAAAAGATCCCAAGCTGACATCTTGGAAAAAAGCAGAGATATGACTACACAGATTTTTTTTTTTTTTCTATCTCTGTCATGACTGTTCAGGGAGCAATATGACCTTGAAATTAGGCTGCTACAGGACATAATTATTTGCAATATTGCTAAACATGGTCAGAGGTTTTGACCAGCTTGTTCTATGTTCAGCTCTTCCTGCTAGATTATCAAATTCAACTCATCATGGCTGTCAGTCTAAAGTGACTATACTGTGAAAAGCAGAAGGAGAACTAAAAAGTTCAAAGAAAAACATGAAAAGCTTACTCAGATAAGACTTTTTGGTCATCTGGGCTTTTCTGATGAAATTCAATCAACTCCTTTAGGCTTTGGATGTACCTATTGAAAAAGAAGTCAAGAAATATATGCTATCAATTTGATTTTTATTATTCTAGCAATATCAAAAATACTTTGTCTTGTGCACATCATTAGTCCTAACAAGTCATCTGGGAGTTTTAAGTATCTTTAAAATATCCAAGTTATAACCAACAATAGAATAACAGATGGACACTTCTTGACTGCCTGAACTCCAGAAGTTTTAAGTCTTTTCTTGTGCCTGCCACCAGAGAGAAATCTAAGCCCTCACTTAAGGTATGTGGGATACCCTTATAATTCTTTAGAAGACATGTATTTCAAAAGAAGATCCAAATGACAATGCCAATCAGGAAGCCACTTAAGCAACATTTTTCCAAATCTGATCAGCTTTGGCAGAAGCTAAGAAGCTAAGTAGCTGAGCTGCTTGCACTAACATCTGACAGCCTTGACGCATACAGCAAAGGCACAACAGTTTGCTATATTAAGAAGAGTTTCTAGACCTGACTCTAATACTTCTGCTCTTTATGTCAGCCATCCTGGCAAATGCTGCAACTGTGCCAGTAAACAAGGTTAAATCAGATTCCACCACTGTGTCAACTGCAGAGATTATGTTAATTGAATTTCAAACACTTGCTGCATAGGTCAAGACAATATACTTTGGAATAGAAGCTGTGTTAGTGACTCCATCAGTGAGAGATCAAAACAAGTACATAGCCTGCTTTCCCATTTTGCGTGGGTCTCGGAGTCTGTAATGCTGTGTGGAAACAGAACACGTTTTCTTTTCTCCCTTCTCTATTAGCTATTTCAAACTGTTAACTCCCCGCCCCCCACACCTATTTAAAGATAGCAATATTTTGATTTTCAATTTAATTTTAGTGTGCTAGAAAAGGACAGTGTGTAACAGCTTGCAACTCAGATTTGATGAAGGAACTGCATTTCTACTTGTTATACTTTGTTATATACTTATTATACTTGTCTACTTTGTTTATACTTGTTATACTTTCTTATACTTTTTACTATTCAAAAAAGGCTGTAACAACAAAGTTCTCAAAGCTGTGTAACTTTGCATGCTGAATTCAAGCAGTTCATACTTACCAGCTTCTTACTAATTTTACTGATGGAGTGCCTAGTAATTTATCAGGAAGAAGATCAATTTCTTTCAAGATATTTGCAAACCTCACAGGAAGTTCTTGTCGCAAAAATGCAAAAGAAGTTCTCTCACATCCATTAGTTGAGCCTATGAATAAATCCAAAATACAGTTTTTTTTGAGGAAGCTTCAAGATGGACATACAGATTGCTGACTTCCCATAAATTTCAGGACTGTTTCTCTGCAATCATGAGGCTTTTACCGGCCAGCTCACCTAAGTGTTAGGTGTTACATGTTTATGCAGAACGCTGTTTACGTGACAGTAAGACACAGCGTGTTCCTGGACGGAATACTTTTACAGTTCCCATTTAGCCATGAGACTTAACCGCAAGTCCCTAAGAAGCACTCCGGGCCCTGTAAACAGGAGGTTGTTCGGGGTGACGTCTGGTGGTACCGTATCATGTGCGCACAGCCGCCGGAGCCGCCGGAGCGATAACGGCATCTGGGAACTGCGCGTTCGCTCCGCCTGGTGGCTGCTCCCGCCTCCGTGTGCGCGGAGCAGAACCCGCCCCGCAGCCCACGTCCCTCTCAGCGCCCGCGCCCTACGAACACCGCCGAAGCAGTGTTGTTGTAGCGCATCTTCAGCTCTGACGGCGACACCCACAGGTCTCCAGCCCCTGGCACCTGGCCGGCGGGTAACTGCGGCCGGGGGTGCCGGCCCGAGACGAACTCTCCGCCACCGCCGCCACGCCGGGGCCGGAAGATTCCCAGCGGGGCTGGGAATACCCGGCGGGCCCGTTCCCCTCCTCCACTCCGCCACCGCCGCCACGCCGGGGCCGGAAGATTCCCAGCGGGCCCGTTCCCCTCCTCCGCTCTGGCTCTGGGCAGCCGAGCCGGGGGGGCGGCAGTGACTTCAGCGCTGGCTGAGCGCGACCCTCCGGGCGGGGATCGCCGCCTGCTCTGTCCCGCACAGCGCCGCTCCCGCACCCTCCCCGCGGCAGCCCCCGGGCTCGCTCCTCCATGGGGAAACGAGCCTCCGAGCCTGGGCGGCCCCCAGCCCTGACTTCCCCCCGCTCCTCCCGATTCTCACCGAAGTCCAACAACTGCTTGATGGAGAGCGGGGAGGGGGAGAAGCGGGAAAACTGCTCCACCTCCTGTGGCAACCGGCCACTGCTGCTGCCGGCACTGGCCCCTGCCAGCGGGGCGGCGTTGCGGAGGGCGATCCGGGCGGCCTTCATTGCTGCCGGGCCGGCGAGTGCGTGGCAGGTAAGCGATCGCTGAGAGAGCGAGTGCTCCGCGGGCTCCGGGACTGTCACCGTCCCCTCGCCTGTGGCGGGCGGCCTCACGTGGCGCCTCTATTTACAATCGCAGGGGGGCGGCGCTCCGCCAGGCCGCGCCCCTCCCGGGCCCCTCGTGACAGCGCTGGCGGCGTTCCCCGTGCCCGTCCTGGTCCGGCGGGCACCGTGCCAGCGGCACGGGGGCAGCCGGGGGGCAGCCGCGGGGCCAGGACACAGCCCGGGGCCAGGACACAGCCCGGGGCCAAGGCACACAGAGCGGCGGGTGCTGCTGCTGCGCCTCCCGCGGTGACCTTGTGCACGGGGCAGGGGCCGGGCGAGGCTGGCAGGGCGGCCGTGCCCAGCTGCGAGGGCGCCGTGCTGCTCCCGCCCCTCACGGGCTGCGGAGGCTGCGGCCCTGTGCGGGCTGTGCACAGACACCCCGTGGGTGCCGGGGCTCGGGGGGAAGCGGTGCACGGCGCCATGGCCCGGCATGAGGGGCGCGGTGGTGCCCGGGGCAGTTGTGTGTTTGCACTCATACAGGGGGTGCTGGAACTGCCGGTACTGACCGGTAGCTCCAGGGCCGGCGCAGAGCATGGCCGACTGCGTGGAAGGCAAAGGGAGCAAAATCAGGTCCCAGCCGCGGGCTGACGACATGTAGGTCATGGCTGTGACCTGGTTAATAGTGGCCAAATACCCGAGGACAGCTGTGCTGGTGACGCACTGGCCCCCGATCAGCATGTGGCCTTTATTTACTGTCCCTAGAGCTGACCTAAGAAGGGGCTGACACAGGGCTCTCAGGGACAGCTCATCTCCCAGGGCCACAGTCGAGCTGGGAAAAGCCCCCTCACCTTTCCTCTTTGCTGGGGAAGGAGCTTGGATCTCCAGTGCTGCCTGGCCTTTTCCCAGCATGCCCAGTCCACTTTACTGAGGACAGAGTTTGCATAAGCCACCGAAGAATGGAATTAATGTCAGCGGAGGGCTTTCTGACATCTAAAAACTTGATCTGTAACAGCAGAAGCATGTGGCAGTAAAATAATGCAAAATATGCCCTAATATTTCCATACAACTCACCAGTCCAATTTTATATGCACATATTTATACACACAAACACGTAAACTCTTTTCAGGGGAAGGAAGATCAAATTCCTCACAAGAAAGCTATGCACATATTTTAACAGACAGAGAAAAATACTTTAGCTTGTCATTAGACTGTTTTTTTTTAACTTTATCTCATTTTTGTCTTCCTAGTATATCTGTTATCCCTAGTTATGGCTCTACTCCTGCTGTACTTTATGTTTTATTATTTTATTGCTCCCTGTTTTATTATTTTATTGGGAGAGTTATTCTGTTATTTTTCCATGAGATATATTCTGGCTTACCACAGTGATCAAATGTTGGCATATGAAATGTGAAATGAAGCAAAATTTAGACATCAAATAGCAGCAAATGTAATGACTTTGATTTTTTTCCTGTTCTTTACGGCAGTTAAAAATGTAAGAATTTGAGATTTGCTTTTGACTGTTTAAACTTGGTTTAACTACAAGTTGCAGATGAGTCACAGAAATGAAAATATCATACAAATTTGTTTAAACCATGAAACGTGCAGGATAGCTTTTGTTTAGTTCCACTTTCTTCCTTAAGCTACTAATCGGTGACAAGCAGGAACCTCACAATTAACTCTTTGCAATAAAATCTGGGTCAGGAAGTTCTCTGAAGTAGGCAGTTATTGCAGTTTATAAAGTCATTATTTCTATTCCTATGAGATGTTTTATTTAATCTGTTGGTGTGCTGAGCCTGCTTAATATAAGTAACTGGAATATCCTTTGCGAGCAGTCTGAATAGGGAAATAGTCTACTAAGGACAATTTTTGTTGTTTGCATTAATTTTCTTTACAGCAACTTGTTTTCTTATTGGTTTCCTAGTAGTTATATGCAGTAAGGTATGAACAAATATCTTACATACTCAATTTAGCTGTGAACAAAGGTAAAATTGTAGTTGCAGGAAATACAGGAAGTGTATTGCCTTCCCCATTTGTTAAAAGGACAAGGCTCCAGTAACTCAAATCCTGGGTGTTTTTCAAATCAAAACAAACTTCTACAAAGAATTTTACACATCAGCAGCACAACAACTGAGGTTTTTTTAATTCAGATGATCTTCTAAAAGAAGCATGTCTTCATAATTCAGATTTGCTTCTTGCTCTTTGTATGATGGTTATATGTTACAGGTCGTTCTGAACAACATTAATTTATATTCTTGCACATCTTAACTATATATCTGTGAAGTAATTCTTATGGATCTTCTGAATGTTGAGCAAGACAGCTCAGTTTTAGGCACAAATGCAACAATATATGAGGATTCACCATCAGCCAAGATGCAGGTGAGCTAGGCTGTGAAAATTGTAACCACGTCATATAATGCCTCCATCTCTCCTATCTTTAGAAGTGTTCTCACTTTATTTCCTCTCCAACCACCATCTCGCCCTCCTTCTGAAACACGTGACAGTTATAAGTGCAGGTGGCAGAGAACAATGGCTATGAAGGACAATGCCAAATTCTGAACTGGAGTATTCATCAGAGAGGGTCTCATTTCTGCTATTTAGATATTTTAACTTTCCTCTTCTGAATTGCCCTGGGGCAAGTTTTGAAAAGGCAGTAACAACACTTGCAGTTGCTTGGTCACAGTAATGTTTTGCTGACTGTGCTTAAGAAAATGGAGCTGCATTAACATTCTGCTTTTTTCCACAACAGATGGGTCCAGAAGAGTGGAATGAATGAAGCCTGGATTCCTGTCCATTTGTCTCCTAATAGCTCTCCATTGCAATCAGCTGTCTCTCACCTCATGCTTCTTGTCCTCACCCCAGCCAGAGACACAACGTGCTGTACTGAGGTCAGAGCCGTGTTCCTGGTCAGGCAGCCTGTGTAGTAACTGACCATGTTGCTGAAGTCTAATAGAAGGTATCATGGTTGCTTTTGCCCTTCCTTTTTCTCTGTTGGGACAGACAAAAATGTAAGGATCTTTTTCCTAACCCAGCAGAGCAGTCTGGTGACAAGTGCGTGAGTTATATTCACAGCACCTCATGAAATTTCCAGCAGTACCAAGGGCAAATCACTTGCCCTCCGCCTACAGATGGGTCTGCATTTATGGAATTGGTTTGATACTTTAACCTACTAATATATTTGTTTTCTAAATATTTATGTGGCCCTTTACATGGAAAAAAAGACAGAAATAGCATTACAAACAAGGGTCATATCTTCCCGTTCTCATCTTTCTGTCACCGGACACTGCGGCTGCACAAGCTGTCAAGCTGCTAGGGGTTCCCAGTACAGCCAAAACAGCCAAAGTAGGTGAAAGGTTGTGGAGGAGCACACAAACAAGCTGGCATGCCTCCTCAGTAGTTCAGTGAGGGAAAGGTTCTGCAGCTGCTCCAGCACTTACACAATCTCCTGTGGCTGCTCATAACTTGCAAAAGTCAAGAGTACAGTAGCTGGATCATTTTACAGATGGAGCTGTGGCTGGTCAGCAGCCTGCTTGGAGCTGTAAACATGGCAACTCAGCAGCCCTGAACAGGAGACACCCTTTTTCCTCATTCCCTGCCTTTGTTACCCATGTCTGAAATTATCTGTTACCTCCTTTAAAATCATGGAAAATGAAACTGGATTGCTGGTTTCAAAATTGCTTTTCCAAAAAATAGCTAGAGACTTGCACGAGATTAACTGTGGGTGTTTAAACTAGGAGTGTAGAGATAGCCAAGGGGAAAAAACTGTTTTGGAGTATAGCTGTACAATTCAGGAAATAAAGCTAGGACTCAAACTGTGATAAAAGTAGGGCTCAAAAGTGTTTATCTTGAAATGCTTGTCACCATTCAGGAGGCTGCTTACTAAGTAGGGGAATAGTAATCTTCAGCCAAGTACACCATTGCAGAGGAAATAAAGGTAGGCTTTCAGAGTGGGCTGGCACTGATCTAAAGTACATAGCTAGACACAAAATAATGTCCTTTTCCGGCCTCAGCTGACTACCATAGCAGTTCTTGTGGAAAAGCATGTGGCATCCTCCATGAGAGCTGCAGATGCAGAGGAAAATAAAGAGGAAAGGTATCATCAGGTCAGGTGCCACTTTGGGCCATGGCTGCCTTTACTGTGAACAGCCCTGCTCTAGAGAAAATCAGCTGGGAAAAAGTGGACATCTTATGAAAAGTCAGGGAAAAAGTTAATGTTACCAAAAGAATACATCTTTTAAGGTCTAAATATGTTTCATCTGAACAGTTATGGTTTTTCTGTAGGAATATGGAAATGGGGTTAGTGGAACAGGATATTTCAAATTAAAAGCTTTGGATTAGACATTTGACACCTCACCCTGAGAAGAAGAAGTTCTAGCTTCACCTGTAACCCTTACATGGGTCAGGGGCTTTGAACTGGTACACATAGTGGGGTTTTTTTTCAGAGTAGATTACTCTGGGTGAAGAGCAAATGTTTTTGCTAAGTTTTCTATCAGATGTGCTTGATACTGTTGACTGTAGCAGGACCGTTGGTAAAGTGGATGTGGTGGCTTGAGTTTCGGCTCCAAACTGGAGCCTGAAACTTACTCCAGGTTATGTTGTCTGAGGGTGATATTAGCAACCATTCCCAGTTGTTCCCTCTCAGCATTTCCTTCATCAGATTTGCATTTTAGTGTCCACATCATCTGAACTTGAATGAGAAGTTTAGTCTAGGAAATAGTAAGCCAAGACATCATCTAGAAAAGGGCTCTCTATGGTGTTACCTGGCCACTCTTTCAAAAGGCTCATGGTATCTCTTGAATTCCTAAGCACTCTCCTTAGTGCTTAGGATTACTCAAGGGAAGTTTGTTTTTTGTTTGCAACATCCTGACTACTATCCCTGAAGTGTGAATTCACAGATACTAATCAGTTGTTCTCATAAAGACTGAGTTTCCATAACATACTCTACAGGGGTTGTCTACACAGTAGGTCTGTGGGAGTTTTCTTACTTGATTAAATGTATAGCCCCAGGCTAAGGTGTGATAACTGCAATTAAATATGAAAATGTAGCTTGTGTATTAAAATATTCTTGATAAAGAGACAGTACAATTTAAAATGTTGCACTGCACAATTAAAATGTTTTGCCTTTGGGTCTGAGGAAGTGCAAAATATTTTTATGTCATAACTAACAGATAATGGGTAAATTGTCAATACAACATTGCTGGAACATTGACAAGAGTTGAAGCAAGGGAACTCTCACTCTCTCAATTTATTGTGGCAAAATCTCTTGGTATATTAGGCAAAATCTGCAGTTCTGCTATGCAGCATTAAGCATGTTTTCTTGTTATTGTAATTCTTTAATATTATTTATTACTCTATCCACTTTGGTATTTTCAAACTCAATTTTCAATTTAGTCCTTATCTAATAGTCACTGAAATGAAAATAACAAAATCATCAGAACTATGGTGGTACTTGATTTCCAAGATTTCTGTCTACCTAAAGTGACATAAAAACCCACACTAGTTTCATGTCTTTGTTTCATTTACTGAAATTACACCAATATTCTAAATTTACTCTGGTAGTTACATTTATATGCAGGCATTCGTGAACATACATTTTGGTTTTATATGGGAAAAGACCCCTAGATATCAAAAAATACTGAAGGAAGAAATTACTGAAATATTTACCTATTTAAAAGTTTAGAATATGTGCAAATACAAGTCTCAATTCCCTGTTATCTGGGGCATAATATCTGGGTACAAATAATCAGCAGTTAGTTTGCAGGCATTGGTTTCAAAAAGCCCCCTTTGAAAGAAAATATTTTAACATACTCACTGGAGGACACAGTCTGAAACAGAGATGAAAAATATCTTTGTCTGTTGTGAAACTAATTGAATTTAAAAGTTTGAAAAAATATATTAAGACATATTTTCACTGCTGAAAACCAGATTCACTAAAATGTGTAAGATATCCTTTTACAGCTTATAAGAAGCAGTGTAATTTCTTCTTGCAAACTCACACAACTACTGTTGACGTGAGAGTTGTTAAGCCTTCCATTTTGTGGATACTCATAATAAATATGTATTTAAGTAAAGTTGAATATTTGGGCATTTCCTCATTCCCAGGAAGAAATACAAGCTCCTTATTCTCTGTTTCAACAGTATTGGAGAAATGTTTTGAAATTTCAATATTCAGATCAAGAGATAAATCCAAGGTAAACAACCTTGAAGATACTCTAGACAAGAGGAAACTTGGTAATCACCACAACAGCCCTTGCTAGCTTTCAGCAGGTGCTGAGAGGCAGGGCAGTGCTTTCCCCTGCGTTGGGTATTGGACAGTTTTCCTTCTGCTTTTTTGTTCCAGATATGCTACATGGAATCCTGAAAACCAGTTCCTTATTTGCAGCTGCTTATATGCTGAAGCTGAGTAAAGAGAGATAAGAATATTATTAAAGAAGCAATGTGGGATTTAATTGGTGTAAGATACTGCAAGGGATATTGCACGGGAGTGATGCCATGCTGAAGCAAATGAGTGTATCTGTGTTTATTGGTATTTTGGGCTTACAGCATGCACATCGAATGATGTACATGCTTATCACCTCTCATGTATGGAAACAGTTTTTAAATTCTAAGCATTTCAGTTAAAAGAAGTCAAATCAAATCAATGCCAAGAATCCTAGTTAGGATGTAATTTTTGCTGAAAATTACCTTCTTCAAGGCCTTGGAGGAAAAACCAGCAATTTAGTAAAATTGAACAAATAAAGACATTTTATCACATTCCCCCTTAGTCAAACCTTCATTAAATTTCCCCTATTTTTGTGAAATACAGTAAGTTGATATGGTATTATTTGCCCTTTCCATGAGAAAGACTCAAAAAAATGTTGGACTGCATTTGAGAAGCAGTCTCTAGTTTTGTGTGAGCACTTCTTGCTGCTAAATAAAGGCTGCAAGACCTTGCAGGTCTGAGAGATTTCAGTCAGAGTTATGAACTCTGAACAGAGTTATAGCACCTTGAGAAATTAGGTGGTAGGCCTGACCAACATGCTGAATTAAACTGTACTGTTGAAAACATGGGATAAATCTCCATCTGAAGTCACTCAAAGAGCATTTTGACTCCAATAATTTTCTCTTTCAAATAAAAAGGGTGTCTCTGTTTAACCATTCCTGGAGAAAAATATCTGATATTGTGCTTTTGAAACATCCAGATAATTCTGGTCCTTTACAGTCAGTTCATGTTTCAAATCTCGTGCCAAATGCTCAAATCCTTGGACTGGAGAAGACCCAGAGGGAACTCATAAAATTATATAGGAAAGGCACCAATTCACTCTTGCTGAGAAGTAATTTGGTTTGGTTTAGTAACCTGTGAAATAGTTCTGTAAAATTATGAACTTTAAGGAAACTGTAAAGAGTGTGATTATTGACATCTGCTGTAGGTGACCTTTATGTGCTGAAAAGATCACAAGGTAGTAAAGACAAAAAAATTACAACCTCCTTTCCTTCTCTCTAATGGTCTGAAATTGAAAAATTGGATCTATTGAACCCCAGTTAAAGTCAGGACAGCCAAATAAAACAAGGCTACAGCCTGCAACTTGCAGTTTCCCAAGTGTGTAATTTATATACTTTAGAGACTAAATGCAACTGCTCGAGGGAGTTGTGAGTCCCCACTCTCACCTGAACATAAATCACTTCATGTTATTTCCGTCCATTCACTACCTCTTCCATTAACTTCCCCCTCTGTGGTAAAGAAACGTATCGCAGCATTTCAAAGGAATAGATGTACATGTGCAGATCATCCAAAGCTGTTTGTTCTGATTCTTTTCTCAGGGCAGTCATAAGGGCTGTGTACCTTGCTATCTTTCCTACTTCTCAGTATCTTTTCTGGCTGTTCTTTGTTTGCTGTTTGTGTTAACATAATCTAGGCTTCTGGCAGCTTTATGAAATTTGTACTGGTATTGATCACCTTGCAGGATATGGCAAATGCCTTAACGTCACTGTTGCTGGCATTACAGCACCACGTAGCAGCTAACATTTTAAGTGCATGAGCTGTGCAAATGACCTTTTAGCTCTCCTTAAGAGCATCTCACAGTTGTCCTGAGTCAGCGTGCCAGTTACCACAGTTGTCTGAGGGTGGTATTTTAAGTGTCCCGTGTCATCTTGATAAGGGACCAAAAAGGCAGTAGCATGACACTGGGTATGCCCTATGACACAGATATTGCCTGAGTGTGCTGGATGCTGGGAAATGCTGAAGAGGACCCAGACCAGAGCCAGAATAGCATTGCTTTCCTCAATGTAAATATCCCCTAACAATTCCCCTGTAATCACATCAGTTGAATTATTTTATGGACAGCTCCCTTTGGAAAGGGACCCTGTCTGGTCCTGTCCTATCTCACTCTTTTCATTTTAATGAACATGTTTTCCAGAACTGCATTGAGCAACACAACTAGCATTGAGATATGCAATTGCCTTCTTCTTATTTTTTTTTATTAAGAAATTTATTAACATTTGCATTTTTTAAAATCTAATTTTAGGCTGATACACTTTTTACTGTTTGCATGGTCAAAAGGATGTGTTTCCCTGTTCTAGTAGAAGAGTATGGACTGTCTGATCCCAACTGCTGTTTGTATTTGTACATAACCTTGATTTGTCCTAAAAGAAAGCCTTTGTGCTTGCAGAACAGGTCTGTTCTGTGTCATGACTGGGAAACTGGGCTGTCTTAGTAGGGTGCAACCCAGATTTTCAAATGGTTTTTAAAGTATTTGGACATGGGACAGCTGTGTCTGAAAATACATTAGGGAGAGGTTGTTTACGGGAAAGGACAGGCTTGGTTTGCTCACTAATTACTGCATTGCTGAAGAGCTGGCTGTAGTTTTCTGTACTCAGAGTTCAGTTAGTAACTCATGAGTTGTATGAGTTAAATGGATGATTCAGCAGGCTGGTGGGAAATCTTATTGCCAGCTGCACATATTAAGTACTATGCATAGCTACTGCAGTGTGAGATACTAGAGGGGATTGCTGGGACATCCTTGAAGTGATGGGTTAACTTCTCAGCCAGAGGGAAGTTGTACATGTGTTATTTCCGGTTACTGGATAGTGTGTGAATGACTGTGAATGAAGTCCTAATCCAATGCCCACTGCATTCAGTTATATGTTTCCAGTCATTTCAGCTGTAGTTTTAAGTGGGAACTGGATCAAACCTCTCTCTGTAAGATTGAAGATAGCAAAGTCACACTGAAAGGAAAAAGTCAGGTTTAAGGTTCCTATTTTAATTTTTCAATAATTTCTAAAGACTTCTAGGGAAGTATTTTTTTTTAATGTCTGATTTGCCCTTTGTTCTGTTTCCTACATTATGCATAGATTAATTCTATGAGTTGAATTTTTTTTTCTTATGTCTGTGTAACTTCAGGAAGTCAATGACCAGTTTTTAGCAAGAAAAAATAAACCAGACATTCATATTCTTGTTTTGAAATACTTTTCTCTGTGTGCTTTGTTCTTTCTGGATAAAATAAGCAATACTTCTGTTTTAAAAGTGCTCTGCCAATGTCATGTCCATAATTGCTCATGGACTGGTAGAGGAAACATGGAATATCTGAACTGAGAGAGACCATCAGGGAGATCTGGTGCCAGCAACCTGCGTGGAGGAAAGGAGGAGAAACTGATAATTCCCCTGTATGAGGACCAACATCTGAGTGCACTCTGTGATCAGGAGAGAAGCGAGGGACACTTAACCTTGGAACTGCCTGTCTCTTCTCCAGATGTAGTAAGAAAACATTAGAAAGGTAAGATGGTGCTCTGCATGGAAATTTTTAATTGATTGAATGCTGCTTTATGCAGGATCTCAATGAAAAGAGCCTCCTACTATTTTAGTTAGTTGTAGGGGCCACCTTGTTCTGTCAGACCACTTGTGAGCTTCCCAGACATGTATGACATGTTAGGTAGCTTCACTGAGCCATCCTACCCGTGTCCATACAGTGTAGTCTCCTGGGATGGGTGTCCCACAGAGAGGTCCTATCAAGGCCTTTTTAGCATTCATACCACCATATATAGGACTGTGATTAGCTGTTGCTATTATGCTAAAGCACCTCATAGCTAATGGCTGAGGAGGGATGATCTTGCTGGGTTTTTTGGTATTGGAGAGGGGTAGGAAAAGTGGACTTAATATCCATACTCAAGACTAGTCAAAAGATGAGACATGGGTTGTAAGTTGCTGTACACTTTATTCCTAGCAGGGCAAACAAGCCTTCTGGTTTTTGTTCTGGTCAAAGCATCTTTGTTTTCCTTATTCCTTCAGATTTTGGATAGATGCTCTAGCTATGAGGATGAACAGTGTTTTTCCATGACTCAGTGACATATATATGTTTAGAAACTCCCTAGATGTTTTACAGGTGTAACTGTGTTATCTACATTAGCCTAAATTCTGAAACTGGGTACTCAGCAGAGCATCAGATACAGGCCCCTGCTTCACTCCAGACAGGAAAATTTCATGGAAAATGTCCCTAAGGCCCTTCAAGGAATTGCTTAAATTATGTGTTCTGTAGCAAGTTGCTAGCTCTAAGCTAAACAAAATTCTTTGAAGGTTTTTCACTCTCCAGCCTGGACTTTGTGTTAGCTCCCAGATCAAGACTGACAGCTTTCTGCCCAGTTAGTCAGTATCTGGAGGGAGCACTACACAGATACCATTTGCTGCTGACTGCAGACATCAAATCTGAAGATCCAAATCAGTGAAGGCATCTCTCACTGTAAAGTGGTATCCAAAATAAGCAGAAGCTGAAGATTTTTTAGAAGAAGAAATAGTCTGAGGAAATAATCACAAAAGAATGAGTCTAAGATGGCATGACTGCCTCTTTAAAACAATTTAAACAATTTAAAACAGGCATAGCTGTTGTCCCTCTTTGTGCTAACTTAGGAATGGTCCATGGGATGTTGTGAGGGTTGGCATCCATGAAGGCCAACACCCACACCTCTCTGGATCTCTGAGTAGAGTTGGGAAGAGGGTTGGTTTGGAGAAGAGGGTGATGGTGTCTGAATGGAAGACCTAGTGCCTTATCCTTTAGGAAAGTCATTTTTCAGTCAGCTGCACAGAAAATTCCCATTTGGCACAGGGGATATTATTGAGGGATAGGAGAGCTCTGTCCAGCTGTGAAGAGACAACAGTAGGTATAGCTGGAGTAAGGGCTGGACTTGGATGGCACTGAAGGCATGCTTTTTTGTGAACCCCTGTGTCAAGGGGTTTAGCAATTGGAATGGGGTTGTCCTGAGTGTGGAAGGCTGTGAGTCTCAGGTGGGCACTAAATCCTCAGTCCCAGCTCTCACTGACCTTGGGCAGTGTTCAGCACTGTGTTGAGAGCCAGTATCCTGTGCTTTATATTAGGGTAGATAGTGGCATTAGAATTAGGGTAAGAGTTACCCTAAGAATTGGGAGAGTAAAAAGAAAATTGCAAGAAGCTAAATACCATCATGTCCTGTGGGATCTGCTTGGTCATGGGCAGTCTGGGGTTGACAGTGCACTTAGACAAGATTTTCATCAATGTACTCAGGTCATGTATTTTCTTGTGGGCACTAGTCACTTTGCTATTTTTACTTCAAGGACTATTTCAGATTTATGTGTAGGGACAGAAAGAAACTGAGTGGTTTTATACTGCATATATAATTTAGAGTTCAAATGATATTTGATATCCATACAGGGCAATTGTTTGGTACTGATTTCTGTGAAAACTTTAGTCCCAAAGTGAACAGTGAGATTTTTGAGGATATCAATTTTCCATGAGTATAAACTTACATGACTTCTTTTCCCTGGCAAAATACTGGTGAGAATTGATCCTAGTTCTGCAAGAAACTTCAGTACAATTTTGCACTAAAGATACAAAGCATGGAGGACAATGAACAAGATAGTACATGTATATTAGTATATTCTTGTCATCTATTTCTGTAGAGGAATTCCTCATTGATCAAGGGCATGGGTTGCCCCTAGAGGGATTGGACAAGCCAGCCTTAACCTAACAAAGGACTGATTTCCTTGGGGTCACCTTGAAGGCCCAGAAAGAGGAAATGTTGCACTGTTGCAAGAGCTAAGATGGATGTTAGAGCGGATGCATTAACCACAAAAAGGGCTGTACCCAATCATGCAGTGCCTTGACGTTTACCAATGAAATAGAGTAGCAGACGTGTGATCGAGGCTGTGCAACCAATCGTAGATAGTTGGCTGCCACATGCGCAAGGGAAATGTGTATAAACAGAGCATTGTTCAGGCAATAAAGGGAGAACGATATGTAACCGTAGCGGTGTGATTGTCGTTACTCGACTGGCTCTCTGCGGGATCCTCTTCATATTTCCAAGGAAACCTGTTGTGAGCATTTGAACTAAGTCTAGACATAATTAGAGCCTGGATTACATCTCCTGCATGACATAAACCCAAAGCTTGTGGTGGCCTACAGCTGGCCTGCAGGCCTCAAAGTATAAATAATTATAAAATTATAAGGGAAATATGTAATCAGTTACATCATTACCTTACTTATATAATTCGGCCAGTAAGAGCAGGCCCAGGCTGTTGGAAACTCAGGCTTCTATTGGCTGGTTGATGAGGAAGGAACTGGCTCAGCCAATGAGGATTGACCTCTGGGCTCCTGAGGTATATAAAGGAGCGAGATCTGAATAAAGTGAACTGCTGCTGCATGGAGTCAGTGTGTTTTGTCACTGGTCTGTCTCCGAAAGTGTGACACTAGCTCACATAAATAGAAAATGTTTAGTTTAAGGAAGATATGAAAGACATAAACATAGCAGGACAACTTAGTTTCTGTGAGAACCATGGCAGTTGTAGTTACGGTACTTTAGAAACAGCCTATTTATGAAAACTAGGCAGCCATGCAACAGTATGGCATTCCTCTTTTACTCTGGCAGACAGTACTTAAATATTATCTTGCAACTTAACACAATAATATGAGAAATATTTACTATTGCATGGACCTTTTCTCCTCCTTACGACTGAATTCATTGAAGACACATTATTTTTCTCATTTGTGAAGCGTCAATGTTTCCATAACACAGTTTTTTTTCCCCACTGTGGAAAGAAGCAATTCCTCATTCACTGGCATTTGTTTGAGAGGTTGGCATGCCAACACGTGACCAAGTGTCCACATGCGGCAGGGTTTGTATTTTGGCTCTGAGCAGAGGTGGTAAGGGAAAACATGATATAAGTGTACAGAAATAGACTGGGTATTTAGGATTCTAACCAAGTCGTCAGATCTAATCTCGGCCTCTGGTAGGGCTAAACCTATTTTCTCATTCAAGACAGACATTCTGTGATATTTTGGAAAAAAATGCTATAGAGTTGAAAGTTAAAATTTTCATTGGAATTGAAAATAATTCTTCTGATATTATTCTATACATTCAAGTTTTCTGCCTAAAATCAGATAAAGGAAATTATTTTAGAACTGACAAATGCCTTTTACGTGCCCAGGTTTCTATTAGTCGAGCTCAAAACATCTTAAATGGACAACTAATTGTTCTTTCAGAAAGTTAACTTGCAGACTGACACTGAACAGACAGACACTACTGTATCCCATCTTTGGCATTGTGAAAATAACTGCTAGGGAAGCTGTTGCAAAACAGAAAGTCTTGTTCTTACTGGCCCAGAAAAAGTAAGTTTCTGCTAAGTACTTTTAATTAGAGTTTGGTCCTGAAATCATGCTGCGCACTGGGCAAACATAATGTATGTAGCTGTTAAAAGAAATGTGTGTTGTAGCCATTCTTGGTAAATAATCAGAGAAAACTTTCTAACTTAATTATATTCTAATAAATGACAGAAAAAGAAAGCCAAATTTTGTAAAACCAGAGTTATTTTCTCTAGAAAGCAAAAGGTTTTGAAATGGACAGTAGGCATTGTTGACTAATCAATTCTGTCTGTGTTCCTTGAGACATTGCACCCCAGCAGATTTCTGTGGCAATGCAGGATGTCATGACAGCTAACCCAGCGTAGCTTAGATTTGCCTGTGTGGCACTGTCTAAGCTCAAGGATGTTGCCTGCTGAGATCCTGAAATGTTTTCTTCTCATGATGCTGATCTATTCTTTTGCCTGGTTGCAAAGTCCTACTTAACACTCTTATTTATTTCTATTTATTTTTATTTTTATTTGTTTTCAGTGTGTTTAGTTGGGAATTTGAATGTATTTGGTGTTAGGTAAAGAGTTATTTGAATCATAATTGAAGATTTCTGAGAAAAAAATAACAATTTTCCAAGAAGAGTCCTCAGGCTACTACTACCAAAACCAGCCTGTCACAGTATTATTTTATATATCCAACAGACAATTCTACAGGATGTAGTAAATCTGTAAGTACTTTGGAGGTTACTTTATTTCATATTCCAGAAAAATAATCTTTCTTTTTCCTGAACGTTTTTCCCACTTTTTTCTGTATTATTTGCAAGCTATCTCATGTTTCTGATGGCTAAAAATGAAACAGGAATCTTATCTTACAGCACACATTATAAAACTAATAGAAAGGGTCCAGTCCCAAGTTCAGTCTCTACACACAAAGAGATCCTCAGATGGCATGGCAAAAGGAATCTTGGGTAGTTCTGTGGATCCTGCACAAAGGACTGCCAAAGCCATGGAAGTCAGTTCATGTCATCAGAGTTAAACATATTGCATAACAAGTTCAATATACAGCACAGATTTAGATAGTATTACCTGCAGAGTAACAGTGATAAGAACACTGTAGAACTTAACAAGACAGGAAGTTCCTGGAAGGCATTTATGATAACTTCTTTCTCCAAGTGATAGGGAAGCCAGTTAGGAGAAGTGCATTGCTGGACCACATCCTCACCTAGGAGGGGCTTGTTTGGAATGTGAAGATCAAAGGCAGCCTTGTGTGCAGGTCAGCCTTCAGTGACCATGAGATGGTGGAATTCAGGATCCCAAGGGCAGGGAGGGAGGAAAAACAAGGTCAGATATCAGGACAGTAGACATCAGGAAAGCAGACTTTGGCCTCTTCAGAGATCTTGAAAAAAAAGCTGTGTGATGAGGCCCTGGAAGAAAGGTGGGGCTAAGAAAGATGATTAATATTAAAAGCTCACCTCCTACACACACAAGATTGTTCCATCCCAGTGAATAAAAACTCAGACAAAAATTTCAAGAGAGCTATGTGGATAAACAAGTTGTTCCTGGCTATACTCAAACACAAAAAGGATGCAAGGATGTGTAACCTGTGAGGAATACCTGTGAGAATCATTGTCTAAACATTGGGAGATGAAGTTTGGAAAGCTAAAACCCAGCTGGATTTGAATCAGACCAAGGGGTGATGGGGACAACAAGAAGGGCTTCTATAAATATACAGGTGGTAAAAGGAAAGCTAGGGAAAATGTGAGCACCTTGCTCAATGAGGTGGTGCTTCTGGCTACACAGGGCATGGAAAAGGTTGAGATACTGAATGCCTTCTTTGCTTCCATCTTTACTAGCCTTCAGAAATCCCAGATCCTGAAGACCAGGAGGAAAAACTGGATCAAGGAACGTGTACCTTGGTGAAAGAGGGTCAGATCAGGGAATACTTAAGTAAACTGGACATACATGAGTCCATGGGTCCTCACAGGCTGCTGAGGGGGCTGGCAGATGTCATTGTGAGGCCACTTTCAATAATTGTTCAATGATCTTTGATTGTTTGTGATGGCTGGGAGAAGTACCTGAAGACTGGAGGAAGGTAAATATCACTTCTATCATTCAGAAGGGCAGGAAGGAAGACCCAGGGAACTACAGGCTGGTCAGCCTCACCATGATACCTGGGAGGGTGATAGAACAGCCAATCCTGGAAACCAATCCCAGGCACATGAACAATAAAAAAATAAATAAAAAAAAATCAGGAGTAGTCAGCATGGCTTGCCTAAGTGGAAGCTTGTATGATGAAGTGACAGGTCTGGTAGATGAGGGGAAAGCTTTGAATATTGTTTACCTGGACTTCAGTTAGGCCTTTGGCACCATCTCCCATAAGATCCTTATACACAAGCTGTTGGTATACGAACTGGATGAGCAGTAAGGTGGGTTGAAAAACAACTGAATGGCCAGACCCAGGGGCTGGTGATGAGAGGTATGAAATCTTTGCTGGACTTCTTCTCTATGTCCATGTCTGTCTTCTGCTGGGACCTCAGAACTGGACATAGTACTCCAGGTGTGGCCTCAGCAGTGGTGAGTACAGTGAAAGAATTACTTCCCTTGACCTGATGGCAGCACTCCTCCTAATGCAGCCCAGGATCCCAACAACCTTCCTTGCTACACAGACACATTGCTGGTTTATGTTCAATTTTGCGTCTACCAGGACCCAGATCTACTGCGAAGATGCTTATACACTGGGTGTCCCCCAGCATATACTGGTGAATGGGGCTGTTCCTCCCCAGGCTCAGGACTTGCCCTTTCCTTCCTAAGCTTCCTGCTCACCCATCCTGTCATGGTCCCTCTGGATGGCAGCACAGCGCTCTGGTATATTAGCCACTCTGCCCAGCTCCCAGATTAGTGTCAACTGCACACTGGCAGAGGGTACAGTATGCCCTGTCATCCCAATCATTGATGAAGATTTTTAACAGAATTAGACCCAGCCCTGACCCCTGAGATACGCTGCTGGTTCCTGGCCTCTGACTAGACTCTGTGCCTCAGATGTTCAGACAGTTTTCAGTGTACCTCACTGTGTATGTCTGTCCAGGCCATGCTTCACTGGATTCTCTGTGAGTTTCTTGTGAGAGACAGTGTCAAAGGCCTCACAGCAGTCCAGGCAGACAATGTCTGCCACTCCGCCCTTTCTTGTACTTTCTTTATAGTTTGCCTCTAATTTCTATTTGTAACTCCCTCACTGTGGCTACCACGGTGGCAGAGCTAAGTGCACCAGTACAGTTTTCACAATAGGGATCTTCTCAAGGAGTGGACCAGTTCCATTGCTGTTTTAAAGCCTTTAACTGAGAAGTGTAAGAGCGTAGACAAAATTACCCCTCAATCCTTGGGGGACGTGAGTCATAGCTAAGCAAGCCTGTGGTCCTGCTGCCCGGGCAGAGTGAATTGTGTCCCTGACACCTAGTGGTAACACGGCGCTGTGTAGCAGTAATTGAGTCTCTGATACTTGCTTTATTATGATGTTCACACTTTAAAGAAGTGTTTTATTTTCCTTTTCTATGTATTAATCCCCTTCGTACTAATGGAAGATTAAGAATCAATCTCTGAAGTCTTAATGGAAGTTCTGGTATATAATGAGAAGCCTCAGTAAACAGGAGGATTGAGAATACTGAATAACTGTATTTTACTAGCAGTGTATCAAACATGAGTATTTGAACAAATTCAAAATACAGAGTTGAGTAAGGAAACAAAAGTGGTGTTCTTGTAATAAGTAATGACTTATTAGGGCTGATTTTCTTATCTCCTATAATTTAGACATAAAACTTAGTTATTAAAGAAGAATTTAAATGGGAAAAAAATAAAAATGAATAGTGGCTGTCCCAATTACTCTGTATATGTTCTGCTATGGAATACATCCATACCCTTTCATTCTCCCATCATATCTTCCTGAAAAGTTTGATGGTTAATAAAGCTATGTATGGTGAAATTATTTTTGCAATAAGAATTAAAGGGATGGGTTCATGGACTAAGGACATAATCTTAAGTATACAGGAACAGAGTCTATGGTTTGTGTGATGGAGAGCAGAATCATCAAGATGAGATGCTGGGGACTGGTGCTGTGGAGCAGCTCACTCTTCTGAAAGATCCCAGCCACTTCATCAGGACACTGAACATTCAAGTGCTTCCCATAAGCAACTTGATTGACCCTGACTTATCTGAAAATGATTATGAAAATGTACTATTTAAACAGAGGTAGGAAGAGCACTTACAGTGGAAGGTTTACTGTGAGTACCTCTGTGGGGAGAGATCACAAAACATGAAAGAGGCTGCAGTTTTAGGTAGCAGAACATGGGACAGATGTCAATGGCACAAACCTAAGAATCTGTCTATGAGGTTCTCAAATGCAGGCCTCTCTCTTACTGTGTCAATGGCCATGCCAGCCTGATCTCATACCTCAAGAGCCACTTTGTACATAACTCAGCTTGTCTTGAGGGAGGATGATGACCTGAAATAATTGCAGAGGCATGGCAGTGGTATGTAATGCAAAAGTTTCTCCTTCAACATGACACCAGATGGTGATTCTACATATCTGCTCGTGTGAAGTTTTGCACAATGCACATTACATGTACTTTGATCAAGGGGGATTTTGGCACTGACTTACATGTAGTCATCATTGGCTCCTGTAAAAAAGACAGGAGCCTGGGGCTTGTCACTGGAATGTTGCATACTTATATATTTCATACAGCTCACTGAAACCTTTTGCACTATTTGTTTCACAGCTGATGTGCATGTCAGAGGTTTGGGAACAAGGATAGAATACTCCTAAAATATTAATAAAACCACAAAACCCAAAATACATAGAATTAAATAATTTAATTATCTCAGCATGCATTGAAATTAATTGAAATGAAGTTTCCTGGTATACATAGGAAAACATTATTCAGATAAAGTGGGAAGATAAAATCATTATTAAAAAGTAGAATATTAGCTGTCTTTAGGATAGTAATTTTTTTAAGTGTGCTCTGCTTTCCACTGATTCATATAGGATGAATCAGTGGAAAGCAGAGCATCTGGTCATGCTGCAAAAAATATGTTTATGTACTGGAGAGAGTTGTGTGTATATTGTCTAGACACATACATAGAACTATTTTTATTTTCATCGTAGTCATGGTGAGAAAACCATGCTGAGTGAGGATACATTCATCTTCCTAGTATAGAGTGTGACATAGGTAATGGTTCCTCTGGTTCAGTTTGACATTTTTCACAGATACTTACTTTTCTATTAACTCTGAGACCTTTATAGTAATACCACAAGGGTTGTTTTTTAGGGGATGTGTTGAAAAGCAGTATGCCTTTATAAATTCATCTACTCTGATTAGTGGTTACAAACACAAATCTCCATCATCATACTAAAGTAGCGTAAAGTTAGCAGTGCCCTTCTAGTTCTTTATGAGATCTGCTGTGTTTTCTTTTCCTGTGTAACCCTGGAACAGGATTTTTAGAATGTGTAATACAATGGGCGGACAATTGCAGCACCTCTGTAAACTTTTTACTCCTAAAGCTGCTTATAATGCTTTCAACATTATTTAATGTAATCATCATTTTGCCTTGCTATTGTTGTATTTATAGCACATTAATAAAGCTGCTGGTTGTGAGGAGGATTTTACATCTGTACTGTACTGCAAAGTGTGACAGTTAATTTTCAAAAACTAAATCCTGCTAATGAGTTACTACTCCTGGATGGTTTTGGAGAGGCATTAGTAATATGTGCCAGACCTGGCAGCTGTGCTGCTGGGAAATGGTGAGATGCGGGAAGCAGATATGGACTGCAGGCAGCTGTCAGGAAGGTATCAAAGAAAACACTGCACAGCAGGTGCAGCCTAGGGAGAAAGGGGCAGCACTAGCCACTGACACAGAAACGGAAATGGCTGAGATGTAAGCTGGTGGCACACCATGTGAAATACACAGTCCCAAGGTTGCAGCAAAGCCTCTGCTGTGCCATTAGCTGTGACTGTGCAGGAGCAGGCTGTGACAAAAAGTGAATCTCTCACAATACACTTACACGGTATTTTACAATGGATGGCTACAGTTGATGTGTAGTTCCTCTGACTAAAAGGTGTCATCCACATTTAGGCTACAGGCATCTCCCAAAGCCGAGGCCTGCGTTCAGTCATGCAGCAAGTACCTCCTTCCCCTGCTTATTCAGCGGGAAGCCTGGAGGCATTGAGGGCTGTAGGTGGAGCTGTTCAGTGCTCCAGCATCCCGGAGCTGCTTGCCAAGGTGGCTGCAGGGCAGCTGCTGACAGACCCCTCTCCCATGTAGCATACATAGCTCTCCGGAAACAAAAATACCTTGGAAGCCCCACGTTCTTTCCCAACAGTGAGACCCTCCCTTTGTAACACAAGGTCCCAGAAATGCTGGAGGGCAGCAGCACCACTAGGGACAACAGATCTACATCCTCGAGTGGAGGATTCCCACACCTCAGCCAATCACTGCTTTTGCCAATAACACATATGTCAAGAAGAATACCTTATCTTGGGAATAGCTGGGGTAGGAGAGACTCGCAGCAAGGCACGAGTTGCACTGTTTGTGCAGTATTTGCCCAAGCAGTTCCTTGGGCAAATACTGCACAAGAGTCAAGACAACACTGACAGATTTGTCTGATAATAGACAAGTTTTCATGGGAAAAATGCGATCCTAAGTTTGTGTTGAGGTCCTTCTTTCATGCTTTCCTCAGACCCTTGGCACCATACAGCCAATTAGACTCATGGCAGCTCTGCATCAGCCCTGATGGATGATGCTAAATAGCCCCACTGTAAGCAGGTCAAACAGTGTGCATGTATGGAATCAGTGCCTGTCTTAGCTACTCCAAAGCATGGCTTCTCCCTCCTTCACAAGGAAACACCCCTTTCCAGGAGGTCAGCAGTGTCAATTGGGGCCTCTGAGATGACATAACTCTGGCAAGAACTCTCTTTTCTCCTTCACATTGGACATCATGAACAAGCAGACAGTTTGGCGATGCCCTGCACTTTGCTCACATGGTCCCAATAAGGAATGTGAGTCCATGGGTTTTCAGGTGGCATCTGACTGATGCTCTGCTCTGCAGCTGCCTACACACAAGGAATCTGGGATGTGACACTGTTGCTCCAGTGAGGGAGTAAGTTCATAGGGCAGGAAACAAATCACTTAACACAAGTCTTTTCATCCAGCATGACAGGCAGTAAGATATCAATGCAGATACAAGATGTCTACTAATGACACTACTGATCACTCATCACTGAGACACCACCAAGCCAATGCACAGTACTTATCTTCTGACCAGATTATAGGTTTTTCCTTTCTTTCTGCAGACCATTTCCAGATGTCTCACAGGCTACGTGGGAATATGATCTGTGGATGGGCACTTAGATGATATGGCCACCAGAGTCTGATCACTTTTAACAGCCCAGGAGGTAAGAGAGACTTAGGAACACCAACTTTGACCTCCCTAATACTCCTTCTCTCCCTAGTCTCCATTGTAGCTCATCACTTCCAGCATACAGCTTTCAAGAAAAAGAACTTTTCTTCTAGCATGACCTTGATCTTATCTTCTGAATCAAGTGTTTCATATTTTGGGCTGTTTTCTAAAGATGTCCAATGTACTCCAGAAAACAGAGGAAAGCAACAATTCCACAGCAAATTGCTGAGGCTCTTTGGCACTGCAGAGCACTGTTGTAACTGTGTATTTCATCCTGGATATATTTCCCACTATCAGTTACTATCCCAGCCCTTCAAATAATGAGCTCTGTCAAGGTGATGTGCAGAAGGAAAGCCAATACTCAAGTGAGGCCCTGCTGTACTTGATGATCACAGCCCCAGAGGCAACACAGGTTGCCACTGCTTGGGACCATGAATTTCAGGCAGATACCTCCTTTTTTTGGGTGGACAGACATAGCATCTTTCCTCCTTCCATTCCTGTCTCAACATTGTCTGGGCTGTGCTAGACTGACATCTAAACTTGACATCACAGCAGCAACATCTTTGACCTTCACCACCTCTCCCTTTACCACTCAGGGAATGATTGTGCTGTGACTGCTCTCATTTATTCACAGAGAACCAACCCTGGAGCTACTGTCACCTCAGCCTCTGCAGCAGCTGCCAGACCTTTCCTCCTCAAAAGGCGTAGGGGTGAGTTCCTCTACTACAATCCGAGTAAACAAGGCAGGTGCCACCATCACTTTCAGACCCTCCCAGTTCTTCAGGCCTATAGCTTTTGGACCCTTGCCTGTATCTTGCAGAGCTGCTTGTTCTGATCCTGTCCAGAGCTGAAGTTTATTCCAGGCCCATTCACTCTAATTGTCACTGGCTTTATAACCATCTAGTGTACCATCTCCTAACTAAGCCTTCTGTCTCCATCTCTTCTGTAGTCTTCACTAACATCCAAGTTAAGAAGAGTGGGGCAGGAAATTTTATTCTCAGTGGATAAGATTCAGTCTTATCCCCAGCATTTCATTCTAGAGATGCCTTTTGGTGCAGACATAATTCTGTAACACCTGGACAGAGCAGGCAGGCAGTCCTTGAGAATGGCACAGGGCATGAAATGTCTACATAACAAAGCTTAGTGGGGATGTGTTATCTCTATGTACATGAGAGTGACATAAACATCCCTCAAAGCAAAATGCTGGAATTGTACTGCCTACCAAGCACAGACATCCCATTCAGGACAGGGGTCTGTTAAAAATTGTGGGGAAGTCAAGGTGAATCGTTTCCATTCACCACAATGTCTAAACTGACAGTGGATGCTTGCCTACTTTAAGTTACAAGTCATAATCTCAGTGTCCTGTGAGCTGAGAGATTCCAAAACATCTTATCTGCATACCTTACCTGCTATATTCCACACATACAGCACTCTGTTCCACTGTGGAGTGAGGACAGGTAGCCCTGTTCATGTCATGCTAAGCAGTCCTATTATTCATTTTGTCTGTGTGGAAGCAGACTCCTTCCTCTAGACTGAAATGTATAATTGATTTTATTTTCTAAAAGCCTGGGTATGAAGACCACTTGTCTGCTGAATTTTAATTTGCCTTGTCTTGGTGAAACAATCTGTGCTGCCATATCTTTTCCCTTAGGCTTCTGTGGTACAATGGTTTCTGTGTCTGGAAGCTCATAGCATTCAGTAGAAATTTGTCCAACTCCTCTAGTATTTATTTTTTTGATTCCAATGAGAAAAATACAAACCCATCCACAATGCTAGGCAATGGCAGCTATTTGGGATCAGAAGCAATGCTGAAATAATCATGCTCACACAGTGCAACAATAAGTTTCCTTAACCAAACAGCACTTTGAAGCAGTGGAACAAGCCCACCCCAGAACTGCTTTATCAGCTATCCCCTTTTAAGAAGATTAAACTGTTATATTTCTCTGCTGCTGCTTTCATCTTCCCTCTGTGAGTGTCATCCAGGCCTCCAGGCAAGCATAGCTGGTTATCCTCATCTGGAGACTTTAAGTCAGGAAAAATGAGGGTGAGAGAAAAGAAAAATTACAGATATATTTGTCAATAAGCAGTGAGTATGTATGTGAAGAGCATGGTTAAAAAATGGAAGCCATGGCCAGGGCTGGATGCCTCAGGCCCCAGATGAGTGGTTTTCTAACACTGCAGCATAAACTCAGAGCTAGAACACTGCTTGAAAACTTTCATTGTGCACTGACACATTGATAGCCACTTTTACAAAGATCCAGATCATTACTGCAATTAGCACCTACTGTTGTTGTGTCTGTAGATGGGGCATTAAAACCAGAATTTTCTATTAATTCACGCCAATTATTCCATCCAGTTCATGGTTAAGGCATAATGAAAAGGCAAGCAAAGATGACTGTCTTGGGCAGGACAAAGTATGAAAAATAAGGGACATTTCAAAGAGACATTTTAGATGAATACTTCCCTTTAGAATCTTCTCTACATAATGCACTTCTACTTTCAATTGTATGAATAATTTGCCATAAGGTTCAATTTGTTGTCAAAAATAGCACTTATCTGCTTTCATACACTTTAATACATTTTCATTATGTATGATATTCATGCATCACCTTGTATGTACCACTGATTTTAATCTGGGTAAAGCTAAGCATCGATTTAATATTTGGGAGGTCTCAGGAATCCTATGAAGGAGTAGCATGCTTTGGTGTTTGCAAAAATGCAAATTGTTGTTGTTTTAAATTAAACATAAAGGTGTGGACTTCCAACCAAAGGTGGTATGGGGAAATGAGACAACCTTGTATAAAAAGAGCACAATAATTGTAAAGATAGCTGGGTGCTGCTGCTAATTCTGTAAACTCAGACATTTCTTTTGTTCCCTTCAACAAAACTATTGCGTTCTCAGGAACTCAAAACAGAAGCGAGTGGAGACAACTGTGTAGTTTGGTTTTTAAGAGAGCATTTCAGAATCTGTGTTCCCTAAACTGTCCAGTCCTGCCTGAAGCCCATTTCACTTCCAGGCACTGCCACTCAGACTGTGGAGCTCCTCAGTAATTCAGTAATTCAGAACATGAGCAGAGTAGCAAAGCACAGTAAAACCCTCCAAGCTTGAAGTTCTCTCCATGCTGCTTCCTGGCATGACCATTGCCAGGAAGTGTCTCCCAGAATGTTTCACTTCCTTCCCAGGTTAGCTGCTTTGCTGACATGTTTCCAAGCCCTTCCCAGTATACTGACTCTTTTCAAATAAAAGGAATTGGTTGCATTACATGGCAAGCACCTGCTATTTACAAAGACAGTAGCAAAATTTCTGGAGCCTTTCTTTCTGGCAGGCCATTTCTGTACCTTGGTTACAAGTGCAAAATCAGAAGAATGGGGAATTATGTGTTTTAACAGGCAGAGTCCCAGATGTAAAGGCAAGTTCATGATTCCTGTTTCAGATGTACAGAACTGTTGAATTTTAGGACAGCAACTTTTTGGTGAAATGTAGGAAAATGAGGAACAAAGCAAGAAAAGAGGCTTAGAAAAGAGCCTGTCACTAAAATAACTGTTTCTAGGAGCACACAATTGCAACATGTTTGGAGAGTAACCCAAATCCAGAACAGCATGGAGCTCACCCATGTGCCACAGATCTCCCTTTACCTTCTACTTGTATACATCATCTCTTATTACTGATGTTTTTTCTGAGAAAGAATTCAACCTTTTTAAGATATGTGGGAGTTTTTTGGCTTTGTACATGTGTTTCGGCAAAGATCTTGGAACTGGCAATCTACCAATAGGAAATCAATTGACAGAGAATTAGTGGCTGTGTACCACATAGATTTAAAATCTTCCTTTTTAGTCTTGAATGTATTGTGGATATTCAGACTTGCGGAAATTTCAGCTCAGTGATCCTCTTGGAGATCTAACTGATTTCAGCAAACAGTAAAAAAAGCTCTCCAATACTTACTTTCCCATTAAGACTTTTCCTTTTTAACTGAGCAACCACCCATACATTTCTTACATGAGTAACTAACTAGTTCCTTTGTGAAGGAATGATTTCTGAAGCCATGTGGAATAGTGCCCTATAGTGACTTTACTGCTGCAGCAGTAAACCTCACTTCAGAAGTTATATTCCTCACTTTTTCTAAAACTTGCTTTCATTCTGCCTTTTGATCCTTTGTTTAAATCATTACTTTTGAAAAGCTGCAAGGCATTTTGTAACATCCTCTGTTATTTGCCAAGCCTAGGTTATGCCTATCATGCAAAGTGTCTAAGATGTGCTGCCATTTCCACTAAGCCTTAGAAATGTCTGCTTTGCAATTAGTTTTTAACCTTCAAGTGGCACAAATTTCCTAGAGGGTTTGCTCATTTATTAATGCCCGCTGTGATGCAGGAGTTGCTGGTGCCTAAGGCAGGGAAATGCAATGCACTAGTAATTATTACTAATTATTTGTCTTATGCTGCATCATAAACAGTTATTAGTTTGCCAGAGCAACTTATACCCATCTTCATTAATAACTTAAATGTGAACAACTCTATATAAAGTAACTTTAAAAAGAAAACATGTCAAATTGTTTTTCCTTGAATGTTTCCAATCTAGCAATTAACACACATTGCACTTATTAATGTGCATAGAATCCCTCTTCTAGCTTACACACATTTTACCTGTGTGTAAGCTACAAGAGGGGAGACAGGCAAACAATAAATTTTTGTAATTTTAATAGCCATTTTCTACACAATCCATAATCTGTGATGGACCTCAAACTTTCCCTTAATCTTTGATTTCTCTCCAGATGACAGCATGGTGGCTGTGTGTCCATGTACAACTGACCTCTGCTGCAGGGAAGGCAGCTTGTCAGACGTCTGTAATTGCTGACCAGTTTGCCCTCTGTTGTTCTCATAAAGCAATCTGGGGCTACAATAACCACCTCCTGAAATCACAGAATGAGTATATACGAGTTTTGAAAAGAATATTAACTCTGTGCTACTGCACTTTCACCTGATGACTAAGAATATGTAATCAGAAAATGCTACTAGCAGAATATATTGAGTTGGATGATATTATGGATTTGTGTTTAAGGAGAAAATGTAGAATTAGGGGGTTATACTGATATAACTGGATATTTTTCGTTAAAAGGAGTTACAAATACATTATTGATCATAACTATTTTGTTTTGAAAAGGAAATATAATCATATCTTCTTGGTGAATGAAGATTTTATCCCTGCCTTGTAAAATCAGTGACAACAGAATTTGCATGCCTAGACCAAGAAATCCACAAAAATTGTGAGACCTTTTGGGTTGAAGATTAGAGAAGGCAAAGGTGAGATTGAGGACAAAGAGGACAGAGCATCACTTCTAGGGAAATTTGTTATTCCTTCAGAGAGCTCTTTAACTGGGGTGCTCATAAATTTTTCTTGAGTTCTTGGAGGTTGTTACTTGTAGGAACACCTAGCCTGTACTACCTAGGATTGCTTCTCTCCAAATTTCATTACAACAGTTTATTCTGAGGAGAAATTTGTGGGTTTGTTAATATACTACCCTGGCCACTGAAGTATTTCTGAACTCCTCTGTACCCAATTCCCCATTTTTAAATAATAATTTTACTAAATCTGCTGTTATGTTTGATGAGGATTTTAAAACATTTTTTTCCTTTACAACATACATTTCCATCCTTTATTTTTTATACTTTCAAATGACTGAATCACTTCTGGAAAATGTGAATATAATAGATATCAAAATTGTGTCCCATTGAAGTGGGGTTTACAGGATTTTTTTTAAGAAACATCTCACATAGTTATTACTAGAACACAAAATACCATTACTCTGTAACAAAAATTCTAGGGCTTAACAAGCTCTGGAAATCCATTTAAGACATATATTAGTATGCCTGGTATCATACAATGTGATGTCATGAAATGTGTGTGATACCATGGCATCACTGTTATATGGATAGGACAGCATGTTAACAATAGCAGGATCTCATCAGGCCCCATGGAGAACCAGTCTCATCTGTCAATTCAGGAATATTAAATTACTCCAAGGCCCTCTTAGGTCAGGAGTAATTTAAAGAAATCTGCTGAGTTTGCAGGGAATTTGCAAGTGACATGCAATTTAAAGGAACCTAAACAAACTCTGTGGCATTTATGTTAAAGCTAAGGCCAACACTCCAACACTTTCATAAGCAAAAATCAGTTTCTGAAGTTCAGTTTTGGGTGTCTGATATTGAAAGGGCCTTGTTTTAATAAAGAGTTGCAAACCAAATGCACCAAACTCAAAACTTTTCAAATTGTGCATTTAAAACTACAGGATTTTTTTTCCACATGCTACAACCTGCAGAAGCAGATGTTTCTCTTTAGGGACTTCACACAAGAGCAAAAGATGAATCTTTTCTGATTCAATTCCAGTTAAATAGAGAAACTATTATTTCATTACTGTATCCTCACCAGCAATGGAAGCTTTTGCTCCTCTTCAGGATTCTTTGTCTTCTGGCCAGGTGCAGTCTGTCTAGGTCTGGCAGGAGCTGGAGGTATGTGAATCCTTTATGGCTTTTCATTGGGCTGGGTATACCTCACTCTTCCCAGGACAGGCCCAGGACTTCGAATGACAGTGACTGCAATTAGTGTTTCCCACCAAAAGAAAACTAGAGATGAGGCTCCAGGGACAGGGTTCTGGAGGGTACCTGTTGGACCAGAGGGATGGACAACAGTATGTCCAGGACGCCAGGTTTTAAAGAACAAACCATGGTACCAAAAGGTACGTGTTTCCTCATGTATGCAGCAGCATACCTGTGTGCAATAAGGGAGCGGGAAGCTGAGTTATCTACACTGGAGGTGGGTGCTATTTGCAGGAACATGGACTATCCCAAACAGCTCTGCTTGGCACTTCTCCCCCAGGAGTTGGATATGTCAGTGTGTGGAGAGAAGCAGGGGCAATGCTAGAATTCTGGCCCTCCTGTCTGGTTGGCACCTGTACCTACGAATAGTATGAGGAAACAGGCGCAAAACAAAACCTCTGCCTTTGGGCAGACTTGTCCTTATTTAACCATGAAAGCATCTGTTCTGGAGCTCTCCCTGTTCTTCCAGAAAGGACTAAGCAGGAGCCTGATGCCGTGACAGTTGACCAGGCTGCTGTGGGGATGATGCTGAGGCTGGCCTGGGGGGATATCCTAGGCAGCTTAGAGGGTGATGGCTAAGCCTTTGTGGGGCTGCCAGCTGCTGCCGTAAGGATGGTGATGGGGATGATACTTCGGCTGTCGTGGGGCTGACGGCTGCTGCCGTGCGATGGTGTCAGGATGTGTGGAGGTGGCGGTGGATGCTGCCTGGGCTGTCGTGGGGCTGACCGTGAAGCCGGTGTTGTGCTGACAGCCGGGCGGCCGCGCATCTACCGGCTCGGCTGCTCCCGGGGAGAAGCCTGCGCCGCTGTGGGGGTGACAGCGAGGGGAACATCGCGGAGCCGAGCGAGCGCTCCCCAGGCCGGAGTCGCTGGGGGCCGGGCGGGGACACTGAGCCGGCCCCTCCGCCGGCACCTGCCCCTCGCCCCCGCGGCCCCGCCCCGGTCCCACGGGCGGCGGCGGGGGTGTCTGTACCGGGGCCGCGCGGGCGGAGGAGGAGGAGGAGGAGGCGGGAGGAGGAAAGCGGCAGCAGCAGCTCTCGGGAGGAGCCTGTCCACCGTGAGACAGCATATTCAGCCGACGGCGGCGGTCCTGCCGCAGCGGCGGGCGGCACGACTCGGCTCGGCACGGCACGGCACGGCACGGCAGGGCGCAGCTACTGGCAGCAGCCCTTCAGTCAGCGGGGCATCCTTCTGCTCCCCCGGCTCGGTGAGGGCTGCAAGGCGCCGGGAGCCGCTCCGCATCCCCCGGGCGCCGGCGGAGGTGAGGCGTCCGCGGGGCGGCGGGGCCGGGACGCGGCGGGGCCGGACCGGGGGAGCGAGTGGCGGCTGCCCTTGGGCCCGGCGCTGGCGGCCGAGGAGCGGGGCGGGAGTCGCTCCGCGGGATGCGCGGCGGCCGCGGAGACTGGTGCGGCCGCCGGAGGCGCTCCCTGGGAAGGCGGCCCGGCCGGGCGAGCGGGCATCCCCGGTTGGGCGAGCGGGCATCCCGGCTGGGCGAGCGGGCATCCCCGGTTGGGCGAGCGGGCATCCCGGCTGGGCGAGCGGGCATCCCGGCTGGGCGAGCGGGCATCTCCGGCTGCCAGCGGGAGCGGCCGGCCCTCGCCGCGGGTGGGCTCGGGCAGCCTGGCCGCTCGTCGGCCGGAGGGCTGCGGTGAGCGAGCCTCGCCGGCCTCGGCACCTGCTCCGGTCCCTGGGGCTCCTCTCGGCCCCGGTTGCGAGTGGCCGCCGCAGGCTCCCGCTGGTGCCTGAGCGCCGAACGGCTTAAAGCAAAAGGGGGTGGTAAAAGTTTTTCATCTGTAATTCTTCACACAGTGTGAGCGGTAGCGGGTTTGCTCAAGTCCAGGACGACAGCGGACTGTAAATGAATCTTTCCCCCTTAAGGTCATTCCCTAAAAGGGTGAGAAAAGGAGGGAGTCAGCCAGCGGCCTTTTTTTACCGGTAGTGCAGTGAAATAGATTTTCAAAAGGATGTTATTGCAGTTACATCATCCTGGGAATCCCCCATGGTCAGCAGACAGCATAAGGCCCCAGATTTCCTAGACAAAACCCCTGTTTTATGGTCTGAAACAAAGTTTGTTTTTCTGTCAATATTGCCATTGCAGAAAGTACAGATTTGAGCTATAAATGCATATAACATAAGGATTCTTGGCAGATCAAGAAATCTAGCCTGCTGATATAGAGGGCATGAGATGGAAGCACCTGACATGAAGTTGGCATGTGACTTTGGCAATTGCACCTGGAAATTTATCCTGACATACAATGTTTTGTCAGTGCTTCACTTCTGCTTGAGGACTTTAAAAAACATTGGAAACTGCACTAAATATCATGAAACACAGGACTGCAAAACCTGTTTCAGAATGCAAACCCCAGGTCCCAGGACTGCCTGTCTCCTGATAGATGGTGTTATCAGAGCAATCAGGGAATTTAATTTCTGTTACTACCAATGTGCTTTGTTGAAGTGCCTCATTTGTTCTTGCCAAGTTAATGGGGAAAAGTTACGTTTGTTATTCTGATTCCTTTAAGCTTTTTTTTGTTTTGTTTTTTATTTTCATTTGAGATGGCATCTCTAGCAACATTCTCCATATTTGGTGAAGGCAGATAAAATTCCTATTATAACTTCTCTGCAGCATTTTCCTGCAAGAATGGATTTCTTCAGTACAAACTTTGGGGCTGCATCTGGGTCTTCTCCCCATGGGAGTGCTCACTGTGACACCAGTGCATCCTCTGCTTTGTTTTCTTTTCCCAAAATCATCCATTGATAGTTTGTTAAAATACAAAATGTGTTGTCCCTTCTGTACCTTCTCTCTGAACAGACTGTTTTGAAGATTGAGACTTACCATCGTCCTCCTTGTTAAGCAGGACTTCTGAGGGGCAGGTATGTGGAGATCCAAAAGATGGTTTAGAGTTAGGTTGGCTAGATTTCTCTCAGCTCTAAGCACCTCTGCCTCTAATTAATCTACCATAAAAAATCACTAACTGTACTGCTGCCTTGTGCAGAGTTTAGGAGAGGAATCTTTAAAGGAGCAGCAATAAACCACACCTTAGACATGCAGTAATTACTGGAAGTTTGGAAATCTGGCTACTCAAAGAATAGTCAGAGAAATATTATTTTGTACCCAGCAGACCTTATATTAAGAACCTGACCTTCCAGCTCTTTCTATAGAAGGAAGGGCAGTGAGCTGCCCTCCTTTGTGATGCCTTTCAGTGGCTATTTTTTTTTCATTATTGAAATGTGTTTGTTTTTCAATGTATTTTTCCAGCTTCAGGTTTCTGGTTCCTGTTATGCCTCCCATAGATAAAAGCCTTGCTTTAGCGGCTGTCTTCAGTGTAGGTACCCTAAACCATGCAACAAGAACTTACCTGCCTTATTTTCAAATAAATTAACAGATTCAGTCCCTTGGTCTTCTTTTCTTTTGTAAGACAGGTTTCAAAAAGCATTCCATGCTGCCCTCGGTTTTCCAGCATGCAAGAAGAGAGAGAGGGAATACTAGACAGAGCTGGTTGCTCTGTCTGACAGGCTGTGTTAGAGGCACCACCATTGCAGGATATTGGACAATGATGTGAAATGGGCTGGAAGGGAACAAGATAAGGGATTGAAATAGAAAAAAATATAAGGGTATAGAAAGGCAGTGTTGTTTTTGAAAGCTTTATTTACTCCTGTTGGTGTATCAGTTAATCATGTGGTATCTTTCAGCTCCTCAAACTTAGCTTCTCACAGATATTTTAAACATATTTCTGGTCACTCTCTAGGACTACTCAGGCTTACTCTGTGTTTAAAAGGGACATTTTCCAGCCGAAATACTGATGGGATATGATGGCAAAATGCCCTTAGTAAAGATGCAACTTGTGTTAGTAAAATTGTGCTTTTGCCAGTGCAGCTTTATTTCTGTTTGTCAGGGTAACACAAGTCTACAGGTGAGTACACATTTACATGTCCATATGGGGGCTTGCATATCAGATGAGGGCTTGAATGGTCTTTCCCTCAGCTGTTTGTAAACTGGTAATGCAGGAATGGTACTGCCTAACAAAGAGATCCTGACTCAGTCTAAACCTCAGATTGATGCAATATGTCCCTTTGCTACTTGCTAATAATCCATCTAAAAGTGCGGTAGCTCTTTTGAGTTAGAGATGACATTGGGAGCTGTTGTTCACTTGGCCATCTGCAAGCCTCAAAATAAGACAGTATGCATGAGCTTGCTCCCCCAGTACTGTTCATTTTACGTGGCATCATCTTGCCAACTTTTCTGGGAAAATGGCTACTTCCAGGCAGATGGCAGGAGCTGCAGGAAGCTGTGAAGCAGACTAATGTGTGAGCCACTAGATCTTACAGTTACAAGACACCTCTGATAATCTGTGACAGGTGATGTACCAACTCCTCCTGAGCTTAAAACTGTACCCCTTCTTTTTTTACTGTGCATTTTCAGCACTTTCTGTTGCACCTTTTGAGGCAAAAGCATGCTGATGGGTATCTGGGAATGCAGTGCAGCACGGAGAAGGCATGGAGCAGGAGTGATGGTTTCTTGAAGCCTTGTGTGGGCAGCACACTCTAACTCCTTGCTCAAGTTTAAGGAGAGAGGGCTCAGCCCTATCACTGCTGACAGTAATGGGAGTTTCTCTCTGACTTCTCTGGTGGTGAACCGAGCCTATAGAGTGATGGTAGAAGTCAGCTGCCCTCAGTGTTGAAAGCTATGATGCTTCTCCAAACTCTATTGAAGGAAATGAGAGCATTGCATTGACTAAACAGAGTTTTTATGAGTCCCTGTCTAACTGTTGCATTGACCTGTGTGCAGATATCTGTGTTACCTGATGAATAACAGCTACTTAGATGTCTCTTGTGATTCTTGGCTCTTAATCTTACAGTAAAAGTACATGTTTTATATTTAACACTGCTCTCATGCGTGTGAATCAGCTGATCTGGAGAGACAAGTTACATCAACCTGAGGAACAGACCTCCTGGGAGTCCTTCTGGAGCAGAGCAGTTCTACCCTGTGTGTTCCCCAGATGCTGGCTGACTGTCCCTGCTTGGCCCTAGAATAATTAATCAATAATTTGGTGAAAAGAGAAGGCTCATTTATTGCCACCCAGTAAAAAACCATTACAGAAAGGATCTTTTAAGGACCTAACGTTTTGTTTGTTAAGTGATATCTTTTCTTCACATTTCCTTTCCCTCTTGCTATCATTCTTTGACTCTTACCCTTTTCTCTTTTACTCAGTACTTGTCTTAACATCACATTCCCTTCTTGCTGGCCTTTGCTTCCCCTCCCCTTTGTTTTCTCTCCCTAGCATAGACATTATATTAGTTCCTTGGTCTTTTCTCCCTCCAGCTGGGATGTGGTACAAATAATTCCAAATCCTGCTCCTCAGTTATTAATTTTTCACTTCAGCCCAGCAGAAAGATGCAGTGTGTTTTGTGTTCAAACAATGGGGAGTTACAGTAAGGCAAAGACACAAAACTGCCTAGTATGATTAAATATAAATAAGTATAATAGAGGATCTATTTCTTATCTATTTATATGCTTTATATCAAGCCTTCCTTGATTCTAATATTTTCAGGCTGAATTTGAGAGAAAAAGCTATGCTATGTTAGTACTGAAACTAAACTATGCTGTGTGAGTATTGAAAGTCAATCATTGCATGTCTTAGACCACATGCTGGGAAAATATGGATTTCTCTTGCCTTAAACTATTCACCCCTTCCATTTTTTACCCATTAAAACAGATCTTAGCTTTTAAAGGGCATAGAGAATCGTATTAAATCCTTACTATTCAAGGCATGCCCTTGTTTCGTGTTTTGCACATTAGGCCACCACTGCTAGGATCAGAGTAGTTACCAGGTCACTTGGTAATTGGGGCAAAGACATTTCGAATGATTGCTATTACATATTTCTTGAAATTAAAATATGTAATAAAGCGGTGTTACCGGTAAAAAACCCAACCAAACAAAAAAAAACCAAAACAACAAACCAACCCAGACTATTTCTAATGTTTTCTTATATTTGAACCTGTCTGTCCTGGTTTAAAGAGTATTCCACTGACACCAAGCTTTTTAAAGAATTTCTTCTCAGTTTCTCACAGCACAAAGTTGGGGGACTATCTAAACTTGTGTGACTTATTTCATAATACATGTTTATCTTCTCTTTAAGTAATATAAAAGATTTGCCGTTTTCAATAATCTTACTGTTCAGTCATATGATGTTGTTTCTTTCATCATTTTGTTTCTAGTTACATTTTAAGCAATTGGAAGGTGGTTTGTATCATAATTCTGATTTATTTCTGATCTTAGATTGCCCCTAAATGAATTAATTCTTTGTCCTTTTCAGCTCAAACTGCTCCTAGAGCTTTGTCACAGGCTTATGGCACTTTGTTACAGACTATCAACTTCTGCCCGTCTTCTTTGCCTAGGAACACAAATTACTCCTGCAAAAACCAGAGAAAAGATGGTTCAGGTTATATGTGCTTATGACTGTAAACTGTGTTGTGCATTAAACAATGAATGGCTTAAAAATCTATAACCTTTTGGAATGAAACAAGAAATTTGACCTAAATCATACCCCCTAGTGTGCAGTTAGCTATTCATGTACATAATCTGCTGCACTTGGCAAAGCCTGTGAATGTTGTATTCTTGCCTTTCACTATCTCCACAGCAGTAATAATAATACAAGAAAAATTGTGCTGATGGGATAGGAGGGTATTGTACTGGAGACAAAATAAAAAAAAAACAGTGCTGCCATTCTCTCTTTGTACTGAAAGAGCCCGTGGGAAAACTGTCCCTTTATTTCTCACAATATTTTCTTTTTCACAGAAAGCTGAATAGCAAGAAAATGCAGGAAAGCCTAGTTTCTCAGCCTTTAAGGGCCTCTGAAAATGTTTTAAAAACACCTTGTGCAAATTCAGTACTTTGTCTGATACTTATAAATTATAGAGCCTTAAGATTTTTCCCATATGCTTAAAGCATAGAACTCAAAAGATGACAGTAAGTTGTACTCTTTGGTAGGGGCTAAGATGGAAAAAATTCTGTGTTTCAGCCTTACTACTGGTGCTGTCCACACCTTTTACAGCAGCCTTTATATACATAACACTTGCAGAGTTTTATTGTTTACTTATCAGTGACTGCAGGGACAGGGAAATAAAAAACTCTAGACTTCCACACTGACAAACATATCAGTCTTTTTGAACAAAATTATAATAAAATGTAGCAGTAATATTAGTTAATACCAGTGTGGATTTTGAGGTCTTTAAATGGAGATCATGTCTCCTCAGTGTTCATTCAGTAAAGTTTAATTAAGTTTAATTTTTTCCCAAGAAAGTTTCTGATCTCACTAAATCAAGTGATAAGTTAGGAGTAAGTGTAATTAAAGTTGGTTACCTCCATTTTTTGTGTTATTTTTCTTGAGGTACTTTGTATGTCTGTATATATCTTTGTCAATAAGACTGCTGTGCTTTCTCATATCATGTAACGTCCACTTTTGCTAAAGGATTAACTTTAACTATTACCCAAGTACTCCTTGGTTCTCTTTGGTTCTCTTTTCTGATACTGCAATGATCTGTAGTTTAACAGTTTTAACAGTTGGATGTGGCTGAAAACCAGACATGGATCATCTCTAGCTACCTTGTGGACCTTCAGTGGTCTCAGCCACTAGTAAACGCTAGTAAACTTTGATATAGTTTCCAAAACTGTCTATATTGCCTTCAACATTTGAAGAGAACTGGTGGTCTCTAACTGATGTCTTGGTCTCAAATTCTGGAGCCAAGGTCTTGGTGTAACAGGCCATGCACTAAGTCTTGCTTCTGGATGTGTCCTGCAGTGTGCTTCAGGGATGTGATTGCCCCACAGTTTAGGACAGGGACTTCTTTGCTTTTTCTCTGTCAGCCCATTTTGCAAAGCTTCTTCTCAGTGGAAGCCAGGGCATTTGAGAGATATGTGTGTGTGTGGGAGAGAAGAGCTCATGTGCAGCCAGCATTGCGTTTCTCGGAGGCTGTGCTTAAAGTGCAGAGCATGTCCACGTCTTAAACCTGGGATGCCTACTTGGAATTCCCCAAACTGGAAGTTCTTATGGTGACTGGGAAGCTCAGCTGCATCTAAACTGACAAAGTGGTATGGAAATAGAAACTAAAATTGCTGTCCTCAAAAATCAGCTTGGCTCTCACCTGGCTCCTGAAGCACAGGAAGTCTCTAAAAACTCACTTTTTTTTACTTTTTTGCCCTTTTCTGATGTGTTCCTACCCTGGAGCCCCCAGACTCAACAGCCAGTGTGTCCACTCCATCTCTCTGAGGCTGCTCTATCTAGTTCATTTCTCATTGCTCAAGCCCATCTGCCAGACTGTGCCCTCCATGCCGAGCTGCAGCTGACAGCATCTGCTCCTGGTTTTAATGGGACTCACCTAAAGTAAAGGAGTCTCAGGTAATTTTTACTTTTGCTTAAAGAGATATTTGCCTTCATCTGTGCTCTGACCAGCAATCTATATGTCTTCTGCAGTACATACTTTTCCAGTCTTTCCCACTGAAGCTGCTTCACATAAGTCTAAAGTATTAAAGTTTCTTTGAGTGCAGCAGAGCATGTGGGAGAAATAGAAAGGACTCTTCATCACCTAGCTTCAAATGCTCGGGAAGGAGTCTTTGGCTCCAGATACTAAATACAGCATTGTATTGTAAACTAAACAGTCACTGTGTATAATATAAACTAACCCTGAAACAAAGACTGGAACCCAGAGGCCTCTGTTAGGGATTAATGTTCACTGTCTCGCATCTGCTTCTTCTGGTCCAATGAATCTTTGCAGAAAAGAAATTAATAGAAAATAGCTTTGATGATTAAGAATGCAATCTCCATTCCTCCAGTCCTTCTCACTCATTAGCCAACAGCCACCCTAGGAATGTGAGTTTCAGTCTTCTCAAGACAAAAATGTCCAAACCTCCCCCCACCCAAACAAACCACAAACAAACAAACAAACAGCCCCCAAAACATGTTTTTCCTATTTGGGTGGAACACTTTAACCACAGAAAAGGTAAATGGAAGGCATAGATTTCTTGATTCTTAATCCTCTCTCATATTCAAATTCTTTGAATACATCCTTTACATTTTGCTGTTAGGCATCTGCATTTTTCATCTTGCCTTGTTACCTGGACATACCTTTTTTCTCTTCTGTCAGTCAACAGGGATATTTGGCTAAAGCAGGCTCTGAGCATTCATCTTGCTTTGTTCTTACCGCCAGATAAGCCCTGGAAAGTACAAAGACAATGGTAGTGTTGTTTATTCTACTTTTTGAGAACTTTCTGTATATTTCTTACAGCCAGGGCTCTTCCCTGCTTTCTAAATCCTTTCTAAATCTGAAGTCTTGACTTCAGAGCTGAAATAAATATGTAATATTTTTAACCTAGTTACATCCTTCCAGACATCAGCAGCAAAGCAAAGCATATTTTGTTATAAGAAAGAAATGGTATCTGGGTAAGTCTTCCAGCAAAACCTGTGTGGTGGCAGCAGCATAGCTTGTTCTTTGATGTCTCTCTGGCAGTTGTCATAACTGGGTTAAGAAGCAGACACTAGAGCATGCATTTTTCATGTTTGAGGAAATGGCTTTAAGAAGCACTTTGCAGCCATGTACCACTAGGGTTATCTCAGGAGGAGGGTGGAAAAGTCAGAGGGGTCAGTTTTACACCCCAGTATGGAATGAAAGTACACGTTTTAATGTCTGAAATATTTTCAGGATGGAGAAAATGAGTCTTTGTTCCACTTCAGGAGAGACTAGCAGACATCCTGAAGTAAAATTCAATGTTAGGTTTTAGTAAATCATTAAATTTACCCCTGGGAGGCATTTTGGTACTGTTAGATGAACAAGATATTTTATATAGATTTTGAAGAAGTGGTCAAATCAATGATAGCAGAAGATGTCATTGACATCTGATCATTGTATAAGACATACACACAAAAGAAATTGAAATCAAGGACATGAAATACAATATAATATTTTATTTTTTTAGATAAGTGACCTGCAGCTTGATGTTTAGATTGTTACCTCTCTCACATTATCCATCTCTAAAATCTTACCAATTTACAGCTTGCATTTGAGCGTCTTTTAATGTCAGAAAACATTTAAATTTAAATTATCCTGCTAGGTTACAGAATCATAGAATGTCTGGAGTTGAAAGGGACCTTTGAGATCTTCTAATTCAAGGGCCCCTTCAGTGGATAGAGACACCTTTCACTCAGAGCTCCATCCAGCCTGTCATTTAAACACTTCCAGGCATGGTGCATCCACAGCTTCTCTGGGCAACCTGTTCCATTGCCTCACCATCCTCACAGTAAAAGCTTTTTCCTAATAGCCAATCCAAACCTACTGTTTTTCAGTTTGCATCTCTTTCCCCTTGTCCTGTCACTTCCAGCTGTTATAAGAAGTCTCTTTCTTGTAGGCTCCTTTCAGGTACTGGAAAACTACAATTAGGTCACCCCAAAGTCCACTCTTTTCTAGGCTGAACAAATCCAAATCTCTCAGCCTTTCTTCACAGGAGATGCACTCCATCTCTCTAATCAACTTGGGGCCTCATCTGGACTCACTTCAGCAGGTCCATGTGCTTCCTAATAGCCAACCTACTGGGCCCCAGGGCTGGATGCAGCACTGCAGGTGGGGTCTCACTGGAGCACAGCAGAGGGGTAGAATCCCCTCTCTCGCCCTGCTGGCCTCACTGCTTTTGGTGAAGCCCAGTTTGGTTTGGCTTCCTGGGCTGCGAGTGCACATTGCCAGGTCATGTCCAGCCTCTGACCCACCAGCACCCCTAAGTCTAACGGGCTGCTCTTGGTCTGTTCATCCTGCAATTCCTCTCTGGAGCAAGCTGGGAAATTCACAGAAAATAACATAGTGCAACGAGAGAGACCAGAGAGACCAGTTAATGTGTGGGGAATGTAGAGTCACAAAAGTTGGAATTTTGTTATGTCCATTCCCAGCCATACACAGAGCTACATATGGAATCCTGGGTATTATTGCAGCCAAACAGTAAAAGATGACAGAGACAGAAGCTGATAGAGAGGGCAGTGACCAAGGATGCTTAGGAATCTTCTATTCTACAAGATCTAAATGTTGTCAAGCATGCAAGTGGTTGCTTTGTTAAAAACATCTGCACTTTGTAGCTGGGGCACAATTCCTCAGTCAGATCCCCGGGAAGTACAAATCAGTATTGGCTGCTGCATCATTGAGGACCATCTCTCAGAAGCACATCTGAGACCAATGTGCAGTTATACCTGTGCTCATTAACACTTATTGAGAGAAAATCCAGGATATTTGTAAGATCTATTTCAGTTTTCTTTGAGGTGATATATGCAGTTGGTTCTGTGGAATTCAGTATGAAGGGAGCATATTTGGTGCAAGATATGCAGCAGTTTTGCTAGAGTGTCATGTCAGTATGAGTCCTTGAGTTCATTCTGCTCCTTGCTGGAATGTTGTGTGTTTCTTACTCATCTCCAGTGAGTTGTTGCCAGCAGCTTCTTCCCTTGAACCTTGATGGCTCTTCCATGGCACTAGGTTTCTTTGATGCCTCGTGAAGGCTCACCTAGAACAGAGCCTAAATGGAGTTAAAGAATAAAGTAGGTATTTATTAGGAGGCCTCAATAGATCCACTTGGGCAGTACAAGAGCCCAGCCAGGGCTACAGTCAAGATGAACCCAAAATGGTCACAAAATGGATGACCCTCAAGGGTCTCACACTTTTATAAGTTCTGGTCCGTTAGCATATTGGAGTTAATTGTCTAATTATAGCTTTAGCTTATTAAATCCCATCCTTCTTGTTCTTTCTTCATTCTGTCACTGTTTATGCTCTTGGGCCTGAGATTGGATCATTTGTCCTTGTCCCCAGCTAGAGAAGTAATTGTTTTGTCTACCTACTCTGTGACAAGAGCTTACCATCCCCTAACACAAAGCTCAGAACTACACACAAAAGCAGCACAGAATGCGAAAAACGTAAAAGCTAAAACCTGAGGCATCATGTTGGAATTGAAAAGATCATGGTAAATTTACGTGACTAAAGGGGCATGGAGGGAAAGGGATGACAAGAAGGTGTTGCTTTGTGTGCACTACTCCTGTTGCTGGAAGAATGGGCAGTAGTAGAGTTCTGCTCACATGCTACTTTGTGAAGACCATATGATTCAGATGAAACTGAGTTAATTTTGTAGTAGGGCCGTTATGGAAGAACAAGAGTGAAAAGATTAAATGGTAATAGATTGTAAGGGATGTGTAACTGAGCAGTTGTGGGTACATATCTTATACCCTGTCAGCATCAAAATAAATAGGCTAGAGATGTGCTGACCTGTTGCATAGCAACCAGGAGGAAGCACAGAAACAAATCTCTGGATGCTTGTGATTTGTAAACCTTTACAGAACAAAGTACAAGACCTTTGCCCATCTGCTAGAAATGTTCAGGGGCTGAAGGATAAAAATGGTACAGTCCCTGAAATGTAACACTTGACAACCATTTTATTTATAGATAAATACACAGATGCAGTGTAAAAAGCCTGACTATTTTGCCTCAAGGTTATGTAGAAATAAAAATACTTAGTCTCTTCAATTTTACTTAGTGTTTTCCTGAATTCATCACACACAGGAAATTCCTTTAAATACTGCAAATGCTGAATTTTTGCAGCTGCAAATATTTGCTCATTGTTGTGATTTTGTAAACATTGATATGCCCATTTAGCAAAATTATTTATGTTATTCAACTGAAGTCAAGTACAAATTCTGATGCATGATGAAAAGAGGCACTCATGTTTATTTAAAAATTGCTGTTCAAATGCTTCTAGCCCCTCTTGCCCATTTGAAGTGTGTTTCAAACATTATTTTCAAATGAATGTGATGTGTTAGAATACATTTATACTAGGGTAGCAACTCCCTCTGGTTTCTTGCAGACCAAAGCTGTTTATCTGCTTTGTACAGTTTCATACTTTGCATGCACTCTTTACAGTTGTGGAAGTCATAGGTAGATCTCATGGGAATTTTTTTCTATTGTAAAAATATATTTCTAACTGTAGGAAAGATGCTATTTTGTACCAAGTAGAGATAAATACGGTACATCATAGAAATGAATCATTTTTTTTTCCTGTGGAACACTTCATATGTCAGAGTTTCAACAGTAATAGTACTTCCACTCTGTAAACACATTCTTTAAAACCAAAACCACTGAGTAATATATTTCATTGTGCAACATCTTTTGCATTTCACACAAATATGTTTTGCAGTTTTGGATGCAAGTAACTGGCTATTTATGAAGGCATATGAATAACACATGTACAGTGTCTCTAAATGCTAGATGCTGCCTGTTTATTTCAAAGAAGTTCATTAATGAATCAATTATTTATAATTAGCTATATAGGATGACTAATGCCATATGTAACAGTATTTAATGAACCCCCTTGGTAATTGCAACAGAGATAATAAGAAAAAAGACAGCACAGGAACTCACAAATCAGGAAAGACCTCAAGGCTCATGAAGGGTAAAATTTCTACTCTAGTGCAGCCTACTGAATGAACAGCATGTAAAAATCCTGCAAACACCAAAAAGCAGTAAAATCTCTAGGCTTTTTTATGTGCTACCAGGTTTGGAAACTTAGGTTCCTTTTTAGATGAGCTTGGCAAAAGCATGCAGGCAAAATGCTATCCTAGCAAACACAAAGAGCAGGCTGGAAGAGAAGGGAGATCTTATATGTTGTTTATTTTTTCTACTTAAAAAGTGCACTGTTGTAATTGTCTTTTTACTTTATTTGCTATACATTGCACATTTTGGGCTTTTTCCCCCCTATATTTAGTCTACGTACACATCTTGCAACTCTTTGTACCTGTTCTGGTTTTGTTACTCTAGCAAGTATCAACTTATTTGTATTGAAATTCAAGTAAAACTTTTTAGGTACCTGTGATGTTTCTGCTGTTAAGTGTTTATACAAATGCTTTGAAAAAATATCTGCTCAAATACTGTGATATTGATCATTGATAAAGACCTTGTAGCTTATAAAGCTGTAGTAAAACTGGCTTACGCCTCTAAAAGTACTTGCATGGCTTTTAATCCAGTCAAGGATGAAATGCTGTTATTTGTATATTTACATTATTACTGCTACCACAAATGAAATGGTTGTGAGATGTTACTACCTGTGGGATGAGCTTAGTGGAGTAGTTTGGCCTATGTTGTGTACAGCAGAGAAGTTTGTGCAAACATCATTATTATTTTAAGTTTAATGTAAATTGTCTTTCAAATATCTTGTTTCATACAGTGACAAGCTAAAAGGAGCTGCTGGGAGCATTGGAAGGACAGGATTCTTCTCACCCTGTCTGAGACATTTACAATGGAGATTTCTAGAATTTAATGTAGATCACCCCGGGATCTTTTTCATAATTGAAAAGGAATTGGTGACTTTGGGGCGTGCTTGATCTTAGCTGCTTTTAAACATCTGCTTTAGCAATAGTGGAATCATGTCCTAGGATACCCAGACTCTTTTGATTTTACCTGTACTGATGGTAGGGATAGCTCTGCCTGTACACTGTGGGCATCCAGGATGCTGTGAGCTGAGCCAGAAGGTGGTGAAGTCCCTGGGAGCCAGTGCTGCACATGCACAGGCCTGGGTAGCTGCCATCATGCTGGCTCTGGGGTGTAAGTGGAATTAACTGTGTTTCCAAGCCTAAGAGGGGACTCTGAGGCATGTTTAATGCCATGGGGAAAACTGACATCTTGAAATGGAGCGCTCCATTTTATCAAAAGGCATGCCATGAGGAGGCAATTTCTTTCTTCAGTATCTCAAAGGAAGGAGAATTTTCTCCAAGTATTGGGAGTTCAGGCAGATGCTCTGTGCATCCTGATAACAATAACCTGTGCTAACATGTGTGGTAAGCTCTTCTGCAGTGGGAGGACTCTCTCCCCTTTCAAAACCATGACAATAAACTGGCCATGAGGAGGCAATTTCTTTCTTCAGTATCTCAAAGGAAGGAGAATTTTCTCCAAGTATTGGGAGTTCAGGCAGATGCTCTGTGCATCCTGATAACAAGAACCTGTGCTAGCATGTGTGGTAAGCTCTTCTGCAGCTCTTCTGACTCTCTCCCCTTTTAAAACCATGACAATAAACTAGGCCAAACAAATAAAAATTGGTCTAAGATCTAAGATTATGCATCTCCCTTGAACAGGGGAGCCCCAGGCTACTGCCCTGCTATGATAATTATTTCTACACTTACTCAGTGTTCAGTGTGTTTGTTCCTATGTGTTCCTTCTCCCACACAGGGGATTTAATTGCTTCAGTACAAAATGTGCTCCTTAGTGATTCCTCTGACCAGTGCATTCTCCCAGGCTGGAGATTAGGTTGTGCATAAGCCTTGGGCTGTCATTCTGCACCACAGAGAATGTTAAAAGTAAATCTCTTTTACTGTTTGCCTTTATCTCTCTTGGTGTGGCATGCCTTTTGGCACTCAGAATGGCACTTATTAGAAATTTGCTCCCAGGAGTGAACAGTGTTAACTCCACGGTTACTGCCAAGCAGAGTGATAAGTACATTTGCCTCCTTGCTTGCTACGAGCTTGCTGGCATCTAAGAAAGGTGGTTACACACCCTTGGTGTTCAGTTTGTGCTAAAATTGTAAATAGCCAGTCTGCAGGTTGGTAAGCTGTCTGGGGGGCTCAGGCATGACAATAATATATTCAGGATGAAAGTCTATAACTGAGCTCTGGCAACATTCTTTGAAGGAAATTTAATACATCGTCTTTGTTGTATGTAAGATCTATTTTGTTAAAAATAGAGCAAAGTTATAATAGGATTTGATCACCCTGACTGGAGCCTTGTAAAAGAGGGGCCAGGCACTAAACCATTGATGCTCAAATCAGGAGAAAAGCTAGTTAGCTTCCCTGACATTAAGGGAATGAATTTTTAGAAAGCCATTCATTGATATCTGACAAACAGCTTGAAAGGGATGCCAAACCCTCAGGGTTTCTGTCAGTAGCCTTAAAATGCATTTGCATATTTTTTGCATGGAAATGGGAGCTCTCTCTCTGTTGCCAAACTGCAGAACTAAAAGGATGCAAAAACTCTATCTAGTCCAAGGGGCTCTGAGGGGTAACTTCATAATCAGAATTCAAATGCGTGCAACAGATTAGGAAAATGACTTCAAATGGGATTTCAGCCATATCTAAAAGAGACATAGAAATCCTGAACAGATTGGTAGGCAAAACATTACCTGCTCTGCCATTAAAATGCTTGTTGGTTGTTTTTTTTTTCCCTCTGGGCATTTCTCATGTAAAAAATAGCTCACTGATATCAGCTGATCACACAGATTAGTGTTGTTTAAGGTGCTACTGCTTACTTTTCCTGATAGCAAATGCAATTTTTTTTCTAACAGTTTTGATTTTCTCCAATTGATAGCAAAACCATTATGGATAGGATGAGAGTGATAGAGGAATAAAGAAATGGTGGTCCTCCACATGCAGCCAGTGTATCCAGTGGTCCCATTGGTTGGCAGCTGTCCTTTGTATCTATGCCATTTACTGGCAGCTGTTGTGGATGGAACCAGAGTCCCCTGGCCTTGAAAGGGTGCCTTGCCAGCATGGGCAGCTCTGCTGAAGTGCAGAATCTGCGACAGTGTGAGCTGCAGTTTGAGCTGCTCTTATATCTGCCCTTTTCATTAAATGGTTTCCTTGTCTGATTCCAAATGTGATTTTATTCTTTCCTTTAAGGAAAATGCTTGCAAAGACAACAAAGCATTTGGGGCCAAGATTGTGCTTAATGTGCAGGTGGTGTTTTGTTGGCAATATCCTCCATGTCCCATGCTAACTATCAGGCTTTTATCATTTTGAGGAGGAAGCTGATGTCTGCAGTGGAATTCATGATGGGTGAAAATGCCATGTAATTTTTAGCAGATAATTTTACTCTCTTGGTCATCCACCCATCCAGGCAGTAATATGAGTAGAGTTCTCGTTATGCTAAGGGAGAGCTGACATTCAAATTTCCCATGCATCGAGTGAACAATAGACTTCTATTGCGTGTACATGGCACTGCCATTGATCTGATTGATCTGGAGTTGCAGCAGAGGATATGGTCGGTGATGTGAACAGGAAAGGCACAGTTAGCTCTTTTCATGAACGTCTGTATTAGTCAGAACTGTCCTTGAAACAAAGTCCTAATAAGAAAATCAGTATTGACACAGATTACAGTTCATAATGATTATAATGTTAGAAAATCAATTTGTGCAATGGTGGTGGGGTTTTACAACTGTAGAAAAACATTAGTATATTTTCTTTAAAGATCTGGCTCTGTATCTGTATAGAATGACTTTTTATTTCCTTACCATTTATTTTCAAGTCTCATGTACATCATTATAGGCTAACAGAGGATTGAAAGAGAAAGAGTATTTGAGGCTTCACATCTCTATTCTAAAGAAAAGTGGGTTTAAATGGTGGAAGAGGTCTTTCAGTATTTCAGAAGAAATGTTTTTGCCAAGTTTGTGTGGTTGGCATCAAATCAGGAGTGTTAGGCATATCTCCTGCCTCTTGGAAAGATGATCTGAGCACAAGACTGTTGGCAGAGCAATGTGCTGCTTCATTAAAGAGAAACGTTGATTTGCTGGGGTTTTGTGCCTTGTCTGCAGCTTCTTGGGGGAATGGCCCAGCTTTCCCTGGAAAGGGTGGAAGAAATTCCTGGGTAGAACAGCTCAGTGCTTGGTGAGAGTGCTCGCTGGAGGGGTGAATGTGAAAAGGAAACTGAGATTGAACTGAGGGTCTGTGTGGGACTGTCTTGGTGGGACAGGGGATCCTGCCTGGCAGCTGTACAAAGCACCTGCATAAGCAAAAGCTCTCTTGCTTCCATTTTTTGCAAGTAAAATTATTACTTGTCTAAGAAGTATGGGGCTGTTTGGGGCAGCTCTGATTCTGGTACTTGGAATCTATTTGTGGATCTGAGTTCTACACTCTGGCAGAACTGCTGAAGATCATGGAAATAAAAAGAGTTTAGCTTCACTTTGAAAGCATTAAGGCATTATTTTGAACAGCAATAGGTTTGCTTCACAAAGGTAATTTTGTAGTAGAGGCAGTCTGAAAATATATTCCACATTTGGTGATATTGTGGTCTGGTTTCTTGAAATGAAAATTGCGAAGAAAATATTCCACTTCCTACAATGTCAGTACAGTCCAAGGACCAGTATTTATAATGAAATATATTTGTTGCAGTTTTAGAAGCCCTCATTTTGATATAATTAACTATCTTTTTTTTCAGTAAATAGGGTAATCATTCAATTTTCACCTTGATTTCCATATTTTTGTTTCCAGCAGAGTCAAAATGTCAGACAAAAGTGATTTAAAAGCAGAACTTGAGCGCAAAAAACAACGTTTGGCTCAGATAAGAGAAGAAAAGAAACGGAAGGAGGAAGAAAGGAAGAAAAAAGAGGTAAATTTGCAAAACCATCTTTTAGATGGCTTATGCTTGCACAAGGGGCTTGCTGAGGTGTTGACATCTCAGTATTGTATGCCCCAAGGTATCTGTCATGTGGAATGAGATACTCAAACCCACATCAGACTAACCTGAAAATCAAAAAGCTTATTTTTAGTCAAGAATATTGGGGTGAGGAAATTGCTTTTAAAACCACGGCACTGTCAAATGACAACAGTTTAGACAACATGATGTGCATGTGTATGGAGAAAGAAAAATTGATTTGCCACAATGCTTTTTCCTGGGCTCTCCTTCAATGGAAAGGGAGTGGAGAGTGGGGAAAGACAGAAAGAGGACTCACATTTTTTCAAGGCATTACAGTCTAAATATGTATTTTTGTACTCTGAAGACTAGTTTGATTACTAGCTAAGGTAACAGATTTACAATTATTATTCTCCAGTAAAGTAAAACATAATTGCAATTGCATTTTCATCTTCTGGCATGGGTGCATCTTTCAGTTCTGTTAAAGTTTGATTGACATATTAGTTTATTTGTCCTTGACAATATGCATTAGGTTTATCATTAAGGGATTTGTACTTCTTTTTATTCAGTCACTTAGTGGAATAGAGGTGAGAATTGACAGGGAGTGGATATTCATTTTCATGCAAAGTCAGAGAAGCATTAAGTGATTATGCTTCCTTTCCTTCAAATGTCAACACTTACTATAGTTTAAAGCACCTGTTATCCTTTACTAATAACTGGTTTCCTTTTAAACTGACACTTTAATATTGTACATGAATTTCATGGAATTACCGTGGAAATGTGACGTGATCCAAGAAGTCAGCATTCCAGTTTTGGCTGTCTTTTTAATCTTTTTTCATTTGAGCCACATTTGTGCAGTTAGAGCACACACCCAGTGGGGCTCCCGGACTCACTGGGGAAGTCCTCCACAAGCAGATCTTTAGATGGTTATGCTTTCAGTGTTCATTACTAAAGAACTAGAGGGAGAGGAGCCAAGCTAATGGCTGAAGGGAGCTGTTAGGTCCTTTCTCTTTGTCCCCTGACTCTGACTTTGTGCCTGGTGGAGAACTTGTGGTGGTTGAAACTTTCCATTGGCCCCGAGAGCCATGTCTGCAGATAATGCTGCCATGCATAATTGTGTAAATGGGCTGTGCTGTGGTGCCAGATGGGTCCAGTAGTGAAGGCTGACACTCACAAAGGTGCTTGGTCATTCTCACTGGTGCAGGAGAGCTGTCTACAGCCCTACATACTGTGAGATAGTTCATGGGAAGAGCTGAGCACAGGAGTGTGCCTGGGCCTTGACTATAAAATCACTGCTTCCTGGCTGTTTCTGAACTGGAGAACACGAACATTCTGAATTTCCAGGTTTTCTGTTGTGCCTGCACCAAGATCAACACCAGTCTGAGGAGCTGCACAAGTCCTCTTTTCCAACACCCTGGTTTCAGTAGAAAGGGCAACCTCGTTGTGGGATTCTGGCTAATGCAGGTGGTCCTACTGTTTTTAGATGCCCACAGATCAGAGTGGGAGAAGACTAATATATGGAAGCTCCAAGGATGTAGAGGTAGCTAAGCAGAGAGGGAAGGGACTTTTGGGCCTTTAGTGAGCCCAGGGCTGCCAAAGTCCTAGTTTAGAGATGTCAGTTCTTTCCTTTGCACCTTTTGGATATTGAAATTAATGAGCAAGTATTTATTTTCCCAACAAGTGCTTGGGACCAAATGTACTACCTTAAGCTACATCACTGAAATGCAACGAAATTTTTTTCTTGATTCTGAAGTAAGTAGGAAAGGGGCCAGTTCTTTTCAGGGTAATGATACTTGTTGTTCTATGGTCAGCTTTTATGTTAGTTGAATATGTTGCACCTCCTCAGTGAGAGGCAGAAAATTTCCATCACTGTCCAGTAAAAATTCTTGCAAATATCCTTGCAAAAACCAGTTTTACCATCCATTTAGGGAAAAATATTGTTGCTGATATATACAGTATAAATTATCTAAGTTATAAATTACCTAAAAGTATCAAAATTAATTTCAAATTGTCCCTAAGCAATAGTGCATACAAATATTTCCACACGTAGAATTGCTAGAGCTGATTATATATGAAATAAACTTTTCTGTTTACTTCTGGTTTAACTCAGGCTGATCTACAGCAGAAGAAGGAGCCAGCTCAGGAAGATTCTGACCTAGACCGTAAAAGAAGAGAGACAGAGGCGTTGTTACAGAGCATTGGTATATCCCCAGAACCACCTCTAGGTATTTAAGAGAAGCACACTGTAAAGCATTCAGCTCTGCCACAACTAATGCTTTCTTTCTACTAAAGCATGCTTGGCTTTTTTTTTATTTTTGGCTGTATTAGTGAAGTGAACTCTTCTGTTTGAATGCCTGCCATACCATTCACGTATACAAGCTCATGGCATTTTGAGTACTTGTCATTGCCAAAAACATCTGTTTCATTTCTTCAGGAATTTTTTATGAACATAATGCAGGTTGGTTTTGCATACCAGCAGTGATTTCTTTTCTGATGGACTGTTTTGTCTTCTCACTCAAAAATATAAGTGCTAACTTCCTTAGCCCCAAGTTTTGATTCAAAAATTCAAATTAAGCATTTGTAAGGAAGGCGGAGCATAGTTATGTGGGAACTCCCACTGTGTTTCTTTTAAAATTAAGAAAAACTGGAGAAGCAAAATTAAAAAAAAAAAAAAACAAAACAAAACAAATCACAAATAGAAAAACACTTGTGTTTTCACAAACAGTCACTATTGTACATTTTTGCTCTGGTTTCTTCTGCTTGACATCTTTTTTTTGTTTTGATATTTTAGTTATAGAACCTGAAGGCTTCAGTTTAAAATCACATACAGTATCTGAGCATGGATTACCTTGATTAAGATCTGCCTCATTTATGGAATGGTCGCAAAGTGAGAAATTTCCTTCCATTTCCCCTTCCCCTTCCCCTTCCCCTTCCTCTTCCCCCTCTCCCTCAAATTTGGGATCACTCGCTGTTTTAGCTGAAACCTTGGCCTTTCTGGAGCTATCAAGCCCTTTCATTAAGTTCATTGTGACTGAATCTAGAATTTTACCCCTGGTTATTTTTGCCAGGAATATATAGGAGAAACTTCAAATTTGACAAAATGTTGAAATTTTGGTTTAGGAAAGCAGCTTATACAGATGCCTGGGTGCATATGCAAGTAGGTAGTGACATTCTGAATTGGAATTTGAATTAATTACTTGCACCAACCAACATGTATTGAGAAAAGTTACTATTTTTATAACTTGTGATAGAGTGACTGAAGCTTTTAGACACCACTTCTCAGAAGAATTGTCTGACAAGTAATGGTTAGGTTATTTTTATGTGTAATAAAATATGTTTTTTAAATTATATCATGATACAAAAGTAAGGTCCAAGATAAAATCATATATCTTTTTAATGTATAGCATTAAAAGTACTCATTTTTATGTGAGAATGAGTATATATGTCCTTATCATTTTATTGACCAAACACATATATTCATGTTGCAAATTATCAGTTTTTATCTTAGTTAATTTTTTCTGTTTGATCCTGTCAAAAGAACTCATAAATTCACGTGTAAGATTATTTAGTTAAAAATAGTATTTTGTTCTCTTTTGTTCCACTTACATACACTCACAATTAATATAAAAAGGAGGATTTAATTCCACCTTCACATGATGCCAGGTCTCACTCTGAATATGGAATTTGTAAACAGCCAGACATACCTGTAACCTGCCAAAGGGCTGTCACGAAGATGAATTCACTTTTCACACTGCAGTCATTTCTGTGACAGTCACTAGGGAGAATCTGTATTAAATGCTTGACCATATGGAAAATCCAAATCTCTTGACAGGTCTGTCATTATACATTGTAAAGCATAACAAAGTATTTTAAAGTTTTACTCTGTTAAATCTATAAAAAGAAATGCACATGATTTAAACCAAATGGAAACTTTGCTTTTGCATTAAGCCCTCTTTTTATGTTTTATTCAATGTGGCTGCTTTAAAGAATACTTGCTTTAAATCTTGACTGGAGCTATCTCTTAATTTTTAATATTTTTGAGAAACCATTTTAAAAGAAATCAGGATATTTTTGCTCTTTTATTTATTATTTCTTTGTTGAAGAGCTTTAACTTGGGCTGACCTTGAGCTATGAACTTCCTTTCCTGTTTCAGGAAACAAAACTGCCTTTGCATGAAATATGCTTCAAAAACCCTGGCAAGACAAAGAGAAAATAATTTCAAGAGCTTGGGCAAATAGTGTCTAAACCAAGTGAACTTTCCTTGAATGTTGAAATCATGTCCCACCCAAAATCGAAATTTTTTTGTGACCTGCATTACTTAAGAAAACAATCACCAAGTGAACTGTGAATTCTCAGCATCTTTGGGAAATGATTTTAACTTAGCTGATTTCCTTATTTAGCTTTTATTTTTGATGTCATTTCCACACTGCAGCCTTAGAGCATATCTAATGGACACTGGCTTTTGATTTAAATTCAGAGTTTGAAAAGTATGCTTGTTGCCTATGTGACTTTACCAGAAGAGTTCACTTAGATTTTTGACAAGACAAGCCCCTGATACTTCTTCATACCTTTAAAATCTTTTGCAAAGCAACTTCAAACCAGACTCAAGAAAACAAGTACTATTTTATTTCCACAGGTATCTTCTCCATTGATTAGCTGTAGATTTCCATTGGGCTTTCAGTCCTGTCTAGATACATGTCAGTTTTAACACTTCTAGAAGACTTAAAATTCACTTGACTCTCTTCCTTTTCTTTTTCTTTCCTTCCTTATTTGCTTTCACCATTTCAAACTCTCCTACTCATTCATCCACTATCATTTTGGTCCATTGGTTTTGATTTGTCTGACACTGCTCTTCATCAGTGCAGTCGCTGCATGTGTTAACATGGGATACCTGTTATTTTCATTATTTAGTCCCAACCCCTATGTCTCCCTCTTCGAAATCAGTGAGCACACCCAGTGACGCAGGCAGCCAGGACTCAGGGGATCTGGGACCCATAGGAAGGTAAGACACAGAGTTAACAGACTTGAATAAATGTGAGGGTTTTTTTTCACTTTGCTCTTACTTCCCATGTTATTCTTTTCCTCTGTAAATAAGAACATGCTGTATTGAATGTGTACTTTCATTTCTGCATTGTCTACTGGGTGCTGCCGTCCAGTAAGAGTGGTCTTAGATGTGAGGCAAATAAATGCATGCAACAAATGGATCTTAAACTCTGAGCCCCAAACCTTACAGTGGAAGCAAGAGCTGAATTTACACTTCTGAAATGGCCTACAGAAAGCTCTCATGATGTTTGGAAGTACACTAGACAAAAGGGAGATGTGCCCAGTGGTAGAACCTGTTATTCGTGCTGAGTTCTCTCTGTTCAGATAACCAGTCCCCTTGGAATTCCTTCTCATGTAACACCAGGTTGCCTCTGGTTGCTGTGACTGCTCATTGCAGTGTGTGCCACTGACAGTGGCAGAGAAGAGCTTGGACAGGAACAGGCTGAAACATCCCAGGACCCACTGGCAATTCTGCCTTGGAAATTTTGGGTGTGGAGAGTTTCATGCACAATGGAAGGGAAGCAGCTCTGTTCTTGTTGGAAACTGGAATGTGTGTGAGGGATGGAAACGAGAGTAATCCTATTTTTGTTTCCATGGGGGAAATAAAAAATGAAGTGGCAATCCCAAAATAATTCCTTCTCTGGAAAAGAAAGAATGTGAGGATGCTGCTGATAAAGAAGGGTTTGTTCAAGTAAGAAGAGGTGCAAGCAGCTATACTGTATGTTTTGGGAAATGTAAAAGACAGATCCTAATAGCTCCTTTTGTATCACACTAATTCAAATAGGGCTGAGCTGCCAGCTCATCCAAGTCTGTGAGCCAAGACTTTGCTAATGGCTTGAAAGCACAGCGATTGCTTTCTGTAGTTAACAGTGCTCAGTAGACATCCTATCATTCCTCTCCAGACATAGACTGTAATGTGACAGAGCTTCAGGACACCAGATTTCATGCCACGCCAGCCTTCTGTTTAGTGAAATCACACTTCTGTAGCAGAGAGTATGTTGTGTCCCCTTCAGCCAGATGCAGACACCCTCCCCTGTGTACAGATGCTGTGTAGCTGCTATTAAATCAGCTCAGCCCTGCTCCCGGATCTACTCTCTAGAAGAAGTGGAGGTTGCTAAGTGAAAAGTCCTAGCCTGTGAGATGTAGCAGTTTAAAACACAGAAAACAGTGTAGTTCTGCCTTCATAAGTAAATGCAGTAGATTTCAGCAAGTCAAAGTACTTTGAGTAGAACAAAAATCCTTTTTAAGCGAAGTATAGCCTGCTGTTCAGGACGAAGCTATTTACCACAGTCCTGTGTGAAGCTCTGACAAAACTGGGTGGAAACTTCTAAATTCCTGCTTTTCCTCTGAGCCTTAATGGTGTAGCTTTTTTACCATTAAGGTAAAAAAAGGCTCTTGAAGAATTTATTTGGCTGTTACCCGTGCTAGCACTTTGGCTCTCTGTCAGCAACGAGCAATGAAAGCACATGACCACGTGTCCTTTCAGAGGAGAATGGAGTTTGTCCCCTTCTTCTGAGCTCATGACGTTCTGCATTGTGGGCTTTCACTTTGGATCCATTTTCCGGCTTCTTGTGGCCATACTAGGAATTCAGTGGGAATCCTGAGACCTTGCTTGTAGTCTCCCAGTTTTTTGGCACATTCTCAGGTATTGAAAGGGCTATATGCCAGGAAGGCTGCTTGCAGATCTTTGCCTGGAGCGATTGGTCTGTGGTAATGGAAATATGTCTGCTCCAGACCCTGGGGAATGTCTGTAGTGTCTCTGGGTGCAGGTAGATGTGCTCAGGGATTGTGTGGACAGGTGCACTCAAGCCTGCATGTATGATGGAGTGGTCAGGCTTAGTGAGGAAGATGTGTAGAACTATCATCACAGTGGGTAAACAGGATGAAACCACCTCAGCTGTTTTCTGTGAGAGGTGCCCAGAACATGCATCTAACTTACTTTGACTATTGTGTGTATTACTGCCTGTGTATCTGTATAAACAAGGTTATCCTGCTTCATTTTAATTTATTTTTCCATTTCACTTTCTGTGATAGAGGAGGCACTTCTGCTGGATCCCCTGCCATGCCATCATGCTTGTTAGATCTTTCCTTTTTCTGTACTAGGCTGAGCTCAGGCTTTAGAGGAGAGCAGATTAGTTTCAAATCTGCTAAATGAATCTAAAACCCAATCTCAGCGATCACAGCTTGTCCGATGTTGCTGCTGCAGGAATGACGAGCTCACACAGCCTGGCAGAAACCCTGCAGGCAGCCTGATTACTCATTGCTGAAGTGTTTCCTGGAGAAAGATGAAAAAAAAAAAAAAAAAAAAAGAAAAAAAGAAAAGAAACTGCGAAGTCACAGATTTTGGGTCCTTACAGGAGAGAGGCTCTGTTGAAAGCTTTGAGGAGATCTTCATATGTTCCCCTAAGAGGGACCAGATTCTGGTACAGAACGAGGTTGTGTTCGTACTTCTTTGAGTTGTTGGTACTTCTGGTAGTTTTCAGACTTAATCTGTTGGTCCCATTATCACCAAGTATATTTGAGATATGCTTTGATCAGCAAGCATATGTGATTTCTTACATAAAAGTGAATGTACTCTGTACATTCTGTAGTTCAGACAGAAACACAGGTTTATGACCTCTGCTTTTCAGGAAAGAAAATTTATAAACTGGAGAGTTTGAACACTCTTCAGTAGTTGTAGTCCTGAAACCACAGATCTCAGTCTTACTTTGCAAGATGAAAACTGACTGGTAACTTGCTCACCAAGTGTAATAGCTACCTAGGAGCAAACAGGCTCCTTCAGCTGAAAAGGTGAAAGCAGCAAAGTGTTTGGTATTGAAGTTGGAGAAATATAAAACAAACAAAAAAAAATCAATAGTGAGACAAATTCATTGCTAAAACAATTTACCTGAAGACTGTGGGATCTTCTATCACTGGTAGTTGCTTGTCCAGGATAATGTGTGTGGCAAACAGGCAGATAATAGGTCAAACAATAACTCATTCATAAAGTTGTACAGCCCTTTTGTTGCACAGGAAGAAAAGCTGCATGGTCACAGTAGTCACTTCTGCCATGCATCCTGCAGACTAGTAGTGCTGCTACCCTTCAGGGCCATTGTTCATTATCTCCAGCACAACAGCCAGAGCAGTGTTGTCTTTTCTCTGATGCCATTCACTGTATTAGGAGAAGAAGTGGGGTGGACTTTGTAATAGCACTGAATTGTGGAACCATTTCTGTCTTCTGCATCCCAGGTTTCTATGTTGTTTTTTTTTTTGTTTGTTTTGCTGCCTAATCTTTAGTACCATTTTGCTATTTGTCACTTGGGAAAACATTAGGTTTGAGCAGCATTCCAGCTTCCCTCTGAGCCATGACAACTGTAAGAATAAGCAGATGTTAGATGGATAACTGTTCTAGAAACTGCTGACTGAATGCTTTCAGTTGGGCAGGAGAGCCACATTTTATATCTGTTTTTGTGGTCTTGGGGATCATTTTTGGGTAGGCAGAGGTGTGTTACACTTTGATTCTGGTGCTGCTCTTAGTTACCAGGCTACACTGAGCAATTCACTGGAGCCCAGTTGTTGCTCAGAGAGCAATTTACTTGTCTCCACATTGCTTTACACATCGCACTTTGCTTTTTTTTTATGCCTGTGTTGCTTGTGCTATACAGATAGGATGGAAAAATTACATAGCCTGAGCGGATACCCATCTCTGAATAGATGGGTCATTGGTTCATGGAGCTTTCCTACATGATGTATTCAGACATGACTAATTTTTCATAAGACAATATTGCAGGATTGCATTCTCCTTGGAATAGAATATGTTTGGCTCTTTCAGGATAAGTGTTTTGGTTTGTTTAGTATTTTGTAAGCATTTTGATGATTCCCTGTGTCCTCTTGGTGATGGTCAGCTTATACATGTACAGACATGCAGAACTTCAATGGAGATTTGAATGCATGTGAAGAAAAGGGCTGAGGTAAAGGCATTTGCTGAGAGGTCCTATGCTGTAGCATAGTGTGAAACACAAATTTGCCTCTATTAATATAAAACTCCTTTGTAATAGCTGTATGCATCTCCCTGATGGATACACTGAACTTTTGCTACCCTAGTGTGCTAGAGAGGATGCTAACTAATATAGTTGAGGCACCATGAAACATGCCCATGGAGAGGTATGTATATACCTTAGGCATGCTGAGTAGCAGAACATCTCATCTTTGCAGCACTCACAGCCATGAATTTTGGGTTTGTGTTGTCTGGGGAAGTGCACAAGGACAATCCTTGCACAGTGCCTCAGAGGCAGGCGGTGCAGTATAAGGTTTTGTGGGCTGAGCAGCTCCCTGGAAAGACCTCGTATCCTGGCTCAGGTAGGGTCCATCTGCACTTTGCATGTCAGCCCAACATAAGATAGCAGAAATAGCTCTGTGCTGGGAGGAGGTGCTGCTGTGGCTGGGTGTTTTTCAGGGCTCACACCAGCCTGCAGTGGTGTCTATGTTTATGTGTATGTGTATGTGTTACCTACACGGGCTCCTGTGTTCACCTGGCATGTGGCATGCTGGGAGGAGCTCCATGTGGGGACCAAGGTGTGGTTTATCTCTCTGGAGATAAACCCGTTTTGCCCTGTATCCTTCAGTGCTTCTATGTGTTCCTAGCTGGGAAGATGTAGGATGTTCCCAGCTGGCTTCACTATCCTACAGTAGTAGGTTTGCGCAGTAGCATCTCATTTATTGCGAATTGTTTGTGTGTGTGTGTGTGTGTGTGTGTGTGTGTGTGTGTGTTTGTCTAGTGGAGTCCCATGCGTGCAGCACTTCCTGCTGTGCATTGGGGAACATGAGAATCCCATTAGACAGGTGTAAGGTTTCCTGCCTTCCATCTGCTCGGTGAACTGCACCAGGCTCAGCTGTCTTGGATGTGTAAAGGTTAATGGTTGTCCTTCTTTCTGCAAGAATTTTCTCTGTGCTCTTTTGCTTTCTAACTTTTGCTGTACATAAGTTTAGGTACCTGATTATTTTGTGGGCTCACATAAAGACAAAGATATTAATCTTCTGGTGGCTTCTTTTAGAGGATGGTTATTTCAAAATGGTGCTTTATCTGCTAAAATAATGTAAGCCGGATTATTTTGTGCTATTTCTCTCGTAGGCCATTGGACTGTGCTGTGGATTTGTTTGGCTACAGCTACTCATTCTGTAATTATTGTTCTTATTTGGATTAGCATACAATGTAATACTTGGTTTGAATAGTTTCTACCTGATTTATGTTGTTGTTGTTCCTTTGATATCACAGGATTTGAGATAAGTTTTATGCACTGAAATCAATTAGCTTCCTTCGGTGTATGAAGTGTACTTGCAGTAAAGCAGGGTTAGCCCTTCTTTGGATGAAGCTCTAAATATTTAATGAAAGTTCCTGTGAGAATGAGTCTGAGCATTGCATTAGGTAGCAAAGAACAAAAAATAAAGGGAAACTGGATTTCTCAAAGAGATTTTTTAGCAGTAAAATGCTGGAGAAGTTAGATCACTCTGGAATCCTGATTGTCTCATCATCACTAGTTTTTTAGTTCTGCATAAAATACATTAAATGAGCAATCCTAGAAATAGGACAGCTGTCTCCAATGCTGGAGCACTTTTCTCTGAGGAGCAGTATCACCTTTGGCTTTGGCTCATGGCATGATTTTTTTGTCCACTACATCAGTTCATCTTGCAGTCACTGTGACCTCTGAATGTTCCCAGTCGTATTCCAGAGAATATAGTAGCAGCTGTCACATTAGGTTGGATGTCCTTACTGATAGAGAGTGGAGACCATGTCTTCTTCTCTCTCATTCTGTTTTGAAGTTTGCTGACAGTATTAGCCTGCATTTGTGTATGCATTCATCAGATGTGATTCTGTGTTCCTTCCATCTACCATGGCCTCTTTGAGCCATTTTGTTATAAAAAGAAATACACTAGGATATGTTTTCTTTCAATGTGTTGATGTTCACAGATTGTATTAGCCTGGTGCAGGAAGAAACAGAGAGGATTCCAGTCCTTTTTTTCTCTGCAGCATATTGCTTACTCATTTTTGTATAAATAATAGGTATTCTGATTTACTTTGCAGCATCTAAACACACACACACCAGTCTTGTATTTATCTCACGTTACCTCATGTCTGACTGTCAAACACAAACATTTCATGCTTTTCAGATACACAGTCAAATGTTTCAGATACACAGTCAAAAGGAAAGAGAAAGCTCTGGAGCATCTGGGCACCATATGAGTCAAAGCATGTCATTATTTTACACTTTTGTATTTAATCTTGCTCACTGACAGTAAAAAAAAAAAACAAAAACACAAAAGGTATCTTTATTCCAGTGTGTTCGTACCACATAATATTTAAAATCAGAAAGATACTTTTTGTTCTATGATCTCTCATGAGTACATCTACATCTCATCAAAGTGTTTGGGTTCTGTCCTTTTTTCCTGAAGAATCGTGCTTGGCAACTCAGCTTTAATTTTCAAATAGCTTCTTACTTAGGACAGTAATATAACACATTAACAAGCTGAATAAAGGGTATCAGAATGCCATTCTTCCTTTTAAGTGTCTACTTTGCTGTTTGATTAGACAGATAAGGCAAAACAAGGTAGATTCTGGTCTCTATTTCATTTGTACAGGAATGTTGGATTATTGTAGTAGATGATCTTTAATAGTCCATGCAGCATATTTCCTATCTTCTCTTTAGCTGCAGTAAACATCTCTCACAGACATTGGCAAAACCATGTTTCTAAAAGATCTGCTAAAACCACTGCCAGCAGAACCATATTGCCTCAGGCTTAGCTACTTTATCATTAAGTAAATGCATTTGACAGGTTCTGTGCAATGATGCTGTTTCATCACTGCCACTCAGCTTTGCATTACCAGCATTTCATTGTGTTACCACATTCAGAAATGACAGGGATCCTTCTTCACTTGTTCCAGGACAAGTGGGCCTGTGATGTATTGCCTCAGGAGCAGCAGCTGTAACAGTTATTTGTAGTGGATTGTTTCCTTTATGGTGCTTTTTTCTAAGATCAATTTATATGTACAAAATGCTTTCTAAATGGCTGGTTTAGTGGCATACTTATTTTATAAATGGGCTGAGCCAAGGGGAAATACAGAACAATGCGAAGACTCTAAGGGAGCTACAGGAAAGACTGAGGGAAAATAACTGCTTCATGGCAAACTTTGCATGCATGGCGTTTTATTCAGACAAAGAAGGATTGTAACCCTAGGGACTGTTGCACAGTCTTTCACATTGCAGAGTCCAGAGAAGTTTTCTGCTTGGTGGCTAAACGGGGTGCCCTCTGGGACGCTGTGTTGTCACTCTGTTTTGGTGGCTTTGGGCTTGGTACGGGGCGTGCACTGTTACATGTTTGGACAGAAATTAATAACACCCAGCTGTTACATTTTTTTTCCATTTAATTTATCACAACTCCATTGTCAGGATCACTTGGCACACGTTTTATTTCACAGTTTCCAGCAGACTTAGAGGCCAAATCGTGCCTTAAGCCTTCCTGACCTGAATGGTGATGGCTTCTGTGAAGTAGTGACAGTGTCAGCCTCCTCCCCGTGCCTGGGGGAACCCTGGCTGTCTCTGCTGTCTTTGGCCTGGGAACTCTGCTGCTTTTTAAAGTGATGCTACAATCTCTCACACGTCCCAACATGAGCCTCTTTACAGGATAGCAGCGGGAGGCTGTTGGGTTGTTTGCACATCAGGCTTGCTATGCACAGGTTAGGATGCAAGGCTGAAGGATGGCAGATTTCTTACATTGTTTCCCCTCCTTTTCTCCCTGTAAAAGAAGAACCACAATCCTTCTCCTTTGCGTTCAATGAATATTTAGCCCTAGATATCTAAAGCCTCTCCCTGCCAGTTTGGTTATTTTTTGTTGGTTTTTTTTTAGCCCATAAACAGAAGCAGACACCTTAGGGACTGATATTTGGCAGTTGCTTTCAAGTGTCTGTCTATCTGACCTAGAAAGCAGGGATTGTTTTTCGGTGCTGCCAGTTACAAAGTCTGAATGGTCCATATTAATTAGAATCATCTGCAATCCTTTTAGCATGTGAGCCTCTGGCATCATTAAGGATTTTCATGCTTTCCTTCCTAAAGGATTGATAGAGTTCAGTCCTCCAGATCTTTGATTATTTTTCTCATTAGCAAGCATCTCCATGCTATAAATCAAAGGAGGAGGAAAGATTGCCATTCCCAGGGTGCTTCGTAAAATGCCTTGGAAACCTGAGCCCCAGCTGCCTCCAGAAGAAAATAATATTAATGTATAAAGCCCCACTTAACCATTTAGGTTATCAGCCCATCTATAGTTTGTTCTCTTTAGTTATTTACAGGCATATCATCATATATTTAGTCAGACAATCAGATGATTTTAGGGACTAAAACACTAATCCTCTTAAAACAAAACAACTTACTTGCTAAGGCCAGCTCAACTTAAACAGTTCTCTTGCACTGAAATTTGTCTTAATTTAATTCAATTGTGTAGGATCACCTCCCATTTTAAACCGTTTAACATAGTTAAACTGGTACAGTTTGTGCATATTAATGTTTTCTCCTTCTCTAACCTATTAAAAAGACCTTAGGAAAATTCCATTCACAATTTAATGTTTTATCTGGTAAAATAAAAAGATTAAATGAGTAACTATTTCAGTAATGCAATTTTTAGGATTTTCCTTCAAATATGTAAAATGGGAATTGCTGCCACTGGAGAGATATTGCTATTTTTTATTTTATTTTATTTTATTTTTTTCCCCAAGGAGTTTTGAAACAGTCTAAGTATGCCATATAAAATTTTTCATAAACAGAACCTATGAGAACAAATGGTTTTCCATTTAAAATTGATTTTGATTCATAAATTTTAGATGTACTTATTTACTTTAATAGTTCAAACTCAGAAAATAATTTCTGAGTTGGTCTATTAAAAGTCAGATCATGGATCATGAGATCTTTTGACGTTTTGACTGCTAATGTGAAACATTTTTGATAACTCTCATACAGTGAGTTCTTGTTTCAAACATAATTGTAGCAAAAATCTCATTCCTTTTGTAACGATTTTGCTTTTTCTTCCACAAAATAAATTGTATAAAGGAAGGGAAGCACTAGCTCTTCTTCCAGCTAGCAGTTACTGGATTTTAGTACCAAAACAAAATGGAAAATTTGCTGAAATCCTTCACCTTCTTCTTCAGCTGAATAATATCAGACCTAAAAGTTGTAGGTTCCAACCTTGGTGTTACCTCTTCGAGTCCTCTGAAAGATTATGGATTACCTTTTCTAGATTTGACTATTAAATATGATTTTGTCTTTTGTGCAATTGTACTCAAAGTCCCTTGAAGTTTATTAGAAAGCTTTCCTTATATGCATATCCATGGAGTGTGCATCAAAGACTCCTAATGTGAGTACTGAAGTTCTTTTCAAGCATTTGCATGAGCTGATAGCGCATAAAACTTCTCCTGCCAAGTTCTTTCTTTACATTTGTGATCATTTAAGTTCTGCTTTGCTGCAAATACTTACTCTTGGTACAAAAACCAAGACAAAAATAGTGTTTGAAAAAAGAATTTCCAAGGTTTGCTAAGGGAATAAAACAACTTGTGCCTTGTCCCCAAGCCTGTTTTTTTTTTTTAGCTGCACTTTCAAACTGACCATTTTGGTATCTGGCACTCAGAGTAAATCTGTGTCAGTTCTAACTGTTTGACCTGCTGCCCACAGTGACCCTCCTGGTCAACCAGCGTAAATTTGCAGACTAAGATTTCTGTAGCTATAGAATTTAAAGTGTGAGTATGATATTGCCAGGAGATCTGTAATGGAGACCTGAACCAAAGGACAGACTTCAAATATAACAGATAAATTCAGCAGATTGGATCAATTTTCTGATTTAATTAGTGGAATTCTGTGAAATGGGAATCAGCAAGGTGTTGGTCCTGTGATATGTCCTTATCATTGCAGGCTTGCCAGAATTGTTCATCCTGATTTAAAAGTCAAATGGTTTTTGAAAACTATTAAATCCATTCTGCAGCATAGCTTTGATTCAAGAAGAGTTTTGAAATACACATGTGTTTTAAATGTTATTTGTCTGTGATTTTTTCATAAATATACCTTAAAAAAAAAAAAAAGTGTTTTAAACTCATGACTTTCTGAAAAGGGCTCTTATGGTTGCCAGGCAGCTAAAAGATAGTGCTGTGCTCTCAGGGAGGTCAGAGTTGTTCTTTTTTTTGGTGAAGACTGGAAGTCAGAGGTGTCAGCCTGCTTGGAAGTGTAAATGCAAACCCAAGCAAAACCTTCTGGCTGTGCTCCAGCAGCGGTGCCAAGCTCCTTGTTCTCTGAATGTATTAAGGCATTTTATTTTATGATTAGCAGCAGCAGCTCAGCTCTGAACACAGGAGTGCACAGTGAAGTCAGGGCAGACTTCTGCTCTATGAGCACAAGTGAGCTCGCGTTGAGAGGCACAAATCCTCCCAACTGCTGATAGCCATCTTGCTTATAGTGTGCTTCAGGAAACAAGCAGCACAAGGAAGGTATTTTCTTTTTGCCAATCCTTTCAAAGTGGAACAGATCTGCAAAACAGAGCACAGATGGCAGCAGAATAGTGGCTTAGATGCAAACCATCCATTGAGCAAGTGGTACTTTTCTGTCTCTGACTAGTAGCTTTGAGTCTCCTGGTTTTGTATATAGTTTGTTTTGGAGACACACTTCAAATGTACAAAAATATCAGAAAGTGAAAATCACAGTGGAGAGAATTAAAATTATAAAAATGTAGAGTGAAATGAATAAAAACAAATCACTTATCTGTGATACACACACATATTTAAACATCAGTAATTTTCTCATCAACAGTTTCTTAGTTCAGATTTTCTATTTAATCAGCAGCACGTTAGTAGCTTTGGAGAAAGTGACACAAAAAACTAGGTAGAACTCTTTAAAGTAGCTAAATAATTATGCAGCCTTAAATTCATTCTGGCAATATTCAGACATTGGGAAAAAAAAAAAAAAAAAAAGTGGTGTAGATACATGATTATACATTGAAACTACAAATACTACTGGATTGCTATTTGCTGACAGTATTTGGTATAATATTGAAAAAACACATTCATACCCATCTAAGCATTTTATTCTATTGGTGAAAGGGGTCTCTTATCTCACAGTTGTTGTGTCCAGTGTTTTTAAGGCTGTATGAGCTGGGTGTAACATGTTTTTCAATGTGCCATCAGTGTGAAGATGCAGAGTTCCTAATGTAAGCAATTCTGAATCTTTTAGAAATTGTAATCCAGGGTTAAAATTGTAATTTTAAACATGAGGTTCCTCCTTACATCAAAGTCAGAAGCCAGAATTGTGTTCTCTGCAGTTTTGGGCTTATTGGTTCGCATTTTTTCTAATTCACTTCTTTTGCTAGTTGCATTTGAAGTTAGAAGAAAAGAAAGCATGAAGCAGACTGAAGCCTGCAGGCTGTTAAGTAGCAGCTGATTGCTTCCTTATCTCTTTCTCAGCAGATCAAAATGAGAGTGAACAGTAAAGACACAAAACAGCTCTAATACCTATTCACAGTTGGGAATCTAAGTTGGGTGTTTGGAACTGCTGCACGGAGCAATCTCCTGCCTTTCTGTTCGTATGGAAAGAGTCCATGGTAATGTTTCACTGGTGGAGCCCTTCATTTAGGTGCCTGAAGATTGTATAAACACCTCCTGCAGCATCAGGACCCCCTCCTCCCACAGACGGGGAGAATGAGGCTAGTCACTTTCACATCCTTTTAGAAATATTTCTCTGGTAAGCAAAGGTGCCTTGAGACTTCCTACAGGATAGGTGAGTCCATATGCTCTGGGGGAGTTCCACCTTCATTTCTGGTCTCTTTGGTTCAGTTTAGTAACAGTCTGTGCTCTGCTTAGTGGATTGGCCTTTGCTTTCTGAAACACTGTGGCACAGCCTAATCTGTGGAGTCATGGCACCGTCTGCCACTGAATTTTAGGGTTAGAAGGGCATTGCTATTTCCCATATGAAGGGTCATTTTAGGACACTGTTGTTGCTGCGAGGGGAGATGCTTGGTTTGGGGCCTGTCAGTTCTAATGGTGTTTCATTAGGGACACGTGTGGGTATCTCAGTTCAGGAGGTACCTCGGGTCTCAGTACACTGTCAGTGCAGTTTTCTCCTGGTCTGGAGAGCACTGCAGCTCTTCGTGACAGGAGATGCCAAATATGGTGTTTGCTTTCCTCCAGTTCTGCTTGAAGGTGTAATTTGCAATGCTGCAAAGAGGATTCTGCCCTGCGGGAAGCCCCTGAGAAAGCAGACTTTGCTGTTATTCCTGTGAGGAGTCTTTTTTTTCAAAAGCGTGGATTTTCCAGGCCTGGCTGCTCTTGACCTGGGAAAGGGGAGTTGGGGGAGAAAAGAAATCATGCAGAACAGATGTTCTGCAGCATCAGCAACAGATGAGGGAGGATTTGATTTTGGCTGCAGAGAAGCAGAGTCACAACTAAGCTGTCAGTGTGTTGCACATGAAAAGTGTTGGACTGGGGCACATTCCCAGAGCCAAGTTCTGTTGCGATATGATCGTGATTACAGATACTAAATATAATTTTATGATGGCAGATTACTAAGGATATGTATTGGAACTGATGCCTTACGTGTTTCATACACTACTGCTAAGGCCAGACCCAAAGCTGCTTAAATCAGCTGAAGAGTTCTCATGGATTCCAGACAGTTTTGGATGTCAGAATCTATGCTTCATTAATGCATTCTGATGTTGGGAATTTTCCAAAAGGTTTCAAGTGTTTTATTTTAGTTTGTTTTAGTCTTTTCCACATTTTTAATCTACATAGTTGACATTATGCAATCAGAATAAAATCTTCTGGAGGTAAGGTTACACAGAGCATTGTAACATATGGCAGTGCCTGTTTTTCCATGGTATAATAATAATAATGCTGCAGAAAAGGGAATGCTTCTGTTCAAATTCCTCCCACCTTAAATTTTGTAACAGTTATCTTTTAGAACTGTGCTCTGAATATCTTCCTAATGCTTTGGACTTGAATTCAGAAAAAATAAATGTTTTACCATCCGATCCTTTAGTAAATATATGACATCTGGGCCTCTTCCTCTTGTTGTTTTCTTTCTTCAGGTTATTAAAAGAGGATGTGTCAAAATTATCTGTTACTTCTTCAGTGGTTAGAGCTGAAACAGCACCAGCATTAGTACTGTCCTAAATTTGAGGAAAAAATAGGTTATTAAGATGTCTATGTAAAGGAAGAGAGTGAAAGCAGATCAGTTGAAAGAGAGTTGATAACGCTTGTACCTTGTCTTCTTAGTGCACCATCTAACAGCCCTCATTCCCTTTGTGCTGCTTTAGAACAATCTGTTATTTAGTAATACAGCTTTTTATCCTTCAGTGAGCCAGGGTCAGCTGCTGTGCACAGAGCATGTCCAAAGGGGATGCACCATGACACAGGGCTATTGTTTGCCACCACGTGGGAGACTGAAACAGCACCCAGCTCTGAAGCAATGTTGGGTAGTTCTGATTAAAATAGTGTCAGTGCTGTCTGGGTGCGAGAAACAGACTGATCTGGCTTAGCCCTGACTGTGCTGTTCAGTGGGTTTCCAGGGGTCCTTGCAATGCCTGTGTCACTCCCTTTACCTGTGGGAGGAGTCTGCAGGACTGGAGTCTGCTAGGGAGCACTACTTTTACCTGCTTGGTCTAATGCTCCTCTCTTTTCCCCACAAAAATGTTCAACTAAAATGTTTTTTATCTCTTCTACACCCTTGCCAAAGTCCTTTGAATCCATTTAGGGGACCCTTGAGCAATTTGTGCTCTCTGAAAGGTCCAGAGTGGGAGCACCTCAGCCTGATTGGTGATTCCTGGGCCATGCACTTGTCCTCAGGGTCTGTGACATTACCTTCTCTGCCTCTGTCTCTGGTGAATTGAAGTCAAGCCATTTCAGGTTTTTTTTATGAAGTAAGAAAGAAAAATGAAGAGCAAGAGCACCTAGTCCTTTTCCTCATGAAGAAGGGTCTGGAGGACAAACTCATGACCTGTTTGGAAAAAGATTGGCAACTGCTTTTCTGCTGAGATGCAGTTGCATTTCAAAATCAGTGAGGAGTGTCCAGAGGAGAACAAGCGTAACTACGGTGCTCATCCACATGATCCAGGAATGTTGTACGCAACGTCTGTTCATCGCAAACAGATTAGCTTTAATTTTCTAGTCAGGATGACAGCACAGGCTATTCAACATCATTTTTGGGTTGCTAAACCTCAAAGAATCTATTTCTTTCTTTTTTGATGTTATTGCCATGGAAACTGGCTAAATTGCAGGTCCAGATTACATCTTTACTGTGCACTCACTTTCATTTTGATCTGATGACATTCTTCAGGTGCCTGGAAGAGACAAAGAACAAATCAATAGTGTTCCTTGAAACACACGGTCACTCCCAGTGCTCTCCAGCCTTTACTACCTGAGTGTAGCCGCTTGTATTCTGTCTCCCAGGACAAGAGACTTGAAACCTGAAGATTTGTTACCTGCAGCCTCATTTTCTGTGATAGCATTGCTCAGCCAAGCTGGAGAGGACAACTCAGCAGATTGCTTCCTCATCTCTTTCTCACACCTGTGCACATGGTAACACAGGGATGCACAGTGGGGCACAAATCTTGGAAATGTTTAGCTGATGCATTAAAACTGTTGAAAACAGATATAATTAGGAGTCAAGGAGAATTGCTGTTAAAAGTAGGTGTCAGTGTCCAGAGTGGTAAAGGCCGTGTGTGAGAATCCAGATAATAAATACTTAAGGGAAGAGTGTCTCTATACATGTCTGCATGTGATGGCCCAAACCATAAGTGCTGTCTTGAGTGTGGGAGATCTCTAATTTTTTTTTTTTTTTTTTTTTTGGCATTTTTATCAAGGTGCCCGGTAAAGGTGCTATCTCTTGTGACCTGGCCAGGATTCTTGGAGGTGGAACATAGGGACTGTACTTCTAGAGACCTGTTGCAAGCTCTTGTTTTAATCACATGATAGTAGTGTTTTTTCTGATGAAATAGCCTTTATTCCTCTACAAATCCTGTAGGTTTGAAAGTGAATGTTGGGGGGAGGAAACTGAAATGAGTTATGTGTATTTTCTTTTAAGAGTTTGGAAAACCTGGACATGAACATATGAGTAGCCCCTAGGCAGCAGTAAAATTAGAAACTGGTACTTATATTGCAAGTTCTAATATATGCAACTGACCTTGGTGACATTACAAGAGCAATCTTCACGCAGATAGAATTTTTAATGGAGTATCTATAATGCATTAGTCATTGATGCCTTTGCCTTGCATCAGGCATTCAGATCTTATGTCCATTTTCCACTGTACTTACATTGCAGTCAAGTTACAAGGGAAAAATCTGTTATTTCTTGCTGTATGATTTTATCTCTGACCTTTTGTAATACAGTTTAGTTTTGGAGAAGCCTTTCTTTATCAGTATAAAGTCTTTTATCCTGATAAATATTACTGTGGATCATAAGTTGAGGGAAATTAGTACCCTTGTATTGCATGAGAAATCAGCTTTGCATTAAATGAAATAGTTTTTCATTCTTTTTGTATGCACAGGGTGTTGAGATTGATTCTTTTTCATTCTGAAATGACAAGAGTGCAGCACATGCCCTTGTCTGTCTGTCCAGAGAGTGAGTTAACATTGGTAATAGATTGTGTGAGTTTACTAAGGACAGGAGGTAGAATAATTATTTGGCTTTAACAGATCTGTTTCTGAACTAATATAAACTTGTTAGTTTATATGAGTGATTCATTGGCAGAGGTTGCTTTTGTTGCAGAAAGACTTGTGTATATTGACCACAGCTGATTATATGGCTAGTTTTGTCTGAACCTGGTAATATTATGATCTCTATATCCTCAAAATTTGTATTCAGAAGAAATTGTGGAGTGGGGGAGTTAAATTTTGACAACTATCATTTTCTAGCATGTCTTCATGAAAACTTGCTTGCTTAGGGAAGGAGCACTTTTCTTTGTTCTAGCCTCTGCTAGTGAGAGCAGTGCATAATCTAGTATTCATACTACAGGAAAAGGTGCTGAGGAGCCAATTGTGTGTTCCTGATTCTGTCATGGATTCTGGCAGTTTTCTTGCATGTAAGATGTGGCTTCCTGAGTGTGGAAAAATAAAATTAAGAGACAGAGAAGGAGCAGGCATTTTTGAAAATGTTGGCCTTGATATGTCAGTTTTTGCATTTCTAAATTGAAGGATTCTGAGTATTTCACAAGACTCTTTAAAGGCTCTGTGAGTGTTTGCAAGGTGTTTTAGAGCTGGTCACATGGGAAACTGCACTGCAGTGCAAAGAGCAACATCTTCACTTCAGACCACACCTCTGGAACGTTTGTACATTTGGGGATAGCCTCATCTCAGAGATGGTCATAGATCTGATTTTCTCAGATGTATTATTAGCCTCTTCCCCAGGAATTGTATCAGGAGGAAAAGGAAAAGGTTTGTTTGTTTGTCCCAGATGCCCTCAGAGAGTGTCAGAGCTGGTATCAGTGTCCATTTGTTGTCATGTGCACTACGTGATGCTCCTGCCCAGAGCTGTGTTGTACAGGATGGATTGCTGTCTGTCTCAGGAATGTGGGAATGGATAAACTCTTCAGTGCAGTTCATGGCAAGTGCTCAGTCTACCTTATCATAAAAACATAAATAAATTGTGCCTGCAGATTTTACAAATTATTGCGAATCCATCAGCCTAAGTTAAAGAGTTAGAATTTTTCAGGAAAAGGAAAAAACCCCAACCCCGTGTTTAGTTAATCAATAAGTGATGGAAAATCCAGCTTCTTTCCTCTGTTTATCAATAATACGTGATTTTATTAAATTGCCTGCCCTGTCTCAGTTGACATACAAACCTTGTTTGACATATGGTGGCTGTTGCTTGCACCTGAGGTTGAATGTACTACATAGAGCATGTAACTGAGGAGGTGGGGTTTTGTTCATCCTTTCAGTTAATTCTGTGTGTTCTTTTTTTCCCTCCCCTTCGTGCTGCACGGCTGATTACCACCCTAGGACCTTGCAATGGGACACAGACCCCTCAGTGCTGCAACTCCAGTCTGACTCTGAACTTGGGTATTTGTCAGCTCTTTTTGTTATCATTTCTTTGCAATAATTATGTTGAAAATGCTTCCTAGTTGAGCTGGTTGTATGTGATTTTCATTTGCTTTTTTGACTCAAAAAGACCATAAATTAAGTTTCCTTTTTTTTTTTTTTTTTAGTTTCATAAGTAAGAAGCTTCAGCAAAGTCATATTTGTGGGAAAAAAATCCCCAGCTATTTAAAGATGCTTATGAAAAGATAAATTGCTATTTCTGTTGCCCGGAACACAATACAAATAACTATTTCATTTCAGATGAAATGTTATTATTGTGGCATATATGTGCATGTATCGTTACACTGATCTTGTTTGTACCTGTTGATTCAGACTGTTCTCTCTGAATCATTTGCAAGATACTTTTCCCCTCCTTTCTGCTTGCTGTAGTTACGCTCTTTCCACATGCAGTAACAATGTCCCCTTTTCCCTCTGGAGCTGTGTATGTGTTTAAAATTGTACACTTAGGTATGATCATAGTCCAAGATTAAGTGCCATCTTAGTTAAGTTCAGGCCTATTAAGCTTTTAAAAAATTTTAATAGAGCTAAAATTAATATTTTATAGTTTGGGATGGAACTTCTTTAGCCCAACAAGTGAAAAAAAATAGTGTAAATTATGTAGCAATGCTTGCCTGCAGAGGTATTTAGGATAACCTGTTCCTCTAAAAGGGTGGCTAGCAGTACCTCAAGTTCTTCAGAGCATGAGTCTCAGGTAAAACCAAATCACTACTCTGAAAAATTTGTTCTACCAATGAGCTTACAGGGTTGCCTGTTTTGAGTCTCCAGGCAACTCTCTTGTGCTTTTACTTGTTTATGTTACTTCATTCACCATTCTGTAAGAAAAACAACAGCTCCCTTTGGCTACTGATTGACAGTGCTCCCAGCTGCAGTTAGGTGTGTTAGGTCTGTTCATCAGGAAAGATCCAGAAGGAACGTATCCAGAGAGTTTTCTAAACAGAAATATTTCTCCATATCTAGAACTACTAGGAATGTTTGTAGTTTACACGAGTGTGACTTTAAATAGGTCACACATCTACAACTTTACCTGGGCTGTACCAAAAAGGTAAAGTTTTTTGAGCTATTTTAACCCACAGAAACTTTATAGAAATCCCAGCTGCTTTTTTTACAGAAATTTGAATTAAAATATGAGGACTCCTAGGAGCTGTTTGAGAAACAGCTGTGCAAAGCAAGTTCCTTTATCTGACTCATTTAAAGATAACTGTGTGTAGAGTCTTCAATCAATTAGTAGCTGCCAGTGCAAAGACAGAAAAGAAGCAGGCCAAAGAGCAAATCCACGGGTATACATTTTAATGGGAGTCCTGTCCCTTTTGAAAGAAAACTGTCTTCAAACCCCAGGCAGAGTTAAACTTTCCTCCTGCCGTCAGCAATTAAATTATGTGTGTCTCAAAACACTTCTAGCAGATACATCTTTTGTATGATACCTATGGACAGAAGAATCAGTTTTAATGCATGGGTTTTAGTCACTATCCTCCTACTGACATCCCATTAGCAGTTTGGAAAGGAATCCTTCAAAGCTTATGTGTTCTCTAAGATGAATATTTATTGAATTTATGAGAATTATGAGCACCTCAGATGAAAAATGGGGATGGAAAAACAATAGACCATTTAGTGTTGCCTTAAAAAGAACTAGAGACTAGAACATTGCAGCACATATTTGGTAAAGTCCAGGTATTGAAAGGATGCTCCAGTTGTCCCTGAGTGCTTGGGCAAAGTCTAGGCCAACTTTTAGTAACATGAGAACAATTAGAGGTGGCTTGACGCAGACAAACAGCAATCAGTAAATCACATTCCTTCAGATGTGGAAGGACCTCCCAGTCATCACCAGTAATTACAGGATATGGGTGGCACAAGGCGTTTGTAGAGACCAGCAGTTACTGAATTGAAAGTGTTTCAGATGAAGAATTCCATGCACTGTCTCAGCACAGTGCCATGGGAAGTAGCTCACTTGTGGGACACAGTGGGCAGAGGTTCAATCCACCCAGCTAGCAGTTAAATCCAGCTCTCCTTTAGGGTCATGTTCCCCATCCTCAGGCAGTCCAGAAGATACAGCGTGACCTCATGTGAAACTCTTTTAGAATTGGGTGAGGTTCTAATTAGTTCCAGATTATACACATAATTAATTAGGGATTATACTTAACCAAGACCACTGTCAAGAGACTCTTTCAATGCAAAGAACCTCAGTAAATGGAAGGAGAGCCTGGGGCAGCAGGGGACTTGTTACATAGAGAAATCAAACTGACCAAGAAGGCAACAGAGACTGCACATCTGGTGCTGAGGGAGGAAAAAGCACATGAGAGTTTGCTGGGGTGAGATATTTATTAAAGATTGAATTCACACAGACCGTAAGTTAAAGCAGCTACAAAATACAAAACTACTAAAATTTTTGCCGGCTGAAGAAACTTTCTTGGCCCCAGTAATGAGGTAGAAGTTTTTCTGTAGAGTTTTTAGACAATTCTAGATTTTGTTCATATTGGCAGTGTCAGAGATGATTGTAAGGAGGGAGACTTGTTAATTTTTCTTCTTTGAAAAGTGGAAGGACTCAGAGCTACAACAACTGTTTCTGCTCTGGTGGTTTGTTACACAATACATATGATTTGTACTGATTACCTGCTGAATCTAATTGCAGTCAGCTTAATAACAACCCAGACAGTAAAATGGATTTGAAAAAAAATGTGGCTGATGCAGCTGAAAAGTTCAGTAGGTGTTATCCAGTGATGACGGTTTCCTTTTTAGACTCCCATTTCTTTTCAGACATGAATCTTGATTGAATACCTAAACCACTGTAAATTAATTAGGTCAAAACCCCTATGACTTCTGTTCTTCTGACAGCCTGGAAAATGAAGTGGATATCGATAATATGTAAGAATTTGCTACTTTTCCAAATTGTTCTCTTTAATAATGTGGCAAGTTGACAAACATTGTTTCCAGGAATTTATTTCCCCATAAATGCACAACGTGCTCATACTTGTTGATTTAGGTTACTGGCCTTATTTAGTTCATTTGGTTTTGTTTGCATTATTTCTCTGCTGGAAGTTGGCTTTTTTCTGGTAAACACTTCCAAGTAACTGTTTGTATATTATTCATTCCCTGCAGACAGTCAACTAATATTCAAGAAATAAACTGATTTTTTCCCCTGCTGCTGAGTGAACTGTGCACAACTAAAAGTGCTCATGAGCATGCTCAGCTGCCTCTCTTCTTTTTCCCTTACCCACTTACAGTTAGCTTCACTGATTTATTTCATATGGTTTATTTAAAGCAAGGGAAGTAGACAAAATAGAAGGCTATACTTGCCCTGCTCCAGTTGTGTTTTAGCTCTCCTCCAGCCATTGCATTAGGACTTCAGTAATCATAAACCTACTTCAAGGCCACTATTGTTCCTGTGGAAGGCAGAATCTCCTTCTTTATGGAAATTACACACCTTGCCAGTTAAAGACTCTGTTACTGCTCCCAGCTGAACATTTAGCAGTTTAATTCATCCTGGTTTAAACCCACTGTACTCTTTGCACAGCTGTGTATCCCAGGCCGAGGATGAGCTCCTTTGAGCAGACAGAACATCATAGTAATGATGGTATGAAAGAGAATTTTGTTGCATGTTAAGAAGGACACAAGCAGGCCATTTCTCTCATTTGCAGTCCCTCTCAGCAGTATGGTCTAGAGGTTCAACAACTGGACTTTATTACAGCAAATGGTTCCCAGGTTGATTTTCTTCGCTGCAGTGAGGTACTTCTCATGCATATTGTGTTGTGTTTCACCTTTACGAACACTGAAGTATTTTTGTCCTGTCCATAACAACAAACATGTGTTCCTGCTGCTGATTTGCATTTACCATGACTAACCTTTTGATGTTGTGTATTTCACCTTAGACGCAGACTGCACAAACTAGGGGTGTCAAAGATTACCCAGGTTGATTTCTTACCTCGGGAGGTGGTATCATACTCCAAGGAGACACAGACACCTCTGGCCACACATCAATCTGAAGGTAAGATTTATGCTTTTGTTTTTGGGGTTTTTTTTAAATTTTAATAAAAAAATGCATTCTAAGTTAAAGAATATAATAAAAATAATAGTAAGTCATAACATAGCTGCTTATCATGTGTTTTCTGCAAGCCAGCTATTGTTTATGTGATTAATGGCTGTTCTGATGTGAATAATTACAAAAATCACTTTAAATGCAGGTGGAACCAAACTACTTCTGACTTACAATGGGTTGTGCTTAGATAGCAGTTTAATGGGAACATTTTTTTAAATAAATCATTATGAATATAATTAAAATTGTGCTTTATTCATTTTTTTAATGCTTTCTCAAGGAAGTTATAAATTCTGTGCTTTGTAAAGAGGCATTGTTGGAAAGTTGCCCTCAGTTGTTTGGTCAGGGTAATTGAGTCCCCCTGCTGTAGGTGAAGCTTAGGGAGAAGTTGCAGCTTAGGTCCATGTACTGAAAAAGGAGGTTTGCATACTTTGATGTGGACAGTCTTTCTTTCTTTCTGTCTGCTGACATCATGCTGGCATGTGTACTCATGGAGGTGTTTGTTGGCTGTTTGGCTCTCTTGTTGATAAGCAGATACACAGAGTGGCAGGGCCTTGCTGATCTGCCATTGCTGCACTGCAGAATGCTGATTGCAGGTCAGTGGAACCATTTAAACTGAATGCAAAACAGTACATTAGCCTGATGTTGTCTGTGCACTAGAACAAAGATAGAAGAGGAAAAACTCAGAGCAGTACTGACCATAATTTTTGCTCTTTACAATGAAGAATCAAGAATTGTTCAACAACTGAGTAATTTTCTGCAGAAGATAGTGTAGAACTTTACCAGGCCTCATTCAGAGAAGAAAAATGCTCAAGTAGGTTCAGAAGGTGGTGTTGGTGGTGGTAAATCTGTCTAAATATAAGGTACTGTCAGGGAAAAGAGAGTGATAAATGCAGCCAGTTGTTTTGGGGTTTTTTGGGGTTTTTTTGTAACTGGGTAACAAGGTCTGCCTCAGGAAGCAGAAATAGAAACTGTTGAGCTGGATGCTCAGATTCTGCTTTTCTGGAGTACAAGTTTACCTTGGTTATCTGTGGTCTGAAAAAATGCCTTCAAACACAGACAGCCCTTTTGCTTGGCTGGTGCTCCTTGAGCAGTGTGTCCAGAGAGCTTTGCCTGCTCACAGGGAGGAGCTGCCTCAGAAGCCTCCCTGGGTCAGTCCAGCTCATCTCTGCTTGTTTCTCTGTGGGCTGCTGAAACCTCAAGAAAATGGGTTTTGCCCCTGAGTCTTTGTCTTCTTTGCTTAGGACCAGTTGATGCCCAACCCTGGAGCACTATCATGAATTCATTGTTAGATCAGATGTGACACATGGCCTTTATCCAATGCAAGAACCTATGGATATGGGGAATTTAAGGCATGGCTTTGTGTTTGCCTCCCTCAGACCTATGACTCCAGCACTCATGAGCTGACCTGCCTTTCTGAAAAGAGCAGGCTCACTTAAGGAAGCGTCTTCTTTCAGTAAGATCTTGCTTTTTTCCCCAAGGACTTCTTCAACTGTTACAAAATCCTTTTCTTTCTAGACAAGAGCACTATTTCCTATCCTTCAAGGAAAAAACCCCAAACAGCAGTGTGATGCCATGGAGCCTGGCAGTCAGGACAATGAGCAGAGAGGCAGTGTGGTTTGAATTGGTCCTCCCAGCACAGAGGAAAGTCACTTGTTCCTCATTTGTGTGAAAGAAGATAAGTGCAAACATAAAACATCCTACACTTTGAACTGCCTGGGCCAAAACTGTGACAGAAGAGGTCAAGTATGTGGGTTTGGTGACTGGATTTGTTATATTTCCTATTCTCTGTCATCACAGCCTGAAAAAAACATCAACAGTAGTGGTGTTTTACATACTAAACACAGAGGAAATATCACCCAATCTCTTCCTTCAGACGTGTAAGGGAGGGAAAGTGTAACTTATATTTCCTTTGCAATCTGCTGCTGGAGAATTCTCTGCATATAACTTGGATATGGTTATGGCTGTGCATCAATAAAGGAGATTTAGGACAGTTTGGTTATTCCGTTGAGAGGCTATTTAACTGGAAATTCTCTAGGGGGTAAATAAGCACTGTGATTTTGGTCTCCCACGTTTGATGGAAATGAATTCTCAGGTTTCCAATCTCCCAAGCATCTTTATGAATGCTGAGCCCTTCATACTGTCAGTCTAAACATGAACAGAAGAGAGAGATTCCTCAGGAGAGCAGCTTAGAGAAGAAATCTCTACACTGTTTCTATGCATTCATGTGATAAAATATAGCCATTATCTTTTCAAGATAAATAGTTCAGCCATTACTATGGTTATGAGCTCAGTTCTTTAGCATCTGAAGCCTTAGAGTTTGAGAACAGAAAATAAAAAACTTATTTACTTGGTTGAGTCTGACTTCAGCATTTGCAATTCACTTTTCACTGCCTGTCTTAAATACTGGAAATGTCAAAATGCAGAATTTTAGGATGAGATTGTCCCATGCTTGCTTCTTGTTTGGAAGACAACTAATGAAAGATACAGCTTGTTGGAAAGATGGGTGAAAAGAGGACTTGGACTCCATTCAAAGTTCTTGAGTTTTTTCTAAATATCTTCATCAGGTTTTCTGCATTTGCTTCTCTAGAGAGCAAGAAAGAAACCAGATCTGAGGTACTTTAAACCTACTGCTGTTCTGGAGCTCAGTGGATGTTCTTTGTGGTAATGGCTATTGCCCACCAAACCTAATAAAATGGAACAGGAAGGGTTCACTCTGGTAAGTCCGTGTGGTGCCAGAGAGCCAGATGCTATGTGCACTGAAGTCTCAGCTTGTCAGCTGCTAATTTTAGAAGAAATAGTGTGGCATTATTCTTCACTGTATAAAAACCAGATTAACTCCTCTTTTCAGAGCAGGTAATTTGCTTTATTTCAGAGGAATAATGACAAGTCATTTCCCACACCAAGTCTATTATTTAGGGAGATGTGTATATGCATCATTCAATCCTTTGATCACAAGTACCTAATTCTTTTGCTTTATTTAGGTCACAGTCAGCTTCAGCCTTTTCTTTCCTTCCTTGCAGGATGACTTCAAAAACACACAGATCTTGGCTCTGGAGCCTGAGGAAAAAAAAAAAACAAACATGCTCTTTATTTTCCCCTTCTTCGTGCTATAATTGAACTTGAATTCAGGTATTTGTAGGCATTGAGAGACATTTCACTGGTACTGTTTTTTCCATTCTGGAGTTGATTAAGACCTAGACCATGCCAAATATTTTTGAGAGTTCTCTTGGATACGTCCTTCATTGTGCAGAGGCTCTCACATCACCTCAGGAGTGGCAGCCCCGTGTAGCCTTCAGTTGGACCCTCCAAAGCACTGCAGATGACCTGCTGCTTGCTGAAGGTGCACCTAGGAGAAAACAGAAAAGCCATGGATAGCCTCTGCCCAGGAGGGGTCCCTCACTGCTGTGCAGCAGTGGGCTGAGCTCTGTGTGACTGCCTGCAATCCACCTTTTCAGACAGGAAAACAGTCTGTACATGCAGGCTCTGCTGATGCCTGCCTCATCTCCAGCTTACTGTTCTGCTCTTTAATGGGCCAGGAGGGAAAATCTCGGAGAAGGGAGATACTCCTCTGATCTAGGTCCCCTCAGAAACTGAGGGCTGCAAGAAGGAGAAATTCTGTGATCTTTCTGGCTTTGCTGTCCAGTGTCAGGAGTGTTGTTTCTTTTGCAAAGTAGAAATTACTTCATCAATAAAATGAGATGTTCTCACATTCTGCCTTGACAGACTGTCACTGCAAATAGGTTAGTCAGAAATCCATTCCTGAAAGAGTAGGTCCTGTATACAAGAGAAGATCTGGCTTTCTAAAACAATGGAAGTCATGTGCACTTCATCAGTTTATCATCTTCAACAGATAATTGTTCATGGGGGAAACAAATGGTCTGCCATACTCACCTCCTGAGCAGGGTAACCTCATCCTATGTCACAAAAGTAGCTCAGTTCTGGCAAAGAACACAACTGAGACCTGTGATCCATCTGTTTATCTAGCTTTTCAAACTCTTAAGGGTATTTTGGCTGTTAGAGAAAAAAGAGAAATAAGCTCTCTGCTCTTTCTGGAAGTAGGCTGGAATGAAGCGGCAAAATGGACGTGGAGCTCCAGAGACTGGGTTGGGTTCTGCGTGTGTCTGACTGTAATTCTCTGCACTAAGCTTCCTGAAAGTTACCCTTTTTAAAGCAGTGAGGGAAGAGGGGAATTCTCTCACAGTCAGGCTCATGAGACTCATGAGCCTGTCTGTGTGTGATACCAAATGTTAAGTGCCTACTGTAGGGTGAAGCAAAATTCCTCTGGGTGCCACTGATTGCATTGACTAGTTCTTTCCTGACAAACTTGATAAGAGAGCACTTTATATAGTCATATTGATTTAGGTTTGTCATTATGGAGTAAAATGGGTATGTCTTAAAGAGTGATACTTTGGGATCATGTGAGGCCTGTGGCCTACTTTGAGTTTTAGTAATTGGATGGGAAGTTATCTGTGACTAGGACTGACAAGCTCCAATGCTGTGAAAACAAGTCAGACCTCTGGAATTTTATCTTTTCCATGATAAAATCCGTGGATATTAAGTATTTTATTTATACTTTGATTCTATTTATACTTTGATTATCAAGTCCAAGATTTCCCATTTAATCAGTGAGCAGATCTGTCTCTGTACATGTGTTAGGATACTGTGCAGCAGCCCTCTAGCCCAGCAAACTCTGCCCCAGTCCTGCTGTGCCTTGCTGTGCCTGACTGTAGCTCAGCTCTAGCTTTGAGGATGCATGCTGTACTTTGGAAAAGCCAGTCCCAGAACTGAGATCATACTTGAGCTTTCCCATGGCCAATCTGGCTAGAGCTTGTGGATCAGAAGCTGGGGTTTAAGTTAAAGAGCTTACTTTGGCTTTTCCCTTCCAGAGAATTGTAAGCTCAGCTGCAGTCTCAAAAGGACAAGTCTGGACCCAAGAATAGCTTTGAACGCCTCAATTAATGGGAAATGCAGATGCATATTTGTGCTTTACCATGCATGCAATATATGTGTCAGGATACATGATAATGTGTGATGGAAATTGGACAGAACTAGGGGGATAGCAAAGACCTTCTGTTGTAAACAAAAGGAGGTGCTGAAAAGCAAAACTAGGATAGAAATCACTATTAAAAAAAGAAGATAACCTAAGGATGAATCAGTTAAAGCAGAGAAACTTTTTTAAAGAAAAAGAGCCTTGGGATTTGTACTAATGGACACTAATTTTGTAATAATGTTTTGTAACTTTGTAAAATATTATGCTCCATCCTGAGCAGTACCATGTATCACTAGGTGTTCCTAGTTAGCTATAAAAAATACAGTTTGCCTTTTCTGCTTAGACTGCAGTCCATCAGAGTTGTACCGTGAATCTCAATAGCTGACATAAGCATTGTGATTCAAGGTGGCTTTGTTTGATTAAATCAACAAAGCTTAATTTGTACTGTTGTACCAGACTGTACAAGATTGGATGAGACTAGAATGAAGCGGTACAAAGATCTGAGGCATTGCATTGTATAGCAGTCTTTCAATAATTCCTCTTTCTTTCTGTCACAATTTCATCACCTTTTCTAAAAAATACGGTTTTCAAGGTGGATTTTAATTTTTTTTTTTAAATTTAGTTTTGCCATAAAAAATCTTCCAAAGGCATTCAGGCGGCGCCCTCTGGTGGTGCAGCGGTGAAGCGCCGCGCCTGAGGAATGCCGGAGGGAGGGATATGGGAATGCTGGGGTGACCTGCGGGAAAACACTCGCCCGACCTTCTGTCTGAGGCAAGAATTGTATTTAACACAAGGTGCTTGAGTTGTATGACTGAGATGTATGAATGCAAGTGGTGATGAAAGAAGTGTGAGAAGAGACCAAGGCATTACACAGAAATTGGTGGAAAAATATATCATTTAGAAATGTTAAAACGCCTGGAAAAATCAGCCATAGGTATTCAGAGCAATAATACACAGGTGAAATCGGGTGCAAGCCCTTCTTATTGTCAATCCCTTTTGAAGTAGAATTAGTAAAGTACAATTTGTTAAGATACGTGTATTCCAGAGCAGGCACAAAAGGCAGCTACCAGGTGTGTGGGTCTGTGTTCCTCTCCTCGCAAGCTACAGACATTGGATGTATGCCTCTGAAGGGTTTCTTCACCACCTGGCTCATGGTAATTGTATGTGGTACTGAATTAGAGTAAGCACTTTGCTTTAGAAATTAGTTTCTCTGGTTTCTGTTGTGCAGAAGAATATATTTGACACTTGTAAGGATTTCTTCTAGGAGGAAGAATGAAGAGGCCACAGTCTGGTCATGGATACTTTGGTGTTTAAGTGCAGAAAGGGACATCAAACATCTGTTTTCCTAAAACATGTAACAGACTTGGGCTCAAACAGCTTTTCTGCAAGACAGTCCTTGTCCATTTCTAAAAGGTGGCCTAACAGTATATTAATCAGCAGTCATTGCTTCAGTATTTGCTCCCTTCCCTGTTTCTCCTTCCAGGTTTTCTCTAAAGACTTCTGGAAAAGGGCTTTTCTCAAGATGCTTCTCAGATAGTCTTATGCAGAGAGCTCTTTTAATGCTAAACTGTTTTGAACAAGCAGATCTGACAATTTATTAAGCATCAGTAATTCTCAGGGAATTATCTACTAAGAACTGGTTTAACAGAGAAGATTGCCTCTGGTCACACACAGTTGGAGGTCTGAAGAAGGAAACCTCTTTAGACGTCTTGGACTTTTTCTTGATCATTTCTTTACACAGGGATCAACTCTGACTCTTTGCAGCTCCTCCACAAGCTTAACAATATTTTGGGCAGGTCTCCTGAAAACCAGGTACATACACATAGGATTTTCCTGCTCCAAAGTGTCCCTGACCTTCTGCAGACTGGTTCCTTTTGCACAAGGTAACTGTGCATTAAATGCAAGCCAAGAAAGCATATCTGGTAATTCTTTATGAGAGTGGGGAGAGAGCAACAGACCCTGTCACAGCTGAACCATGCCTTCTCTAAACCATTCAGGCAACAAAAGATGAGGAGCAAACCAAAGCTTAACTGCCTTCTTGATGAAACAAGGAACCAGTTTTTGGCCTGTGCTGCCTTGGAGGGGACTGTTGTGCAGTTTTGTTCTGTGCATGGAAACAATACTGCTTCAGAGCCTTTGCAGCCATCCTGCTGTACCACCCTTCCTTGCACCTTCTTGATCCTAATGGGTCTTTGCTCTGTGCTTTTAACCAGGTGGATCCCATCCTCCACCCAAGAGGTGGGAAGCTGTTCTCTCGTAGAATAATCCAAAAAGCATTGTAGTCAGTCTCCTTGTGTGGAAAGCAATCTGCTCCTTTAGTTGCAGTGGGAAATAATGTGATTGAATGAGATCCTGGTACATCTGGTGTCGCTTGATGGAAAACAAGAGAGCTGATGTTAAGAGCCCTGACCTCAGGCTCCTTTAACTAGCTGCAAGTCATCTCACAGTGCCTTTGACCCATCTCTGTGTCCTGACATCTGAAACCAGCAGTGATCCATGAATTCAGAGAGAAGCCCTGTAACACCTGTATGCAAATTGAATTCTTTGTTGGCTGGAAATTAAAACCTTCCTCTAAGTCTTTCTTCTCCGCAAAAGATCCTGGCCGTGTTTTACACATGTACAACTGCTGTATTGAACTGATTTGTTAAATGTTCCCCTCAAGCAACAAAATATTTCTAAACTTATTTGCAAATATATGACTACTAGTATGTTGCAACTTAGCTTTAACATGAGAACAAGGAAATTGTCCCACTAATGAGCAGCACCATGATTTCCCCAGTCAACAGTCAGTGGAATGACTGTGGCCAGTTTTTCTCTATTTGCTATTTTCATGTGTTCCTAGTTATCACTTTATGTGTGATTTCAGCAGTGTTTGAATATTCTTTGAATTAGCAATGTGTATACATATTACATTCCTCAAATGAGAAGGTTCAGACCTGAAAATGTAAAAAGGGTGAAATTTGGGTTAACAGTGCTTCCAACAGAACAATGAAGACATGCCTTTTTGTTTTCTTCAGAAACAAAGCACGCTTTTTCCTGCTATTCCTGTAATTCCTTCTTTAGACTAATGGGTGATGCCTATTCAGTATATACAAGAATAATAATACCCAGCACCTTCTATTATGTCTTTAGTAACCTTTGGCAAATTCTGGCTTTGTAACATGGACCAATCTCCACTAGAATTTAAGACAAGATTAAGAAAAATGTGCATTGCAGAAGTAGCAGTTATTAATCCTCAGTGCTCTAATTAGCACTTAATCTTTCTAATCCTGTAAGTAGATACAAAATCAGGGCTGAAATAGTCACAGGCCACAATGTAGAAAGGCCTTCATTAGTGGTGTTAAAAAGATGTACAGAAAACTGCTTGGTTACTTCACACTTCTCAATTTGATCCTTGGCACTTGGACTCTAAGAGACAAAAAGGATTCACATGCCAAAATCCCCTCCTCTGTTTTAACCCACAGTACTAATGTACTGGGTCAAAAATTACACAGCTGAAAGTTCTCCTGTTCAGCACCTCTCTATCTTCAATTCTATAGCTGAGCCTCAGCCTAAGAAGCTGGCTAATTGTGCCCCTCTATAGTCTCCTTTAATTGGCTCATTTCCATAGGAGAGGCCACCTGCCTTGGATGGAGCAGTGTCAGCTGCTTGCCCTCAGACTAACTGGAGAGGGAGCCAAGTGCCTGGGCTGGCTAGAGTGAAGAATTTGGCACACCCCACATGACTGCCTGCCTTGAAGATGAATGGGGATGCACCCCAAGCTGGGTCTTTGTTCACCAGGTGTGTCCCCACACTCTGACCTGAGCACCTGGGCAGAGCCCCCTGTGGCACCCCAGGGCCCCTTCTCCCTCCCAAGAGCTGCTCCAGGGTCATGTGAAGCCATGCTATTTTTAGTATAAAGGCAAACTGTAGATCTCATCTCTAAGTAATACTTGAGAATCCCTGCTCAAAATCAGTAGTAGCTGGATCCTTTCCCGAGAATCCTTTTGCTCACTGCACACAAGAGTTACTCGGAAAATTGAGGAAAGGATCTGGATGAAGAAAACTTTAATGAAATAGATATGTCAGTAAAGTAAAAGTCTCAGCATGAATTCCCACTGGCCACTATTAATAGAAGATGGAATTCTCTTTTGCTGCAATACAATAGACTGTCTCCACAAATAATGTCACTTTTTAAGCAGACCCTGGCTGTCACTTGCCCATCTATCTTATTTAAAACAAACTTAGCTTGTATTCACTCTGAGCCACAATTACTTCAGATGTATGTCCTAGCCATAAACCTCCAAACCAGCCCTCTCTCTTCCTGCAAGCTAATACCCTACTTAAAGCAAACAGGAAGTGAAAACATAATAATTATTTTTCTGAAATGTGTTGAGCTTGAGCCACGAAGCTTCACACTTATTTTAAGTCTACAATTGCATGTTGTTGCTGTGGATACTCTTTTTTTTCCTCACCCCAATTGTGTTGTGAAGTTTGCTACATCCAAGCTCAGTGTGGGTTCAGCTCCTCTGTGATTGGCACAAGCAGATCCCTGCACTTCTGAATAGACTCACTGATCTCAGTAGCAGCTGCTGGGTTTTGAGGACTCTCTCAGAATTCACTGCTTGGTTTGGAGCTGAACTTCTTTGAAGGTCTTGCTCCAGCTGCACAACTGGAGAATTTTTGAAATTTTAACCTTTAGTCATGGTTGTCTCATATTTTCTTTCTTGTCACCTCCACTCAGATGTTCACTTTTGCTCTCCTAGGCATCCATTACTCAGCAACAGCACACTCAAAACAGCACTCATCTGCTGTGAAACACAGAAAGCACTAAAGGTCTCGCTTGTGACTGCATGAAGAATTCTCTGTGTGCTGGTATTGCATCACAGATAATGTGCAGGTTGAAAACACAGCATCTTACACAATGAGACAGCACAAACTCCTCCTGCATGTGTTTCACTGACTTCTTACCTCTGGCATGAGACATGCTGGGATTCACATGAGGGTATCATTGAGGCCAAAAGAGCTGAACCCAACACAGTCTTGTGAGGGGGGTACGGGCCCTAGCCCAGACTGTTCTTCAGCCTGCGCCCAAGTTTCCAGAGCAGTGGAACTAGTTAATTTGGTCCAGATGTCATCTGGGTATGCTGAAACATGCTCCCAGTTCATACTGATTAGGAATAAGCATCTCTTGTAATCTGCCTTTTCCCCTCTGCTAGATTGGGTGCTGCAGAAAGCTTGGATTCAGGATTCCTAAGTAGGCAGGGTTCCTAAGAGTTAGGCATGTTTACATACATTTTAGGGATGTAAGAGCTGCTGTTTAAGTAGAGATATAACAAATTTACATCTGGCTCATTTGTGCAGTCATGAAAAGGTGTGTAGTAAACAGTGAGCTTCCATTTTCAAGAGTGCCTTGGACAGCGTTAGGGTGGAGTGTGCAGGCACAAGTGCACCAGGACACTGTGCTTGGGAAACACCTCTTCTGCCATTCCTAGGTTGTAACAGGATGGAGGCAGAGGGTGAACAGGAGACTAACCTGGTCTCTCTTTTCTCTTTTTGTCTCTAGTCTATGTATGGAACTGTGTTTAAAAGTTGCAGATACATTTATATAGTTATTTAAGGATTTACTTATAGGTACAGCTCTAGATACAATGTTTACATAATGTATTACCTGTCTGTAGATTTACAGATACTTGCAGATACACACATAAAGCTGACCACTACAAGATCTCCCTGCCTGCCAAGTGATACCCTTGGGCTCAGAGCAGTGGTGTGAATCTCAGGAGTTTTATCTTTGTTACAGTCTACATGTGTAATCCAGAGCAAGTCACAAACTGAGTTACAATCAATGCAGAGACATAGATCCATCTCTTCATTTCCCCATAGCACAGACCATTAAAAGCTTAAACATTAACTAAGTGAATTCACAACAGCCTAATTTACTAGGATTTTCAGCTGTCACAGAGCTGTCTGATCTGGCAGCATGACTAGTGCTGGTACCCAAGCTGACTAGCTGCATCCTTGTTGAGATACTTCAGTAGTTCAGTGCAATCACGTGCAACAGCTCTACCTCGAGGAGCCCGGCCTGTTTGTGTAAATTTCCATGCTCAAAAGAGTGAGACAGAACCTCCCAGAAGGCAATTTACCCTACCTGCTGTATTTATCATAACACTGCAAAAAATCATCTTCTATTTGTCCCTTTCTCCAGTGCTTACAGGACTTAGCCAATTCATTCAAATTATAACCTTAATTTTTAGATGATTGAGTTTATGTTATTCCCATCACAAAGTGGGCAAGTGCATTATGAAGTATTTTACTGTCGTCCCCCAAAACAGTTTTGGAACTGCTGTTATTGCTATGTCTTTTCTTGAGCTCCTTCATCTCTGACCTGTTCCCCTTTGAAGTTGCTTCTTGGGCCTCTGTGAAAGAAAAGCAGGCACCTTATTTTCCCCTGTAATCTGTGTAATTGAGGGCAGCACTTTCCTAGCTGATAAAGGCAATAGTGTAGAGAAAACATAGAAAAATTACTTTGCTCTTTCATATCTTCAGTTAAGTAGTGTTTTCATACTATTCAGAGGACTTTATTGTGTAGACTCAATACTACACTTTATGTGCTAACATTTATTTTGATACATCAGTCTGGTTTGCATATTGTGTACTTCCTCAAATGCATGCTTCTGTCCCATTTTGCTCAAGGGTTTTGCCATACAGTAAAGCCCATCAAATTCCTTCCCCCAAAGAGTGTTGAGCATCAAGTGCATATCTAGATCTAGAAATTATAGCACCATGACTGTGAAATGGACGAAACCACAGCTTTGTTTTCTGAGCTGTAGGATGGGGAATATATGCTTTTTGTCTCCTCTTTCATCGCTTTCAACCATATCACATAGGTTGTTGGACTGTTCGCTTGACCTGTGGTATTTCTTGCATTAGAGTGTCTTCATGAAGTATAGAAAATGAGTACCCAACCCTTAGGTATTAGCTATGCAGTAAGGATGTTTTCAGATCTAATTACTGAATTAGTTAATACTAGTTTGCGATTATCCTTAATGAATCTGGATTAGAAAAGGTTAGTAAAAGTACCTTTTCTGTTTCACAGTTCATCAGCTTGAGATAATTTAGTAACAAAGGCTTATGTTGCAATCAGGGAAGAGACTCCTGCTGACTAAAATGGGACTGGGACCAAATTAAGTGCTTGCCATGAGCCTAAATAGCTGACATTGTCACTGACTCATCATGTGAAGCCCTTCAGTACATTGTAGAACCATTTTATTTGTATTTGATTAAATATGAAAGTATTTTGCTAGGGTTTCCAGCTTTGAAAAACAAAGTAATTTACATAAGAGCCAGACAAACAAGTAGCTATCCTTTTTTACCCTGGTTAGCAGGCTTAATCCTGCAAATATTTATGCATGTTCTGTGCTCATCATTAGTCCTCTGACATATTTGATTGTCTGATACCAGACATGTATGTGTTTGCAAGACGGTATCTGGTGCTGTAACTTTCAGTTGTTGCATCCTGTTTTGCTGATGGACTCCAAGCTCTGAAGGGCAGGAAATGTGGTTATTTTTCATACTTATCAGTACAGAATATAGAAATATGCTGAAAAGAAATACTGATCATGAAAATGTGTTGATATATAATAGAATAGTTTGGGTTGGAAGGGACCTTTAAATGTCATTTAATCCAACCCCTCTGCAATGGGATATCTTCAATTAGATCAGGATGCTTAAAACCCTGTGCAACCTGACCTTGAATGGTTGGGGATGGGGCATCTGCCACCTCTCTGGGCAACCTGCACCAGTGTTTTACCACTCTCATTGAGAAAAAACTTTTCCTTATATCTTTTAGTTTAAAGCTATTGCCCCATGTTTTGGTGCAACAGGCGCTACCTAATATATGTATTACATATATATATATATGCGTTTTAAGGGGAAAATATGCTTCTTCCCTGTATTCCAGGTTGATTCACTTTGGCAACTGCTAAAAATGTGCATTTTATTACCAACACCTTTTATCAATCCAATGAACAATAGAAACAGCAACTCTGCTCCAATACTGGCCACATCTTGCAATAATTTATAAATGTCCCATATTAAAAATAATACAGTTACTCAAAATTTTTCAGAATGTCCCAGGGTAAGCAAATGCTTTTGTATTATTATTAGTTTTGACAAACCTGATTGTATGCTGGCCATTGTTAAAGAGTTCTATCTGCCTCCAAACACAGTGAGAGACAAAGAATTTTTAATGAATTTAATTAAAACTTTATGTGTTTTATGGTGTTCACCTCCAGCTGGTGTGCCATTCTTCTCTGTTGAATGAAGTTTCCTCTAACGCATAATGATGTGTTTTATAAGAGGGATGTTTGAACCCCCTTCCTAGTAGCCCTGAGGTAGTTTCCATGGTATGACACAGTGGTGAAGTTTTTAAAAGCAGGTCTCTTACACTTAAGCAAGTTCTTTATATGGTTAAATGCACAGGCATGAATGCATAGATATGAATCTTAAAATAAATTTAAGCATCTTTTTTTTCCCCTTGAAACAGTCCTTGTGGGCTAGCCTTTATGACCCATGCTGCTGAGCATTTGTCTGTACAAATGGCACACTGACATGAAAGGGTCTTGTTATTTGACTGCTTCTGTTGGGGGTAGAAAGTTGAATGATGTGTTCTCCTTTGGTTAACACACTGACATCTGTACCAGGCACAAGGTCCTGATATTGATGGGCACTCCTAGTGCTGCTGTAATAAAAATGAACAATAACATGCAGATAGCCTCGTTAGCAAATGTTTCAGTTCATTTTATGAGACATGCTGAAACACTGCAACAAGCTGGGTCATTCCCATGGCTGGTTAGAGTTAGTGGAATTTCAGTCTTCTGAATCTCATGTGTTTTAGGGCTTTCACTCAGGGTTTCTAAAAAGGGCAGTGACCTGTGTTCTTTTCCTGAAAGCTGTCAATCAGTATTTCTTCTGTCCAGAAGCAGAGCTTTTGCTAAAAGAGGTAGGCTTTTCATTTGTTTTAAGCACTTTCTTTCCAAAATCCCGAGTCTGGGTGTGGCCAGACTGGAACACAGAGCTGTGTTTTTGTGGTTCTTTGGATGGTGAGATCTCAGTTGTGTAAGAATCTTGAACAAGTTCCTCAGGGAAGGAACAAATGAAGCAAGATGTCTTGGACCAGAGGAATAGGACTTAGGAACAGCTCACATCTCTACAGGGAGTAGACTGATCCCTGGAGAAGTGTCTGCAATGGAGGCTGCAGACTTCCAGTGGTTTTGCAGGGACTTGAAAACTTAGATGAATGTTGAAAGGCATCTTCATAAATAATGTGTCTTGTACTAATAGTTGTGAGGAATTGGGCAGGAAACTGGTTACAAAATCACCCTGTACCAGCATCACCCTTTTCTACCATTGATCAACTGTCTGAGGTTGGGAGAGCCTTTTATGCAGTCTCATTGGAAGGTGACTAAAAGAAGAGGCTTTCCAGGAGTGTCAGTGTATCAGCTGGAAAACAAATAGTCAGTGGTTACCTGGAGATGAGACTGTTCTCTTGGGAGGGCAATCTCAGTGTTGAATCCACCTGTGATCTTTAACACAGTTTTCTAAGGTTTAGCCAATAGTAGTAACAACATTAAATCACCATATCTGTTTTTTCCACCTGATGAAGAAACAAAATGATACTGGAGAGGACCAATCATAAACTAAATTGGCAAAAGTCTTTAGAGAAAAGGCTGAAAAATGTGACATTTGGCATTTGCTGGAATGACAAAGAGCTGAAGAGATGAAGGCTCATCTAAAGCTGAAGAATACTTCCTGGTGATAGGCATGAAAAAGAAAGCATGATGAACAGAAAAAGAAGATGGATCAATATGAGATTGTAAAGAATGAAGAAATGAAAAGGAATTAAATGAAGAAATAATTGGAAGAAAGTGAAAGAAGTCCTGAAAACCACAAAGACATAGTGCATTTTTCAGAAATTAACAGGATGCTCCTGGAGGTAACAGAAGGAAAGGATATGAGGAGCTGACTGTCCTACATGGGAACAGACTAATGAGTCATCTTACTGCATTGCTCCTGATTCCAGATGCTCTGGCTGCAGTCTCCAGTGAAGCTTTTTTGTTAGAGCAAATCAAATAAACTTGTTCTGATAAGCTGCAAGGTACCCTTCAGGGAAGGTTGAGCTTCTGTCAGTTAACACAGGGAGCTCTGGGACTAAGCATACCAGCAGCTGAGTGTCATGTTCTGTCCCTGGGGGTCTGTTGTCAGCTGGTGGACTAGACTCTGTACAGTGTAAAGCAGAACAATATATATTTAGTCTGAGCATGAAGGTGGCAGTCTCAGAACTGCCACCCTGTGCATCGTGGTGTGGAAGTTTCTCTGGACATAAGGCAGAGCCACATGAAGGGAAGATACACAGCTGTAAAAATGAATAGTTTTGTCATACATCATGGGGGTATGCACTTCAGTATGCAGTATCAGTCAGGACATCAAAGGCTCTGTAACTCACCTCCTTTTAAATCAATGCTGCTCTTTGTCTTTGGTTAATGTTAAGTGGTCAAGCAGTTAGGCATCGGTCTATATTCCTGTGGTCTCCAGCTCTAAAACAACATTATGTTTAACTAGTACCCTTTGTTCCTGCAGTTACTTTTGATAAGTACTTTTGGGAACAAAGTAGAAGAAACCTGAGAAGGATTAGAGTTTGAGACTACAAGGGCTGAGTTGTGTACACCTGTGACATGCTGTTGGTGTTTCATCAGCCTGTGAACACTGACAGTCTGACAGTGAACCAGTGGGTCCTTTGAAGCAGAAAGGCAGGGCCCTAAGGAACTGTAGGAGTCCTGGTGCTGGTTGTAGTCTTAATGTTAAAAAATAGAGAAGAAATCAACCAGGACAGAAGTCAAATGACTGAAACCAAAGACTTTTTCCCCATGGTTTGTAGGTATGTTGCACAAAGTGGCCCATTAACAAAGGAGGAAGACATGCGAGGATCTGATTTGTAGCAGGTTTTATTGGCATGTGAAACTGCCACAGAAACAGAGCCTTGAAGAATGATCTTAGGGTGAAAAAGGGAGCCTTTCCCAGCTCAGCTGAAGTGCAATGCTGCCTGCCCCAGCCCTTATGCAGAACAAGAGCATTGTGGAAAGTGGTGCTGCTAAGAACATTTTGATAGGAAGTCAGGGTAGCCAAGCACACATCCAAGGGTGTGCCATAGGACACTTGTCTTTCAAGGTACACTTCTAGGTGACCTAAGTGGGAAACTTCTGGATGATTAAGGCCATTGCTGGATTTTGGAAGCAGGTCTGTACACATACATTCCTAACTGTTGGCAGGACAATAGTGGAGAACAGAAACAGGAAATCTGTGCCACTTACTCTTTTGCCTATTTGAGGCAGTTATTGAACCACAAAGGGATTTTGAGCCAAAGTGGTCGTTAGCAGGTATTGTACATACCAGTCTGTATATACAAATCATAGAATCATGGAATTTTTAAGGTTGGAAAAAAATCTCTAGGTTCATCAAGTCTCATCATATACCCTGTAGCACCACCATGTTCACCATTAATCTGTGTGTGCATAGACTGATGTAATTTTAGGGTGAAATAGGGTCATGTTGATGAAAAATATGGACTATTATTAAGATACACTATGGATATCCTTAAGTGTTCTTTGGATTGGAAACACTGATTCTGTCAGAATATAAAGAGAATCTTACAGAGATAAAAAATAATAGAAACAGACATACAAAAATAATGGACATTTAATAAGTCTGCCTATATTTTTCTTTGTCTCTGGCTTCAGACCAGATTGTCCATACATGGAACATCCTTAAAATCATAAGAAAATTATACCATATTTTCTTCAGAAGAAATACGAAATTTGGCTCCTCTGTCTCCCTTAAATACTTCAAAATCCCTGGATCAAAGCCCACAGAATCTCTCCTGAGGAGAAATCTGAATGTGGATAATTATGCAGGAAGCCATGAGCACTTTCATGTTTTAGCTTCTTTTGCTATTTAAGTATAAGTTAAAATGAAATAAAAAGATATATCATGTCTTATCTTGACAGGTTTTTTTTCCTTTGTTTTGGAATCCAATACTCACACTGTTTCCAAAAGCATAATGAAAAATTTTATGTAGAGAGTTTAAGTCTTTCCTCCAGTAGTCGTTACATTGAAAAGTATTCTCTTTGAAAAGCAAAACTTTATACAAAGCTTGCCAGTATTGTTAAAATGACATACTTTTTGGTGACCTTTGCTAAATCTGCATAAATATTTCTGAGACTTTTGATTATTTCTTTCTGCATTTCAGAAAGTGCTCTAGAAAGTACTGCGCTATCTGTGTCCATGTGAATAGCAAAACTCATGAACATTTCCTTTTCTTAGGGCCAACATTTCTGTCCAATACTTGCCCACCCTGAAACAGTCTTCAGCTCTGAACCCTTTGACCCTCTTGGTGATTTCAGTGAAGGGACAGCAGGAGTTATTTGAGCCAGGAAGTTGTACAGCAGAGGATATAATTCACTTGTGAGGGATATAAATCAGTTATCCACATAGGATATGGGTCAATCAATGTTTGTCTGCTCAACACACTTCTTTGGTCACTTTGCCTTGAATGACACTTGCCATGTCCTCCTAACCTCCTGTAGATGTGTGTCATGAAGGCAGCAATAGCAATTCCCTTCTTGGTCTCTAGCAGAGAAATACTTGCTGAAGCCAATTACAAAATACCTGTTGATAAAACAGAGATCAAGATATTATTTGAGTGTTCTGTGTCCTTGTGTAACTGGGCTGCTTTACAGCATTGTGCTAGACTATTAATCATATTTACATTAGCTTTAATGCCCTTCTCCATCCTAGTGTTGTGTAAGACAGCATCAGTGTACATGAAAGTGAGGCCAGAACAATTTGTATCCATTTGAATGACTTTCCCTGAAGTGATAGCCATTTGAAGCATGATTCTCTAGAGGCAAATTAGCAATGTAGCCTGAAATCTTTGCCTGCTGTCCAAGTCTCACCATCCCATTCCCGGGCCAGCTGAGTTAGGTTCTGCCTGGCTGCCTTCCTGTGTAACCTGCTCTAGGTGTCCCTGCCTTGGCAGAGGAGTTCGGCTGGATGATCTCCAGAGGTCCCTTCCAACCCTCAGTATTCTGTGACTGTGATTCTGTGATGAGAAATCTAGCCTAGAATTTGTTTGTGTCACATGGCCAGGGAACATGGAAAAACACACATATAACTGAAGGAGTCTGTTTGGTACACTGGGCCTGCAACATACAGTAGGAACATCAACAAATGCCAGGCTTGGTAGCAAACTTCAGGCTTGCTCTCAGTGCACCACTGATTCATTGCAGTGGTCACTGTTTACAACATGTATTAATGAAAAAAGGCAGTACATGTAAAATGATTAAAGTGCTGATCGTTCTGCAGCCTGAGGCTGACTCAGGAAAGGATGGGCTCTGCCTTGCTGCTGGGATAGCCTGCTTTACTGAGGTAGATGTGCCTGTGGTCCATATCATTACTGGTGGTGTGTTCTGAAGTTGTTATAAATACGCTCAGTTTGGGTCAGGATTTAAAAAAAAAAAAAAAAAAAAAAAAAGTGGTCTCTCTGATTTGTTGTAATGATGGTGTGCTGTCTGCACTGTGTCATTTTCCTTACCCTGGTAGTGGGATAACATGCAATTAGGGACTGATGTCAGCCTGTAGAACTTTGGTGTAAAATTTTGGTCGCACCAAAATACCATACTTCTTAACAAAGCTGGCAGACATGTCCTTTGGCAGCAGCTGCTTGCCATGTGATTTAAAACTTCCTGTCACTATAATTGATGTGTTTTTATTCTTTCCACTTCCTGAAGCCTGATCAGAATTAAAATTGCTGTTGGAATTTCCTGTCAAAGCAACTCATTTATTCGCCGAGCGCTGCACTGACAGTACTTTGATTGGACATTGCCTTCAGCTATTCTCGGGCAGCGAGATTGCTGTGAATTATGCTCCTTGCCCAGGTTTGACTTCCCTGCATGCCACATCTGCAAATATATACAGATTGTCCATCATGTGGTAACCTTGTCCTAATGAAAACTCCACATGTAAAATGTTAGATTTGAATATCAAACTTGGCCACCTGCTGGGGCCCTGGCTTTTGTGTTTATTTAGGAAACCCCTGAATTCTTCAACTGATTGTATCACCGTAACTTTCATGTTACCTACCGAAAAGAGCTCTGCTGTATTTCTACACTGAGAATTTATGCTCCTTTTCGCATTTCCTTTAGAAAAAGCTAATGTTTGTGTGGGTGTTTTCTTTAATTTTCTGCTTCAGTATGCTGCTTGCATTCCTTCCCAGAGGCGGCTGTGCTGTGCTGCCATGTGGCAGTTCTCAGATGTTACTGCAGAATTTGTGCAGGGCTCTGCGAACATCCAGGGTGAAAGATTCTGTGTCGATACAAGTTGTCATTATTTGCAGTGTGAGTGCCATGAGGTGGTAGCTCTGTCCATTAGGAGAATAAACTGTTAAATTTACTATTGGATGAATCATTCGGTTGCCCCATTTGTTACTTCGTTTTCCTGTTAGAGCTGCTTAGAGAATTGCAGGTTATTTTGGGAAGCTGAATAATGGGCAGGTATTGGATTGTTCTTCAGTTATAGCTGACACAAAGTCATTGTCACGTCAGAGTAGAATAGATATAATGATACTTACTTAACTGCCTCTGTAAAGTGTTTTGATAACCTAGGCTGAAAGGTACTTACAATCCTGTGAACTGTTACTATTATTATTATTAGAGGCAATATATTATTTTTAAAGTTCTAACCTACATTATTTTGAGGATATAGAGTGGGCATCTAAATAGTCACGTGCAGGCTCTTTCCCTTGAGCCGACTGAGAGCCAAGTACTCTTCCAATGTTTTAAGGAAATGCCCGTGACTGCTTTGGCTGGTAGCTGCTGTATGAGGCCAGAAGTGGCCGTCTCTACCTGCAGCTGGTGGAAACAGCTCCCCCCAGATCCTGGCTGTCGTGGAAGGTACTGTTGATAATTTGTTAAATCTACTGTTTCTCCTACGTAAAAACAAATAAACAACAACAACAACAAACTCAAACAAAACTTGGGGTTTTTTTCTATAGGGCAAGTATAAGGATATACTTACGTTATATTCACCATGGGTATTTTTGTGGCCAGGAACTTGGACTTTTTACTTAACATACAGACAAGTAAACAGCATGCCCCCTTCAAGCCTCTGCAGTGCCTGTAGGAATGGATCAGCCTCCCTGGCCTTTCCAGCTGAAGAAATGGGAATGCAGATGCTGCAGGTGTTTTACAGTGATGGGAGAGGACAGTTAAAAGGGAGGAGTTGTGAAAGAGAGGGGGGTACAGAGGAGCAGAGGTTCAAGGATGGATGGTGGGAGAGCAAAGGAAGGGCCTTGCTTTAAAGAGTGGTGCCTAATTCCACCTCACAGGCAAAATGTCAGTCTTCTTTGTATTCAGGGTCACTCTGCATTTAGATAAATATGCTGTGCAGGAGAAAATACTGAATAACGGTTTTGAAAGAAGATTAAAAATAAAGATAAAAAGTCTGTAAGAGAAATGTCCAACTGTGGTAGGCAAAAGCATTGGCAGGACCATGAAGTTTCACTGACCAAGTGATATAATCAGAAAACTGGGAAAATGGTAATTTTGTGAAGGAAAGCAAAAGTGAAATCCTACTTGGAAAATAAAATTGGCTCTTACTCTGAAGGTCAGGATAAGGGTATGACTGCTAATGACTCATTTTAGTGCAGAATTTAAGGAAGACTCCAGCTATTAAAAGTTGGTCCTCTGAGCAGGGCTGGTTGGATGAAACCTCTCAGTAAAGGGAGGATGACAGGGATCTACATACATGGACCATGAGACATGGCAGCAGGAGCTCCACTGGCCAGTCCTTAACAGCAGAGATAAAGCCAGGACAGCTGATCAAGGCAGAGGGAAACATCATATTTAAAGAGTTTCCCCAGGTCACTTGCCCTAATTAGGCCCAAATTTCTCTTTGGGAAGTTATAGAGATGAGGCTGCCCATTGCAACATGTGCAACAAAAGAATCTCAAAGTGAGTCCCTGGCTCTGGGCTGGACTCCAGCCTGCAATGCACAGCAAGGGGGGAGCATGGGCAGACTTCTGAAAAGGAAGGGAAAGGATAGTCAAAGTGAGTTCAGTTCTCCTGATGTGGGTTGTGTTTGTTTTTGTCTCAGAAGAGAGGCCAGGACAAAGAGAGAAGCATAATAAAAAAACACAAACACATACACTCAGTGTGCTGCTTCTTCAGCTGCCACGTCAGCCCAGCTGTAAATGCCCAGTGTAGGAAGAAGCCAAACCAACAGTGCCGAAGGCTCCAGGAAAGACACAATGCTGACACAACAGTAACTGAGTTCCCAACTGATTTCAATCACTAGATAAATATCAGTTTCAACCCTAAATGATATTCTCAAGTAATTGTCCAATGCCCAGTTGGGCTGGATCGGTGTTCCTCTGGAACTAGTTCAGGCCAACTTTAACTGCTTGAGAGAGTGTGGCCAAGAGCAGACTTATGTGCTGGAGCCTGAGATGCCATTAAACAGGCTGTAGTCGAGAGGACAAAATGCCTGGTGTGTTTAGTCTAATACACCATGGGACTTGTTTGCTACAGTTACAGTATTAAAGCTGTAATTATAGCCAGTGAACCGCAGATGTACTGTAGCCACAGGGTTTAAATGGGGTGTTACTGCAGTAGAAACCACCCCCAGTAGGTTGTAAGTTCAAAGGGTCATTTTTCCCTCTCTGTTTAATCAGATACTCAAGCTTACAGACTTCTTAGTGATCATCATCAGGTATTGAACATTTCAACCTGTTTTATGTAGGTCCCTTTGATTTGTTTTTAGTTTTTTGTTTCTGTTTCAGAAGAAAGATGATAGCTTAATGCTTGCATATGACCATGCAATCAGTATTTAGTGCACGGTGCAAACAGAATAGCATTTTTATGATGTGCTGGTTAGATAGAAGTATGCCACCCTGCAGCAATATTGGGCTGCAGTTCTCAGTAAATATTGATGTTGATGCTTTGTACTTGAGTCGAGACTGAAAATCACAACAGAAAACATGGATTTTGGCACAGGAGAGAACAGAAAATAACCTCTTTGAGACAATGCAAGTACAATACATTTGAAGATGGTATTAAAACATGCTCTTTTATTAATTATTAAAACACAGGTTAAGAGTTTCTGACCTTGTTAGCCATTGCATGCTGGCAGTCTTTATGGCACTGCTCTGAGCATGAACACGCACACACCTTTTACTAACACATATAGGTGTCAAATCTCAATTTGAAGTGACTGAAGAAAAATGTCAAAAGTCATATACTTTTTCTTCCCTGTGGTTGACAGACAAAATTTCATATTGAAAGTAAAAGAGATGATAGCTGAATATTGGCTTTCCATTTTAGCAGTGAGCATAACAATTTTTTTTTTTCTGATTAAGCAGGATTGTAATGGTTACCATGTAGGAAAATATAGGTAATATTAAACTGAAATATGTCTGTCTAGGGATCCATTCATTTCCCCAAAATAGCTAGTTTCTATTTATATATGAATGTCTGTATGTTTATATATATTTAAATGCCCCATTTGCTACACTGGTTTTAGCTTCTTGTTAGCATCACTTCTTGTTAGCATGATGTTCTACAGCACAAGGCAGCTGGAAAAGTGAAACATGTGTTCAAGAATTTATGCAGTGTCTTTCTTTCATTAAGAGAACTAACAATTATAGGTGCATATTATAAGTTAGCAGCGCTAAGCAGTATGTTATAGCCATGTCTGACAGACATGTTGTTTACATTCATATTTTATATTGGTGAAACTGTAGCTTTTTTATCAACATGACATTTTTCAAATGTAATATTTATACCTCTTCTTCCATACAGAGGAAGCATAGTCGTCTAAAACCACGATACGTTTTAAATCCACTTGTCTCCTTTTCAATTAGAAATTATTTCCAGTTATTTCCCCAGCAAAATACATAATTCAGCATATTCTGTATTCCAGGCTTTCTATTAGTTGATGAGGGGAAAATTTCTCACCTTGTACTAACAATGACCCATCTTATTTTAATGTGGCTGAAACCTCTGTGGGTATGTGCAACCCTCCCCTGTTGCCCTCAACACTTTCTTTGGGCTGCATGTACCATCATTTTGCGTGCCCCATCTCTGACAGTGCCAGTGGGAATTGTTCACAGCCTACCATTTTTCCCAGAGGAATATCCTTGCTTAAACTGCTTGAACTGTGATCTCTGTGATCCTCAGAGACAGCTAAAAATACAAAATCTTTTCTTACATACATATACCCCAGGGAGATGGCGTGATTATGAGCTCCAAAGTCTAATTGCACTTAATGTGAAATGAATATATATGTGGCTTGAAAAGACATCTCTGACACTGAAGTAAACAAATAAACAAGCAGTTAGTTAATCCATCTGGATATTCTGTCCTTAAAGAAAGCTACCTTGCATACAGTACAGCCTATTGTAGTATACAATCAACAGTACAATATACAGGAGATATTTGGTAACATAAATACCAGCCTGGATCAAATCTGAGATCTATCCCATATAGTACTTTTATTTTCAACAACATCCAGAATGAGGTATTTCAGAGAAATGTTTCAGCAGCTCAGAGCAGGCAGAGGTGGATAATTCCTCCTTCTTTTCATCACACTCAGAAAAGATCTCTCTTAGTAAATTGAGATTGCTTTAAATCCTGAAGCATAAGGTTTCATTTTTGTTCCCATACTCTTCATTTAAGCATTAACTATTACAAGCCTGGATATTACTACTGTTTCAGTACATGCCTACGCTCTCATAAGACCATAACCCCAGTAACATCCTGTCATAATGAGCTCCAAGGTCCAATTACACCTTGTCTGAAAAAAGTATTTCCTCCTTTAACGTTTGAATTTGCTGCAGTTCAGTTGTACAGGCTATTCTCTTGTTCTTGTACAGTGCAACAGGAATTTCAAGCTACAGCTTAGCAGTTTTGTGTTGTAGATACACTGGTACCTGAAATGTCCTGATCACAAGCTGGCTCTTTAAATATGACAAGGTTTTCTCTTATTCACTGGTGGATCAAATCCATGTAGATAAAAGTAGGCCCACCACTTTTAAGGATGGAGTAAGTGCTAATGCCCGCAGGGACTATTCTCCAGCCCAGTGGTTATTTAGGGAGAGTCTCCTAAAGTCCAGAAGCACCTAGCAAAGACATCAGTGGATGCTGTGTTTATTTCTGTCTGAGCCAGACCCTTCTAAGACCCCAGCTGCAGCCTGATCCCTGAACACAGCATCTGTCTTACCCAGCCTGCCATGGAGTTCCTTGTTTCTGTTGGTTGCTGGAGTTGCCTGTGTAGTCAGGGACATCTCTAGAGAGCAGCAACGTAAGAGTCTAAGGTGGGATGAGCTGCCTTTAGGAGATGCCTGTTTCAGCCTGTTGACCACATGGAAAGCCCAGATAGTTTGCTTAAACTGGGCTGAATTCAGGTAGGAGCAAACCCACCCATACCAGCAGGCAGCAGCTGTGGAGAACACAGTGGGTCATTGCCCCACGAACACTGTCATGTATGACACATTGTCTGGCAGGCTCTGCAGCAGGCAAAGTGTTTGAAAGTTGCTTTGGGAAAGAGAACATATCCATGCAGCTGGCTTTGTGCTTAGTAATCATTTCCCAGTGGTCAAAGTTGTCTTCCACATTTAGATGGTGCAACTAAAACTAGGCAGACCCCTGATTACTTCCTATTTCGTGCAATTGCAGGTTGTAGCAACATTTCTCTTTTGCTGTGCTTGTGTTTCATCAAGCTTTCAAAAAATACTAGGTCGCGAGATAGAAATAACTCCACACGGCTTAGATGTTTATTAACGTGTGATTCAGAGTCTATTTTAGAAGGATATGTTTGTGTCTGTTGATGATGAGCTGATGTGATCATTAGATTTCTTCCCTACATTGGCATGCTCTCTGAAATCCTGCAGAGGAATTTTTTGACTGTGCATATTCCGGAATTTCTGTCAGTGATTACACGTAAATTTTTTTGGACAAATTTAGTTAAGAAATAGTAAAAAGTACAAATAGTGCAGAGTGAACACAACTTGTTGTTTTTGTGGGGTTAAGGCAACTCATGGATTCAAATGGACAAGGTATGAGCACACAGACAGGTTGGTAGACTGTCACATTATCTTAAAGGAAGTAACTAAATAAAATGGACCCATTCACTATTATTATTACACTTAAAAGAAAGGTTGAAAACTAGTGAGCAGGAACTAGCAAAAAACCACAATGTCTTTGGTGGTTGTATAGCTTTGTAGATTGATTTTCTTTGTAATACACTTTTGGTTCTGCTGTGGAGAGTGATGTATTTGTATTCTCTGCAGTAAAATTTGGATTTCTCTAGATGTAAAAATCTGCATTTCAGCTGTTCTGCACTTCTTATTTTACCAGAAAATTACAAACTTCTGGATTTTAAAATTATATCATTTTATTGAAGAGGTTAATTTTTGCCTAGATGTACAAGCTGAACACAATTGATCCATATCCCATTATCCCAATTCTCGGTAAACTTTTTCCTTTATTTTATCCTGGTTTTGCTGTTTTTAGACTCTCAGTCATAATTGCACTGACTGCATTTTTATGGAGTTCAGCAGTCAGCTCCTTTGTATTGCTCATTTAGACCTATGGAATGTACCTTAATTTCAGTAACAGTGAGATAAAATGGGATTTCAGGAAATGCCTGTGTGGTCAAATGGCTTTGACACATGTATGTGACAATGGGAGAGCTGCTTCTGGCAAGTGGCTCTGCCAACAGTCCATACCACCTGACCATTACACGGGCCTGATAACAATGAAATATAATTCTCTCTGATGAGAATACGAAGGGAAAAAGGACCCACAAATGTCACTCACACTACTCAGTACTCTACTGAATAATGCATGGCTGCCTAGAATACCATGGAGATGGAGATTATAGAGGAAAAAAGAGAAAGGCAGCACCTCTCCAAGAGGAATCCAGGGTTCTGGATGGCATCCTGCTAGGGCTCAGCCAGATTTAGAGACACTTAAAAACATGTAATGGCCACTGTGAATGCTACCTTTGTAAATTTAGACTGATTGTAATGGCCATAAAAAAGGAGAGCCCTTCTGCATCCCACCCTTACTATTATAAGTGTCTGTTCTGTTAATTGGTGCTCTTGGGATGTGGAGGGCCTTATGCCATGCACTCCCCTGCAGTGAAGGGCTCCCAGAGCCCAGCTCTGAGTAGGTCCTCTTTGCTGGGAAGGAATGCAGGGCAGGGAGAAAATTTTTTTCTGAGATGAATTGTAGTTGTTTCCAGTCAGAATCTGGCATTATATTCTGCCATTAAAATAAAAACAGCTGAATTTGTTTCTGGATATGAATTCTTTTGGTGCACTAAAAATCTCAGCTGTCTCAAGCCAACCATTCTTCTGAGGTCATTATGGAGATACAGCAGAGGAGAAGGTACAATAGATTGATGCTGTATCCCCTCCCAGTTTGGGAGATAATATTAGCTAAAGTAATTTAGAGCAGCCCTGGGGCTGCACACTGGTTCCAAGGCTTGGGAGGGTGTGAAGGCATAAGGGGGAGTGAAAGGTATAGAAGCACGGCTTAGGACCCGAGCCAAAGTTACAGCAGTCAGGGGAAGTCTTTCCATTGACTTCAAAAGGTTTTGAATCAAGCCCTAAGGACGAAGGAATTGAAGTCTGGCTGGTTGAATTATAATACCAGAAGGATTTAGCTTCTCTTACAGGGTTAAATTTCATCCCTCCTTAGCTGTGAGACAGAAAAAAGTGTGTGAAAAGTACCAGTTGCTCCATTTCTCTGAAAGCAAATTTCTCTGAAAACCATCTTACATATTTTCCTGGGATGCTGTTCATGATCATATATTGTTTTGTACACAGTGAAGTAGTTTCATGAAACAAGCTCTTGTCCAGTCTTTCAGATAAAAGGGCTGGATACTCTATTCATAGGTGTGATTGGTTGAATGTAATCTCTTTTAAACCTAGAAAAATTTATTTGATAAAGGGCAGTTCAGCTTGGTGCTATTAGATACTGTCAGAGTTTTGTGAACATGATATTGATTTGTTTTCGTATAAACTAAAAATTGCAGCTGCACATAACAGCCAGTTTGACTTTCAGTGACCCCCAGGGAATTGTTTCTTTCTCTGTAGAATAAAAGGATGCAAGTCTCTTGCAATCATGTTGTCTTTTTTGTAGAATCTGTAAGAGTTTGATTGTATTTCTTTATCTGCAATCAGAAAAAGGCAAAACTATTAAGTAAATTTATAGGAAAGAAATAGGCTATTAAGAAAAGTTTGCTATGTAAACATGAACAAAATTGTTTGTAGGATCTGGAGTTTTGTTACTTTTTTTTCTTCTAATTCTCTAACTGCAGTTTGGAAGTTTCTTTAGATAGTGTTCTAATTAGTCTGCACGTATGCAAAGGTGTAGCTGAGGAATGAAACTATGTTCTTTTGAATTACAAAGAAGTTAGTGTAATCTGTCATAAGGAAGAAAAGTCATCAGTAGCAGTGATATTCCACAAACAGTTGCAGAAATTTAAAGTTAGATATTTGTTTCAAACTTGCAGTACAGTAATGACTACTGATAGTTGTTTGTGAAATCAATGTTTTTGCTTTAGCAGCTGAGATTTTTTTTTAATAGGTTAGTTTATTTCAATGTGAAACAAGAGTTAGTTCTCTGTATATGACATTGAGGGATTTTTAAGTATGCAAGCTATTTTTTAACAGTAACATTTTGGGAACGTACTGAATTGGTATATTTTGAAGGGAATAACACGTTAAACCCATCAGATACATGAAACTGGATTTTGTGTACTGGGTGCTAACAGCAGAAACCTCACGCAACACTGGAGCACCAGTTTAACTGTTTCTTGTGGTCTGACACACAACTTGGCATGAAGGGTACATGCCTTTGAGACGGACTTTTCCTGAGAGTGAATGACATCTCTTTGTAATGTACTCCATGCAAAATCAGCAAAATAGCAGTCTTCAGTTTCATCAGTTATAGACTTCCCAGGCAAAATGGTGTATTTGCACAGAGATGCAAAATGAAAGAACAGAGGAAATTTAACCACAAACATCTTGACAAGTATACAGACATCATTCTCCTGAGACTGTGCTATGCTACAGCGTTGAAGAATCTTGAGCTACTGAGCTGGTATGAAAGATGAAACATAAACCTCTACCATTATGTTTTCATTGTGAATATTGGAACAACAGCACTAATTCTCTCAGTCTGTGCTTGTAGACTGTGAAGGTCAGTGTGCATTGCAGTGGTTGGTTCCATTCTCCTTGCTCTATGAACATGGAAACTGCAGTGCTGCAAGTCGAGTCATTTGCCTTTAGCAACATGAACTGGTGGCAGAAGCAGGACCTGCTGCTATATCCTTTGGTTTTCTTTTTTTTTCCAGCTACACCATATTTTCTCTGATAGTATCAGTGGAACAGTAAAAGATCCTGATTTACAGGAATGTGTAGAGCTTTATCTAGAAAACTGCAAGAAAACAGCCAGTAGAGTGTGCTGCTCTCTCATGATGGAACAGAAGAAAATCTTTAGTTGGTTTGCTTAAAACTTCCAGAATATATTTTCTTTTTTTTTTATTATTATTCCATAATGTAAAATTATTCTTACCAGGTTAGACTTGCAATCCCTTTACCATTGCCTTTTCTGGAGTGGCACTCAAAAAATCAGCAGGTAAAAAAATTTGAGTTGTGTAGAAGACACTCACAGCTCCAAACCAATACAGTATAGGAGAGCAGTGGAGTCAGATTATCTCATTTTTCTTCCAGCCTGAAAATCCTATTTTCAGAGTCTCATTCATGAAGGTCCAAAAAGAGTGTTTACATTCCCCCTTTTCTAGCTGACCTTACCAGTTATCCTCTGACCCTGTGTTATGATCTCAAAACATCTGTGCAACCCTGGTAACTTCAGTGTTCAAGAGAGGGATGGGGGGGAGGGGGAATTGAAGCTGTGCAGGATCTTTCATCGCCTTTTGCTTTGGTTATAAAGACTTTGCAGTATTTTTTGTGCCAGAGTGTGCATGAGAATATTTGCATATTTATATTTAAATAAGGATATTTAAATATGTATAAGTTATAAATACTTATATTCTAATGAATTGTTTCTGAAAGACTCTGTGTCACTGCTGTATTATCTTTCACAGTTTTGTCATAAGGGATTGCTTTTGTTTGCTTTTTTACAAATAACTTATTAGAAACAGCATTGCTCAATGTGTCCAAACTTTTTCCTACATGGCATTTTCTCACCAGCTGGGAATGGAGGTGATGAGCATCCTTTGCAGCTGGTGGGTGCCACTCTTGGCTGGTAGATTAGCTGGCACAAGATGTGTTGTGACAGCATGAAAAATGTCATGCGTTGGCAAATGAACCCATGCCTTCTACCACGCATGCTGCTTTTGGACTGGGAGTTCAAAAGAAGAAAACATGAGTCATGCCTCAGAGTGCATGGGTTTTGCTGCTCACTATAATTTGAATAAGCCTCTATCTTCAATGCAAAGATTAGGAGAAAACATTGTAATAGTTCTTAATCTTTATTTCTGGTAAAAATCAATAAACAGCAAGATTGCCTCGTATCTTTTTAAGTTCCACAGCATACACTTCAAAATCTGACTTGTTTTCAGGCTTAATGAGACAGGATTTCTCCAGATTCTTATTTTGGCTTTGTATCAAAAAATATTATCTGTCATTATAATAAGCCTGTGCCATTAGTACAATCTTAATTATTTAATTAGAATCATGAAACTGGAAACATTTTTTTCTGTATTTATTGGCACCAAGAAAAATCAGTCTATCAGAAGAAATTTTATTTTAACATTAATGAGTTGAGATTTCTGGAAATGATGGGAAAAGTGGCCACAGTTAAAAAAAATGGACTCAATAGGTAAAACTGTAAGTGTGTGTGAGATCAAAAGAGAACAGTACTCTGATGTAGACAGCTCTTCATGGCTTGTATAAACAAGTGCTCCTGTTGTTTCTACCTCTGTTGGAGCTGCAGGCATCAAAATGATCACAGAAAACACCATGGAAAAAGGCAGATTTAGCAAATGCCTGAGATGACTGGGGGAAGATCACAGCTTCCCTAATGACATTTATTTAACTTCTGCAACCATATATTTAGCAGGATAGGAGTGGACTGACTTAAGTCATAATAAGCCTTTGAGGACCTAAATGCATCAGTGCCAGAGGACGTAGCAAAATGAACATGAGGGATTTTACTGCCTAATACAGGTGCCATTTCTATTAACACATAGGGGAAATACTTCTGGTGTGGTTTCCTGAAAATGCTCTAGCTGTGGCTACACTCTCAGAAAGCAGACAAGTCAGGCTTTTCCTATAAGCTCAGTAACTGGCAAAGCAATGCAAAGAAAGTGTGGGACTTCTCTGAAACCATGCTGGCTACACCCATGCTGTGTGTAGGCACATGTGGCTGGGGCTGATTCATAGAGCACAGCCCTGCCTGTGCTCCCACTGTTCATAGTGTGCACTGTGGGACATATCTAGGGACACTCTGTTACAGGTTAAGGGAGCTCAGGCTTCACCTCTGTCACATTCTGGGTCACATGCTGCAGCATGGATGATGCATGGGCATCGGGCTGCACGGGGAATTTTGGCATGTATGGGAACTCTTGTCCCACAGTTATCCCCTTCCTGCCCTTAGTGATATATCATAGAGGCACACTGTGATCAACCCCTTGCCAGAGACAGAGTTTACACATCTGTGTTTTCATCCCAGTCTTGCACTGAGTCTTTGCCACAGCGCCTCCTTCAGATTTCGGGGCTAGGAAACTAGTCCAATAATTTTTGCAAGTATTCATGAAAAATGTTTGTCTTTGTTGCCCATCCTAAACCCCCTCTCCCACCCCCATGTCAAAAAAACCCAAAAAACCAAAAACACAAACAAAAAAACCCCCTCAAACTAAACAAAAGCAAAAAAAAAAAAAAAAAAAAAAAAAAAAAAAAAAAAAAAAAAAAAACCAAAAATACCCCGGATGTACACACCATGTTCCTGTAATCCATGGGAGCTGACATACTGACATGAAGATAGGATTTTACACTTTTTTTCATTTGTGGTACTGTAAGAAATTACTTTATAAAGCTTTCGCAGGTCGCAGTATCTAAGTATGGCTAGAGTTTATACACTAGACAATAGTGCTCCGGAACTGTGCCTGACATAAAATATTTTGGTTAAGTAAAATTCCATGGTGCAAAAATGTACTAGACTCCTAAAAGAAAGTAGAATTTAGTACTGTAAGATTCAGTCAGAGATCATCTCAAATGCTGGCATTTTTGCAGTGAGGAAGAAAATGGAAGGAGAGTGTGCTTTGTGTGCTTGTCCTTTCCCTACATGCCTTTGTAATATAATTACTAGGTAAAAATTTAACAGCATTAAAAAATGGCATGCCTGAATTAAGTACAGCCTTCTGCATGCACACATAGGAGCAGAGGCTTCTGTTAGATTCCTTGTGTCCCTGTGCAGCTTGTGAAGTCGGTGTATGGTTTTTGTTCAGCAGCAAAGTCCAGTACTTGGGGTGCATTTACATGGAGACTTGGATTCTGCAATAGCTAGCAGCATGCTTTAGTCATTGCTGTATTTCTTGTAAACTTCATGAGAGCGAATGCTCCTGTGGTACATGCTTCCAGTAACACCCACTGTAGTTTTTCCTTGGCACTTCAACTTTCCCTTTCATATGGCTTACTCTTGTTTGAAAGAACAGTATATATTTAGTTTGTTGGCAAAGCTATGCTTGAGTAACACTGTCTGGGGTGACAGACTTGAGTTCCCAGAATATAATCTGAACACCAGCCTCATTATCCCAGATATTGACACAACAGTCACCTATGCCAGATAGAGGAAACATATCAGATGAAGTGCACGACTGCTGCAGCATCATTACAGTAAGACTAGACAATCTGGAGCACTTAAAACTATAGAGAGAGAAGGGCTGTGGCATGCATCTTGTACAAGGAAAAAGTAGTTGAACAGTGCTTGTACAGTGAGAGCTCTGATGTCCTAAAGTGGAAACTCTGCTCTCTCCCCAGCAGGCCCTTGCCTTGAGGTGATCAAGGTACAACACACAAAAGAACATGTGGTTAAATGCGGGTGGCTTTCGGCACGGGTCCAGGAGAGCTCAAACCCTGTGTGTCTGTATGCACAGCAAAACACCTCAACCACCAAGCTCTGTGTGTTCTTGTAAACATCTCTCTTATTTATACACATGATATTTGCCCACTCCCAGTGTATAGGTTTTGTCCATGTGAATCCCAGTGTTTGCATGCCTGAGGGCCAGTGCATAAAAATTGCACCCACAAAATTGCCTGTACCTAAACCAGGTTATCTTGGGCCTTTGAAAATGTGACATTTGCTGTTTCAGGGAGGCATTTTGTCCTTAGCATATAAATGCAAAATTATGCAACTGCAGTGTAATCTAGGTTTTCTAGTAAGAGACATGATACAATTTTTTGACCCTTAGGATACTGTAGAATGATCATTTTTTGAGAAGTTTATCAAGCTAGGTATAACTAGAGCTCTGACAACTATCTGAATAGGTTTTTACCGAAGTTTCCCAGCACAGACAATTTACATTTTAACTAGCATGTGGTTACATTTTCTTCCCCAGGTTTAATCACTAAACACTGGAGATCTTAATTTCATCAAATGCAATCAAAGAATTTTGTATAGTAGCAATTAAAAGTGTAAAACTAGCATTCGAGCTATAGCAAATTAAACAGCTGCATTGGAGTATTTTTAGCAGTCATTCCAATCAAAATGCACAAAAGCCTTTTCTTTTTAGAGGAGTATCTGCCGGGTGTAGCTCTGGTTTCCATAATTCAACAACCCTACTAAATATACACACATACTTTTAAAAATTCAGTTACAGAGCAGCAAGAAACTATATTTTTTCTACCAGGCAAGTCGGGTGAAAAAGTTCAGAAGGCTTGTGCTGACTGAGTTGCTTTTGCAGAAGGGGAGCTTCCAGCTGTAGTTGAAGTGTTTAAATAAGGAAACCAAGAACTACTTTGTTGTTTCTGTTACTTTTACTGTACTTCATGTGTGGCATTGAGTTTTCCATATTGTAAATGCCACACATGAAGCCAGAGGACCTTGTTTCTCATCATTCCTAGCTCCTGCCACGTTGTGGCAGTAGGTCTTTCTATTTATTTTACTTTTTTTACTTTTTTTTTTAACTGGAATGCCCTAGCTTTCATGTATGTCAGCCAACAGAGTCCTACATAATCAACTATATAATTAACCAAGAGGTAGTTCTAAGCTTCAAGTACCTACATGTTCCACATCCCTACTCTGTTTAGAGACTGAATGAAGAAATTTGGAGGAATTTTAGAAGCCTGTGCAATTCTGAGTTGCACAGCTGTGGGAATTTGCCTGCATTCCCCAAGTCTGGGAGATTTAAGAGACCTCAGTCTTGGTATGCAGTGACACCTAGAAATATGGAGAGGGTCGCAAGTTTGGTTTCGGTCCAGACCACATGGGAGTCTTTTAACCAAGCATTTGAGTGCAGGATGTAGATGACATAGAGTGATATGTAGATGACAAAAAGGGAGAAAGTGGGTCCAGGGCATGAGCAGAGAATGCAGTTTTGGAGTAGGGATTGGGTGGGAAAGAAAATAACTCCATCAGTGTATGAGCTCTTGGAGAGACAAATACAGCCATGGAGTTCAATGACTGCGTAACTGTGAGGTGGGGTCCCAGCTTCTCTTCAGGCTAAGCAGAAACTTGATCACTCAAGTTATCTTGAAACCAGTGGTGACCAAAATGATCATGGGAGTCAGAGTATAATAAATAAACTGACATGGTTTCATATCCAGGTCTACCCTCAGAAACTTCTTTGTATTTTTTTTTTTTTTCTGAAAAGGAGTAAAATAAATGAACACCCTGGCACCTATTGGGACAGACTTCCTACTTTATTTAATATATGCTTAGGGAGCCTAGCTCTTGGAGGTTTTGTGTTGCCAGCCCTGCCCTGAGAGACAGTATTCTCTTCCATTCTTCTAGCTTCTCCATCTTCTTCTGTTTCACTCTTTGTTCCATCTGGCTTTTGGTCATTCCTGCTGTTTTACAGATCTCCTGTTAATCAAAGCTGTTCTCCCTCCCCCAGAGATTCAGTTTGTTGTTTATCATGAAATGCATTAGCTTAAAGTTAATGAATTTCCACTAGAGCTCTTTCCTTTTATTTTCTGCCATGAAGCATCAATCAGTATCACAACAGTAAGTGCTAGTTCAGTGTGGATGACATCTTTAGAAGCAGAGATGTAGCTGAGGAGGTGAAGGGAAGTGGCTATTTAGAGCTAAGTCATCAATTAAATTACTCAGTGATAAAGTCACTGTCTTGTTCTTCAGTGATGTTCATGTCATGTTGCTGTGAGGGGAGGTGGTGATGCATCATTACACTCTGGTGCTTGGTGATGTCTTATCAGTGCTGGAGATATTTTGGGATAGTGCCAATGTTCTGCAAGCTTTTCAGGCATGGGATGCTATAATGGGCAAGAGAAATAATTACTAAATCACCACTCCCCTTACACTGTGAGCCAGGACTGGAACTCATCTTTCTTTTAAGCACGTTTCCCAGAGTGACAGATGTGGCTTCCTCGCTGCTACCAAAACCTCATTCTCTGGCTGGCTGGAGAACATGTTTTTCATATGTCTTTATGCCTGCTTCAGGAAATGACATTATGTTTTTCACAGCACTTTTGAAACCTTTCAGACAATCCTATAAATAAAGAAAACTAGTGTTGCTTCTTGTTGTGTGCTGCTGCTAGCACACTGCAAGTCCTCCAGACCTTAGTCCCTGGTCTCCACCTAAAGATTTACTCCAGCTTTGAGGGGTATGATGTTGTTGACCATTCCCCTGAGAAGGTTCTGCAGAGGAAGTGTGAATTGGAAAAATATGGACATTCAAAGTGGGGAATAACCATTTGAAGAAGGGAGGTACTCAAGTGCTTCCAAATTATTTCATTAACTGGCTTGCTCCCTAAACTCCCTCTAGCATGGAAAGCCTAGAAATGCTCTTAGACACCTAGCTAGGACAAAATGTTTGTGCACTGTCAGCCAGTCCTTGCTGTAGCAATGTACAGTGGGTAGTGTTCACCTAAATTCTCATGATTAAACATTTCTCTTGCCCAAATTTTGTAGACTGCTTCTGTGTTTTGTAGGCTCATGCTTTTGGGAACTGTAGCATGCACTGAAAACCATTTTGCTGTTAATGATCTGCATGAAAATGCCATCGTAAATGTATGGAACACGTGATTACAGTGGCATTAATTAAAAATACTGATCAGTCTACCATGTTGCCAGTGCCTGAAGAGCTTTATGAGGGATTTTACCAGCAGCACTGGAAATTATTTGTCAATGAATGATGAAAATACTGGGTTGTTTATACTTCAAGGATATCCTCTTAATAAGCAACTGCCTCCCTGCTGCCCTCCTTAAATTTTTCCCCATTCAGAAAGGTGTTGAAGGTGGGGTTCCACTGTGGGAGTTAAGGTACCGTGTTTATATTTCAAAAAGCAAGCTGAAGCCCTTAGAGTTTGTCTCCAGCTGAGAGAAGCACACATTTAGAAATTACAACATTGGTATTGGCTATTTGGAGCTTTAGGAAGTGGCTGAGAGCTGGCAGTCAATTAAAACTGGGCTGGAGTTCAATATCAGAGTTATGCTGCCTGTTTTTGTAGGATGTGTTTGAATCCCGGGCTGTGCTGCAATATGGTTTTGATGTAGAAGTATGTAAAAAGGAAATGTAACCCTTAAGAAGCTGTCTGCATTTTCTGGTACAGACAGGTTGTTCTACATAACTCCAGGACCATATTTCGTCTGGAAAGTTGCACCCCATGTACTGTGATGCCAATCCTGATCCCATTTTTTGTGATGTAAACATGGGGTAAAGCTGATAATTTTGTTCCTTTGAGAGAAGAGCTGTGATACATAAATTTTGTAGTATGTCTTTCTGTCTGCAGCACAATACTGGCTTTTAAGTGTGTGCTGTGCAGCGACAGAAATAAGAAATAGTGCTTCTGCTTGACAAGGAAAGATATAATCCATGAATTCTGTAATTTAATGTGGATGTCTAGTGGTTTGATCCCCAAACTTCCTAGCTGTGATATAGAAGATTTTCCTGACTGTAGCAAATCTCTCTACCCAGCATTATAAAGCAACTGGTTTCTGTAGCTGGATTCACAAATGTTTCCATATAAGGACCCTGAATTTTTCTTTTTACTTTTTTTTGATTATATATCTGTGGCCCCTTTCAGTGGTTAGTGTTAGTAATTTCCACATTGGCTCAGAGTGTGATGTCCAGTTCTGTTAGCACTACCACATACGCTGTTCACTGGAATAATATTGCTCTTATCAGACAAAGCAGATCAGACTTGTAATCCAGAGACCTCTGGGGTTTTTTTCCTTCTTTTCCCAGTATAGTTTGGGGCTTGTAATAAGAGCACTTTGGGAGCATTTGCTGCACTGTTGTGTATGCATGAAAAATACCACCTCCCAGCCCCACCAGTTGGAGAACAAGTTTCAAAAAGGAATATTTGCCCTAAGGGTTTTCCCCAAAGACACTGAAACTAATTAAAAGGCTCCAATTAACTTCAAGAAGCTTTGGATCCGATCGCTGGTGTTTTTTGTTTTCAGAGTGCTGCCTGTAACAGAGGTTTTTGAGCCGTGGTGCAAGGCAGCCTCACTCCAGTGGCGCTTCTGTTCCCAGCAGAACAGGCCACAAATGTGTAAAACAGATTCACCTCTTTGTAAAGCCATTCTCAGATGAAACCATTTAAACTGGCTTTAAAAAGAAAGGAAATAATTATTCCATTTGCTTTAAGGGTTAATTACACTGCCTAACTAGACTGTGCAATACAGAAAGGATCCAGGGATCTTCAACCTAGGAGTGAAGTCATGCCCCTTACCAGTAGAGAAAAGAATGGTAATTGCCTGCTGTGAGTATGAATGTATTTTGCTGGCTAGCAAAGAAATGGCATTGACAACTGGCAAACCCACTCTGCTGAGGAAAAAATGTATTTTTGAGGCAGGCACACAGCCAGCATTTTCATTTGGGAAGTCTCATAAGTGGAATCAAAACTCTTGCGGAGGTAACATGAAACTGTGCTTTAGAAGGTTGGTTTTTTTAATCCCACATTTAATTCTGTCAACATTTCATGCTGGAATAAGAAAAATATTCCTTAGGTTGGTTTTAGTCAATCCCCCTCATCTTGGTTTCTCCCCCCACCCCAGTTCCTTTCTCCACCCCTCTCCTCAAGACTTCTTTCAGCAACGCATTTGTTTAGAAAGCAGTGGTCCTTAGAAATATGGTGATATGGTCTCCTCTGAGAAAAGCTGTCTGAGCAGCACCCAGAATTTTGAACCTGGTCCTGATTTGGGAATGTGCTGAAGACTGTGGCTTCACATAAGAAGAATGGCCTGGTGGACAACTGACAGGTCTGGGGAGGAGCAACCCACCCAGGTCACTGCTGGCACACCCGTGTCTTCTGCAGCCCTTTCAGCTCTCACACAGCAGTGGCAGTTTTGAGATGAAGTGAGAATTGTATATGCACCATGTGATGAAGAAATTCAGTTGAGATGAAAGGGCAGAGCTGAGACCTTAAAGAAGGGACAAGTCTTACACAGCCCGTCTAAAAGTAGTGGGCACAGAAATTACCTGTTTTAGTGCATTTAGGGAGAGAGTCCTAGGGTCATGTCTGTAAATACATTTAGGTCTTATTTAGGTCTAAGATAAGTAGACATTGTAATTGATTCTCTACAAGCCTCAAGGTGGCCATACTGGGACTTGTTTGGAATTGAGGTCTTCTGAAAATCTTCTCTACAGTGTAGATTTGCACCTAATCTTTTTTCCTGTAATTAAGACATGAGAACTTGTGAAATATTAGCCCTCTGCCATTGTGCTTAAGGATTTATAAAGAGCTGAAACTTTGACTCATAAATCTGTATACAGGCACTTAAACAAATAGCCTGGTTACCCAAAGTGCTGAGCACGCAGCCTTTCCGGTTGATTTTGTAGGGTTTGGCCTAAAAAAGGCTTATAGAGCTGAGCTCCCATTCTTTCCTTTCCTCCCACACAGTGGTTTAAACTGTGTTCCTCTCTATAGGGCTTCACTTTGTGAAACAGTGATGTCTGCTGCATTTGCTCTATGTCACTTGCAGAGAGAATCACTAAAATATGGAGAGCTTTAAAAATGCAGGTATCCTGCAATTGCTTTAAGATGATGCCCTTTCTGTACCAGAAGCTGCATTTCATCAAAGTTCTTCGACAAACCAGTTTTTACCTAAATGTCTGGTACTTTTTATGTCTATCCTGGCTTACCATACTTTGGAAGTTATGGAAGTACGTTGGAAGTACGTTATGGAAGTATGTTGTTAGTGTTTGTCTGTTAGAAATTAGACTAAAGTCACCCTTGTACTTTGCATACTCTGGTGAACAGTTTTCAGGTAGCAAATTGTTTCTTGCCATTAGAGAAAATTTGATTCATGGAAGTGCTCAAGATCATTTCTTGGTATCATTCATTTCTCCAGTCATTACTCTTCCTAAAAACTTGAACACTGCAATAAATGTGCCATTGTTTATGATTTAGCTTGGAAAGTCCATTATGTTCAGTTTTCTGATCTTCACTGGTACATTTTATGTGGTTCTTTATCACAAAGAACTATAACTTAGGGGAAATAAAATTACTGTGTGGTGCCGTAAGTTTCTAATATGGCATCTTTCCCCCCCAGCACCTAATTTTTAAAAGAATTCATAAATGGGCAAACTTGTTGACAGAAAATCGGTTTGTTGGGGCTTTTCTGTTTGTTACAGAACAAGTAGCATAACAAAGTACGAATGTGCAACAAAAAGCTGTATAAGAATAGAAGAACCTTTGGAACAGGAGCTAGAGAAGGCATTAACATGAACTTTAAGAAACTGTTTGGAGGCAAGAAGTAAATTTTGGGGATTTTTCTTCGCTGTTGTGCTAAAGTCTTCTGTTCTGGCAATTTTATGATGACACTGCCATGGCAAAACAGAGAACAAAATAAAAATGTTTCAAATTCTTAAAAGAGTAAAAAAATTTCAGAAGATTGTTCACACCAGGAAGAAAGAAAAAACAACAGAGGATATTTTAGTAGTCTGTCTAGATTTCCTCTAAACAAAGATGAAAGCAATTTTGCAGGGATTTCTACTTAGAATGGATTGAGATTTTTTTTGCCCTGCATTGTTTTATAATACTGCCAAAAATGTAATTGATAGAGGTAAATACTAAAGATAAAATACATTTGTTGTTAACTCTGGGAAATATTTTTTGTCTTTTTACAAAAGCATGTATAATAACTTTAATGGGATTGAAAAGTGAGGGGCAGACAGAAGTTCTCTATGGATTCAGGGACACACTGCACCTGCCTACCATTTTGTTTGGCCTAAGTATAAATGGAGGTCTTTGGACCAGGTTGTCATTAATCTCTCATCTTTCATTATAATTCAGTAATTTAATCCACAAAATACTTTAAGTGGTATATTATGACCCTTTAATTTCTAAATTATTTTCCTCATAGATCTTTTTCTCCTTGTGTGTTTATTGCATTCCTGTGCACATGGAAGAAAGTCTTGGTCTACTAGTGAGGACAGAGAAGTTTTCCGAACATAAAACAGTTCACTCTGACTTTGGAATTGTAAAGTACTTCTGAAGGGAGGCTTTTAAATATCAAACAAAACTGAGCATGAACAGACATTGCAGGACTTAGTCCTTCAGAAGCAGGCCAGCTTTGTGCCTGGACTTGCACTCTCTGAAATTATGAGAGAGGTGTGAAATAGAGCTGTGCTTGGGGTGTGTAAAATAGGCCTCTGAATGAAAATGAAATGTAGAAGGAGGTTCTAGATGTGTTTCGTTACTGTAGGCTCTGGAAGAATTACAGAAGTAAAAGAACAGCCCTTTCCACTCTCCTACAGATACAGGTAACTGCAACTGCAGGGAGAGCACATTGGTCTCAGGCTATCAAAAAGGACTGAACAGAGGCCTCAGCTACAAACACTGTGATGGTACTTGTTTGTTCAGAAATGCATTTACTAATAAAATTAATTTAGAATTTTATTAGTAAATGCTGACAATAGGAATGTTCAGATAACAAACCTAATCTGTCCAGAATTTAAACAGCTCTTCTGTTTGAAGACCCAGTTAATGTAATTTTTAGTCAGTTTTCACAGAACCAAGTAATGCTTGAGGCCAGAAGGGACCTCAGGATATCATCTACTCATCATTTTCCTTTATTATCATTTGCACTTGAGCAAACTCATAAAAAAAAAATGCAAGTAAGCTGCTAAATATTGCCCTAAGTTAAACCTACAAGACACAGAGATTTGAGAGCAGAAGGATTTTCTTGTATTTCCAATGTACTTTCAGAAAAAATAGATGTTGAAATGAAGTCCTCCAAACTTCGGGTAAATATCTGAATTCTGGGACAGTCACCAAAACCTGATGTAAAAAAAAAAAGTTTAAAAGAGTATTAGTATGCAATATATGTTTATGAAAGAAACGAAATTGACATCTGCAAATATTAAATGTCTCTGGTTAAGAACAGAGCTGTTGGCAGCATGAGTTCAGTCCAAGCTGGGCTGAGGCAGTACTCTTCCTCATGTGAACTGTGTGCCTTGTGTCTACAACCTTTGAAATCTTCCATTCTGCTGAAGGATCACTCAAAAAAAGTCTCACTATTTCTTGTTTAGGCTGTCAGAAATTTCTACCTGGTGACTTTTAGCACTTACGTAACTGGAAACTGTGGTTTTGTTATGAATTTCCATTCCCCTTTACTCATGTCATTCCCAAAATAGGTGATCAGGTATTACTTTGGTGTTACTCCTCCCAAAAGTCAACTAGTACAACACATGGGATGACTGAGTACGCTCTTTTCTCAGCCTTATCTCTTGTGATCCACACATCTTCTCCTTATGTATATGGGTGGCTCTTGGAGCTGCCTACCCCCAAAATCACAATTCCTACCACCCAAAGCACACCATAACTTAGAGAAAGCACATGATAATGTAGAGAAAGCTTGCTCTTAAAAATAAAAAGTTCACTCAAGATCATGTTCTTTTTCGAGACAGCCACCCGATGTGTTAGTACTAGGAACACCTGTCCCTTAGGCCTGGAGAGACTCAGCTCTTCACCCCATGTCAATGAATCCTGTACTGGAAATAGACTACAGACCACTTTAATAATTGCTTTATTTTGTTTGTTTCCTTTTAGTTAATAGGAAAAAACAGAAACATTTAAAACCAAGTTCAAAGGGAACTTGGTCATCTCTATTTCCCCATCCAGGAGAAAAGGAGTAAAATCTGTTCTGAGTTTAGCTATCAATCTAGTAGTAAATTGAATTAAATAAGAAAATGTTTGAAAGCCGAGTTGTATTTCATCCCAACTGCACTGCTGATTTAAATAGGGTGGTGGGAGGGGAATAGGGCTTAAATATTCAGCATTTTATGATAAAGTACCCCTTGTGCTTCCACCACACCTCCTCTGGAGGTAAAACACAAAGCATGTTTGGAGCAGCTCGTTGCTGCCACACTACAAGGCTGAGGTGCCTGTTGTATCAAAGCACAGCCCAGAGACACCAACTGAAATGACAGAAATGACATGCACAGAAATGGAGGCAGCTATTCACCAACACATAACAAAAGTGTGAGTAAGCATGTTAATTTCCAGCACATCTGGGAAGTCAGGCATTAATGGCAAAGCCCATCCCTGGTGTGGTCTTCAGGCAGTGGTCCTAGTTCAAAAGCCAGCAGATCTTACTCGCATTCTGGGTGCTAAAGACTTTGATTTGGTCACTCAGACCAAATCAAAGGTCTTTTGTGTAAGGTATCAGACCAAAACACAGGGCCCTGGTTTCAATTCTCATCTCTGAAACTTGGACTATTTTTTTCTGTTGTCATAAGTGTTCCCAGTTGGAGCCTCTGCTCAAGGCTGAATGCCTTGGTGCTCCACATTGCCTGGCTGTTGGCTTGCAGTCTGCTACACCTGGAAGCCAGCTCTGATCCCCATGTGGAGAAACTCAGTTGGGTGGGGTCAAGACATTGATCTGAGCTCCAGTGTCACCACCACCAGCAGGTTGGGTGTAATTGGTTGAAACCACATGGCACAGGAGATACAAGCAGACATCCAGACATGGCTAAATAGGAAAGGGTCAACATATCCCAAACTGGGAGTCTGTGAACTGAGAAACGATGAACAGGCAGTACAGACAAAACATCTGGCCAAATGCTGAAGCATGGACTGACTTATATCAAGGTCCAGCCTTGGACTGTGAGTCTTGCTGCAGCAAACACTGCAGGAAGAAGCTGGAGTGGTAGCAATACTAATGTGCTGATGATAAAGCTTAACTTCTTACCGTTTGTAAAGAGCTCTGGAGTGCACTATCTGCTAGATTAACCTCCACTGATTTCATATCCATTTATATGGGAAGGCATGTATTTTTAACATTAGTTCTGCTGCATGCTTAAATGAGACATGCTTTACAATGTAATTAAGAAACTCTTTGCACAGTTGTCAGCTCACACTTTTCCCACTTTGCTAATGCCTTCAATGCACAAAAGCCATGAAGAAAATCTTTCCGTGACATGATGGCATTACCAGCTCTTTTCAAGTGGGAGGACTGTACTCCTACACAGCAGATTTTCCCTGTGTTGTGGTATTCATGCAGCATAGAGCTGTACTTCTGAAGGGTTTCTTGTTTAAGCTCTTTCATGCTTCTTGCCTTGGAGACTTCTTTTAGATTTGTAGCCAAGAGGAGGTCAGGAAGTGCTCCGTGCTGCAGCTTCTTTTTCTGTATAAGTTTCTATGTGGTTCTCCACAGATCCATGGAACACATTCCCTTCCATCTCTCTCCCTTTCAGAGTAGTTTATGTTTCATTATTTGCAGATGGAAAAATGACAGCTTGACAAACAGGGGAGGATCTTTTTATTTAAATCATCATCTTCTTTCAAGCTCTCATGAAGTGTAATGGGATAATACTGAGAATGCAAAAGCCAATTGGATTGTATTTGCCCAGTGCATGAAAAATGAACTTCCGTGCACATTTCCATGCAAGATTATTTTTAGCTGTTATTCTGCTGATGGAGTTTGCCCATCTTTGTAACTTTCTGATTTGGCCAAACTACTGATGCATTTACTAATGCCATTACTGCCTTTAGTTTTAGGGGGCTGAGTATGGCTTTATAAAGTCTGTATTTTCAACTCTTCTATACTTCTTTTTTCATTTCTAAGCACACAGAATAGCAACCAGGGGTAGATTCAATCTTGAAAAAGCCACTAGGAATTTTTAGCAGCCTGAACCATCCCAACTAACCCAAGACACACAAGCTCTGTTCCCCAGTTTTGTTTATTCTTTTCCTACCATGATTTACAGCCAAAACACACTAGCTGTGCTTGCTCCTCACATCACAGTCACAAAAACCAGAAAAGAGTTTGTTGAACTGAGCAACATTGTTAAGCCCTTGTCTAACAGTTTCAGATTCATTTAACCATGAGCACAAAGTTAATCAAGTTTCACAAAGGTCTGTGTGGGATCTCAGTCATGTTGGTAGGAGCTCTGAAAAGTGGTGGAGTTTGAGGGCAGCATCCTGTCTGCTGCTTGTGCCAAGCTGCTTCTCTTGTACTACTTTCCCTGCTATTACATTTCAGTTCTGTGGAGGAAAGCATTGAGAGAATGAGGCGAGAATTTACTCAAAATCTTTCAGCAGCAAATGGAGTGGTGGGGAAGAAGTGGAGCAATCAGCTCATGGAAGCAATGATGGGCACTAGCTGACACTGCCCAGCCACCCACCTCCATCTTCCACCTTTGCTGAACTGCCCATGTAAGAGAGCAGTGCTTCCTCTTTCCTCCCTGTGAGCACAGGGTATTGACCAGAGTGCTTTCCCAGCCAAAGCTGATCTCCCTGTGCCCAAAGGCAGCCTGTTTTGGAATGTTGTAACTGGAGCAGCAAGGCTGTGGCTCAGCGCAGCAGTGGGGTCGGCAGAGCTGGGCACAGCAGGTGTTCGTGGAAGAGGACCTTCTGCCTTTCTGCATCACAGGTCCTTGAGCGCAATGACTGGTCTGACCACTGCATTTGATATTTTCTTTCGCATTTGCGTCCACAGGAAGATTTTTAGTACATCCAGAAGTCTCTTCAAGCATCACAGTTTTCTAGCACAGCAGCTGAGCTTGTGTTCATAAAAGAAAGCAATTACTTCATAGCAGTGTGTACTGTCATGAGTCTGTTCTAAGAGCTAGGAGCAAACCCCTAAACCTTCCCATGTCCCATGTAATTGGAATAGGTGTTTTTACAGAAATTAATGTCATGGAATCAAAACAAAATGCTTTTTTTTGTCTCTGATTTGCTCTGAATCTTGGTTGTTACTGCAGTGTAAGACAGTTCTGCTGTTATCTTGAACCTTCTCTCCCCAAAATTCAAGCTATAAAAAGACCTGTCTAGATTTTAGCCACCTGGTTATAGTTAGTTTCTTATTTTAAAATAGCTTTCAAAATAGATCAGACATTACACTGTTAAAAACAATTTTCCCTGTAGGTATTGAATATCAGACAGGGCTTGTAGTAATAACTGATAGGTATCTAGAATAATCTTCAGTATGAACTGAGACTACAAAGATCTGTCAATCACTGTATTTAACTTTAAACACAGATGATTTGAATTCATGTTAGCAGCATGAGGAAGTAAAAAAGATGGAATGGAGCTGTTGGAGAAAAGATGATAGGATTACCTCTGCTGTTAGCCTTTCCTGCTACTTGTTTGAAATACTAAATCAAGGTGAAGTTTATGAAAAAGGCTACAACGGGGGTTTGTAACTCTTCATTCCTGCTGGGATTTTCCTATTATAAATCTGCTGTCAGAAGTAAGTGCTTTACTTGTGGCGTAATTTTATGCAGGCACAAACACCTTGGTTCAACACATTTTGCCAGAGACAATCTTGGCTATCTTAATGCAACAGAGTCCTCATTAACAGGGACCTGTGAAAAAGAAAAATGCACACATGCTCTTTTGTCATTGGTCATTCATAAGCAGCCTGATGAAAACTGAAATAAAACATAAATCCCAAGGTGGTGTGGAGCTAGTGTGGAGACATGAGTGTTTGAATCACACAGCTTATGTGAATTATCCATCTTGGAAGAACATTACACTCCACCTTTTGAATGAAGTTTCATTAATGTAGTGGAAAGCTCACAATTTCTATTTGTTCTGCTGTGGCTGCTGAATTTAGCACTACTCCCAGTACCTACCCCCAAAACAAACACCTCTGTTGAGGTGATTTTTCCTATTTTATCCAACCATGTAACCATAAAGGCCACTAGGACAATGGTTTCCAAGATGCTGGTCAGACTTGGCTTTTGCAATTTTTCTCCATGCAAGAGCCATCAAGGTGAATTGGTAGCACTTTTCTAACTTCATAATACATTTGTCCTGTTCATTTTGAGTTCTGCATGCAAACGTAAGGAGTCAGGATCAGGCTTCAAAAGCAATAAATACCTGTTTACTAATTTCCTGTTCGATGTACTGGGCTGTTTTTCAGGTGTGCATCAAGTTTGTTACGACTACCTGTTATCTTGTTCTCAGGACATGGATGTGAAATTCGCCTTCAGGCACTCAGAACTGAAAGCAGGACTTGATGTTTGTCCCATCTGAAAGAAATCGTTAACCTGAAGTCTTAAGAGAGGGAATCTCAGATCACAGGAATAGACATCTTGTCATTATGTTGATGAAAGACATCCTTATCCCCAATCGAGTGTGTGCTTCTATGTTGCTTTAATATCAGATTTTAAAATTGCCACTCAAGTATGACTGCATCCCTTAGGCAGTGGCTGCCTTAAAGTCAGGCCCAGAGGGAATCTCTCCTTCATGCAATGCTGTGAAATTACAAATTTCAAAATATAATTTTGTACCAGCTTGAAAGAATACTCCAGTGTACTGACACTCCACCTTAAGTAAAATTTTGCCTTATTTTCCAGTCTAGTTACTGAAAACATCTATGTTTTAACAAAATTGAAAACTTTCAATTTTACTGTGCTTTACCTCACATTTTAAAGTAGTCTAAAGAAGTACTTTTTAATTGAAGGCTCAAAAAAAATCCACTCAGAAAATGTGAGAACAGGCCATTTTAATGTTTCTTGGACTGCCTCTTCCTCTTGGTTTCTTTTTATCATTTTCCCACTTCCACAGAGAAAGTGGCATCATTTTGCAAAAGAAAAAGATTTGATGGAGCTGCATCTTTTTGACGGAATATGACTCCAGCATTGCTGGCTTTTGTGATCTGGCTATAGATGGAAGAGTCAACTGATGAAACATAATCTGCTTTGAATTATCACAGAAAACACTTCACTTGCAGTAAATTAACTGGTGTGTATGAGCATTGTTTCCTCAGATCAGGATGACAACCTCATTGCTGCCTGGTTTGTGGCATCCCAAGTTAACACATGTAAATTCACAGCTGTGAGTTGTGTTACAGTGAAAAGACACAGGGGCAGAAGCTAGCAACTTCTTTCATTTGTTTTCCAACAAAAAAACAAAAAAAAAAAAAAAAAAAAGATGCAGAGGTGCTTCTTCAAGTAAAGGATCATGAGGCAGCATAACCCAGCATTTTTTATCTGCTTTCATATGGTTCTCCTGACTTAAAGCTCCTGTCTGTAGCTGACAGCTTCCAAGAACTTGCAGAAGGTCTTGGCAGTGTTTCAGGAGAAAAGGAAGGGTTTTAATATACAGGTGGGCATTGTATGGCACTTCATAGCACCCATTTACCAACGAGGGACAGAAATTATTTCCCTGATGAGTCTGAACTGTGAAGAGGGAAAAAGGCAGCATATTCCAGTGGGTGTTTGTGGTGCAGTTGAATCTTCCCATGTACCCCAACTGCAGGTGCAGTGTCTGCCTGTTTAGATGTCTGAAACTAGTGAAGCGTGTTGAGCTTAAGCACAGAGAAACATACCTGATTCTCCAAGCTGCAACAGATAAATGGGGTTTTAACCATAACAATAAAAACAAAGGGTGATGGGGGTTGTTTTTCTTCTTCTTTTTTTTTTTTTTTTTAAATTAATGTCTTACAACTCAAGTTCTCAGAAGAACATAGAAGTTCATCTGAGAATCCAAATCAGAGGGCATTTCTGTGTCAAACGGGTATCTGCAGGTGGGTAGGGCTCCTGGCATGCAGAAAGCCCCAGATTGCAAGCAGGGGATTTTTGTTATCTGCCTTGGGAAGACCAAATGCCAGGGAGGCTGGAGAGGGGCCAGGAGGAAGGAAGAGGCCTTCCCGGGGGCACGGGAGCCTTTGAAGTGTGACCCTGAGCAGAAGAGGGGTGGGCAGGGTGGGAGCGGAGGCGAGAGGCAGCCGGGGTGGGCAGAGGGGTGCAGAGGGGTGCGGGAGCTGCGGAGGCAGGAGGTGAAGGCAGGGGTCAGGGCACAGGGTGTGGGCAGGGGGTTCCCAGCCCTGGGGACAGCAGTGCTGCAAGCTGGGTGCTCTCCCAACAGGCTGCAACAAGCAGCTGGGGGAAACAGGCTGGTTTTTAACTGCTGGTTTAACGTAATGAGGACTGAGCAGCCTCCAAAGCAGCCCTGATCACATGCCTCAGGGGAAGCAGTGGCTGAAATATCAGTTTAGGAATCAGGAGACCAGGATTTTATTCTGTCATCTGCAGTGATTTCAGGAGTGACTTTGGGCAAGAAGCTGATGTGCTTGTGCCCTGGTTTCTCTACCACCAAAAGGTGTTGCTCAGCTGGATACCCCGCAACTGAGTGTCTAGAAGTGGAAGCTTCTCCTCTTCCAGTGTGGTAGAACAAAAACATTAAATTGAAAATGAAATTAAAATATGGCAAGTTCAAAACTGTCAGAGGGAATTCCTTTTTCACATACACTGATGCAAATCATGGCTAACACCAGTGACTAAGGTGAAGTGGCGTCAGTGGGAAACAGAATTAAGTGGGGTCTGTTTAGTGCCTATAAAAGTAATAAGCGCACACTCATCGAGCCCTGACCCAGCGTTTCTTTTGTAGTTTACAAATTTTTAATAAAATATTTTTTGCCACCTTTTCCTAAGAAAAATGTTGAAATTAATCTTTGCTCATGTAAAATGCAGTTGCCATATGACTAATGGTTATTTTTAAAGTGCTGAGTGAAATGTATGCATGTGTGTGTCAAGGAGACAAAGAGAGGGAGTTTTTGTCTATTTGCTGTGGTAATTGTTTATGAATATAGTTGTTTTTTCCAATTATCCTTTCCAGTTTTAATATATTAGCAGCCTTGTCTCCATTTCTGTCGCTTGAGGTTTGTGTATGAATGTAGAAATTCATGCTGTCAGATATTTCAGTTACAAAAACATGCTACATCTTAAGCATTACGTTTTATTCATAAAATGCCATAGAACTGAGATGGTGAGATTTGTGGAAAAGATGGCACTGAAAGTTAAACAATGGTCATACAAAAAACTGTGTGGCCATTCAGATGATTTTCTGGGGCTTGAACTGAAAATTTATTTCATGTTCAAAAACAAAGGAAAAACTCTGAAAGGCCAGAACTCAGGCTAGTACCTGAAGGAGAAGTTAAATCCAGAGTCAGGGCTGGAGAATTAGTCCTAAGGCATATTAGTATGGCTGCATGAGCAGAGATAGAGTATAGAAGTGGAGAATTAATTTCTTCTACAACACCTACATGATGTAATCTTGCTTGTGCAAAAACCCACTGGAAAATAGATGAGGTGGCCAGTGGAGTCTAAAGTCACTTGCACTTGGAATAAATGAGTCTGTGAGTGAAGTCCTAGTCCCCTATATGTCAGAAGTAACAATCTCACAGAACTCACTTGGTCTACATTGTATTTAACGTTTTAAGTAACTAGTGCCCAGCTGAGGCAACCACGATTGACCTCTGTATCAGGGGCAGTGTAAGTGCCAGATACTTCATCTGTGTGTGTGTGTGTTTAATGTGAAAGCAGCTTTTGTTTTACAATTGCTGCTCATGCCATAGCTTGTGGGGACTGGTTTTCATTAACATACTTAAGTTTTTGTGATTTAACACTATTGCATGATCTGAGTGTTTCAAAATGTCTTGAGCAGGCCCTATCCAGAAGTTTGCCACGTGTCTCAGTGCCCTTTCCCAGGGCAGGAGTCATTTCACACTGCTGGCATGACATGACTTCCTCCAGCAGCACAGCAGGAACAAATCCTCACAGGTTTCAGAGGCTGTGAAAGTCTGCATGGTTTAGTAATCCCCTTCTTCATCCACAGAAATAAAGGGAATCCATCTTTTTCTTCCTCAAGGTTAACTGCAGTTATACTGGAGCAGGGTATTTTAAATTTATACTATTTAGTTTTGGAGCTGGAGGTCTATAAATGCTACTGTAAGGCTTCTGGTGTTCAAACATTATTTCATGTTGGCATTTTTATTTGAAGACCCAAGCATGGCCAAGGAAAGGAAACTTCAGTACTTTTCTTTTTGTGTTACATCTTCCAACTGGAATATTTTCAAGCACAATAGAATTGAACATGAGATTTGGAGAGGGAAAGAGAGGAGAAAAAGTAGTCAGCTAGAAGAGGTGATGACTCCAGTGGGGTACTTTGCAGTTTAGTTCTCTGGGGACTGAAAAATGCTTTCAACCAGTGTGATGTTGCAACAGCCCAAAAGAGGAGAGAAAAATCCACGTCTGATCTAGACCAACCAGAAACTAAAAACAAGGGACACTTTGAATTCTTAGACTCTCACCACAACTGAAAACTGTGTTCAGGCCAAGGAACTGGAAAATCAGTTTCTTGGGTTAGAGAAATGCTTCCCTGAAGAGTCAGAAACAGCTTTCCATTTTAATTGGTACAGAAATGGTTGTATTTTGAAGCAGTGATCCTAACATTTGAACCCGTGCAAAGATTTGCAGTCAGGGCTTTGAAGAGCTTAGTGAAATACTACAGTAAAACAAATTTTTCTCTGACAGTTTCTTGCCATTTGGCTCTGTTAGTCTATCATTTGTGACAAAATGGAAAAATAAGATCTGTCTTCATAATGTACCAAAAAGAAATCTGACTGCAAACACAAGTCAGGAAGAGGCATAGGGACAGGAGCTGAGTGGTGTAACCCTAGATCAAGAGATGGTTATGAGAAATCATATACTGGGGACCTCAGAATCCCCTGACCAGGAGTCATTGAATGTGGTAATTGTTAAGGAGAGCTTTGAGAAGAAATGTTGAGTAAAAATTACTTACGGTGTGCTTGTTTTAAGAGGGAAGTGTAGTAAATTTCAGGACAAATTTTTAAGTGGCAATAGCACAGGCACGGCCTATGCTGTAGGCAAAATAAATTTTCTGAGCTAAATGACTGCTCTCAGTCAGCCAGGCTAAGTGTTTGTTTTTGGGGTGAAATACGTATTTCCTTCATTGCGCTTGTACGAGGATAGCTGAAGCCTGAGAGGAGGACTCTGGGGATCTGGTTGTAATGGCTGGTCATAACACCTGCCCTTTATGGGATGAGGGGTGAAGTCTTGCAAATTTGCATTGCAGAATAAGGGATGAGATCAGAAAGCCCTGTACTTAGTTTTACAAGAATCAAGAAAATTAGGATTTTTCTATTAGTCTTGCACTTTTAAAACTGATGTATCATTACTAGTCTGCTTACTGTGGAAGATGTTAGGCTAAATAAATTAATCTCATGGAGAACTGCCCTGCAGTCTTCTGGATTAAAATTATATATGTGTCAAGCATGGTATTATTTTATATTTATATATTTTTGAGCAATATTTTCTTTACAATAACTCAGTCAATATACTTGACTCTGGTAAAAGTAGCATGACTCCTACAGCCTGTATTTTCAAAGCTTCTCTTTTGCATAAGAGCACCACTGCACTTTGATAGCAACACATGACAAAAGATGACAAAATCAAGGGAGTTTGAAGATGCTAGGCAGTCTGTTCCTGTAGCATAGTGATTTTTTTTTCCTTGATCTTGCGAACTGCAGTCAAGTAACAGATCATTTTTTTCAGGATTAAAATCGTGTATGTGGAAAATGAAGGAAGAACATGTTACACTTCTGTTCAAGTTTGATAGGTGCTGTGACCATAAGTTGGTTCGAGAAATTCATTCATTAGTTCTATTCTTTCTTTTCCTAATGTTCTTTTTTCATCTGATGGCCATTGGAAAGCACAACTCACTGTGCTAGTTCATAAGGACAATATGTTGGGAGTATTGTGTAACAGGGATGGGGAACTTCACAGGGATGATTTTATGTTCCTCCAATGCACATTTAAGTATTTTTCTGGGTAGTGAGCACTAGTACCTTGCATACATATGATTATTGAGTGCAAATATACTTGCAAGCTCCAGCTCACAAGAAATTCTCATCTGAAATTTGTTGCCTGTTTCACTTGCTTAGGGCAAGTTCTGTTCACCTGTGGGTTTTTTCCTCGGTATTCAGGTCTGAGTAGTGTTCCTTGCTTTGGCTAAATGAAATACATTTCAGAAGGCAGTTGCCTATTGCCAAGAAGAGCCCTAATGCAAGAGTATTTCCATCTGGGATGACTAACATGTGCCCAATGTACGTCCAGAATCACATCCCACTCTGCAAATAAGATTCACTGATGAATTAATTATCTTCTTGCTCCAAAGGGCAGTCAAAAGATGAAAGGGAAAAACTGGACATATTTCAAAAAATGACATTATATGAAAAATAGGTCATTCAGCCAGATTGCAAATCACAGATTTTCAAAAATGTGGTATGTCAGGCAGTCCTATTTGAAAAAATATGGCTTCCCTTGCTTGTTGCATATTTTGCTAGTGATGGAAAGAACATATTCATAAAGGAAAGACGGTGTTTTAACTCCTACTTAGGATACTGCCAACAGTACTCAACTTGTTTGGTCCAGGCTTATGCCAATATAAATATAATGCATTTGTCCTTGTTCAGTTTGTAGTTCTTTTGTAACAGAAGCAGCAAAGTTATTTTGAACAGTTGTAAATATAAAACTTATACAGTGGTTTCTGATATTTCATAGTTGCAAATATGGAGTCTGTTTTTTGTGAAGACACTTGATTTTATTGAATGTGTCATATGCATGGCTGATGATATAAAACCCCATATAATAACCCACTGACTTCTCATATATCACTGACTCAGTCAATAAAATATATAATTGTGGTGCTAATTAAATTGCAATTTTTAAGCTGTGTCTTTAACAAAGGGATTGCTTGTACCTACCTAGAATTAAAACCAGAGCTATCAGTCTAATTCAGTATAGCTGTCAATTCTAAAAACAATACACAGAAGCTGCAACTTCTTAGCTTCAGAGGAGCAGGTCTGAGGAGGTGTAAATCCTTCACTGAAGAAGAATGCACAACATGCTGCCTGCTGTTTAATTGGTGCTACATGTATTAGCAGAGCAGAGACCATAACTACATAAATCCCCCCAAAAATCAGCTATTTAGTAATCTATTTGAGCAGTACCAGTGCTGACTTCCTGAAACTGGCCATCCAAAAAAGGCAATACAGTATTCATCTCAAAAATTAAAACCCTAAGCCAATGTCATGTGTAGTCCTCTCAGATGCAATTATTTATTCTAGTATTCTAGTTTGTCTTGAATGTGCCTGGTATGTTTTTATATGCTGTAAAAATAAATACAGTGGTTTAAAGCCCTGGAAGGTCCAAGTAGGTATTAAATAGTCCAGCACTGCAGAAATGCAGGGTCTGATTTTCTGAGATCATCCGTGCTCTCTGTGAGTATCTGATCCAATTCAGCACATCTGGGCATTTCTTCTGCATCTGCCAGGGAGCTGGCCATGTATTCACAGAGCTTTCCCCTGTACCACGTACTGCAAGTGGTTGTGGTGTCCAAAGCAAAGACCAGACATAGAGCAGGCTCATTGGAGCTAGTAGTTGAAAAACAAAAAAAAAAAAAAACCAACAGGTTTGAAGGGAGAGGTCATACTCTTATTAGGGCAACTTCTATAATTGGGAAAAACAGACAAGCTTTTAGACAAACAAGACCACTTCTGGTCTGGAACAGAAGCAGGGGTGTTCAAGCTAAGACCAAAATGAAAACAATTGCTCTACTTTTACTTTGTCAAGTGCTGGTCAGACTAATTGGCCACCTTCTAGAGCCTGCAGAGTCATCAAGCTCTGAGTTACGAAGAAAATATTTTTGATCCAGTTATCTCAGTCTGTATTAATCCCACATATGGCTCCACCAGCTTCAGCAGACAAACATCATTATCCAAGCATTTAATGATCATTTCCATTGAGGATTTGTTTATTTATAGAAGGCAGGGTGGCCTTTGTGGGCAGAACTCTAGGCTGAACCTCTGAAGCCCACTCTATCTTCCCTAAGCTGCTGGCCTGCTGCGTCATCTGCAGTGAGTGGGTCTGTCTGTCAGCTTCTGTGTGGTAAATAGACATACCAAAACTGGCCTCCTTGCAAAGCCCTTTTGTATCTACAAAGGAGAAGTGCTGCACGGCAGTTATACACTTCTTCATTACTAGCTCTTTTTCATGTGGTTCCTTTAATAGACATTTGAGTTGTGATAGTGTTACACCCTGTTCTCTTCTGAGCAGGGTGTAACGCTGCTGCTGGTGCTGGTAGCATCTCTGTTTGCCAAATGTGACTAGAAGACTCCTACTACTGTGATGTGAGCAGCTACAAAGTTATTTCTCTAAACTTCCTAATATTAGACATGCTCTTAAAAGGGAAAGGTTATGTACGTTCAGGAGCTACTCAAGTTTCTTTATCTCCCTGGAAAATTATTGCAATCTGAGCAGGCATATGTGGAAATGAGTAACTGTGTAGATGTTCACAGATTCTCCAGTAAAGTACAGTAAATGCCATCTTTGTCACCTTTAAATAAAACACAGGAAAATGAATGCTGAAGCATTTCCCATTATTCTTAATGTATATGTATGAGCAGTCAAATGTACAAATGCATAACCATACTTAACAAAAGCAAATGTATGTACTATGAACATGGGTGAGGATGTGTACATTGGTATTAAATAGTGTGCATATATATATATATATTTATTTATTTATTTGTTTATTTATGTATCTATAAATTATGTCAAATAAACATTTAGGTTGCAAAGCCAAGCAACACTGGGTAGTGTAGAATGCAGATTTCTCAGGCATTCTTAATTAGCCCTTTTTAATACGTAGAATTATACAATTTTACTTGCATGATAACGTATAGGACTTTTTTCCTTAACAGATTCTTTCTTCAGCCAGTCAATAGGGGAACAGTTTTTAACCTTTCTGCTTTTTATCTTATTCCATTGAGTGCTCTGTCCTCAAATCTCATATTAGTGCACATGATCAAAGTATTACACTGAATACAGAAAAAACATTAATCCACTTCCAAGGTTTAGTTTTGCTGTTGCTTCCCCAACAGCATCTTAATATGCCACAAATCCTGATGAACATGTCTCTGCAAAACATCTATGCAGGGTGAGAATTCTATTTTTTTTTACAGTATTATTGCCATCTTGCAAAAGCACTCAAGCACAGGGGGAGAAAGGACAAAAATGTCAGAATGACAACTTTCAGTGAAAGCTGAAAGAGGGAGCTGAGGGAGCCTTTGCATGTGTAGAATTTCCCTAAGACTTTCTCCACTCAAAGCACAGTGCCAGTTGACTTCAGCTTTCAGCACTTCTGCATTTCAGGCCCCAGGTGTCTCTTGCTGAGCACCCAGAAAATGAAGCCAACCACTCAAGAGGGAGGAAATTCCAGAATTATGTCATCATGCCTACACGTGGGGAGGGGAAAGGAGCTAATCGTGCCCAGGCAATCCAAATTCTGGCATTTGCTAAGATTTTAGCATTTGACTCACAACCCTATCATTCTTTTATCTGAGTTTCTCTGTGTATGTGTATACATTTCTCTGTAAATAAATAAGGACATCTAAACTGTGTCTAATCTGCTAAAAACTCTTGCACTGCTTTCTCAGTAAAACTATTTTGATGTTTGTGCCCTTGTAAAAAGGCATGACGTGTTTTAATAACTTTTACTTACTTCCATTTATCCCTACTCTGCATTAAAAGCAGGAAAGGGCTATAGGCAAGCAAATAATTTGATGCCCAAAATCAGTGGGATCAAGGACTTCTAGAAACAGGGGTAAATTTGCTTCACTTCAACCTGAAAAACTGCTGCTAAATCTCAAGTCCTAAATTTGCTGCATCATCCCTATCCATTACCAAATTGCAAGTGAAGCATTAAAAAGCATTGCAAGAAGTCTTAAAAATCCCAAACATTTCAGTTTAATATTGGTGTAGTTTTTGATTGCTGCCTGAAAATTTTCTCACCTTCTGAAACTTCCCTGCACAAGCTGGCAGGTTAGAAGCAGGTTAAAATGGAAGCAGAAATCCACATTTAAACAGCTGGTTCCAAAAGCTGGTGCTTTAGGGAATGAAAACTTTTAGTGGAAGACTCACAAAACTTTTGTAGGAGCTGGTTTTGTTAGTATCTACCATAATTCTGTCTGTGTGTATATATGTGTACAGCATTGTGATCCTATCTGTGTGTGCATGGTTCTTGAGGTTAGCAGAATATTCACTCCCTGCTGCACCAGACACTCATGCTTCTCACCTGTTCTTTGAAACTGGGAGTGCCTCTCTCTTCCCTGCAATCCCAATCTCCCCTAGCACCACAGACCAATGGCAGAAGGAGCTTTTTTTACCCCTCGTGTGTGTACAACAGTAGAGCTCTTCTCTGCTGACTGTGTTGGATGTTACCTGTCTTTCACCCAGTGGACAGAGCAATGTATTTACCCTGCCAAACTGAACTGCCCTGCCTTGCTGTCTAACAGTTCATCCTTAGTCCTTCTCTGTAGGGTACCTAGGGAAAAGTAGGCACCAGAGAGAGGCATTGTGAGTACCCTACCTTTTTTTCCACCTCAGGTTCCATGGTCTGACAAATCCCTGATAAAGGAGTTGGCATACATTAGTAGTGCTTTTAATTCTGGAAATTCCTCTTCATCCATGCTGTATTCCTCCTCCCTTTCCAGCTTGGGAAGCACATGGTTATCCCTCGTATCTGGTGGCTGGGGAGATGAGCTTTCCCTTTCTCCCCACTGCAGTCATTAGCAGTAAGGGGAGTGATGGGAGATTTTATGCCAAGATTTCCTCATTTTACAAATAGGGAAAAGCATATCTGTCCATGCTGAGACACCTCCTTACAGTATGTGACTGAGCCGTGGTCTCCAGCCAAGATACTGCAGAATCACAGAGTCACAGAATATTCTGAGTTGGAAGGGACCCACAAAGATCATCGAGTCCAACTCTTAAGTTAATGGTCCATATGGCAGCTAGCAACATGTGCCCTCTGGGCTTCTGGGAGAAGTCCTAGGGTAGGCAATGTGGTGGGAATAGTACGGTGCCTATTACGTTATTGAAAACAAAATACAGCTGCATGTTCCTGTTGGTTGAATGCAACCTGTCAGCACCAGCATCTCGCAAGACGCCAGGACTGATTACAGCCAGCCTTCACAGCAGAAGGTGCCAGTAACCAACCAGCTGGTGAAGCTTGATATGTTTTCCCCATTAACGTGGCAAGTTAGAGAAGGGAGTGTGCCTGGAGAAACACCATAACACAAGGAGCTGTATGGTGACAGCAAGTTGCTCAGAAAGCCCCAGAGGAACTGCAGTGTTTTCCTGATGGCTGAATGCCCCAGGGCCAGGACAACATGTGATCTCTCATGCAATGGACCAATACAGGGCACCAGTGATACTTGCTATGCCTTGGTGGTATGTCAAGCTCCAAAATAACTGCGAAATAATTCCTCCATAGCCCATGGATTTACTCATCCTAATTGTTAAATACTTTTAGGAGCAGCTCTATTTTCATTCCTCATAGTTCACAAAATCTAGAAACCTTTATGTCTTTATCCTCTCAAGAATGTGAGTGGGTTGGGTGCCAGCCCTGGGCACAGGAAAAATGGATCACATTGCTGTAACAAGCTAGTAACAAGTAAAGAAGGCTAGGTGGATTCTGAGCTATTTTGGTGCATCACTGTCTTTTTAGCTCTGCTTGTATTATGTTCTGGTCTGGACAATCAGAACCCTTGTAACTTCAGAGAAACATCAAGGAATGAATGGTTTGCCCTCCTGAATAAAATGAGAACATGTGAGTGTGGGGAGAGAGGGGGAGGGAGAGATGCATTTGCATAGGTCAGGAAAGGTCATTAAAACATCTGGCGGTAGTAACTGACATGTGTCAAATTTTAGTGTTCATTAAATTTGTATTAATGCAAGAATGGTTTCTAAGCTCCAAATGCCACTTTTGGTTGCTATATTCCCCCAGCTGATGGTGATGACTTTTCAGAACTGTGCCATGCTTGTTTTCTTGCTAGTGGCATCTGACCTGAGGTCAGTTTTCTGTTTAACCTATTCCTGTAGGTCAAAAGACAAATTAATCTGGTGAGAATTGAATTGGAAATGAGATATCTGGATAGCAGGTGTCCCAGCTGTGGAATAGCTGGCAGGCTGAAACGTGTTTGTATCTGTCCTCATGCCATCCCAGAAGTCATATCCGAGGTCAGGGAGATATTCAGTTGACATCTGAGAGGGGAAGTTATGGGGAGCAGAAGTGGCAGGTGCCCTGTGCAAGGGGATTATCTTGCAGTCAGTAGGGAAATGTCTAAGAGTGTCACTCTGAGCATAAATGTACATGTTCCGTGTATTGGGCACATTGCCTTACCATTTTATAATTGTAAAGATGTCAGACAATTTCCAGGCCTCTTAAGGAGGAGAATCTAACAAATCTTTTTCTTCCTTTTTTTTTCTTTTTTTTTTTTAGAGGATGAAGATGATGAAGAGATGGTGGAGCCAAAAACACAGGATGACTTAGAGACAGAAAAGCAAGACCAGAAGCAGGAAGTGAAAGAAGGTACTTTAAAAAATGAAAAGGATTATGTTAGATGTTAAAAGGACTGGATTCTGCCAGTAGTTGCTCTCATTAGTAGTTTCCACTATTAAGAACACTGAAATTAAAACAGTAACCAGTTTTATTGATTCAAAACCATATGAGTAGCATAAAAGCAGAAAATTGCATTCCAGAGACCCAGCTGGTAGGGCTGAGAAGATTGTGGAAGGCATGAGACTTGAACTGTTTAGAAAAATGTCCTACATGTCCTTATAATTTGAAAATGAAGTAAGGATTCTTGGATCCCAGTACTGGTACTCATGGCTCAAATACATGAAAGATTTAAAATGGGAATGCCAGGAATTCCAGCAGCTCTCTAAAGTTTGTTGGCCTTCAGAGTACTTGGAGCCCATAACTGTGTGCCTGCTTGAGAGGAACAAACTTAAACCTAGTGGTAGTCAGGAATCTTCCAGCAGAAAATAATTTCACTTGAAAAATGTTTTCTGTCAAAATCAAAGTGTTTTGTGGGAACTGCCTCAAGGAACTTAAAAAATCCCCCTGAAGCCAGACTGGTCCAGCCCTTCTGTCCATTACTCTCTATTGAGGTGTTCTGCACCATTACAAGAGACAAAAATTCAGGTTACTACTTGTTTCTGGTGCAGACAAGAGACACTTGCTTAAGTCATGCATGTCAGCACTGATGTGGTAGATATATTTGGTGTCTCTTTTCCTTTCCTTGGACCTGTCCTAGCTTTCAAATTAGAAGAAGGATGTGAAATTTGCTCTTCCTCATCTAGAAATTTACTAAGGTATTGGCTATCCTAGTGTGTCAATGCCTTCCACAGTCAATGCTCACTCCTGTGTTGAGAAGGGAAAAAGAACTGAAATAGCAGCAGCTGCAGGGTGGAAAGAAATGGGGTTCTTCTACAGCATTTCTTACTTTTGTTTTGCCAGGACTGCTGAAAATTCTGTTTAGCTTCTTGAAAGGTAGCTTACTTGTTTGGGTAGGGCCTAAGTTATTTCTTGCTGTGGTGATCATTACCAGTTTAATTCTGTGGGCTTGGTTTTTCCCAAGATAATCTCAGTAGGGGAAAAATATGGAGTCATTTCACATGGAAGCCCATGAAATCTTCAACTGGGAATACAGCAGCTGATGCTTATGTCTCTTCCAGGGAGACTGGTATCTTTTCATCAGTATCCAAAATAATTAATCTGGTACACAGTGCCCACATTTGCTATCCTCACCCACTGAAGTGAGTTGCAGTACCAGCCATACCATTTTGAGTATAAGTTGGTCTTTCTTTCCTCTTTAGAGCATCACAGAAATCACCCATGCCATAAATCCTTTCGTGTTCATTGCTCGTTTAGGTCCTTGGGGAAATGTGGAGAGATAAAAGTCCTCCTGCTCCTCATCATTCTGCTTCTTCCACTGGTCCCAGCCACTGATGCCATGGGCAGAGGGGACCAGTGCAGACAGCAGGAACAGGAGTCAGGCAAGTCTGCGAAGGCAGGACTGAGGACATGAGCAAGATATGTGGCAACACAGAAAAACTTCATTCTTCATGAAAATTACTTTTCTTTTCAAAACTGTGATGTCAACTTGCATATGGGCTTTTGCAGTCAGTTGACCTAACACCGTAGCTCTTACTGATGGCAACAGAAAACCATAAAAACCTCTGCACACTGCATAAGCACTGTCCTGGGTTGCTGAATGTCCCTGTAGTATTCAACTTAAAGCTTATCCCACACCCATTTATTCCCACAGAAAAGTGATGCTAATGCTTATACTGGGGGAGAAAGCACAAACTCCTGCAAAAAGAGAAGAAGAAAAAAATCAAAATAGAACTCTGAACTGATTTATTTTACTTTTTTAATGGGCTTTCAAGTTAGCCTTTTATGTACTTTGCTCGCCAGCCACCACTGCCAGCATCTTTTATTTCTTTGCTGTGCTTCAGTCAGAGGGCAGTGCTCCCCTTCCCTGCCTAGCAGACCCGCAGGAGCAGTAGATCATCTGGCCTGGTTTAGCACTGGTCTCAGACACACAAACTGCAGGCTGTAAAAGCAAGGCACAGCTCATTTCAGCAGAACTGACTTTGTGAGGTGCTAACATCTGACGGGGTTCAAGGAAGAAGAAAACATGCTCATTGCCTGATAGAAAGTGAACTTGACCTGTAGTATGTGTTGTGATAGATAAAATAGTGGTGTGCTGCTGCGAGGCATTAAATGCTGTGAATCAAATGAAGCCTTCGTCCCCAAACTGACAAGGAACGGAGGCCCATTTTTTAGTGTTTGGTGTCATTCTCTCCCTGTTGGCTTTAGCCCTTTTGCCTACAAAATCCCATTTTCCTCTCTGTTGTAATCACCCTTCTCATGTTCTGAGCAACATTCAGAGTTTGAAGCCATCGTTTGTGTTTCATGGAAGTGATTAAAACCATGTTACAAGTCAAACAGGAGTTTAGAAGAACATTTCCTGTCGGTGCTGCACTCTGTGTGCCTACTCAGAATTAATAGCTTTTCTGCAAATTAGCACATAATGGGTTAAAAGCATGTTTATGTTGGCATTAAGTACTCTGGCTTCTTTTTCTCTGCAAGGCAAGACAATATTTTGCAAACTTTTTAAAAAATCTCTAATAGACATTATAGTGGCGCCATTCACACTGCTATATAGTAGTTAAGGCTGTGTCAGCACTTCCATTATGAATCCTGTTTTTCAGGGATTTATAACCCAGCCGTAAAAATTTGCTCTGGGCTGAAATTTGGTTTCAGCTCAGGGAGCACATTTTTTAACAGATTAAAAAAAATCAGCATGGCCTTTTTTGAGTTATAGGAGTGTTAAGAAAAAATCCATGAGAGAGAGAAGTGCAGGGAGAGAAATGAAGACCATTTTTTCATGAATATAACTCAAAAATTGGTCAGGATAAAAAATAAAGTTTGGATGCAGTCTGTTCAGTCTCCCTCTCTCAAGCCAACAGGACAAGAGTGCTCTATTTTTATAATGGTATTTTAAGAGGAAACAGGATTTTTTTCCTATGTGGTTTATAGGTAGTTCAGTTTAATTCTTCAGACATTTATTGCATGCTTAATTTCCTCATCTTACCCCCGCACACCCCAGAGTTGCTCTATGGGGTTTGGTGGGATTATTGAGCAGTCAGGAGTGTTTGTAGGGTCTGACCCTGGTTCTGGACATGTCCCAGCACCACTGTAAGGCCCTCGGTGCACCTGCATTGGGGCAGCCTGTCTGGCATGGCCCCTCTTGCAGAACTTCACTGCCATGGAGATGTGAATCCCCCCAAAGTGGAGTGGGAGATGAAAAACTGACTCGTTGAGCACTTGAAGTGTATGAAGCCTTGGGACCACCTTGTGCTCCTTCCATGGGGCTGCCTGTTGCCACCCGTGTCTTGGGCACAGGTTCTCCCCATTGTTTTTGGAAGAAGCGAGTGTGGGATACCTGACGGTGAACTGGGCTGGGCTCTGCCTGTTCCCAGCCTCTCCTGACCACGTAAACAAGAGACTGGTCCCAAACTGTGGCAACAAGTGGGATGGGGTTTTCCACCACCAGAGAGCTCTGGAGCTCCACCTAAGGCTCCTCTTTGTGTCAGTAGAAACCACAAGAACAACGGGACGGGCTAGGTCTTAAAAGTGGGCCTCAGCCTGCATTTATCTGAAGCCATGGGCATATCCACAGAAACTTGCAGGAAAGTCTGTGATGGGAAAGGCTGGGATCTGCAGCTCCAAAGATCTGCTGTGCCCTGCTCTTGCCCTGGCTCTGTGCATGGAGCTCGGGTGTCCAGAGCAGGCTGGGCTGGTGGGGATGGTTTCGCTCTCAACAGCTCAGGCATCAGTATTGGAAAAGCAAGACAGGTTGTGGTGAGGTTTGTCATGGCCAGAAATGCCACAGTTTCACTGCCACCAACACCACAAGGAGCTCAGGTGTGCCTACCCATCCTTACAGCCAGCTCAGGCATGCTCAGGGGTGGTGTCCAGCACAGCCCCTGGAGAAGCACAGGCAGTGGGAACAGCCCTGCCTGGCACTGTATCAAATTTAAGGCTCTGCAACTTGCTACTCTAAAATCAAAAAATCCCTAAATAAAGCTTGAAATCTTCCTTTTTATGTTTAGTGGTTATGCCATGAAAGGGCTTGCCAGCACAACAAAGGCATGACATATATCAAACCATAGTATGGGACACAGCAAAGCAGGATATGGCATTTGTCAAGCCTGACATGAAAGTGCAAAGCACAAGAAAAGCAGGAGGATCACAGGATCAGCAGGCAAGGACTGAAAGCTGCTGAGAGCCACTTTACACCTTGAAGTTCTCACCCTGTGCCTTTCAGCCATCCTCCATCGTCAGCACATCTAAAGTTTACATGGATTTAAATAGATGCTGAAAGAAATAATACAGCTCTTAAAGGGGTTTTAATAATCTCCTTCTGTCTCTCATTATATCTCTGGGTTGATAACAAGGCTGTTTCCTGCTTTACTGTTTTTATTAGTTTGCCCTTTCTTTCATTCACTTACTCCTTTTGGTCTTTTTCTTTTGGTTGGTTTTTGTTTTTTTTTTTTTTTTTCCTAAATGGACTTAATTTTCATTTCTCTTGTCTAGGTTTTAGAATTGCTGAGATTCCAGGAGAATCTTTGTTATATTTATTTAAATGTGGGATGGGGGTTTTTTGTTTTATTTTTTTATGTTTTTTAACTGTCTTGAGAGAAGACTCAAATTCTAGCACTTGAATATTTCTAAATTTATTCCTGCACTGTTATCCCAACTATTTGTGTTGTATTTACTACAAACATGCTTCTGCCGAATAAGAACAAGTCTGCATAAATTTTATCTTCATTCCTAAATATTCAATAAGATGTTTTAATATAATTTTTTGTTTCTTTCTGTTTTGCCCAAAGAAATTTATGGACAAAGAACCTGATGTGAAATATGGTATTTCTGAGGATTATGTTAAATCGCATGAAATGATAAAATGTTCCTACTTTTGTAAATAAATCTCGAGTAAATTGATTGTTTTCGCATCACTTTCAACTATTGTTTCATATTCTAGACCTTCCTGTTCAAGCACAAGTACGTAATATCTTTCATTACAGATGTACCTCACAGTTTCTTTCCCTGTGAGCATTTATTACAATGTAGAGCAATTTAATTTTAGATGTAAATTCCATTTTGTTTTGTACTGTATTGTACATTAGCATGGACACAGGGCTGCTTTGGTAGCTGTTGCTGACATCCCAGCCACAGAGCCCTTGCAGAGCAGGCTGCTGGTGCTGCGGGGCCCCGTCCATGTCTCGGTGGCTGCCCCACAGATCCTCCTGCAGTGAGCCGTGCAGGGCCACAGATGGGTTCAGCTCCTTGGCGTGGGGTCAGAGCCCAGACACAGCAGTTCATGTGGAAGCTATGGTGTCGAAACAAAAGCAGACTATGGAGCTTTCTTTGCAGGAGTTTTCGTGGCACTCCAGGCAATAAGCACGCAGCTTTTAGCAGTGGTAAGCTACGCACTGCACTGGGCTTTGTTCAGCACAGAAGGTTAGATGTGGTTGGTTTGGGTTTTGTGCCAGGGAGAGCAGATACTTGAAGACAAATGCTGTATTCTTACAGGGAATTTCTGGAGATATTGTCACATCACATAGGTCTCTGTGACAAAACAAAACAAAACACACTTTGATCAGCTACTTATGTTTCTCAGTTTTCCTTAAAGAGAGCCTGTGTTTCTTGAAAGCTGAGATCAAAGTCACTGTAAGCTCCCAGATCGGAAGAAAAATTGCAGAAAATTACATACGTTCTTTTTATTTTATTTGAGGTAATGGACAGACAGGGAGAAGGAACAAGAAGAAAATGGAAATGTCTCTGAAAGATAAATGGTTAGAAAACCTCCATATTTGAAAGAACAAGCCTGTCTGTTTGGGTTTTTTTGCTTATAGTTCATGTATTTACAGTAGTTATAGCAGTGTTTTACACTGGAAAAAGTAACGATAACATTCTTGTAAGAAGAGATTGCCTCAAATAAAACTTCAGAGGCAGCCGAATGAAAGAAGAAAATAAGGCTAAAATATGAAGCTTAATATTGCCAGGGGGCATCTGGTGTGTCAGTCAGATGAATGAGGTAAGCTGATTTATGCCCTAAAAACTTTAGCCAAGGTGTTCCTGATGGTTTAATAGACTGCTGGCCTCCCACAGATCATTGCTAACTGCAAGGGAGATTTTGCTGAGGTAGAACTACAACCATGTTTCTCCACTGCTTGTGAGCACTCCACAGCTCCCAAGTTTTTTATTTTTTGCCTTTTCCCTTTCTATTGATTTTGGGTTGTATTTTCTTTGCAGTTATAGTCAGCAAATAGCCAAGTAATAAATTTATATTCCCAAGCTGTAGAGAGGATTTGATTTAGCAAATAATTTTTACCATTTGCAGCAGTTTAACACGAGTTTTCCAGTTGCCTTTGCAGTTGTTTTCCCCCTCTTTATGCCATTTCTCTGCATTGTCATGCTTGTTGTCTTTGATTCTCGGAAAGCAATGCTTTAGTGGTGACGATGGGATATTGCCTCATTACAGGCTTCCTTGCCAGATGAGTTCCTCACTGCCAATTACTGTTCAGCAATGGATGCTGCAGTAGGTCAAGCTGTACTTCTTGCTAGTCTTTTCTTTCACATGCATTGCTTCTGTGTAAAGCACTTAGGGGCAAATTGTGCTCCTGCCTTGGTAATTGTTGCTCTGCTACTCAGGGGGACCATGTGAGGGGATGCAGATACTCTCTGGATGCATGGAGCTCCACAGGGACCACTAAGCTGCTGGTAGGAGACATAGGGCCAAGGCCATAGGACATCATCAAAGGCTAAAGTTTGTAACTTTTTAGCTGCTCTGTCTCCTGACAGCTAAATTGCTCCTACAGCTTTTGCATTTCTCCTGCCCTCTCCCTTTAGCTCAGTGTAGTGCAGAGATTTTGTCTTTCAGAACTAATGCTTTGACCACCTGAGGCAAACTTTGAGGCAAAGCACGGTGATAGCAGCCTCTCCCAAGCACAGCAGCCCTGAGAGCAGGTATGCTGAAAACAGGGGGAGCTGAGTACTGCTAGGGTGATGACCACGTCACTCCTCCTGCCTGCTGCTGTGCCCTTCCATCCATTCCTGCCCCATCCAGTTGGGCACTGGGGTGCATGAATCCAAGGAAGCAGAGGAAAATCAGATGGAGAGCAAGGGCCACATCTGCCTGATCGCTGAAAGAAGCTGTGTGGCATAGCACAGAAACTAGAAAATCATTTTGAGCTGGAGCTTGAAACTGTGTCACTCACTGTTTAATTAAACATTGAGATATGTATGACAGGGCTGGGAGTTAAACTTTGCTGTATGGTGGGTGTTCTCTGAATTCCCTTTTTTCGCTGCCAGTGTTTTAAGCCAATATGGCCTATGGAGACTGCAAGGTCATTTTCACAGGTAAACACCTCAAATCTGTAGTCTAAAGCTAAATGCTTTAGACTTTCAAACAGTAGACCTTTGATCTCCTGTTAAACTTTTACGTAGGAGTCTCTGTAGTTTTGCAGTAAATCTGTTTGTGATATGTTGTTTGTGTTCCTAATTATAAATTTGGAACAAAATTCTCTGTCAGCAGAGCTTTTTGTGCTGGGAATTTAGGCTAGTTGCAAGGTTGGTTTGGGGTAAGTGTAAAGATATTAGTGTCATTTCTTGAAATACAAGTAATTCTGAAATAGAACTATAATGATGATTCAAAACACTTGTGGGCAAATACATCATCAATATGCAATATTGCCAGAATATCAATATGACCCTGATAGTGCAACTGAGAACAGAATTTTTTACTGTAGTAACAGCAGCATCCCAACTTTCATTCCTTCTGATACTCGCGTTTGAGTTGTAATTTACCAACAGGTCTTTAAACTGATGGAGACGTTGCATTGATGCGTTCTTTAAAGACAGTATTTTTCAAATGAAAGGCCCAACTGGAAATATTGGAAGTAAAGGTTTAGCAACTCTGAGTACATGCAAAGAAGCAACTTCATCTTGGGGGAGACATGCTATTCTTACTGCTGCCCAGGGCAGCTTTGCCCATGGCTCGGTGACGTTTGTTGCTCTGGGTCTTAGGATTCCTCTGCACGAATAACACTGCCTTAGAGAAACTGCTGTTTGGCTGGTTGCTTTCAGTTTTGCTGCCTCAGAGAATATCTTTGGTTATTCACTTCATTACTTCGCAAAAGCTGTGAAGCAAAGACAGAATTTGTCAGTGACACCAAGTAGAAATTGGAAGAATTGAAGGGAGAGATTATGTGAGACCTTTTAATATAAAGAACTGCAGTATAAGTTAAGAAGATTATTTTATCTTCAGCTCCTCTGACAGGTCCTCTGTTACATAAGTGTTCTGCTTTTTCTAGTTAGGTATTGCCTAAACGTCAGTCACGGCCATTTCCTGAAATAGGAACACTGGGTTTATTTAATTTGGGGGGTTTAAGTATTTTCCATTTCAGAATAATAAATACATAAGATACAGGATCTCTTCTATGTAAAGGCTACATTCTGATAATATACAGGAGTATGTTTAGATGTATTAAAAACTTCTTAGTCATGATTTTAAGAGTAAAGCTTTGATTTTTCTCCTGACATGGCTATAGAAAGCTTTCATGTCAAAAGAAACCCACTGAAGATGTTGATTCATTGGGAAAGGGGTGAAATGTCATACTCCTAACTTCATCTTTTCATTTTCCAAGCTCCTCCTAGAGAACTGACAGAAGAAGAAAAGCAACAAGTTCTCCATTCAGAAGAATTCCTGATATTTTTTGACCGCACAATACGTGTAATTGAGCGAGCTTTGGCTGAAGATTCTGACATCTTCTTTGACTATAGTGGGAGAGACGTAGAAGAGAAAGATGGGTCAGTTTGGGGTTTTTTTTTGCTTCTGTAAAATAAGTTTTATAAAGATAAGTCCAATAACAGGAAGCCTTAATTTTAAACAAAATTTAACATTTTTATTCTTAAGAAAAGCTTAAATTCTCTCTGTGAAGCCCTGGGTAACTTTGTCATCTGAAATGATATTTTAAAATAGCTTTGTGATTTACTGATCTGGATTTTGGCAGGTTTTTTAATTTGATGTGTTATTCAGCTGGTTTAATTTTTTGTTTCATTTTTGCAATGAAATTCAAAATTCTGGGAAAATAACTGAAAGAGATAAATGTGTGTATACACAATGTGTGTGTACATGTAAATGTGTACATTTCAGTGGTGTACATGTGTGTGCTTATGATATTTTCACAAATTCAAGCTAGTGTTGTTTATATTCTACTACTGCCTCAGGTCTGTAATGGATCCCACTTTACCATGCATTGTGGGGATGAAATGATCTCCCAAAGTGTTTGCAATCTTTACAGCTAAGACGAGAAGTGACAAGTTTTGTTTTCAGCAATTGATATGGGAGCAAAGCAGTAAAACTTGTTAGTTGGAGAGGAAATATTTAGGTTGCAACAGCTATGTATCTGTTGAAGCCTTATGGCAAATCAGTAGCTGTATTGCATGGAAGTTACTGGAGGTTAACCCAGAACAGCATCCCTATGGACCAGCTGAGTGCATCAGTGTGGCAGTGTTGGACCAGCACTGAGCTTCATCCTGTCCTTACGGAGCCACACAGCATCTGCTGTCTCCATCTCTGGGAGAAGGTGCTGTACCATTAACATTTTAGGAATCATAAGTAAGAAAGGTTTCATTATAGCTTGGAGGTGAAAGTTCGTAAAAGTGGGAGCTGAATGCCAGGGCCAGGTTCATCCTGGGAGACCAACAGGGCAGAGATGGCCCAGGGTGACCCAGAAGAGTCAGGCAAGCAGCAAGAAATTAAAAAATGTGGTTTTGTGAAACACGCCTAAAATTTGTTCCTTGTTGCATCATTTTCAGCCAGACACTCAGTGAGAGCAATTAAATCAAGGTGGCAGACTTCCCCAGGCTGAGCAGAGATCTGAGAAATAGTCAAAAACTTTTGCACTGCTTTTCACAGCATTTGAACCCTGCTACTTGAAAATATATCACTTTGTTTGAATTCACACAGAGATGTTCAAGCAGGAGCCAACCTTTCCTTTAACCGGCAGTTTTATGATGAGCACTGGTCAAAGCATCGTGTCGTCACCTGCATGGATTGGTCTCTTCAGGTAAGATGTGGATTTGGAAGATATGTTTCCATATCACTTCCACTTCTCCCTATAAAACTTATGGACAGCCTCTGTTTGCTCTTCTTTATGCAGAGCAGGATGTTATTTTTGAGATAACAGCAGGGCCCTGTGTGAGTGAAAGCACTTTTCTCTGTGGAGAAGATGGTGAACAATAATGAAGCTGTCATTGTTTTTGTATATGTTACTTCGTCTTCAAAATCAGGATGTTATGTTAAAACCCTAGGTTAAACCTACCAATATTAAATCTGTACTTTTCCTCCCTCTTTCACTACTTCAGCCAAAAATGGAAATTTTTTTAGGACAAAAGGTTTAAAATTAAACTAACTAAAATTAATTTACTAAATATACATAATTATACATAGTAGTATATAAAACGTTTTTAAATGGTGAGAAAAAAATTAATTTTTCTAATATACTAAAACTTAAAATGTGAAAGTATCTGAACAATTTAAAAAGATTGAAAATAGTTCTTTCAAAAACTGCTGGGTCCTGTCTTCAAGTGATGGAAGAGGAGGCTACAGCTGCTCTAGGTCATGCTAAGGCAGCATGCCTGGGATGCACCCAGTTTCTCTGCACTGTAAAGCATTGTCATTGGAAAATAAAACTGATGATAGACCTGCTTAAGCTCTCCAAAACCACTGCAATCACATCAGCAAAGTACAGAAACCAGTTTAATTAGTTACTCTGTTGGAGAGCTGGAATTATCAGACATCATCACAGGTCCTGTTAAATTAATTTTGTTCCAGTTTTACTCCAGCCCCCCTTGTCCTGTTTCGTTATTGTTAGCCTGTTCCTAGGTTCTGGCCTTGAGCAAAGCATCTGGTTTCCCTGGGGAGAGAACCAAGGAGACTCTGCTCCTCAATCCACCATACACGTATAACAAAACTGCTCCAAGAGGACATTGAGGTCAAAAATGCAGGCACAAGCCAGGCTGGCTTCTTGTCCCCAAACCCAGCCTCAGGCGTGCCACGGGATAAGAAGCATGGAGACTTTAAATCCATGCTTCTCTCTTTCCCCTTGAAATGGCCACAGAGCTGCTTCCATCCCTCTGGGTACTTCCCAGGCAAGGTGGCAGTGCCTGCACAGAGGACCTGGAGGCTGCAGGGAGGAGAAGAGTCAGGGGGTCCCAGTGAGCACGGCTGCTGGGCTGAGGACGTCTGGGTGGTGCACAACAGCCAGTTGCAGAGAGGCTTCTTGTAATAGCCAGCTTGCACTCCATGTGTGAAATGAAGGATTTATACCTTTGCTTTCATACAAAATATCAACCTAGAAACAGGTATGCACTATTGTGATGTGGGTGGCCTTTAAGCACATATGGATTTCCACAGAAATCAAATATAAGCCTGAGGAAACACTTATCTTAGGTTGTTCACTTGTTCAGGGGCTGGAAATTACATGGAATTCTTATCTGATATTTTCCTAACAGGCAGCTCTTACTGTATTCCCAGGGCAGCAAGAAAAAAAGCCGCCTCAGAAGAGCACTGCCAAATGTAATTGTTCAGCCCCTGGGGCTTGAAGGCATGTTCTGCTTCCCACCTCTTTGTTCCAGGGTGGCCCCTCCTGCCTTCCTCTTTGTTAACTCCTCATGCTCAGCTCCCTGGCACCCCAGCAGGGGCTTCTGTATGTGGGGGGCTTCTGCATGCTGCCCTACAGTAGCTTGGGAGTATGGAGTTGCCTCCTCTCCTTCCTGCTTTGAGTTGTATCCACGAGACAAGAGCTGGAGCCAGACAGAGGTATTTCACCTAACCACTAGCTCTGCTGCTCACACATGCTCCAGGACATGACAGTGTCCACTGTGCCAAAGAATAACTTGAATAATCATGGGAACTGCAGAACACATTGCTCAATTTTCTGCGATAAAACTGCTGCTGCGAAACAGCCTGGAGGCAAATAGAAGCTTAATCAAACAAAGGACATTGATGCATTGATTAAACAAGTTACTCTGTTCCCAGTCACATGTAGAATACAGTCTCAAACATGTGGGATCATTCATACCGTTCAAGTTAACCCTCTAGCCCCTTGCTTCCTTCACAAAGCAACAAGAAAATGGCTTAGGTGCTTAAGGATCTTAGGGAAAGGCCCAGTAGACTGAGAGTAAACACAGAGAATGATAGCACCTTCCTCTGTCCATGAGATCACCTACAGCCAAGAAAATCATGGTTTCTGGGATAGAGATGTGTCTTTCTGGACCCTCAGGCAGCAGCCTTGAAGGAGTTTTTGCACAGCACCATTTCTATGTTGCTTTCATTTGCAGGATATCTGGGCACCTGGTGAGGACTGAAACTGTGTAAATGGAAGTAGATTGAGCGGGGCATTGGAGTTTGCAGTGCCAGGGAGGATTTAGGGTACTGCACTTAGCTCTGTCCTTTTAAGAGTCAAAAGCCTCATAATGGTGTTACCCAGCTAGGTATGACCCCAGCATCCGTGTAAACTTTAAATTGTGTTTCCAGTCAAATACATAAACTGATTGCAAAACCTGCCAATATGTTGTGTTGCAGGATTCATTTGGTGTGTTCTGTTACCCCCTAAAGCTATAATGGTTCAGTCCTGGGATCCCCCTTCCCCCTCCCCTGGAACCTCTCTCTCTGAGAGTGTCAATTCGTTCTCTCCTCCCCTGTTTCCCTGGTTGCCTTCTGTCAATCCCTCCCCAAGTTTTGTCCATCACCCACTGTCTCCTTCCCATATTCCAGAAAGTTCTCCTTTCTTCGGTGGGTGATTGGATCGGGAACAGGGGTCCCTCCCTGTCGCATTCCCTGTTGGCTAGCCGGCATGTTTCTCACGAGTTTGTTCACTCCCCAGTTCTCCCTCCTTGGTCAATGTGTCGTGTTTCCACCCCCTTTATAAGCTGCTGTATTCCTGCCTCGTGGTCCCTGCTCGGCTGGTGCACCTGGAGTTAATAAAAGGCTCTGGATTTTACCCCCGAGGAGGGTCCCTCTCTTCTTTCTTCTACTTCGCCTGCCTGCTGCTCCCTGCTGCCCCTTGCTGAGGCGCTCCCGGGACGCCCCGGCGCATCTAGGGAGTGCCCCCCCCGGCTGTCGGCTGCCGTGCCTTCAGCTCAGCCGGCGAGACCTCCTCCCTGCCCGGGGGAGTAGAGAAACTCGGACAGCAGCACAGCACCAATAGACCAGCAAGATTTGAGTCAGTGTCTGTTCATGGCCAGATGTGCTGCGAACCATGCCCACTAAACTTCCCAGGAGCATGAACCAGCCCCAAAGTGCTTCAAAATTGATACTTTGGATCTGGTCACACACCCTAGCTGGTTGTAGTCATGCTGGCAGGAGGGCTTGCTGCTTCTGCCTGCCCATGTATCTGCCCCTTCATGACCGCAGGCTCAGCCACTTGTGTGAATGGTCCCCAACCTGTTCAGCCAAAACGTGATGCTCTGTCAAGAGCCTGCTGCACACTCTGTTTACTTGGCCATGGGCCAGCGTGGGATGAAAAGGTTCAAAGGAGAAGCTGAGCTTGCTGTTCAGAAGTGGTTGCAAACTCTGTTGCAGGAGTGAGAGAGGAGAGGGGTGAGATGAATGAGAGCAGTGGAGGGCAGGGCTGGCACAACTGTGTCCAGAGAGGTGGCATCTCAGGTGTGGAATTAATTCACCCTCAGGTGCCCCTCATGTCTTGATGAGGGAGAAGACACGGTTGGTTGGTCTAATGTTTCCTTTAAATTCCATGCAAGTGAATTGGGTGCTAAATTGTTCTTACAAGCTGCGCCAGCAGCCAGGCTCTGGAGGGATGTAGGTACAATCTAGTCAGTGTTTCCTTAAAATGGGAAAGGGGTAGGCTGTGGTGTCCATGTGTCATTGCCAGTTCTTCCACACATGGGTCCAGACTCATTCAGAGCAATGAGCTTGAATACGAAAATCATCAGCTCTGTGATCCATTATCCATGGAAGCGTACAGAATGTGGGAAGCCTCAGCTGCTGGTGGCAGAAGTTACAGCTGTGTGCATTATTTCTTCCAAATGGATTTTGGGAGCAGAGAGGTTCAGAACCCAATAATAATGATAGAAAGGGTGGTGGTTTGGGGTTTTTTTGTTAATTGTTAAAGTGCCTTTGGACCAAATTCACAACTCCCAAATGAGAATTCTTTGTCCTGTTTCCTATCAGCTGTACTGTTCTCCTGTAAAGTGGTGGATGGTTTGGCAGGAATTTACCTGGGAAAGACAAAAAGTGACAATAATTTGCAGATGCTGAGAAATTTTGAGGGAAAGCATTTCTAATTAACAAGAGGAGAGTGTAGGTCTTGCACAACTTGGGCTGCTGACTCGTTGGTCTGCAGAAGACACAGGCTTTTCTCTGGACATGCCATAATCTCCACTGCCTTATCCCTCTAAATAGGCAAATACTTAGAGGGAAGGACAGAGGTTACCAGAGGTGGCTAGTGTCAAACACGTGAGAGTGAACAACTGAGAGTTACTATGTAGACAGAAAGTAATTGATATTTTGTGGATAAATTGCTACTTCTTCCGGTATTTTAAAATGATGCAAGGTCATTGAGACAGTGTGAAATTCTGATTTTTCATGCATGATATGTATATATAGATATGGATATATAAACAAAGCAAATAAATATGCGTGTTGCATATCTACTTTATACAGCACTGGATAATGGGTATACAAAAAAGTGTGGCTCTGTTTTTAGAGTGCTTATTGCATCAATCCTACTGAGTCAGTGGAATTCAAGGTCACCCTGTGCTTTACAAGATGACCTCAGCATCTTGCAAAATTGAGCTTCTGTGAAGAAAAGGTTTGGTTTGCCATTTGAATCATCAAGAAGAGCTTTCAAGTTGGTTCTGTGTATAAGTGAATAAGAGTGTATAATGAAATAAGAAAGAATGGTTTTCAGGAATGCTGAAAAAAATGTGAATTTCAGAATAAAAGAAAGTCAACCCTATGGTCATAGTGTTTTATTATCAAAATCAATTAAGACAACAGTTTGTCCCTGAAGAGATGCTGAGCAAATACATTAAAATTATTGAAGCTTTCAAATTTTTCCTCCTCCTTCCTTTTCATTCGCTTTACAAATATTTTGCTAGTTGTCTTTTCTTAAGAATTACCTGCAGAAAATAACATTGCCTTTGAGATATTTTAGAATAACTGATAGAGAGCAAGTATCAGGGGCTTTAAGGATGTTAGGGATGAGTAAAATGTAAAACCAAAATGAAGCAGAATAATATGATTTAACTAGCATGTATTTTAATTAAAACCAGATATTGCATATTTACTATAGATTATTTCTGTCTGATATGGTTTTGTTTAGGTTTTTCATTATCCATGTTATTTTATTTGCATTTTCTTTTCCTTTCTAGTATCCCGAATTGATGGTTGCATCTTATAACAATAATGAAGATGCTCCACACGAGCCTGATGGGGTAGCCTTGGTGTGGAACATGAAGTTCAAGAAAACCACACCAGAATATGTGTTCCATTGTCAGGTAAGGCTGAGGAACCCATTGATTTTATGCTTTCGACAATAAAATTTACTACATGGTGCATCTCCCCACTGATTATATGAAAAGGTTAAGGTTAAAAATAGGCAAATTTAGTAAAAGTACAAGTGACAGTCCAGTGTTTTTAGAAGGCAACCAGCCTTCTCAAACAAAAGCCTGTCAGGGCTGCGTGTCATTCTTTGTCTATTTAAAACGGTCCCTAGGAGATTTAGTTCATAAATCCCTCGCACTTAGGAAGCAACTGTGGTGTACCACTTCCTCATCCAGGCAGTAACACATGCTTTCCCACCCACGTTAACTTCCTCGCATCCTCTGCACTCAAGCTGCCTACCCTTGCCTTGGTTCTGCTCAATACCATGTTTTGCCTTTAAAATTGGGTAGTAATCTTTGCATTTTTGGACATGTGTCTGTCTTCCAGCTTAATCAGAATGGTATTGATTTCAAGAACTACTCCACCAATTCCTGTAGGTCAGTCAGTTTGACTGTCCTTTAAGTCAGCAAAATAATGTTTCACTTCACTCAGTGCTACTTTACGATTATGCAGGCTTAGAAGTTTATGGACAATTCAAAAATAGTTAAGTAATTTATTTCTGAATGTCTGTTTGTTCCTCTTCTGCCACTGCTTTTATGTGTGAAATGGCATGGCCTCATATTGACAGAAGTGTGCAGCTCACTGCCTCTATCTCCATCAAATTGTCCAAACTGTGGAACAGGGCTTGGGCCAAATTTCAAACCTCTTCATTAATATCCCTCTGTGGTAATTAAACACAGGACAGTGGCATTCAAAAAGCCATATGGAAAAGTTTCAGCAAGTAAAACTTAACAATCAGAGATTAGTAAAATGCAGATAATTCTGTGGTAAAAATTGCTTCTCTTGGAAGGATATGTATTACCTGGCTAATTGTGTAAGCTAAGTGTCATTTTACATGTGAGGACCAAACATCTTTTTGAACTAAGTTTATGTTTGGACTTGGGTACATTATCAGATGTAACATAGTGGGAGGGAGTTGCTGGAATTGAAGTTGCTGCTTCAACCCGATTAAGTAACCTTTAATTCTGGGCATATTTTTCTAATTTGCTATACTGAAAAACAACTTCACAAGGAGTTTAGGCCTGCAAATATGCTATACAGTTTTATATACATAAATGTGTGTGTGTGTGTGTGTGTGTGTGTGTATTACCTTCAAAAGAGGACTTGTATTTTCCTGGATATCATATTCGGCAGCCAATGCCGAATTGGCATTGGCCTTTCAGACTGCTTAAGGTCTTAGCTCAGATCCCGTGTTCAGATTCTTCTATGATATTCATAATGTATAATGTTTTGAACAAAACTTCCAAGAGAAGAGATGGCATTTCTAGGAAGGATAATCCTTAAACTAGATTTACTTTGCAAGATAATGACCAGATTCAGGGTATCTCTCCTGTGTAGACAGAGGAAAATTTACTAAAGACATAACCATTTGTTCCATTAAAGTTCTGTCTAGATACACTTAAGCAAAAGAGGTGTGACTTACTGCATTGAAAGCAATAAGACAGGCTACACTCTCCATTGGAAAAACACACACAGGACAAAGTAAGTGGTGGCCAGGTATTTGGCATGGCTGAGCTTCTGTCTAATCCTCGCTTTGTTGGATGTGCTCCCTTTTAGAACTGGAACCTTAAAACCTGTGAATTGAGAGACATATATGACACTGTGCTTGCACATGTATCCTGGATTCATTCTCTTTCAGCTAAAGAATGTCAGTTCTGCTCAGGGAAATATTTATTTTCCTTTCAAACTGACCACAGATAATTTGCATTATAAGTCCATTATGCGTTGGATCTGTCTTTGAACCACCATTATAGGGTTTTTGATGTGGAGTATCTTCTGCTTATCTTCAGATCAGATGGGGATACCCACATGGGATTAAATGGGGAAGCAAAAAGTATGCAACTTGGTCTCGAACACAGATTTTGTTGCAACTGACTCAGATGGAAAATAAGAAAAGAGTAATCTCTTAGCTCATACTCTGGATTTCAGCTCTATAGATCATCATGTTATTCTCTTAGTGGAAACTAACTGTATAATTAGTCAGCCCCATATAATTTACATTACCATTTTGCTAGAGAAACATTCCCTTTTTCAGTCCTGATTCAGTTATTTCTTCTGCAAGAGAGGTCCAATTTTGTTTCATCAAATAAATGACCTTACAACCGTCCAGCCCAACAGCTAGAGATGAACACACACCTTTACTGTTACAGCTGGGTTGCCCAGATATGACAAACACAGTACTTTTTATAGTACTGTGGAATTTTGTTGGGAAAATACAGTGTATTTCCCCAATAGGCCTCTATTTTCCTTCCCAATGACTTTCTATAAAAAGTGGTCTCAATAAATCCTACAAGATGCTGACTAATCTACTTTTTGCCTTTCCATTTTTGGGGCTCAGAGAGCAAGACACGAGGAAGTAGAAACTCACTTCAGGTGTGACTCTCAATGAGCTTTTGTGAGCCACTTCTGAGAAGCAAAATCAATAAATAGGTTTATGAAGGCATTTCTGAGAAACGTCTAAGAAATTTCATCTCAGGAGTTCTGCTAACATCAGTAGAGACAGATCTGTGGTGCATCTCTGGACAGCTAAAGAGCTGGCTGGAGTTGCAGTAGGGAGAACTTTGGATACCAATTGTGCACATTTGGTAAATTCTTAGAGCTAGAACCCTTAATCTTTTCCTGTCTTTCCTGATATATTATCTAGATGTGCACCATGGAATTTCTATGTTCTTTACCTCTTTCTGAGACTGTTTTTTATCTTAGATAGGAGAATGTGAAATGCTGAAAGTTGCCAGAACCCAGGGGCTTCCACTAAAGTTCAGCCATGACAGACAATGATGTAAAAATCTACTGGCAAGGATGTTTTTGCCTACATCCAGTCAGCAAAGCATTTTATTTCAGTCCTCAAATGTGAGGGGTGCTGTATTCTGTAAATATGAAATTCTTACCCAATTTAAAGTCATTTAAAGTTGTTGTCTTATTAATACAATTTAAGTAGTAGTAAATTTCATATTTGTAGTAGTAAATTTCTACAATGTGTTGTGCTAAAAATACTGGGTTCAGTTTAGTTAATACTCATTAAAGGAAAAGTTACAATTTGCCAAGCGAGCATACTTACTCATTAATTCATGTGTACTGCCATGTGCTCTATCAGATGCTTTCTAAAATAGTCCTGATGGCTTCTGCTCTTAGCTCCCAAAGAATTGCTTTTTTTTTCTATGTGTTTTATTTTTGCCCTTCTTTGGGTTTTTGTATTTCTGCTTTATGTGCTGTGACAGTATTTTAGATGTGACTCCCAGATTTTTTCCTCTGTAGCTCATCATACATTTCTTTACCACAAGGTTAGAAATAGGAAAACAGGGAAGAATGAGGGATTGGGCAATTTGTTCATTTGTTTTCCTATGCAAGCAAAATTTGTTGTCTCAGAAGCAAAACTGGAATGGGAGAATGATATCATTTACCAAAGGAATGAATGCTCAATGCTTTCCTTAGGTAGTGAGAAATAAATTGAGCATGCAGTTAATACTGCAGAGTGCAGACTGGGAATATCTTCGTAGGGAAGAGTCAGGGATGTCCTCTTCCCCCTGCTGGAGCATCACATACTCTTGGTGTAATCCAGAGCATTCCAAAGGCAAGACACATGCCTTTCAGAAGTACTTTATGAAACCATGCAGATGAGTCAACCCTAGTTGGGTTGGTTTGGCAGTATCCTGAGATGGAATGAATTCCAGGAACAACATGGAAATCACATTGACTCTCCCTTGGTTTAGTTGGGAGAATTTTAAGCAGTGGTTCACATTGCTTCTCTCAGCTACTGCTGGTTTGTGTTTAGGTGGGGGTCACAAAAACAAAAATAGTATCTCACAGTTATTGATGATCTGACTCAACGTGTGCTCAATCCTGTATTGATTTCTGTAATGCACAGGGCTGGCCTTGTATGTGAACATTCCTGTACCATTGATTGATAGAGTAGCACCAACCACGTTTCTCAATATTTCTTTCTTTTTCAGAAAGTGCTTTTATGTTCTTAATGTGTTTTTTCCTTGGACATACAAATAAAAATCTACATTACCCATTCATTATGATCATTATTTGTACTACTCATCATCTCTGCTCCTGATGTTGTTTCGTTTCATGGTGGTCTGATCTAAGCTTTCTAAAGCAGAATGACCTGAAGTATCTGAAACTTTGCAGCAACATATGTGGTCAAGTGAGGTGAATGGGAACTCAGGTTTGCAGTAGATGGGCTAGTAGATAATAGTCTGAATTTATACCCCTTCTTTCAGCAGGGCCTATTAGCATATGTACAGCACTGCTCTTCTATCAGATCTCATAGCTTTTGGGTTACAGCTGATCTGCAGAGACAAAAGTCACTAGGAAAAGAAATAATCAGTGTACCTAAGGGACTTGAGTGTATTACAAACTATTTCCTTTCTTCTGGAATTGAAGAGGGGTTATTAGAGTTGGTTGAGGTATCTGGATCTCAGCCTCAAACATCCATCATTTCAGGAGAGGAGGGGCGGAGGAGGAAGACAGCTAAAGGTATTAGTTTTGTGCAAATAAACCAAGTTGAATGTTACTTTCTGATCTGCATTGTTACTGGAAAGTAAAGAATTCTGTTCTACTACACACAATCTAATCATAAGAGAAAAAAAAATTACTGCATTGATGGTCTTTTGATTTATTATGGATTATTTCCTGATCTTTTAATTTCCTCTTTGTCAGCTATGTCTTTTCCAAATGTCTCAAAAGGGCAGTGAGAAGTACAGATCTGACACTTAGAAGCAACTACATTTGGTGTATTTTTAGAGCAGGAGAGCACATATGAAGTAGCTTTTATTTGAGGAAGCAGTAACCATTTAAGAGTTCTTTCAGGGAGTCAGATCAACTTTTAGCATAATCACAAAAATATTTCAGCAGTATATCACTTTCAATAGCTGCAGCTATTTCTGTCCTTTTCCTAAAATGCTATGCAGTCAGATTTGCTTGGTTAGTTCCATCTTTTACTAAACTGTCAGGTTTTTTGTGGGAAAGGGGATTTGTGTTTTCTATTTTAATTTCAAGAAAAGATGTCCATGCTTGGAAAATATTGGTGGATTGGGTACAGAAATCAGCTACTCAGCTGCACCACAAAATGTTTCATTCTCCCCTAGCTTTTTTGTAGTGGCTTCCATACACTGCCATTAAGTTGTGTGTTTGACCACTCTTCATTGCTTATCCTGGTGTGGTCTTTCCCTTTTCAACTAAATGGATGGAGTCATAAACGCATATCTTAGAATTAGATGCATTGAGGTAAGTGAAAGGCTATATTTAGTGGCTGATATTGGCCAGAGTTGCCTTATTTTTCTCCTGATCTGGTTTCTTTGTTGTTGTCTGCTCTTTCAAAATCAACATAAATTCCTTCAGATGTGCTTTTGCTCCAGCAGCCTGCCTTCTAAAGGTGCTGGGCGCCCAAATCCACAAGACTTGTGTGTGGAACAGGCTGAGGTAAAAGCCTGAATGACTAATATCCTCCTTTTCCTCTTGTCCTTGAGTTTCCTTCTCTGTGGCAGCCAGACTAGAGCTCAGTTCCTCCCGTGCTTCTAAAGAAAAGAAATACTACAAGAAGTTCATGAAAGTCCAGAAAGTATGGTTGGAATACTTTAAAAATGAAGAAAATTTTCTCTTGTAGTTACATTGGTGCTTTTCCACAAAAACTTCCTCACCTTGTAAGCACTAAGTTTCAAGCAAGGATTCAGTTCTTCAGAGACATACAAGAAATTAAAGATCCAAAACTCTCTCTAAGCTTCACAAACTTTCCCAAGTAAAATCAATCCAAAAATCCAGCATGTCCCTTTCCAGAGCTGACTTACCTAATTCCTCAGTTTCTAGTGAGAGAAGGTACCTGTAATCAGTCTTTAAAGGGCTGTAAATGTCACAGAAGACATGTGGTTCTGAGCTGACTGCAAATTTTCCCAAAAAAACCACAAACCCCTTCTTTGGAAGAGAAACTTTTTTCCAGCCTGAGTTTCCCCATGACCCTATGATCCTAAACATGAATCAGATTCCTCCTTTTTTCCTAGCAGTTCACTGGTAAATAGGCCTCTGACTGCCTGCCTGTGATGATACTGAGACAGCTGTCATAGTGGGAGTACCTTAGTACCCAGCTCCCAAATTTGTTACTGACTTTTGTAACACACACTCAAATGTTGTCAGTCATCCCAAGGCGGGCTTCCTCAGAGATAAAGGTGCTGTTTTCTTTTCATTTCAGTTTTGTTTCCTGCTGTGCATCATTGGTAGGATGATCTTGGTGGAGCTGTGTAAAGCTGTGCCTTTTCTCTGGGACACTCTGTTGCTCTTACATTTGTGCCTACATGGTTATCTGCACACTGTAATAATTAACAGATGCATAGTTGTGCCATTTTGAATTACAATTTGGGGGAAGTTCTAATTCTAACTATATGACTAGGGGAGAAGAAGAGTTTCAGCTACAGCTTGTGATAGAAAGACATACTTACTCTGTTCCTGTTTCAAAACTTCTGTCCTCTGCCACGTTTCTGTTTGAAATGTGGAAATACAGAGCACAGTTTGTGCCATGAAGATGTCATTAAGCAAGAGCCCACATCTTGTCTCTTAGGCTTTGGTTTTGGATTCTTCCCTCTGTCCTCAGCTGATACCAGTTGTGGTTTTTTGCTCCTCCCATTGGAGGCTACACCACTTCTAGCCTTTGTTGATTAAAAATATCTATCACTTGGCCTAAGATTAGTGTCCCAATACTTGTGGAGAGATTGTATGTGAGTCAGTAGAAGTTACACATCTGAAGGCTAAGTGTAGTACTTGGAAAATGGTTTTTGGTGTCTTAGGTGAGAGGAGAGACCTGCATGCAGCAGATTTGTAGAGGGGGACAAAGAGGACCCCATGTACAAAGGACAGGGTCTCCTGTCTCCTGTCAAAGACATTTAAATTGGGGGATGACAGAAAAGGCACTGAAAATGTGAAAATGTATGTTCTGGCTCGGGTGCCACAATGTCTTAGCCCGTCCCAAAATCGCCAGTCCTGCTTTACTGCTGAAGTGCCATGGCTGTTAGCCTGGAATCTACTAGCATCTGCAGATCAAAGCCAAGTAAGCCACGTTTTCTACATAGCCTTTCACCTTTCACAGTGCTGTACGCATGCTAATAGTCCTAAAATCTCTTAACCTGACTTATTTCCATAAAACTCAAATCATTATATTTTTCATAACAAGGGTGGGAGCAGGAAACATTCTTCCAGGCAAGGTCAGAGAGCAAACAAGCATAATTTTTAGACTAAAGGGATGTCACGAAGTTGCATACCGTCCCTTGGTTTTAACTGTATTTTTACAGACCCTTTGTAAGCTGATTTTTCCATAATGACTTGGATCTCTTGCTGCCTTATACAGAACCCTGAAGAGCGACACACCCATCAAAGCCAATTTGTATAACAAAATAATCGTAGCCGTGTCAGTCTGTGAAATGACTGCTATTACAAAAGGTGGGTGTAGTTCCCCTATTAGTAGTTAACATTCTGAATTATTTGAGAACTGTGTTTATACATACAAAGTCTGCTAGCAACAGAATGCTCCTTTGCTTAGAGCAAGGCTTAACGATCGTCTTCCTCATTTGAAACTGAGATTTCAGTTATGAATCAAATAATTAGGAAGTGACAACTTTGCTTGTATTGGATAGAAAAGTTCAGGTGGTTCTCACATCTAAGCCTTTTTTTGGAGGGGGTAGATGTCATACCCTTAAATGATACACTGTCACTACTAGCAATAGCATTGTGCTTTTTTCAAGTGTGAAAACAGAGATTTGTAATTAACCTGTACTTAAAGATGTTGTTTCTCTTCCTTAAGTTCCATAGTCCTCCCTTCAGACCAAATATAAAGAATATGTTGGCTACTTGATACAGTGAGCATTCTTTTTTTTTTTTTTTAAGTTTCTTTATTTCACTGATAACTTGCATTATACCTTTGTGAATTACTGGCATCTAGTATGCAATTCAGAGAAAGCCTAACTTTTGACTTTGCCGAGTTAGGCATGCAATATTTTTAAACTTTAGCTAGCTAAGGAAAAAAAACAAAACCAAAAACCTCAGTAAAAAACTATATTTCTTAGGAGAAAATTATAGTGATATTGATGGTCTGCCAAAACCTCAAGCAGTGACAAAATCCACAGTGTCCTGAAAGAGATGCCTTTGCAAAACCATTCCTTTGCAGATGGCTTAGATTATTGATACTTACAAACACATGACATTATTCGTTCAACTCAGAATTTTGAAAATCTCCATTAATAAAAAAATGCAGATTTGTCACACTATCCCAAAATTGCAGGGAAAAAAGATCACCAAATGCTGCAATTGTTCCTGGGGTTGTTTTATAGTTTAGAAGTTGTTGATTTTGTTACATTTCAACATAACCTAGTGTAAAAAGGAAGGAAGGGAAAAAAGAACCCAATTTTCCTTTGTTGATATGAACATTACATGTTAAATATTTTTTGTATATCTGAAACTCCCATTGCTAAAAGGGTTTTAGATGAACAAGAAATGCAGGATCAGATGTGAAATCAGTAAGTCACTGAGATCCTTCCACCGAGTTTTTTTCCATAAAGGATGTAAAATACCATGCAATTCCCTAGCTGCACTGTAAATGATGGATAAACAGCCATAGGCATGACTTTTCTGTTTGGGTTATGTAACTGTTCTCAGTGCAAACTACTTGCAATGAAGACTGCATTTGGTCCAAATTCAAGAAAATTATTTCACCTCATGATTTTTGTCTCTCTGGGAGCTCTATGTGAGGAGTGAAGCCTCTTTTTGTGTTACCTGGCACAAAATATAAAACAGTTACTCTTCTAAATTGCTGTAAAAGTCCCCAGAAACCAAATAATCCATCATTACAGCCCAGGATACAACTGTCCACTGCCTTAAGTCTAAAATCAACAGTTTTCCGCCCTCTGCCCCCATGGCTGAATGACTGACAAGTACTTCCTTAAAAAGAACTTTTGTATATGGACAACATTGATTTAATGATGATTAGCACTCCTGGCTTCCCACAAAGGGAAAGCAGAAGCACGTGCCACGTGGCTGAGATACTGATGTTATCCTTGGAAGATGTTTCCCATGGGACAAAGAGAAAGAAAAGTTAAAGTACATTTATTTTAGCATAAAATGACAAGCAAATGTCCTAAATACAAGAAGCAATATGCTTTTGACAATTTGTCATATTGGAGAGATCAGAGTGTTTTCATTATCTCTACAACAAAATGTGCCAGAGTGCATTAGGACCTGTGATTAATTCACTTGATTGCTTTTCTAACACCGTTCAGTATTTTTGTAGTTAAGAAAAATATCAATCCCACTTCAGTTCTGTATTGTTCATGAACATATAGTAAATCACCAGTAATTTCATGGAGAGAAAAGCATGCTTAACATTTGCTATCTCATGTTTACATCTGTTAGTCTATTAAATAAATTTACTAAGCCAGATTTGGACTGGAGTTGTGCAGAACTACAGAGATGAGTTTTCTGGGATAAATCCATTCTTCCTGGCAGGATAAGATGCATTATGAAACATCCCATCACTGGTGTGAGTGAATGACCCAAGGATGCTGGTTTTTGAGCAAGAGGTGATCCTCTGATACTCCTGAGTCAGCAACTGTAAGATGGCATAACTATGCTGATTTAGTGTTCCTAAGGCTTTTCCTGAGGCTGGAAAACACTTGTCTCAATCCTTCCTCCTCTACAAGACTACTTGTGGAAAAAAATTGTAGAAACCAAGCAGCATAGCCTTGCAGGTGACGAAAGCAGGATGTGAAATTTCAGAAAACTAAGGTTTGTTTGGAGAAAGGGGAATTAAAAATTGTCTATAATGGTTTTCATTTATTCCTCTGTGGTCTTAGCTGCTTCTTCATGCTCTGTGGGTGTAGAATCAAGCTACTGATACTAGAATCTCTCCAGTAATTTACTGTAGGAGAAATGAGCAGTGTGAAAGCAACTGATGTTTCCACCCTCATTCTCAAATACAGACTTGCCTATAGTATCTTGTGTGTTTCCACTACACAGCTGTTTATTTGTGCCTCTCAGTCTCTCAATCTCCACATCTACATGCAATGTTAAATTAATTTTCAATTATTTCCATTTATTTCCAATTACATAGTGACACTGCTTATAAAAGGTACATCAGTGAAAGTGATGGATTTGGGCAAATATAAAATCCTATTAGTCTTCATATGACTGACGTAATCTACCTGGACTCATGCAGAGCTTTTCACTTTGTCTTGCGCAACATCCTTGTCTCTGAACTGGAGGGACATGGATTTGATGGATGGAACACTCCAATAAGGAATTGGCTGGATGGTTGCACTCAAAGAGTTGTGGTCAATGGCTCAATGTCCAAGGGGTGACCAGTGACAAATGGTGTCCCCAAGTGTCAGGGTTGGGACCAGCACTGTTTAACATCTTTGTCAGACATGTGGACAGTGGGATTGAAGCACCCTCAGCGTGTTCACTGACCGCACCCTGCTGTGTGGTTCAGCTGGCACGCTGGAGGGAAGGGATGCCATCCAGAGGGACTTCCATGGGCTTGAGAGGTCGGTCACGTGAGTCTCATGAAGTTCAACAAGGCCAAGTGCAAGGTCCTGCACTTGGAGAGAGGCAATGCCAAGCACAAATACAGGCTGGACTGAGAAGAGATTGAGAGCAGCCCTGAGGGGAAGAACTTGGGGGCGTTGGTTGATGAGAAACTCAGCACAGGCTAGCAATGGAGTCTCCATCCATGGAGACAGTCAAAACCCAGCCACACACAGCCGACAGCAATCTGCTCCAGCTGATCCTGCTCTGACCAGGGGTTGGACTGGACAATCTCTAGATGTGCCTCCCAGCACTGCCAATTCAGTGAGTCTGTCTCTGACACTTCATACTTGTTTTCCTTTCCCTGTCTGTATTGATGTGGAAGTCTGCTGGGTTGAGACTGTCTCTAAGTCTATGGAGTCTTCTCAGGACCTTCTGAACATCAGGGTGTCCTTCTTTCCTCACAGAATGAAGGTCATTTGCTTTCAGAAGGCCTGAATTTAAAAATTGCTTGTTTAGGAAAGCACTTACCAATTTTCTTGGCTGTAAGGAGGCTTTTGAGTCATTCAAATAATGGAGAACTTAGGAGAATTAATTACAATTAAGTTCATGGACTTCTGAGAAAAGATGGACTTGAGTAAGTTATTTCCTCATCTGGGGCTTTAAAGTGCTCTTGGTTCAATATGTTTGAACTTCTGACTGTGCCTTGGTTCTCATGGCCTTTACATCTCTTGTGGGGGTTTGGACTCAGTGCTACACTTTAGAATTATTTGTGACTCTCAAAAGCAGCTGTGACTACTACACCCAACTTCACAGGCTGAGTTGTAGATAATTGTTCTTGCAGCATCTGTACTGGTTTGTAATTCATCTGTGGCTTCACTTAGTTTGGTTGATCAGACACATTGGTTTGAGGAACTGCTGCCATAGAAACCACAAAACCATCCCCAGAGCATGAGAATAACTTGTGTTTCTATTCCTGTTCTCCAGATCTGGAATTTGCTACCTCTGTGGGCTCTCTAAAGTCTGACTCTGGTATTTCCAGAACTTGCCATCAAGTGATTATCTGTTGTGCTTTCACTGTGAGGAGAAGAGTCCAGGACATCAAAATCCCAGCCTAAGCTCAGTCTCTGGGGATCTCTTCTACTTCTTCATAGTGTTAGATGGGAACACCTCTGGATAGGGACTCCTAAACCTCACTCCTGAGGTCTGATCCTGGTTCCAGCAGGAAGGAGATTCTGCCTGGAGAAGTGTGCAGCATTAAGAAGCTTAAGTCTTGAGGCAAATGGCTGGGGCACTTTATGAGCTTGGGGCTGACTGCTAAGATTACACCCATGTTCAATATCAGATAATATCAGAGATATAATATGCAGAAGTAATTCAGGAAGAGTGACCAAAATTCCTGGATTTGTCCCTCACAGCCAGGTTCCCCAGGTAATTGCTAGATAGAAGTGCCTTCACCTTCAGAGATGCTTTAGGAGTTGGCTAACTGCAGCGCTTCTGAAGGCTTTGGTTCGCATGATGGTTTAAGTATGTGCCTCTCTAGATCTGATTTCATTTGCAGTGTTTAAAATAAGATGCTTATCTGGCATTTATAACCATTGCACCAAGTAAATTTTTCAGGTCATGCTATTATTTGCTCAATTCTAGAGGCCTTCATCAGACTGAGATGCTTTAGTAGGGATTTTGTTACAAACCCATCATAATAAAGTAGTCTCTGTGTGACAAAACTTGCAGCTATAGTTAGCAGTGGTGGCAGGCAGTGACACCGTGACCCTACATGTATAGCAGCTCTGGTCCAGCAGCCTTTGGCCAATGCTGAGCTGAAACCAGTGAGCGCTGCTGCATGCAAGCTGCATGCCAGACTGCCACGCTCAAGCTGACACTTCCCATCTGCTCCAAATTGCGGCCAGCCTGTGGAATGAGCGGGGACAGCAGAAGGTCTCTGCGCTCCACCCAGAGACACGTGCCCTCAGGCTCCAGGTCTGAAAAGGTGGTGTAGACCCATCACTTCAAGCTTGTCAAAAACTCAATCAAAACTATTAAGAATGCTCATGAATAACTGTAGAGTATCATGACCTAAATAAAATAGACTAACCAAGGAAGTGCTTGCTTCTCCAACATGCAAGCACACAGACATTAATTGCTTGACCCTGAGATCTGATAAGCAGCCAGGTCCTAATCAGAGAAAACAAACGTATTTGGGTACTTAGTATCTAAGAAGTTGGGGGGAAAGAAAACTTTATTTTGATGTGCTGTTGTTATGAAATTACTCCTTATTTCTCCAGGCTTTAATCATCTCATCATCAGTCTAACAAAGACAGTATGATGCTCAGCAAAGACTGTATTCTCAGGCAGTAATTCAGGGTTACTGAATTGACTCCTTGCTGCAGTCATGGATAAAGGGACGCAGGATCTACCTGTGTTAAATTTGAGAAGTATCAGGATTATCTGCATTTGCAATACTGTAAGCAGTTTTGCTGTTTTTCTGAGTCACTCTGACCCTGCTGAATTAATAATAACAGCAAATGCACTTTGCAGAAAGGCTAAAGTGTAGATTCCTGTTTGCAAAGGCAGCTTGTAAACTTTTCTCCTGATTATTTGTCTCTTGGAGTTACATGGGCTGAACCTGCAGTCACAGAGATGAAAGCAGAAAGCTCCAGCTTTCTGCTCTATTTAAAATGAAGTCATAAGGCTGGATATTGCCTTTCTGCAGACTTGGGCAGAGTGCTCTGATTCTACTGCAATACTCAGATGTCAGCACTGAGGTTAGATGCCAGAGTTACCTACCCTTTAAACTCGGCTAAGAAAGGCTGCATTTCCTGACATACTCTTTTCCTTATTTTTAAGGACTTAGTACTTTTTCAATAAAAATAAATTTAATTTGTGGCTACATTTCAGCTCCATTGGTTTGATTGTATAAGTGGAGCAATACCAGCTTTGGATTTAGAGCAGTCGTGTGGCTGAGTCTCTCTGTACAGCTTTCATGTGGTCTGGTGAGACATTCTTAGAATCCCCAAACATTTTTGAAGATCCTAAACTGGAGACATTCACAATTCTTCCCTCCCTTTCTACCATTAATCCTTCATGTTTTAACAAGCACTGAAGTTAATACAGCCTACACTCTTTCCTGTCACACTGGGCCCCCTCCCTCCTTTCTTTCTCTTGAATAAAGCAATCTGTTCTTTCCCGTCCATACTCTTGTAAATCAAAGGGGTAGATGTCGACACACACCATAACCAAGTATAAACTTCCTTTTTTTAATTAAACAGAGTTCTGACATTTGGTTTGAAGAAGTGTTTGTTTGGTTTTATTTTTTTTTTTAATATGTGAAGGATGTCAACTGCTTTTATTTTATTTTTAGTAGAGATGAATTTTGTATGGTACCGCAAGTAATCTCCCGCACAAAATCTTTCAGATGTTGTTTCATAGTTTTAATAGGAAGACAGTTGGAGGGGAGCAGAAGTCTTGGAATTTGAAGCTTTTAGAATTAAGAGGTTACCTCTTCGGTACAGGTTTTCGTACACATAAATCATGTTTTAACTTCCTTTTCAAATTTAATTTCAAAACCAGCTGTAATTCTGTTGCTATTCTCTCTGCTGTTTTCTCATTACTGCTAATTATACTTAGACAGTTATATGAAACACAGAAATATCCAAACTCACACTAGCAGGTACTAAAAATAAACAGGACTCTTGGAAGGAACACAGGCTCTATTTCAGTGCACAATACTAGGTATCTCAGTAGCCAAAGCAAAGTCACCCTAAAGTTGCCTCTTTCAAGATATCTCACACCTTTTGTGGTGCAAAACCAGAGAAATGTCCCTAAACCAGAGAAAGTGTTCAGATCTGATACTGCTGCTTTCCATGATTATTCTCAGTCCATGACCAGTCACGAAAAAAAGGGCCTTATTTAATAATTCAGTTTCTGATTTATTTCTAGATGATGATTTTAATCCACATTTGTAGTTGAAGTATATCATCCCTGTGATGTAGGGGGCCAGATATATATGTGTATAGCAATGCAGGAATTAAAATGTCTCGTGATTGCTTGGTCAGAAGAAGGCTGGGCAGATATCAGAGGGACTGTGAGTGCTTAGACTCTGTAAATGCTGCTCTTGATGAGCAGGACTGAGAACAAAAGGTTATGAGTAAGTTGCATGTGTACTTCTGGCCTTCCTCTTTATTTATTTATTCCTCAGGAGCGCAGATATAAGTGATCCATGATTCAGACCCTGTTCTTCAGTTCCTATGGATGAAGGACTATGAGTATGGCCCTTTCATGGTTTTAGCTAAGGAGCAGTACCACAGCTTTGTCCCTCTACTCTCAGTCCCTCAAGCACAGAAAAGGGTCTCCCACTTCAGCAAGAGGGCCAGCTGTGTCCTGGACTGAATCAGGCACAGAATCACCAGCCAGGCAGGGAGGGATTGTCCTGCTCTCCTCTGGAGTGGCCTCACCTTGAATAATGTGTGCACATTTTGGGTGTCAGAATATGAAAAGGATATTAAACTATTAAGAGTGTCCAAAGGAGGATCACGAGGATGCTGAAGGGTCTGGAGGGGAAGCCATATGAGGAGCAGCTGGGGTCATGTAGTCTGTTCAGCCTGGAGGAGACTGAGGGGATACCTCCTTGCAGTTACAACTTCCTAATGACAGGTAGAGGAGGGACAGGTACTGATCTCTTGGCTGTGATAACCAGCGACAGGACTCAAGGAAATGGCAGGAAGCTGCATCAGGAGGGATTTATGTAGGAGATCAGGAGAAGGTTTTTCACTCAGAAGGCACTGGAACAAGCTTCCCCAGGAAAGTCTTACAGCACCAAGCCTGACAGAGTTCAAGAAGTGTTTGGACAAGGTTCTCAGCACATCGTGATTCTTAATGGGAGTTGGAGTCAATGATCCTGATGGGTCCCTTCCAGTTCAGCATATTCTGTGATTCTGTGAACTCAGCTGCAGTTGATTTCATTGCCTGCAGTTGTCTGTGCCAGAGTGATCCACAGCAGCATGCCATTGATGCGCTTTTTTCACATGCATGTGTCAGCTAGAAAATCCACTCAGGAGCTTCCTGAGAGCCTGCTGCAATATAACCTGGTCTTCTGGAGCCTAGAAATCCCTGTGAACTCCTCAGATTGCTCCTTCCCACTGACAAAGTATTGTTTTGAGATACATCTGGTGTCAGGCGTAGGCATATGGCACCAGTATGGCAATGCTGGCTCCGGGGGTGGTTTCCTGCAGAAGAGGTCTGGCTGAAGGCAGTAGTCACTGCCTACTGAGAGTTATTATTATTTAGCACCCAGGTCTTTGTGAACTTGTTTGACTGGTGGCTGGGCAGAGTGCCATCGGAGCGTATGGACATGAGCAGAGACAGCTGAGTCTCCAGGGCCTTACATACATCACATGTGGGTACTGAGGTCAGGCTTCTCAGCAGGGAGAAGCTAAATGACTGTCTGTCCCAAGCACGTGTACCTGTGGTTGACGGGATATGCCATCATTAATCCAAATCTGGGCTGTATTAAGCTTCTAAAATAAAAAACAGCTTTGCCAGCCACTTGAAGAGCGCTAGGGGCCTGTTTGGATCAGTGCATTAGTGGGGAGGGAGAGAGGGAAGGAAGGAGCAGGGAGGCAGAGCAGGACTGATGAACAAAAGTTGCTCCACAGTACTCCTCCCCACGGGCTGAGATGACCTGACCCCCCCACCAAGGCAGGGGGCAAAGGATGCTGCCTTCCTCCCCCCAACTGCAGACCTCTCCAAGGGCTGGGCAGCACTTCTGTTTGTGAGACCCAGCCCTCTCTTTGCTGTAACAAGAGCATGGACATCTCCTGTTTTGTTTCTTAATTGTTTTCAGCACAGTTCTTGCAGCAGCTGGAGCAGAAGCTTTAGCATTTGAGTAGCAGGATTGCCTGTTTGCCAGGCAAAATCCCCATGTTTAGCAGCCTGAGCTCTCTTTTATGCTTGGGCAGTGCTCCCACATGGAACTAACTCAGGTTTCCCCCTCTGGCCCTTGGAGATTCACAGAGAGGCAGAGCATGCACAGGGGATGAGGCAGCAGTGCCAGTATTGTGGCCCCACTAAGAGTACAACATCTGGGTGGAAGATCACAAAGCCAGAAGCACCAGAAATACTTTAGTAAGGCCATTGAGAAAGCTAAGGAGAGACAGACAAAATTCAGTAGGCTGTATTTGCATAGAGGGAGAAAACACCTGAGGATTAGGCTGAAGTACATACTGAAGTGATTCGCTGCACAGTGCTGTTCAGAGGGATGCCGATGACCAGACGCTGCGATTCTGCCCGTGTCTTGTGGGTCCCGACAGCTGCTCAGACAGATGCTTTGTGGCACCCATAAAAAGATAATGCTGGGAATCTCCTAGCCTTAAATGCTGCTTTTCTACTGTGAACACTAAACTCCCTGTGGAATTCCTTCTGACATGATTCCTCCTACATTTATTTATGTGCTGTTGCCATATACTGTGAGACTAGCTGCTTCTGTCCTCTGCAACAGGTAACTAAGCACCTACAGTATAAAATATCCCTAACTGAAGAACTGGGAAGCTTTACCATTGTTATTGGAAAGTGCCACGAGATTTCCCTAGAAGGGTGTGGCAGAAGTGCAACTGAGGATATGCTGTTATTTTAAAAACCTGACCATGTGCTGGTTCCTCCCCCTTTGAAGTCAGTGGCAAAGCTGTTTCAGAGGAGCAAGACTACTTGAACAGGCAAACAAGAGGCAGCCTGGGGGCAGAAGAGGCTTACAGGGAATGGTTTCTGCTGCTGTCCTTGAGCACAGAGCTGTTCAGACAGACTGGAGACCTGTCAGCCACTCTCTCCCATTAAGACTAAGAAATGAATGCTTTTCAAGTTCTTAAATGAATGGGCTTAATCTTACAGCCCTTACTCATCTCAGTACTGCCATTAATTTTAAGAAAATAATCACTGTATTAAGTGCTATGGAATGGAGTCCTTAAATTGTTAAATTCTAATATTTGACAGAATTTTTTATTGGATAGAAAAATAATACTGACATAATTAAAAGGATGTGAACATTTCACGTTTTGAAGACTGCAGGCTGCTTTGGAGGGAGATATAAAACTAGAAGAAAACTAGAAGCAGTGCAGAGAGCCCAAGCCCGTGTCATGTCTGTAGGTTATTTTTGAACTTTATGAAAAACACACTTTAGCAGTTTATATCCTGACCATTCAACTGTATTCTGGCATTCTAAATGCAAAAACATGCTAACCATGAAAGCAGAACTTTTAAAAATACCCTGTCCACTTGGCTTCTTTGCCCTCCTTCAGAGTCTCCCAAGTTTGTTTGGGACAAACTTGGGAACTTTGTTGTGGAATGACTGTTTGAATTGGGGTTTCTTAAAATACATGTGGAGCCTTGTAGCTGCTGTGGGGTGTACCCAGTGGTGGAGCTGTACTATTTTAAAATCATCTGGCTATTTCACTTCATGTAAGAATATCTGTCAGCTTAGTTATAAGGAATGAGAGGGGTTGATTAAAACAACTCACTAAGCCATTAAACAAAGAGATAAAATGTAGAACATGTGCTGTAGGGTCGTTTTAATTATAATGTGCGGGGAATCTGTGGAAACTGGACAGCAGCTGCAGAGCTGCAGCTGAGTCTTAAACCCCTCTTAACAGTACCAACATCCTATTCCTTAGGGGTGGAGTTTCTTTTCTGTAAAGCTAGGTCCTTTGGAAATGGTGTTTGGAAGCTACCTCTTATTGCTATGACTGACCATAATGGAATTGCTGTGCTCAAGCACTTGGATATGGACTAAAATAGGCATTTATGTACACTAATCCTCTAGTCATTAGGTGCTAGACTATATAACAAAAGAGAAATGTCTGCAGAAGCATTAGTCAAGAGGGGAATGTATAAAGATGTCAAGTGAACAGTCAGGAAGATCCAGAGAGAGTGCGGAAGGAAAAAGGTAATGGCAGCTTTTTTCATTGTCTTGATTATCTTATTAGGTCAAAAAACCCAGTAATGAATATGCTGCTGTATGCTGTAAGTATGTCTATTAAGTTCACTTAGCATATACTTTGGCTTTAAACAATTTATCAATTTATCAAAATTTGTTTAATTTATCAATTATCAGGCAGCCACATGAATTCAGTAAAAACTGTTTAAACTTCCCATTTAACTTTATTCTTAATAACCTAGTTATAGGCATCAAGAGTTAGCATAATTAATTCTAGCCTTATCAGAAGGGGTTTCAAGTCTCTCGTGAGTTCAAATCAGTCTCAAGCCACTAGAAATCATCACAAGGAGCAGTAGGAAAAGGAGGCAACACATCTGCCCATGTCGAAGGTTTTGTAACCCCATCCACTTCTCCCAGAGACAGGGCCATTACCTAGGTAGACACTGGGTCTAGTTCAGCTTGGCAGCTCCAGTGTTCCTAATTCAACAAAGTTTACTGAAACATCTGCCATGCTTTTTATGCAAATGAAATATGATAATTTAGTTAACCCTTTGTCACTGAGTAAAGTGTGTTCCCAGATAGGAATACCAATACTTTAAAATATTCAGTCATTAAAATATAAAAAACCATTTGTATAAAGACATATAATTCAGTACCAATTATATTAAAATGGAAAATAATTATTTAAGAAGAGCATGGAAAACTTAAAGGAGTTACTGCTTCTTGCTCTTGGCTGTAGCTTGTAGGCACATGAAGGCCTGGGGACTGTTCCCTTGAGGACTTCAGCTGTTGTGTTATTTTAAAGACATTGAAAAGTGGTAGTTGGGATGGATAACAATCTCCATACTGGCTTGTGGGGCACTCTACCAGGTAGCCAGAGTACCCATCACACCAGACTGGCTCCTAAGCATCCCCAGCTAAAGAAAATATACAAAGATAACTCAGCTGCCATTAGGATGAGGAAAAACTCAGTTCTGCTTAAACAGTGTAAAGTAAGGTGTGGTTCCCTTTGTTCTTACCTTGGTAGCAGAGGAATCAGTCATTGATCCAACAATGAGACACAGCTTGTCAGCTGATGCTCTCAAAACAGCACACCTCGAGGTGAACTTCGCAGGTTTTTTCCACAGGCTTTCCTCAAGCTGCCTGAGTTAAAATTTAGAGGAGGAAGAGGGGAAGAGCTCTGCCTGATGGGATGTCACGGGCCAGGATGCCATTCTCTGTTTGGCTGGCATCTGGTTAGTTGAAGTTCTCACTTCTGGAAAAGAAATTAGTCACTTTACCATCACTGTCATGGAAAGGTTATCTCAGGTTTTTAGCATCATGCTCAGACTCATCTTGTATTTTCCCTAGGACCAATGGAACAACACATTTTAGAGTCAAAGTTAGTTCTTTGCGTGTGTCCTGTTGCTTTAGTAGAATTACTAGTATGCAAGGAATATGAATAAAGTTCATACGGTGATTCCTAAAATACAAAATGCCAATTACAGTATGCCTCCCTAGGGAGAGAACTGAAGATGGCTGACCATGTAACCCCTCTCTTCTCTACCTCTTTTCCTCCAGTCCTCCGTGATGTCAGTCTGTTTTGCCCGCTTTCACCCAAACCTGGTCGTCGGTGGAACATACTCTGGCCAGATTGTCCTGTGGGATAATCGCAGTCACAGGCGCACTCCAGTCCAGAGAACTCCCCTCTCTGCTGCTGCTCACACGGTAAGGATAAAAATCACCTCCTCCTTCCTTAGAGGAAATGGTCAGCAGGGAGAGGTAGCTGCCTAGTTGTGTCTATAATGCTAGTTGCCACACAGATGAAAACAGAACTGCGGCCCTTGAAGGGAAAAAATTAGATCTGAGACATGAACAACCACCTCCTGTAAGTGTTTAATCATCACACGTTGTACAATCAAGTCAGAACATTGTTCTCCTTTCCAAGGAGGAAGGCAGGATTGAGTACAACACTTGAGTGAGGCACCTATGTGCCAGCACAGTGGCACTGTAATTCTTGTCTGTAAAGAGAGCCAGGCCACTGTGGAGGCTGTATGCCTCTCAGTCTGATGTGGCAGGCAATTTGAGCTGTTGTTTTGGTGTACACAAATGTCTCCTTTGAACCAGATTAGGCGCCTATGAGGGTCTCATAGTGGATTCCTATAAGTAGATGCTGGTGCCCTCGGAAAAAGTGGGGCACTTTGCTTCTGTTTTCTAATAGAGCAATACATAAATCCCTGCCATGATCTTCTGATCCAGACAGGGCCACAGGGCAGAGTTTGCACACTGAGGGAGAGTTTGTTTCAATGGAATGAAGGAGGAGAGTATTTTGCTGATACACACAGGTACTTACAGATAATTACTGATAGTGGCAAGAGCAGTAAGACAAAATGTCTGAGAAAGAAGAGACTTTGTCTGTGGTGCAAGGATGATGTCTGTGATAGGAAAGTCTCTTACATTGAAAGCACTCATATTGTGCTGGAGGAAGAGACAAGCCTGGGTTGCCTGCTAAAGCATCCTCACTCTGCTATGGCACTGCCATCCAGTCCGTCCTGCACAAACACCTTGTGCATTCTCCTCCTCCAGAGTCTGGGCATGGGCACACTCTTCAGGAGAGATGGAAGGTGGAGTAGCTCATCCTGGGAGCAAGCTTAGGGCAGTTCCTGAGTGGAAAGTAGAAAGGAGGAGAAAAATGCAAAAGTGTGATATAAGAGTGCAGAAAACCACAAATTTTCTGTAATGTATGGAACTGAACTCGACAAAGCACTCTGAGAGATAAGATGATAATCTTGTTCTAGCAGATTGAAGGTTCAGACAAAGTGACAGTACTTTTGCAGCTCCAGCTTTTACAATTCTGTGATTCTTAGGTTTGGAATTTGCAGATCAAGGTTCAGCTTTCAGTTGACTGTGACAACATAATCCCTGGAGTTAAAAGACAACTCCAGAAGCCATGCCATGTGAATTACTGCTGAAGATTCAGGATGGGGCCAGTATTATGACTGCAAGTCCCTTATATTAAAAATTACAGGTGTGCACAGACATGCTTAGTGAGCCAGGCAATACAAATATTGTTCCCTAAATTTCCACTATCATGAATGTTGATGTAATTATCTAATGATTTGTGCCATGGGTTGCAACTTCAAGATTGCTTTTCATTTCCCTAATGTTTTTGCTCATTTTGTTGCCAGTAATGTTGTTCAATCTGCATGAAAAGAAACAGTCTCTCCTGGAAGTGCAATTTAGAGATGTAGCAGACCAGAAAACTAGTGGCAAGAAGCTGACTGTCACTAAAAATTGAACAACTGGGACTCAAAATCTAGTGGAAAAGCAAAGACTAATGGGAAGTAATTTGTTTACACTCAAAAATAATTTAAGGCAAAATTGTACCTCCTGGAATTATATATTAAAACAGTTTTATTATTGCAGTAGAACAATATGTAATGTTTTCCTTTTGAAAAATATAAATAAATTACTTTCAGTTGTGGATGGGCACTTTATGTGCTGTCATGGATTGGTATAAATAAGTGTTTACACAGTCTAACATGAGGAAGTATGATATTTTAAGGAGTGCTCAGATTTTACAATAAGAGTTGCTTACTTACATAAACTGTAAATGAGGTCTTGGTTGCAAAAGGCTGGCTTGAATCCTTGCTGCCAAGAAAAAAAATTAAATTAAGACAACACTACATTAGCAATGTTACTTTTTGTACTGCTAGATACGTGAGCTGAATAGTCTTTTTTTAAATTCAAACTCGTGCTGTATGTGAAAAAAGGATTTTTCTTTTTTCTTTCTCTTGCTTTGTTTATTTGAAACAGATAGATCGTGTTGTTTTCCCTGACTTAAACCTTCCTGAAATTTAGTATCACTGATTACTGCCTGGATTCACCAGGAAAGAGAATTCTACCCACAGCTTACTCACTAATTTCCTTTCACACCCACCACACATCTGCACTTGGGACAACAGGAAATTTTAATTAAGACAAAACCTTTTTGCATGATGATTTCATTTCCAAGATAAATAAAAGCAAGCTGGCAGCAACCCTTTGAAAGGAAGGAGCCTGTTTAGACTTTCTGTTACATACAGTTGGTTGTCTTTTTCATCCGCTTTCCTTACATCTTTTCATTTCTGTCATGAGTTTTATTGTGCGTGAAATTGATGGCTGGTAGCCCTGATTAAAGCCAGGCCTGACACAGAGATGCTGCTGGAAAGACATGGCTCACTCTTTTCCCCCCGCTAAATATTCTGCATATTCCACTGCTTGCTCACCCACTCTGTCTGTTTGGTCTACTGGAGGTAAAATCACATGAAAAAAAAAGGTCTATGCTTATTTCACACATCAGTATGCAGTAATCATGTTTAGCACTGGGGTCATTAGCTTACATTAAGCAGCAAGAAGGTCCATGATATGAGGGTAATAGTGTGAGACACATGTGAGGGACTAATTGGGGTGCATTTAATGGTCTGGGAGAAACCAGGTGCCTGACAATCTTGAGAGAAAAAATGGCATCAAATGGACCTTGTGACTTACTGGTGTGTACAGGTTTCCTCCAAGCACAAGGTAGTGTTTCAGCACCAGCTGCTCAGTCCATCCCAGTGTGGGCACAAACACTGTTTGTACAGGTGCTGCACCTTTTGCTCTTGGAGAGGGAACATTTACTGGGCCCACTCAAGTATCAAACCTGAGAGTGAGCCAGAGCTCTTGAGCATTTCTGCCATTCCCCACTGACTGGGTTGGTGACCTGCAGCTGGATCTTGACATAAGTGGCAGTTCTGCCATTCCTTTCAGCAGGACCAAATGCTACATTCCTAACACTACATGGAGTTGCTTAGAAGCTCCCTAGGGTGCTGGGATGTCTTGCAAGTTGGTTCTAATCTTCTTTAATTAAGCAAAGTATTAGAGAAAAATTGTTTTTTCTTTCTGGAGGTCTTCTATTTATTGGTAAACACAGCAGGAAAATTAAATTTTTCTTTGCTTGACTTTTGTATATTCCTAACCCTTAATTTAGCAATACCACTTGTACTGGTCAAAGGAAATTAAATTTTATTGTTCAGTCTGACTGATTTTTCACTCTGGAGATTGCAGAACTTGACCCATCCCTCATATGTCACCATCAGATATGAGATGGCATTTCAGGCTCAAAGTGTTACCAGGCTCCTTGGAAAAGGAATAGGCCAAGTTTCATTATGCATACTAGCTGGAATTCAGCCTCTATGGAATGACTGCACCATGGTGAACCAGGTGTAACACCCTAAATCTAGTCACTCCCCACTTATAATGACAGATTTTAAAAGGTGTATTGGCCAACGCTGAAGAACATTGATGGGCTTGTTCATGTTCTTCAACTGGAGTACATTTGCAAAAATTTAGCATGAAAGCCAAATTCTGACAGAGTTCAAGTTTTATGCAGCTGTTTTCTTGAATAAAGTTTTCATTTTTATTCCATTTGGACAGTTTCCCTCTTTCTGCTGGTTATTTTCAGTGTCAAAAGCCATCAGTAGAATGATACATGTCCCTGTGGGTGAAATCTCTTCCACATAATTCTGTATTTTCACAGCATTACTCAGCTGGGCTGTTTTATTATGAGGAAAATGAAACTTTGAAAACATTTCCACCTCCATAACGTACTTCTTAATATTTAAATGAAAAAGAAACACAATAACCCAACCAAAACAATTCCTATCTGGCAAAAGCTGAGTCTTATATTTTCCAGGCATTGTGTGACTATTTAATCATTCTTTAAAATAACATATGAGACATTAGAAATCTGTTTGTGAAAGCGTAAGAATGGCTCTCTGACTTCCAGTGTTCTGTGCTTTCAGCATCCTGTGTATTGTGTGAATGTAGTTGGAACACAGAATGCACACAATCTTATTACTGTCTCTACGGATGGAAAAATGTGCTCCTGGAGCCTGGACATGCTCTCAACTCCACAGGTGGGTTTGTTTTCACCAGCGTGGGGGGGAAAATTGTCTTTGGTAGAGCAGGATACCTGCGTAGTGGAACATAGCTCCTAAGAGCCAAAATCTCGCATCCTATACAAACTAAAACCAATGGATGCACTTGAAAGAGTACAGCTTGTTTCCAGCAGTCTCTGCTAAGAGCCAAACCCCATTTCCTTTACCACAAATCATGTAATTATTGTAATACGTTAATACATAGGTCAGTTTCAAGTGAAAATGAAATAGCCCATTTTAAAGCATGGTAATTACAGAAGTCGCCTGTGGTATAAATTGCACTTATTCTACAGCATTGTTTAACAAATATGGACTAGATTGCACTGCTGCTGGACACACCCTAGGCACTGCAGGTTTCCAAGGCACAGTCAGAAACTTATTTTGCTGGCAGCCTTCAGTAGCCAAAGGAACAAACAATGCAAATCAAAAGTTTTAGAACTAATTCTCCCCCTCTGGAATGTTTGCTACTATTGTCTGTTCCCCCCCCCTCCTTTGTATCAGAAATGAAAGGAAACACAGGAAAATTGCCCAAACCACTAGTGATTATAATAACGGAAACTAAACAAAGAATCCAATGCTGAAAAAGGTGTACAGAAAGCATCTTTTAAGTGTTATCTTCGGAAGAAATACATTTTCTATTCTAACACATCACTCATTTTTATACACAATTTCTTAGAAAAAAATTTATATAATTTTACTAAGCATCATGGGATCTGATCTTGTTTCAAAATGCTGCATAGAAACTCCCTATAATGATTCCATTAATCATGCACTAATGTGCAATTACTATTGAATTATTTGCTTTTCAGTGTTTACACAAGAGGTGGGACTCCTCTGTCCTAACCTCAGCCATCTAAAAGTTGATGTGTCAAGTCTAACTTAGAAATTCAAGTTTTCTGTACCACTGAGGTAGAGAGAGGCTGGTACTTCTGGAGTGTGACTCATCCCATCCGAGTGTGAAAAGCCATTTCAGATACCCACCCTGGGACATGAAACTATCCTATCTTAGGGTGGAGAAGGATTCTGGAAGTCATCACATCTACTCCTCTACTCAAAGTGAGACCAACTTCAAATTTCGACCACATTGCTCATGTAAGGCAACAGTGTAGGGCTGGTAGTTGTGCCCTGGGACTGTAAGAAACCAATATTCTTCTGCAGTAGAAATAGAGGCATCTAAAATGGCCCAGGCATAATGCCTTCCACAGTTTCTCACCTAAACATCAAGAACATAAATCCAATCCCACCCCTGCATATTCATTTACTGGAATACTCAAGTCTGAAGCACAGATCTGTGAACATCTGAGTTCCAGTATCTCATCACTCAAATGGAATTTCTCTGCTCCAAATCTGGCTCTCGACAAGGATGGGAACACACCCCACATTACACTGAAGTCTGGCACATGGCTCGTGGTGATCCAGAAAAGAGAGGCACAGGACTTGACGTCAAGCTGCATGCCATAGCTTTAAACTGGGAGGAGTAAAGTGTTGCTGATGTGTGTCAGTCTGAAACTGTCCAAAGACACAGCTCCAGAGCCCTTGTGTACAGTCATGGTGTGGGTGCTGGGAGCAGAGTGTCCACCACAGTCTATGGTCATGTCTCTGCAGAGACACTAAATGATGATCTCACCCCAGAAGGTTTTAACAAAAATATATGGTTTCTCTCCCATAAAACAGAATTTCTCTCTCTCTCACTCACATGTTTACAGAAATATGGGGTGGTCTCCCAATGCATTTTCCATGCCTTGTTTTGCCTTTATAATAGAACCAAATTTATTTCAAAGAAAAGCATAAACCAAGCAGAAGGATTTCTCTGTGGGTTTGCATCGCTCTCCTTTCACAGGGATACCCAATTTCTTTACAGCAAAAAAGCCCTTTTGAGAAAAACCGTACAGGCTTTGGCCCTAGAAGAACAGCAGCACAGACCTTTTAAACATAGAGAACATAACCACTTAAATAGCTAAAAATGAAAATGGTTAAATCATTCAGGCCTTTTGTGGATTCTTGGGTTACACCATTTAGGCTGAAAACCTAAAAAGTTGTGCAAAATCTGCTCAAAGCGTACACATCTTGCAACAGCCACAAACTTGCATGGTTATTTTATTTGCAATTGCAAAAATGGGCATGCTGATTTGCTTTAAAATATAGCTACCAAATGAAAACAGAAAACATTCCTGCTGGTTTGTAGCTTGATGGTGGAGTCTAGAGGGAGTGTTTATGGTTACCTCAGAAAATCCCTGAAAAGCAATGCTTAGAATGGTGGTAGTGACAGGACCCCAACTTTTTAATTTTGTTCTGCAAAGGGACAAATGACACAGTGAAATAAATGCCTCACTTGCACACGATATTGCAAGAGCTTCCTGACAACTGATTTCCAGAATGTAAATAGAAGGGTATTGCATGATTTATTAAAGCCTGGGGCTGGCAAATGTAGCCATTAAGGTATTATCTTTAGTTTCTGCACCATTAGATTTTAAATTCTCACCTGTCATCTCTGGCTGATCTAAGATGATGCAGAAAAGGCCAGTGCCTTCCTGCCAGTCTCATATATGTGACAGACAGCACTGGGGATGGCAGGAGCATCCTGGTTTGTGGCACTGCATCTTCTTACAACATCTTATGTAGAAACCAAATGTGACTGGGTCAAATGATTTCATCTTCCTCTCCTGCTACTCCATGTAATATTTAGAAATCAGTTTTACAAAAACACTCCAACCCAGACTAACAAAAGGAGGATGCCAGCATAATAACAAAAACCTGTTTTGGTAGGAGAGCATGGAGCTGGTATACAATAAGTCCAAACCAGTGGCGGTCACAGGAATGGCTTTCCCAACTGGAGATGTCAATAACTTTGTCGTGGGCAGTGAAGAGGGAACAGTCTACACAGCCTGTCGTCATGGAAGGTGAAGTTCAGCATTTTGTACTTATGAAACATTGTGTACCTGTGTCGATGAGAGATAGCCAAGTGTGTGTGGAGAGTGTTCAATGTTTTCTTCTCTTGGATCAACAATGTTTTTACTGTTCCTGTGACCAGCACAGGAGCTCCCTGACTTTGAGCATCTTTGCTACAGCCTGTTATAGTGGGGCAGTTACCCCAGGCTCCCTGTGTAGCTGGTGAGGAGCAATGATTACCCTAAGGCTGACTTTCTGTACCTTTTTCAGTCATGTGCCTGAAGAGAAGGTGGCTGGGCCCTCAGAAATACCTCTTTCTCACCTATGAGATGAGATGAGATGAGATGAGATGAGATGAGATGAGATGAGATGAGATGAGATGGAGGTTTACACAGCTGTGTTCAGGTTTATACACCTAGCTGAGATGCCAGTGTCTATGTCTGCTCAGGTCAAAGGAGGCCCTTGGAGACACTTCTGTTGCAGGATATTGAGGCCTAAACCAATATCAGATGGTAATCTGTTTTATTTTTTACCATTCTCAGCTCCATCTTCAGTCTCCACAGTGATAAATCAGAGAAAAGCCACCATGGGCCTGGTTCCTTTAATAACACGAATGCAACCACAGTGTGCCACATGGGTTCTAGACAATCCTGTGCTCTCTCACGCTGTGGTCACACATAACATAACCCAGGCTGTAGTTTGGTACTGCAAGTTCCTTGTTTGGCACCCTGCAAACCTGCAGGATGCTAGTGTGGTCTGTTAGCTTCCAGTAGTAGTTTTATCTCTGGGAAACTTGAAAGGCTTTTGTAAAGAACAAAAGCCTGGTTTTCCACTGACAGACTTGGAGCTCATCTGCCCCAGTAGTACGCAATGTTCTCTGAATTCATATTTTATCATATTCTGAGTATATGTTGGCCAAAAAGACATTGATACAGTGATTTAAGATTGTAAGGCTTCTGTTACACATCCCAAATGTTTTATAAATACTGTTTTACATATGTTTTGTTCAATGATTTTTTATTTTTAAATATTTTTATTTTAGCCTGACAGCTGACAGCATTGCAAAATGGTGTCTATTTAGACATGGTTTGAATGAGTCTTAGGCTGCTAGGATGAATGAAGCATGCCCAAGAGCATTTCTCACTTCTGAGCTTTCAGACTTGCCTGGTTTGTTCCTCACAAGAGGGGGAAGGTGCCAGATCCTCTTTTTAGCACATCTTTTTAGAAACCTTCTACTGACCATTGACAAAAGCTCTTCTGCTCCTGCCTGTCTTTCCTGAAGCTTTTTGCTATCATCCCAGGTTTACTTCCAGAGGCTCCTGTGTCCTTCAGCCCAGCACAGTGAAGAGCCATATGTCTATTCTGGAAAAAGGTGTGTCACAGCACAGCAGACACCCAGGGTGGTCTCAGTGCTCCAGAACTCCCCTTACCCCACTGACTACATGGCAGATAGCTAGGATAAAATAAGAGGTGTCCTTTGTATCCAGCACTGCAGGGCTCAGCCCCTGCTCCAGCACATGCTGCAAGGTCTGGCAGGGGAACATAAGTGAGATCACCCTGTCCACACAGGAGAGGTGAGGGGACACTGCACCAGCTGGTTGAGGGAGCAGTTTCCTCTGGCACAGCTCTGTATCTCCTTTCAGTACACTGTGCTCACACTGTACTCACTGGCACAGGCCAGTTTTTCTATAATCTAGCTAAAAGGGTAATTTCATTATTCCCTTTTCTGTGTACACTGTAAGACAGCACTGACAACTGATCTGGCATCATTTGCTTCCAGGAAGAAGAAAACTGTGCACATTGTCTCTTACACAGTGTTGTACTTTTCCTTTCTAACAGCTATTCCAGCCTCTGGCTGATGAAATGCACATCTCCCCTTGTTCAAAGTAATGACTGTATGATACCTGATCACAAGATCAATTACTTCACTTTTTGTGAAAAAGCATTTGCTTCCTAGTGACTTGATTGACTGCTAAGAAAAGTTATCTTAGATATTTAAGAGAAAAAGATTTGCCCATGATAAGTCATTAACATATCTGCATTTTTATTTTAATGGTTATTCCTTGATAATGGCTTACTCAGAGGCATAAGCTATAGTAAAATTAAAATTTAGAATTTTATAATGATACAGAAGTGTTATTTCAATCTACAGGAGTAGACAGTGTATGTAGAAGTGAGTAAGGTAAGTCTTCAGAAGTAAGAGAAATTCTCCCTGTGCTTGATTCTGAGCATTAATTTTGCCCACTGGAGTAAACCTCTGCAGGCAAAGTGTTTAGCAGAAGGAGAAAGATTTGCAGGTTAAATAGAACTTTAAAAGGAAACAGGACCCTAACAGTAAAGAAAAGTTATGTTAAAATACTAGGTGGTGAATCACTCTGCATGTAAATCCTTCTTCTTCCTGCAGTAAAGCTGGCATTGGTGAAATTTTTGAAGGCCACCAAGGACCTGTCACAGGAATCAACTGTCACATGGCAGTGGGTCCAATAGACTTTTCCCATCTCTTTGTCACATCATCATTTGACTGGACAGTGAAATTGTGGACCACAAAGGTAAGAAATCCAAGTTGGGCTGGGACAAGTAATTCTACTTGGGAACATGCTGTTGTCAGAAATATTTTAATACTCTCAATCAAGTCCTAAGAACCAATTAATTGTAATGCTGTGATTAGAATGAGCATGTGATAGAATTGTAAGTAAAATATATAGCTAGTGTAACAACCCTCAATCATATTTGCCCTGGAGCATACCTTGCCATTTAGCAGGCCTTCATTTCAGTGTTAACCCTAGTGCTGAGCAGTTTCACAAGGCAAGGAGAAGAGGATGTCTTGTACTGCCAGCCATCAAAAAATCCATTCAGCACTCCCTGTGCAGGCTAAATTGCAAGGTTAATATTATGCGCCATGGTGGTGCAGGAGCAGGAACAGCTTCCTCTGATGAAGCAACAGGGGAAGTGCACATACAATTTAGTGCAATCAATATCACCTGCAAAATTCACTGCTGGAGGAGTCTGTGATAGCCAAAAGGTATAAAATGTCCCAATGACATTAGACACTGGAAGCAGGGAGGAAGCACATGCTGGAACTTACATTGATGACCACCAGGGATCTGCTGCTGACTGCTCTGTGGCTGTCTGTCCATGACCTCTTTCAGAGGGAGCAGCAGAAGAGCAGAAATGGCACAGTCCTGTGGAACTTTGAAACCCCAACACTCCATGGGACAGACTAAACAGACCAACCTGATGGATCATACAGGCTGAGTAAAACAGGACAATGAGATGTAAAGTCCTAATTATATAAGTAATCTACATTTATTTTTTTATACACCAGAGTAGAGAACTGCCCTCCAAATGTCAGTTCTTGCCTTAACCAAGTCGCTTTTATGCCTGCATTTGTTTCACATCTTGAGCTGCACCCGGCAGAGTTCCCGTACTGGAAGCTGACCACAGTCAGGAAGTATCTCAGCATGTGCTCATCCAAGACATCAGGGCTTGGAGATTCTAGAACAGATGCACAGCAAATGTAAATATGAAAGTGATCAGAAGGGCTCATGTGACAGCCTTGTGCTGGAAAAAGAAACAGTTACCTGGATGGTAACTTGAATCAGCTTCCATAGTAGCTTCCCAGTGCTTTTGTTAATGGCCTGATCCAATGTTTGTGCTAATTAACAGGTATCTTTTCCTAATCAGCAATGACCACAGGTGTTGGTTTTGTCTTGAGCATTGCACTTCAGGAAAGTCATAATGAGAAAGGTGCATGATTTGCCTAATTCACATGTAACTAAATTCATCACTAGATTCAGCCTGAACCAATGCAAAAGTAATCCAGAGGAGTGGACATGGGAAGGCTGGAATGGGTCTGGGATGGTTCCTGGGTGGTAAATGTTAGAAAAGGCTGCAGGACAGCCAGGGGATGGACAGCTTAAATGTTGGCTCAGTGGGGTTAGATAGGCTGTTTGGTGGGTGAGACAAGGGAGTCCTGGGCAGTGATGACTTCCCTTGGGAGCAAGGGAATATTGGAGTGTTGAAGCTGAAGCTGAGTAAGGGGAGAAGAATTTGTGGGGAGTGCAGGGAAGATGAAAGGCAAGTATTGAATTCCAATCACACATGTACAGAAAAGTCTTGGATTGGTATTTAGCTGTCAGCTTGAGGCTGAATATGGCAATAAGGGTCTCATTCATCTGCAGCTTAAATGAAATTACATTAAGGGATAATAAAGCCTGATTTTTATTTTAAAGTCTTGGGATTTTAGAAGTTAGTAGTAACACTAACACAGCACATTTTAGGCACAAAGACGCTGCAGATAGTAATACACAGTTATCCTTGTGGAATATTTCAGTGCCAGAATGGTTTGGGTCTGATTTTGTTCAAGACAATCAGTTTTCAAAGAACCAAACCATTTAAATTTCTGATATCTATCAAGCTGTGGCTTGTCTGGCAAGAGAGGCTTCCTGAGAAAGCTGTTTGAGCTGGGTGAGCTGTGATGTGCATGTGACACACCACAGCACCGCTCAGACCTGGAAGCTGCATTGCTCTTTTGGATCACTCACTTTCTTCTGGAGCAGGTTTAAGCAGCAGCAGCAGCCCCAGGCTGCTGCCCTGCCAGCCACTGCCCTGTGAAAACATCCTCTGAGACACTAGACAAGTTCTTGAATTGTGATGAATGTTTTCTTTTTCTCCCCATTCAGCTGCATCAGAAGTTTATTTCCATATTGTCTGAATAATTTTCTTGGCTGGAGCTACTACATATTTAAGGCTCTCTTTGTTCAGTTCTCATAGTCAAGGCTCAGTCAATCAGTGGGCTCTGAAAAAAAAATAGTGGATTGATATAAAGTATTAAGTGCTTCTGCTGGCTAACACGATTTTAGTCGGTATTCGTTTATTCCTTTAGTTTCTTATTTGTAAATTTAATCTCCCTAACAGCATCCAAAGCCATATTGCTTTCCTGCTTCTACCAGCATTGTCTACTTAATCCTGTGCACATTATCCTCTTTGGTCATGAAATTCAATTCCTTTCTGTTTCACAGGTTCAGAGTCAATGTCCAATTGTAAAGTGAACCATAAAAGCTTTGTGTTTTTATTGTCTATTGATGTTGTGTAGCATCCTGGGGTGCTTACAAGAAAGGCACTTTCATAGCAGGCATTTGACTGATGGATTGAAAGCACCATCTTCCTTAAAAACTCTCACTTTACATTTTATAATGTTTTTGTGGTTAACACATTTTCTAGCTAAAGGCAGTTCAACCAGGTGACTGAGAATAAGATTTTCACTAGCGGATGAATGAGCGTTTTTTAGATAACACTAACACAAGGTTCATATTATCATCCATCACATTAGCCAAAAATTAGATCCCTGTGTGAATAGCAAGCAACCAGAAGCAACAGGAAAAGAAACAGAATTTGCAAAGATAGTTGCTTGATAACCACGGCATTACCTGGTTCCTCATAAAGTTAATACGGCTTTCACCTTGAATTCGTGCTACGCCATGTGAGCAAGTCTGGGATGCAGAGCTGTCAAAGGGAAGTCCCGATGTGAAGTGTCTGTGGAGCTCTGCCCTTAATTAGGTAGTGTTGGTACGATGCTTTGAAGAGGTAAAGTGCTAAGTGGAAATGCTAAGTGTTGTTAATTAATTAAACACTAATCCTCATGAATGAATAGCATGAGGTTAAATAATGAAATGTAAGTATTGTTATTATTACAGCAATTGCTGTTTGGAGAGCAAATTTTTTGATATTGTGTCAAGAGATGGAAGCTGTCTTGGAATTGTTAAAACATAGCAAAACATAAGCTGGCTTCAGCTAAAGCCTAGAAGATGGTTTGTTTGCTGCTAAGGGTGTTAATAAGGGTCTGAACAGAGAGCTGGATTTTGTTAGCTTTTTCATCCTTCACATGCCTTCTTTAGCTCTTATCCTTCCACTGAGGAGAGGTGCTAATGACTAATTTTCTCCTCTTGCACCTATGCCTAAATCGTGCTCAGATAAGCAGAGACTGGAATAACTGTAAAACATTGCTGTATCCCCATCCGTGCTTGTCTCCCTCTGCCCAATGTTTAAGTAATGGTGGTAATGCCAAAATCAGAAGGAGGCTCAGAGGTGAGCAGACTGGTAGTAGGGCCACCACATAACCATTAGCAGGGTCTAATGGAGCCTGAGGTCACGTGTGCCCTCAGTGACAGATTACCCATTGTGTGTCCATGCTCAGTTTTGCTTTGCTAGTACGTGCATCAATGGCAGTGCCTTCCTCGTGCCTTTCCTTTGTCTTTTTTTTTCTTATGCTCTTCACATGCTGCTCTTCTCTTCTGTATGCTCTGCTGTTCCAGTCTTTTGAGCTTTTTTGAGAAACCACATTTTAAACAGCAAACATTCCCATTTCTATGCTATGTGTCGTCACATACATCTCTGTACCTTGAATATCTTATGCTCATGTGCTTGCTGACAACCTGGGTACGACCCAGTCCTTCTGTCTCTTGGAGCAAATTATTTTACCTCTTACACCTTCCTATCAGCATGCAACTTCAGACTCCACTGGTTTTCATTTGGCCTAGAGTTGAACACCATCTCCTCCAAGGTCCAGCTGAAGCCTACCTTTAGAAAAATGCAAAGAAGCATGTGGTGCTGGTGGTGTTGCTACAGACAGGTACCTCTGCCCTTCCCCAAAAGCCTTGCTGGTAGGATCTGATCAGATTCACTTAATAGACCAAATTTACTGTGATGGAAAAGGGTATTGCAGAATGAACCAGGGTCACCTTTGGGCCATATCTTCTCACATTATCATGTAAGGCATTTTAGATGACTCTTCATATGAAGTTGGATCCTCCTGAATCTTTTATTATGTAGAGCTTCCACACTTTGGTTTCTTATGCAGCCACTGGAAAGCAGTAACAGTACTGCATACATAAGACACCTCTTGGAGAGACCACCATTCCTGCCCCCCACTGTCTGTGCAGGAGCCCAAGTCTGGCAGATGATCAGTTGCTGTAGCTTTTGGTGGCTTTCTTGCATCTGAGCAGCCTCAGGCCATATCTAAACCAGCAAACGTGTCAGCACTTTTGAGCTCCCAAGTCTGTCTTCGTATCCTGGCTTTTCCCAAACCACTACCAGGAAGGAATCAGCCTCTTTATCCCATACCACATGCACATATACATATGCACCTTGATTTGCAGCCAGAATCCTGTGGAATCCTTTACTTCTCCTCCCTTTGACTGATTTTGGTGGATCTCAAATGTCTACCTCAAGGGACAATTTCCCTCCTCTTAGTTTGGATACCTGACTAGAATGGTCTCCCTCACTGATGCATTACCACACAAAGCTCCTTCTTTTCTCTTTGATAAAAGCAATTAAAATTGTTGATTTGATTAATCACTGCCTAAATGTCAATTTTATCTGATTATAGGGAATGACAAAGGATAATAAAATAGCATGCTGGGATTTCATGGAAATGGTCTCTCTGTGGTGTGAGTTCAGAATTTTGAGTTTGATCCAAAAATAAGTCAATGAATGAATTTGCTTCAGAGCACACTTTCTGTCAGAAGGCCAAGCTGACTTGGGGAAGAGGGTGGAGTTGCCTGTTCAGACAGGATTTTTTTAGGTTTTGCCCTTTACCTCTGGAGCCAGAGGTCTGGCTCTTACCCAGCTGTTAAAAAAAAAAAAAAAAAAAAAAAAAAAAAAGGAAAGGTATTTTCTCAGTAATTTTAAAGAGCAAAACCAAAGTGAAGTCAGGTGCCTTGAAATCAGTCCCAAGTCCTTCACTTGAAATACTTCTCATTATTTCAGTTGCCTGTGTAGCCATATTTGGTAAGTGTTAGGAAAATATTAATCAGCTGGCCAACATGCTTAATTTACTGACATGAGACATGGTGCTTCTTTGTAATACATTTAGTGAACAATGGCACACACACAAATAAAACAGTCATCTAAAATACTGAGTACTAAAAACTGAGTGGGCTAAACTGTATTTTAGAAAACCCTAATATAAATCCAGCTGTAGCAGTGAAAGCTCTATTTGCACAGGGAAAGCAGAATTGGATTTCAGGAGCTTATATAATCTGTGCAAAACAAAGTCATCATTCCTTTTTTTCCCTGAAATCAAAATGCAAACCTCCCACTGACAGTTCTGTTGCAGAATTACACTGGAGGATCAAGCTCGCAAGGAAATAGTGAAGCATTTCAGGACAATTATCAGTATATAAAGCCTAGGACTTCTTCCCTAATGGAAATTTTCTCCCACCTGCTTCAGGCAGCCATCCTTTCTCTGCCATGTGAGAGACTTTTGTTATCAGTAAAAAAAAAAAAAAGGACCTGTGTTCAAAGTCCTACAAGATGAAGTCGTCTTCAGTAAGAATTAGCCTCAAAACCACTGCTTGCTGACCAAAGCTCTGCAGGCATCCTGGTGGCAGCAGCTACAAATACTAATCTTGACTGTTAGCAGACAGTGCTGTAACATCAGCTGTGTCAGCCATCCTGCAATGCTCCTCGTGCTCCTGCTTCCTGGCAGCTGAATGCAGCAGCAGGGTCACCTGAAAGCCTGCAATGGGCTGAGTACACACGCAAGGCTGGGCCAGGTACCCTGCGACGAAACAGCGTTTTCCATTAAAAAGAAAATTTGACTTTTTAGGGGCCTCATACTGAATGTTCCCGTCAGAATCACAGGGGTGGGACCCAACCAAACCATAGCTACATTATCCCACTCCTCTCCTCGCCTTGCAATTTGAGCTAAACTACCTCTCTTTAACAACTTGAGGCCCGAAGCAGGGACACCAGTGCCACTGACCCCCGAAGAGGTACATGCAGGACCTCAGGGCATGCCACTGCCCCTCCTGCATGGCAGGAAAGCACTAGTGCACCAATCCAGCTTCTCCCAAATCATCTCAGCCACTTTCCAGCTCTGCTTCCTTGTCCCATCTGTGAGGGGGATAAACAAGGAGTGATGATTGAAGGTAGAAGACCAAATTTGCCCTTCAGTGTTTCACTCTGTGTTTCCTCTGACCAGGATTTAGGAATTCTTCCATCAACATGCCTTGCTTATAATTTTTAGCAAGTCCCTCAAGAGCTTCTCTGAAAAATAATCCTGAAATATAGTAATATAAAGGCAGGAGTATGAACTACACAAACTATGAATCAGTTTGCTAGGCAAGGGCAGTAGGACTTTCTATAGTGTTCTGAGCTTCTTAAAAGAAAGTGAGCCATTTTAAGAAGAAGTTAGAAATTCTAAAAGAAAACAATAGTATTTCTAAAGAAGTCTTTTGACACAAATGCATATTTAGTAGTTCAGGAAGAAGTACTGTCCTGCTTAGAGCATGTTTTAGATAAAAGGTGGAAAACTTGATTACCATTTAGCGATGAAGTCAGCAGTCTGAGGAAATACAGAACAAATGGCAGATACCTGTATAGGCTTTTCCAGTGTTGCTGTCTGCACATGCCTCCAGTTTGATGTGGGTGAATGAAGCAGAGAATATTAAACCTCACAGAGTGGAAACCCATAGGCACAACTCTTGTAATTGTGGAATAAGAGGGGCTCCACATTAGGAATTAAACTGGATGATCTAAACAAGAATACACCAGCCTGGCCAACAGGAACTAGGATTTAAGTGAGCTGGGGAACACTGTAAGCCAGTCTGCCTTACATACATTCTGATGTTTTTAAAGTTCATCCATTGCAAGAAAATCTTCTAAATCATTTAAATTTACAGTAGGCTCAAGTAATGCACATTTATATCAAACTCACTGAAAATAGTTCCTCAGCTAATATGCAGTAGTAAAGAAGAATGGCATTCTTTCTGCTTTTTTTTTTTCTTTAGAAAATGAAAAGGTATTTCTCTGTTGGGTAAGTGGAAAGGCATGGTAGAAGAGAACTTTGGAAGTACAGTAGCACAGACAGAATGTGTTGCACCTCTGCTGAGTACTTAAAGAGTTAAGAAGGATTAACCACATAAGTTTACCTGTCAGTAAAACTAGCTTCTAGGCTATATCCACAGATTTCAAAAGCTCTGCTGTTTGAATTTCTGATGCTCTTAAAAGACAAGTGCTGTCTGACTTTCCAAGTTCTTTTATTTTTTTCTTCATACCATGGTATTAGACATTAAGATCAGTTCTCATTAAAACCGCCTGTGCCAATCATCAAACCTTTATTCCTTTTCTTCCTTCTTTTATACTCACTTGTGGTGCTTTGACTTTGAAGGAAACCACAAAAATGTAATCATCAGGTTATCTCCAGACTTGGTCTGCTCTCATAGCCCCTTTCCTTTTGGTCTTACCCTTGTCCCCTCCTCTATCCATAACAATTCCCACATGTTTATGCAAAAATATTGGACTTTCTTTTATTATTGACAATTAAGAAAGGCAACTGTTTTGGCATCTCTGAAAGAACAATAATTTCTAAAAGTGAACAGTTTTCAGCTTTGTCTGTCTGCAACTTTTAGAATGCCAAAGCCCAATCAGTGTAACCATACTACAGCACTTAAACAAAAGGGTTGTGAAGAGTGTAGGGATCATTTCCACTCATCTCTTCCCCCCTGTTGCTTCTGAGTCTAAAACTTAAGCTGGTTAGCTTGCCAATCAAGTCAGTTTAGACTTGATTCAGTGACCTAGTAGTTATCTGACAGTGAGGTGCCACAACATACAGATAGGTCACAGCCCAGTGAAATGTTCTTTGAGTCCCAGAGGTTCATCTGCAATCCAGCACTGACACTGACTGCCAGAAGGAATTTTCAGGCAGGTAAAGGAGTTTTTACTCATGTGACTCAGTTCAAGTACCTCAGTTAGCCAGTGACATTGGGTGGCTAAAGCTGAACATGACCCTTTTGCTTTCCCACTGCCATCCTTTGAAGGTCTGGCTAGTCCTGGAAAAGGTGGAGCAGGCTACAAGTTGTGAGTTGTAAGGTACTGGGGGCTGTAGGATAATGATACCCTTTGTGGAGAATGCAGACAGGCTTTGCTGAGCCATCAGGGATGTACCTGTAACTACTCACTCTGATTTATGACATCTAGTAACAACAGTTCCTGGGAATGCTGTAACTTTTAAAAAATGAGCATAAACTGAACTAAGTCAAGGCCCACAAGTATAGCATCCAAGCAGGAGCTATTGGATAATCCTAGATTGCTGTAACTATTAGGAAACAGATTTGGGAGAAACATGATAGTCCAGAACTGGCAAAATTCCTGTGGAGATCACTCAGTCTGAATGAAACCAGGGCCTCTTTGACTCCATACAAACAGAGAGAAAACATGAAGGCTTACAAAAGCAGTAGAGCCTTATACAGAGCCGAGGACTGAACTCCTCACCACAAGAGGAATGGACGAGTAACCCTAAACAGCTAACAGCTGGTGTCCCAAAAAGGACACCATTGAAGGGGGAAAGGTCAAGACCAGAGTAAAGCCAATTTGATGAGTATTTGACTCAATATTCCCAGCAGCTTTTAGTTTCTGCTGTGCTGTCTGCATATTTTGAGTTGGCCTGGTTAAGTGGCACCATCAGAAAGGAAACAGTGAGCCTGGATTCAGCAAAATACTGAGGTCTTTTCCAAGATGGAGAAGACTGGGCCTATAAAACACTGAACAAGCTCAGATCCTATCCTGAGAAGTTCCACAAGCTGTGCCCTGTCCCAGTTTCTTTCACATCATCTAGTTAGTGTGACACAGCAGCACTCACTTTAAAGAAAGACCTTCTTTAAAGATTGTACCTTCCCTATGTGTTATCTCTGCTGGAAGAAATGTCTTTCTTTGACACCATTTTGCACGTTTTGGAGTTTTTTTTTAATTAATTAAGACTATTTATAGAATACTTGGTCTCACAGGGACCAAGTTCATAGAATCATAGAATGGTTTTGGTTAAAGGGTCTGTAAAGATCATCTCATTCCCATCTCCTGTTCCCTGGTTTGTTCAAGGGCCAAAGAGAGGAACAGTCACTGCTCAGGACCACTCTGGCTGTGCTCTTCCCAAGTGCCTGAAACCCTGAGCTTGAGCCTAAACAGACAACATTAGCTTGTTCAAAAAGTTTCTATGCCAAGGACTAATGAATGTATCATATTTGCTGTGCACCTAGAGAAACAAAATCAGCTTGAATCAACTTGCAAGTACTGCACAATACTGATGGCTGCTGTTAATATGGTGAGAGCCAGAAGTATGGTGTTTGGCTTGTCACCTTTAGAACAGAAGACACTGAATAGCAAGAAAGAAGTGGAGACAGCAGAGTGTGTGGTGTCACCACACACCTGTACTGCTGAAGGTACAGTCTAGGAAAGTACCTTTAAGTGGAGCTGACACCCACAGAAATTATGGCAAAGTGTATAAAAGTGCTCGTTTCATGAAATGGGCAAAGCCAATAGTTTTTTCCATGGCTTTTTAGAAGTCAGATGCTAGTTAAAACCTGTGTATATGTATACATTCCTTTATATGGATAATTAGCTACTTCATGTGTGGCGCCTCATGGATTAAAGAAAATTCTTCTATGCAAATAAGTGGAATAGACTGGTCAAATTTATATGTGTAAAAACCCCCACTTTTATATAAATGTGTAGAATTTATTTAGGTGAGCTTCTTATTTCACAGACAAGTCTTACTTCCAAGACAGCCAATGGGTACATAAAATGTTCACTCTTCATTGTCCTCTTAAACGATGCCTCTATAAAAACACTGAGGATAAATGATTGATAACATATTTAAATAAATGAGAAAAAACCCCACATGTCTTGGAATTGACTTTTTGCTTTTTCCACTAAATGCTCAAATCATCTCCTTTTGGAATCAATGGCAAAACTCCATTGATTTTTAGGGCTGTATTTTCACCCTACATTCTTCTTTTTCAGTAATAAGTAGATTTGACCCAAGTTTTTCTGAAGATACTGCTTTCAACTATTTCTTCTGTTCTACAGAATAACAGAGTGGGTTGATATTTAAGAATGAAAGCTCATCAAGTTTAAATTTCAGTTGTTTTATAATAATAGCCATATGTTAGTTATGGATTGTGTAGGTCTGAAGTTTTGGTAATTTAAAACTGCTTTAAAGTGACCTTTACATGGTTCCACATTTCAACATTTTCTAAAAGCAGTCGGTAGAGGTTCTTACTCATAAATCGTTGCATTACAAAGTCTGCAGGCCTGGGCCCATAGTAAGGAAGAGGCTCACAGTAAGGAAGTCCTGTGAACATTTATACACACAGCTAAACTCAGAAATGGAGTCTTCACAATGAAATCCACATAACTGCTCTCAGACCAGGATGAAATGGCAACTTTCAAAAAAGGCCAGTCGCTGTTAGTGTTGGAGACAGGATACGAAGCAAGATGGACCTTACGCAGTTGTTGTGCTCTTCTCTGGTTAAATAGTGCAAGACAGTGTGGGAAATACTTTCTCTTTTTTTCACTGGCAGCTAGTCAGGCTGGGAAGACAGTGATATTGGGGGCAGTATGAAGGTGTAGCTCAGCTCCATTACCACTGCCTGATTTCTGCCATATGATTTCTCCCTGAATTCCCAGCCACACTGCAGCTCATCTTGCCTTTTGGTAGGGCTGCTCACAATCCTACAATCTTTTATTTCTTTGCAGTGCTCCACACCCTATTCTGCTCCATTAATTTGTGTGTCATTCCTTGCATGTCTGAGATCTTTCTCAAAAGCTGTATTATTCCTGTTGTCCACTTTGCCTCTGACTTTCTATCTGACTGAATATTTCCACTGTTACGGTAAAGGCATTTCATTTTTGGTATTTGAGGATTTTCACCTCACATCCCAGAACCTTAAAAGTGTTTTTATTTTGATAACAGGGAAACAGAAGCACATCAGCTAAAGCTATTTCCCAGAGACTACCCAACATGCGTACAGCAAGATATAGACTAGAACCAAATCTCCTGACCCTTCCTTCTAATGCCTCGGTCTTTAGGCATGAAGTGGAAGATAACGTAACAGAACTAAAAAAGCCATTTAAAAAGTGCCACGCTCAAGATCAAAACAAGTTTTGATATGCTGACAAAAAGGAAATGCTGATTGAAATCTGCACTGGGTTGATTGATATCTTAATAGGCCCTTAACTTCTGTGGAATTTTGTTACTTCTCCCATGACATTAAATTTTAAAGTGCTGTATGTGCAGCACTTTTCCCATGAATAAGAAAAATACCATCCATCTGGCAGTTGACCAGATTTCTTTTTCTTTTGGTATACTACTATCTTCAATGCCCACCATGATTTAGACACCTGATATATTTGAACCTATATTAGATGTTTTCAGTGAAAACCCACAGTGCAGCATTGGGAATCCATGTAGCTCCCACTAAATACTATTTCCTAGCTCACAGTTGTGAAGATTCGCTTTCAAATTTCCTATTAAATACCTCTGCCTCCTCAAAAGTTTGGTGTTCATTTGGCCCTAAACCCTGGAAAAGCTTTAGCACAGGCACGCAAGTAATTCCATAAACACATGTAAGTAAGTCCACTGATAATGTAGTAGGCAGACACACATGTGTTTGGAGAAAAAGACCTTCTTCAGGAATTAAAATATTTTTTGTAATTTTTTTCATTTTCTTTTGCAAAACTCCAGCCTGTGAAAAGAAATTTAAATGGTGTAAAAATTCGAGGTAATATGATCAAGCTCTGATTTCATTTCATTGTTACACAAAATGTTTGCTAGTCTTAAGAAATGGACAAAAACCATTAGGCCAGTTACAAAAATTTGAGACCCAATCCTGTAATCAAAGCATCTTTCATTAATTCAAGCAGAGGAAAACCCAGCCTTTGGACTAAATCCCTATGTATTTTCAGTATGTTTGTAAATGACAGAGTCATGTAATTAAACCTCTGAACACTTCCAGTAATTTTTTGTGATACCTGTGGTGGCCAGAAATATTACAGAACTGTTTACAACACGGTGCAGCAACAGCAACACACCACATCAACCCTCAGAGACATGGCAGCACAGAGATGGACACACGCCTGTCCCATGTGCTGTGCTTCCAGCCCCAAGACCCATCCAAGCACCATGGGATGCAAGAGGACCAAAACCACAGCTAGCAAGGACCTGTCCGTAAATAGATGTCAAACCAACTGCATTATCGCTTTAAATTAATAACATATGAGAGGAAAGTTATATACCAATTGCAATTGGTCACTCCACTTTCTTGGAAAAATAATGCATGGCTATGCATTGAGGCACCCCGGACAGTGTTTCCTTTGTAAAATGCACGAGGGTGCATTCCAGAGGGACCTGAGCGGGATGTTCTACGGGTGCGACCTGGACCCTTACAGGCCCGCTCAGTGATGCTGCATTTCCCGGGGCCGGGGACCGCGGGGGGACCGGGGCGCCCGTCCCGCCGGGCCGCGCTCGCCGGGGAGCGGCAGGGAACGGCAGGAGGAGGGAGGCACTCGGGGAGACCCTCGGAGAAGCCCCATTGTTTAGATTTCTGTCATAAGCCATGAGAATACTTAATTTCTTTCATCTCTGGAGTTTTCATTATCATTCAAATTTCATTTTCCATTAATTGATCGGGGATTAGCGAAGCCATTATGCAAAAATTAAAAGACAAGCCAGATGCGATGAATAATTCATGAGGGACAATTACACTTTATTCCTGGTGCACTTCCTAACTTCCCTCCGACTCCCCGCCTGCTGCAGATGACAGCCTTCCCTCCCTCCGGAGCTGCCTCCCTCCCTCCCTTCCGTGCTCCGTGCCCGCTGCCTCCCGCACCGCCCCCCGCACCCCCTCCCGCCGCCGGGGTGCCGGGCGGGAGCGGGCGCTCTCCCCGCCCCGTCATCCGCGCGTCCCACAGCCCTCACACCGGGCATCTCATTTATCCCACCGGACAGTTGTTGCCCCATTAAAGCGCAGTCCCGCCCTTCGCGGAGGACCTTTCATCTAGGGAAGTTTTATGACACTTTATAAATGTGCAAAGTTTTTAATTAGACTCGCCAGACAGCCCCAGGCAGCACTAGCGCCACGAAGTCTTCATGCCGCTCTCTGCTTTACAGCACAACAAGCCGCTCTACTCCTTTGAAGACAATGCCGACTATGTCTACGATGTCATGTGGTCGCCAGTGCATCCCGCGCTCTTCGCCTGCGTGGACGGGATGGGGCGCCTGGATCTGTGGAACCTGAATAACGACACCGAGGTGAGGCGGCTCGGCGGCGGTGGGAAGGCGCGGGCGGGCGGGCAGCGGGGCGCCGGGCGAGACCTTAACCCTGTGAGAGCCGGCACTGCCCGGCACCCTCGCCATCCTCCCCGCCGGGCTCCGAGGGGCGCCGCGCTCCCTCGGGGCGGGGACAACCCGGCGTCGGCCGCCGCCCGCGCCCCGGGGCGCGGCGGGGAGGGGAGGGGACGGGAGGGGGCGGGGAGGGGAGGGTACGGGAGGGCAGGTCCCGCTGCCGGGGGCGCCCGCCCGTCCCCCTCTCCCGCCTGCCGTCCCTCCTTCCCTCCCTCCCGCCTCCCTCGCTGCCTCCCCTGCGGCGGGGCTGGTGCGCTCGGTACCTGTCAGGGGCGGGAGCGCCGGCTCCGGCACCCGCGGCAGAAAGCCAACGCAATTAAATGCCGCGGTGCCGGCTCGGGAGGAGGCTCCTTCCCCCTCTGTTATTTTAAGGTGCACTTTTAAACCGCGCCCGTTCTGCAGGTTTGGGTTTTTTTATCCCCTCACCCCGTTTGTGACGCTCCGAGAGGCAGGTTAGCCATTCCGGCCCCAGCGCAGGGGTCACACCTTGGCCGCGCCGCCGCTGACTGCCAGCGGGACCGGGCTCCTCTTGGACTGCGGGACTTGCTCTCCCTCTGAATTTATTTATCCTCTGCGCCACATTCGCTGGGGAATGTAACTTGGAAGCTCCATGCCAGTGCCTCCAGAGTATCAGAAACCAAGTGTGTGCCCCTGCATCTCCCCTCACATCCTGCCTTTGAGTCGCTTGGTACCCTGCTTCAGTCTTTTAAAACGCAGGGCATCTCTCTCACATGTTATTTAGGGCTTTACGCGCTCACCCCTTTTTATCTTTAAACTTTGATGTGGAACTTAAAGGTACAAATGCAAATAACTACCTTTTCACCGCTATTAGCTAAAGAGTGGGGATCATTGGAAAGGAAAAGGTCTCGCGTTTGAATTTCACTGGTGGGAAAGGATTAATCAGAGCACTCTTAGCAAAGATTGAGACTGATAAACACTGTTTTTTAAAAAGTATCTTTCTGAAAAACATCGGGTTTTTCCTCTTATTATTTCAATTTTTTAAAAACACCAGAGGCTTAAATTGATGCTGGTTTTTTTGGATTTGCGTTTCACCCAAAAATGATTTTCAGAAAACCTGTTACCACCTGAGGTCAATCTTAAATGGCCAGTAATCAATTTCCAGCACAAAAATTGAACTATTTTTCCATTCAATAAGTCTTCCTTGTTTTTACATAATGCAATGTAAAACTAAGAACAAACAGACTGTAAAAAAATCAAAGGTCACATATTAGCTGGTGAGTTTCTTTTTATGTCCCAAAAAAAAGAGAAGATGGAAGAAAAAGCAGCAGTATTTTCCTCCTTACACCCTATTTTTAATATATATATTTTTTTTTAAGATTAGTTGGATCATTAATATACCTTTCTCATAAACCTGCTATGCGTTTCAGTCAGAGTAAAATACGGACACAGTTTATGGCTTCCAGTGAGTGGTGCTTGCCATAAATAAGCACGGACAGGCAAGAGGAACCAGCACCGGGCACTGCACTGTCAAGGGGAGCACTGAGGCCTTTTGAAGTGCTCTGAGCAGGAAGCAGTGCAGCCTTTTTAATTAGAGCACATACAGCTGGAGGATATTCAGGAGGAGTCTCCTAAGAATTTATTTTGGGAAGGGAGGGACATATCCTTCAGGTGTTCTCATTAATGCAGGCTTAAACACAGAGCATAAAACCCAGCATTTTGAGAAGAAAAAAATACCCTTTCCCCCCAAGTACCAGGGCTGAAATTGAAATCAACTGATGTTTTGCCATTTTACTCAAGGAGGCCATAATTTCTTTCCAAAAAATTAGTCTGGACTGCTTGATCCCATTCCCATCAATAATAAGGCTGTACGTAGCAAACCGCTGCTGCTTTCAGTGTGTTTACATATAAATATATAGGAACATCAAAAAAAAGAATTAATTTCAAGCTTCATCCTGCTTTTATTCTGCATGCAAGGCCACCCCCTGATTTCACAAATTATTTCCGTTCTCAGAGGTCAAAATCAGCTCTCATGTAGGATCAGACTGGAATTATTTCCATGGTATCCAAGCTTTGTGTTTTTATGAGAATCAAATTTGGGTCTCTGGACACAGAAATATAATTTGCTTTCCTTGCTGAGCAGTGATGAAACAAATAAAAAAATCCAGTATAAATTATAAACTGGCAGATTCTGAATAGATGTGAAGTTTTGTTATGCAGGAGAAGCAGCAAGAGTATCTCTGAAAGAGAGACCTGCAAACAGTTCTTGCAAGCATCGTAACTGAAAGTGATCGTTGTTTGCTTTTACGCTCTATCTGGTAGGTCATAATTAGCTAATAATTTTCCAGATTTCTGTAATTGATTATGCCGTTTAAGTCTGCACAGTTATTTGCTAAGAAAAACTCCTTGTCAGCACTTCTGCCTTTGTAATAAGAGATCTTGAAACACCTATTTTTTAGATCGTTATTACTTTTAGATGTCAGATATGTGATGTCAAAGTATTTGTGAAGACAGTAGAAAATGACAGGTCTATTACTGTGTTTAACTGCTAACTATTGATGAAAATCTCTGTGTAAGAACTAGATGTGGTTGTTATTAAGGAGTCCTGGCTTTGTTTCATTTGGGGAATAAGCCACATTAATATTTAGGTATCATTTTGAAAATCAATTAAGAAAACACCTGGGTTTAGTTACAATGTGCTACCTTTAGATTTTTGAATCTCAGCAGAGTTTCCACTAGTGTTGCTGTTGGTACTTATTGGAAACATTTTCCTGAGAGCTAGATGCTTTCTGACCAAATAACTTAGATCATTGGACTGTACCAAGGACTTAATCAGTGTAGTAATTATTTTCAAAAATCTCATTGCAAAGTTGCAAGGCTATTTTTGTACTTCATGTTTATTTTTACATATCAGAAATTATTTTTGTAATAGCAAGGAAAATTACCACGTTTTATTTTATATCTGATAAATGCATATTAAAAAAAGTTGAAAAGAAAAAAAAGTCCTTACCCACTCCATCATTCTTTTGCAAACTGAATATTATTTTTATGGATCAGTGTAGTGAGGTTTGCAAAAAGCTTCAGGATAGCAGATGCTGATTTCTTACTAATGTATCTGTAACATTTATTTTTTGATCAAGATTGGAGAAGATCTGTTGGTGCTTGATGAGTCTTATTTATGTATGAGTTGATACGAAACTGACTTACAAAGTCGCTTATTTCTTCTGTGTTATCCTCTCAGATGTCGTCCTGTTTAGATGTTTCTCAGGTTTTTTGTATATTGTACCTTAGCTTTTAAAGTGTGAGGATGGTGTCTATATCTAGAAACAGCAACAGATGTATTTGCAAGCAGGTTTTGACACTACATAGACGCTAAGAATAATAATAAAAAGCTGTATTCTTATCATGCAGGTTTTTCTGACTGCATCTTTCTTAATCTGTTATCTGTTAAAATTTCATTTCAAAATTGTTTAAAATCTGACAAGCACCAACTTCAGAGAATTTATAAGGTATTTCAAATGTGATTTTAAAAACATAATGCTACCATTATAAATAAACTCTTACCTTGAAATCTAAAATAGGCGTGTGCAATTTAAACTATCACTACTGAGAACAGACTAATCTATTTTAAGATACTATGGTTTGACTATGTTTCTCTTCATATCACTGGAGAAAAGGTTTAATCTTTGGATTTTTAAAGACTGTTTCAGTATTGCTTTTTATTTTGTTAGATAGCTTTGTGGATTAGTAACAGGATTTTTCAAAACCATTAGGTTTTGAAAAAAAGCATGGGTTGTGTCTTGTGTCTGCGGCATTCGTGCTTATTTTTATGTGGAGCACTGAAAGAATGCTGTATTAACAACAACAAAAAATAAACCCCCAAAAACAAAAATCTAAACCATCCCCAGCTCTAGAGTTATGTATTACAGTCTTCTGAAAGATTTTGTGAAAATTCAATGCCTTAAATATGCACTGTATATTTGTACATGAAACATATATCTGTGATCTGCAGTTTTCTGAGAAACGTAGCTGGTTAGTGGCTTAGTCCTCTAAAATGTGGCATTTAGCTCTTTGAAAAAACCCATTCCCAAATGTTATGAAATTAACTTTGGATTTTTTTTTTCCTCAGAAATCTATGATCACAGCACTAAAACTTGCTTGTTTTCTATTGTGATTTTTATCATGGATCAATGACTCCATGTCAGCTTAAGTCCATTGACTCTTCTTAGGTAACAGACCCGGGACAAGGAGTTAGTGCACGCCAGCTTTTTTGGGTAATACTGCCTTGGACAGGACCTAGGCCTTGCACAATGGGAAGATGAGTCCAGTAGTTATTTGCATTTGAATGACTTCCTGAAGGGGGGGAGGATGGTATCTGCTTTCTGATTGGTATCCAGCATTATTTCTACATCATTCTTCGTTCTGCGAACAAAATCTTCCTGCATTTCTCTTGTGGGGCTCAGGACACTACTGTGAAGCCCTTTGCCGAGGTGATGCTTTAGCTGTGGCAGAATCCTTATGCTTGAGGTGCCAGTTGGTTTGGCACCTGGTGTTAGGGTTGGTGAGGGGGAGCAGGGACCTCCAGGGGGAGAGTCAAGGGAAGCAGCCCGGATTCCCGGTCCTTGTCCAGCTGCTGGCGTGGCAGTGCACGCGCTGCGGCTGTAACGAGAGTGTCAGCAAGTCTGCAGAGGTTTGGCTTCCTGCTGTCACTCAGCTGGTGTGACACAATGAAGGCATTAGGGCTGAGGAGGAGACTGGCATAGGAGCTGTACAATGTTCGTTTTAAAATTATTTTTCTCCAGGATCTTTAGACCTGTCTCGGTTCTCACAGTCAGAGAACCGAGATGAAGTCAGCAAAGTACTGGTTTTGTTAATCCTGCCAGTTTGTCAGTGTTCAGACCAGGGTTTAGTATGACCTTCAAGCTGCTTTCTTCCTGCTCCTGCTGCACTGTACTGCCAGTGAGGACAGAAGGAGTACCTGTCACTCCTCTCAGGGTAGCCAGGACTCCAGTTCTTGTCCAGCTACCTCTTTTTAGCCTGCAGTGCTCCTCTCCATTCTATGCCCATTTATAGATCCTGGGACACTCCCTTGTCATCTCACAGTGTTACCGAAACCTTTTCCCACCATGTGGATGCAGTGGAGGAGTTGTTTTTGCATCTATCCTCTCCCATTTGCCTTGACCTAAAAGGCACTGAAACTCAAAAGCCTTGTTTGGAAGACTGTTACGCCAAGCTACAGGCTCCTTGCTCGGGCAGGTTCTCTCCTATTAAAGGCAGCTGGGTGGAGCATTAGTAGGCTTGCAGGTTACTGTCATTTGTCATATGAGGTGACCTAAATCAACTGAGTGATCCACCTATCTGGGACAAACACCCACTCAGTTCCTTCCTCCTGCAGCATCTTTTGATGCCCTCATTCCAGCGTAGATGACAAATACTTCTCTTGAGATCACGTTCAGTGCTTTATTCATCCCACGCATTAACCAGAACCTTTATGTGTTCTTGTGGATCACCTGTTGAGTTGGTTGACTTGGGGCAGGGAGGGGGTTTAGGAATTAGACAGCACCCAGGTGTATTTAAAGCAGAACTAATGTCCTGGGGATGTAAAAGAGAATTGTGGGAATATATTGTAGGAGTTCCAAAATGTCAGCTCAGCTGTTCTCACTTCTGCCTTGTCCTCGCTCTGGAGTGATTAGCTCAGGACTTTTCTGATAAAATGCCTAAGTTTCAACCTCTGCATCTAGCCACAGAGGTGAGTCTGGATTCAAAGGATGTGTCAGCATGAATAGAGAGATGTGTCTGCTGACTGTCAGGTTATCTGGGCTTGAGTCAGAAGCCGGGCCAGGACTGAAGCCAAATCCTGCTCTCAGTTGGTTCTTGGTCATGTTAGTGACTTTTGAGAAAAAAGTATTTGGTTTTGCATGATTCCAGGGCTAAAGGGGAAGACATGGTTTCACGTACTGCCCTTTTCTGTTCATTCCAAGCAATCTCTTACTCTTGTCTCTTTTTAGCACGTCATCAAAGAAACAATGAACCCTTTTGCTTTTTCTTCTCACCCCAATGAGAGTTGTTTTCTTCTTCCAGCAATGCCAAGGGACTTCGATTCATCCAGGACATTCAAAACTGACCCCTGGGTTTGTAGGCAGTGTGATTTTTATTGTCCTTCCTGTTCCTATTGTTCCAACAGGTTCCCACAGCCAGTGTCACCATAGAAGGAGCATCTGCCCTCAACCGTGTCCGCTGGGCCCAGGCTGGGAAGGAGGTGGCAGTTGGCGATTCAGAAGGCCGCATATGGGTCTATGATGTCGGAGAGGTATCTTCTGTTGGGATTCTTTTATGGTTTGTTTGTTTTGTTGGGGTTTTTTGTGTTTTGTTTCTAAGCTCAACTCCTGGAGATTGCCACATTCAAGTTTAAGAAAGAAATCTGTCTTCAGTGGAGTCCTCATTGAATTTCTGTTGCCAGCAGTGTGTTAATCATAATGTTACCTTGCAAAAGAGTTAACTTGTTGAAATCTCATGAGAGAAGTCTCTTTTTAAAGCCTCTAGTATTTTTCAAGCTGTTTTTAAATAATGATCCTATGGGTACATTTGGAAAAAGTTAAAAGAACATAAAAAATTGAGGTGCAAAAAGAGGCAGTGCTTTTCTAAAATTGATCTTAAAGGGTTCACCTTTTATAATCCAGTATCTCTTATTTTATGACTGGCTTATTGCTGTAAGTTTTTGTCAGCATGACATGCATAGAATGCATCTGTTCTTTTGATACTGATTCATATGTCTGAATATGTGCAAAAGTACTAACAGGAGGAAATGAGAGGTGTCATTTTGAAGGATAGTAGGGGCATGCGTGATAGACTATAGCAGGATGCATATTCAACCATGTGTCTAAGGCTGCTCTCAATTCACCCTGCTACATCTTATAACAAGCATCTAAACTGCAGTGTGTTTGGCAGTGATGAATGTAACTCTTTGTTGATGAATGCAGTGTAAATGTGTTCCATCGGCATTACAATCCCTTGGAACAGGTAAGGGTGAATCTCTGAGCAATCAGCTTTTATGTAGAGAATTTGTTTTCCATCATTATCTGTGATAGAATACTGAGATACCCATCTCTACATAGTAGGGAAACATTATAGAATGCATACAGAATTATCTGTAACTCTCATAAAGTGATTTTATGGCCCATAGCAAAATTGCTTGTGCATGACTCATATTTTTGGATTTCATTCTCTAGTGCCGGAGTTGCCCTTCCTCACAAATGTTTGCTGAAACCTCTTGCCATGTTGTTAGCATAATCTCTAAATTGTCTAAGGTTACTGTGCTCAGATTTCCACTGTGACACTGGCTGGTCAGCTGTTTTTATTTATTTTTCATTTTGCATGATTGTTCTGTCTTTCAAGTGATACGACAGGTTGTGGAAATGTCTTTGATGACAGCACAGTCTGATCTTGTCTGAGAGTCTAGACAGGCTGTAGAAATGTCTCTTTTTGCATATCATACACCAAATCATTTATAGGACTATTTACTCCTGCAAGTTCACCCAGAAGAAAAAATAGTGTTCTATGCAGAAGTAGCAATATGGAAGTTTTTGACCTTTCCTGTGTGTAATAAGACGTCATCTTGCAAAATGAGTCATAGTGATACACTCAAATAAAAAAGAAAGAAAGGCTTCTATTACTTGAAAAAGAAAACAGAGTCGTTCAACAGTATTGATTTGTGTGAGTCCAGTTCAGTGTTACATAAAGAGTTCTGCTTCCGGGATGTTGCGTGCCCTGCCCTTGCAGAGCCTCAGTGTCTCCAGCTCAGCTCCGTCTGTGCTTAAGTAAACCCATGGATGTCTGTCCACACGGCTGCTGAGAGACCATTGCCAGTCCTGCTCTGCTGTAATGAATGAAGGAGCTCATTAATTTGTTGCCTGGTTCAGTCAGGCACTATGAGTCTCTGCAGTAATTCCTGCGTGAAGTTTAGGACAGGTCATCTGGGCTGCAGCGCTGCTGGGGCTGCTGTGTTGTTCGTGCCTTTTTCTGGTTCAAAAGAGAAGGGTGCTCATATATTCTCTAGCCCAGCTGTTCTCACTGTAGAGCCTCCAGTGAGATACAGAAATACTTTGCAGATCAAGAGCCTGGAACCAAGGGCATGGACAGTGAGTAGCAGCCTCTTGGGTCATTAAGCCTGTGAGCCAGTCTGTGAAGAGCTCTTTGATGAGAGATTATGTCATTAGCTGTCCTCAGGCATGATGCGTGGCGGATTCACAGTGCACGTACACTCTTGGAAGTGTCTGGTACAGAAATATGGCAGCCTTTAAGGATTTTGCTTTGCTTCACTGTGCAGACACTGACCAGTTTTTGGCTCAGCTGGGGTCCTCCTTTGACCGTCCTTTTTGTAGGGGTTTGATTCTGGGGTCTGATGGGGCTGGTCTGACAGTTTAAAAAGAAAAGTTCTTCTCCTGCCAGCCATCCTTAGCCACATCCCTTGCTGCCCAGTTTTTGTGCAGGTAGAAGGGCTTGTCACCACTCATACTGTGCAGAGAAAGACAGATCAGTAGAGAAGTATTTATTTGTTTTGTTTTCTTTGGGCTGTTTTTCTCCATGAAATGACTCATGTGGGAGTAGACAAGTGAGCACATAGCTGGGATCAAGGGGCTGGGAGCTGGACTATACAGCACCCAGCAGAAGCTGACTTTCATATTTGACCCAGAATATTGCAAATCCTGACACTAAGCTCTCAAAGTTGACCTTTCAGCATCAGCACTCTCCTTGTCTCCTACAACATCACTTTCTGAAAAGGCCTCATCACTGGAAGAACTCATCTCTGCCTGGCTGATAACTCAGTAGCATCCACTTGTTTGAAGGTGCATCTCCCTGATTTGGGAAGATGGGTGTGATTACATGCATTAGAAAGTCAGGAGGCCACTTTACAAAGACCCTGAATACACTCACCAAAATCAATAATGCTCCACTTATACTGCACCCTTTTAAAAATCTTTGTTTACTTGTGGCTGTTCCAAATGTCACAATTGATCAGCTAAACTCATAAAGCACTGGTTCCAGCAGAAGAAAAAAATACTGTATTGTATTTTTATAAAATATTTGTATTTTGTATAAAATATTTGTATTTTAATATATTTGTATAAAATATTTGTATTTTAATACAGCATCGTATCTTTCAATTTCACCTTACTAGAGAAAGTTTTTCTTACCTGTTTATTAGACAACATTGACTCTGTGAATTTTAATCAGAGCATAAAACATCAGGCTATCAACCATTAAGGAAAAAATTAAGTGGTAAGAATTTTTACTTTGATAGATTCATCACGGTTTTAAGGAACTATCCTAGAGAGCAGTAAAGTTTACTGCTGCTATTAACCCATATGGTATAAAAAGAAAACATATGACCTAAGTGAAAAACATAAGACATAAGGCCTAACCTTGCATCCTTTGTGAAGGTAAGGACTGGGGTATCAGGGCTGTTTTCACTTGTGCAAGAATTTAGGATTTGACCCATGTTTATATGTTATCTAGTCATGGTCTTTATGACAACAAGAAATGTCAGACACGTGAAGAACACGGCAGGGTCCGTGACCAGGGAGTTAAAAATAATGGTGACAGTTTCAGTTAGGCTATATAGTGTTATCTCCTTTGACTATGTACTTTTAGTTGTTTGATTCTGGCATCACATCTGAAAATAACTGAACACATTTATTTTCACAGTGAGGGGTCTATTTTCTCCTCTATGTGTGTGCTTTTTGCCCATTAGCATTAATGGGAGTTACACACACACAATTCCAGCAGAGAGGAGACTTAAACAGTCCATATAGATGTGCTCTTGTGGATCAGTAAGCAACAGTTTTAAAGAATGTGAATTATGAAATGAAATAAAAACCCAAACATGCAAAAATCTGATTGTTTCAGTGTGATGGGATCTTAAACTACTACATACAACCAACCATTGTATATGCACTTCAGTCTCTGTAAGACCTAAATATTCAAACTTCTGCTGGCATAGTAGTTGTGATATTATCATTGTGATAACTTGTATAATATATTTTAGCTCCTGTAGCCTTAGGGCTTCTTTACTGGGCAGCAAGTTTTCTGTATGGAAGAAGCTGATTTTAACAGAGCATGGCCCACTGCCTATAGATGTATTCACATGTTCAGGTGATTGATAGTTAGACCTAACTGCATGTCTGTTTTGCAGATCTGTTTTCTAGAAAGCTTGCTCCCATTGTGCACGCTTCAGTGATGTTACACAGTGCCTGCTGTCATAAATATTCTCTAACAACCATGTTTGTTGCTTACCGTGCTTACTGCAAATGCTTTTTACACCTTTGCTTGTAAAAGAAGCAGCTTCTCATCCACCTTCTATTATTTCCTTTTTTTGCCCATTTGTCTCTTCCAGGTCATATTCTGCTTGCACTGTGAGTACATAGATAGAAACTGTGAGTCAATGACTTATTATTTCATTCTAATAAAACATAAAACAAGTTTGCAGCATAGGATCACAGAATTTGAAACTGTAATCACAAGGAGCATAATGCAGTACATTATTTTGCTGAAGTGGTTACAGGACAAACTATTGCATCTGTTTGGCAGTCTTTCAGACAGTTAGTTCTAGTCATGCCTTTAAAAGGCAACTAGTGTTGACAGGTGGACCAGAGAGAAGAAAATGTCTTTCTCAAAGCCATCCAGGAAGACTGGCTCAGCCAACAGAGCAGTTACCTGGGATTTTTTGTACAGTTGTTACCTCTGTCCTTGTTTCCTGGCAGTGAAATCAGAATCCTATGGATGATTATGTTTATGTGACTTTGTTAGGTTTTAGAGTTAATACTGCCTTAAGGCTTTTTAGGGCTGCTGTGTTAGGTTGTTTGCTCCATCGTAGGTGTTAATCCCATATCTCATTTTCAAGTACATGAACAGCGAGGGAGGATCTGATAACTGCCCTGAAGTACGTGGAAGAAGTGGTACAGTAAGGATATCCTGCTGGTGCCTATAAAATAATTTCCTTTGATTCCAGCAGCCTTGAACAGCTGCTCTGAGATTCTTAGGGCTCTAGACAGAAACAAAAGTATATTTGTGACCAGCTCTCACATTTTGGTATGACTACTGAGTCACTTTTTTTTCTGGCTAGAGTGGGGAAGCTTTGTACTTTGTACTTCTGTCTTGTGATCCCTGTGTTTCACTGTAGATTTCATATGGAAAACACATATCCAGCATCTCTTTCACGCAGTTAAAAACTGCTGTAGCCCAGAGAGAGAAGTATGAAGCTAGGTTTTGTGTCATGTAGTTATTCTGGTAGATTTTCCAGTAGGTTTGCTTTTGCCATCATAAAGCTTCTATAGAGCATATATTGAGTTGGGAAATGTTTTTGCCACAAAAGCAGAGTTGAGACTCGCCTTAAAACATTTTATTTTAAAATCTGTGTTGGGTTACAAGTATTCTTGGAACACAGATAAATGGCTCACGCACATATCATGAAGGCAAATTTGAGCAATAATAAGGGGTTGTGCTTACAACCAAGTTTTATTCAAAAACATTCAAAGATTAAGTAAGACACAGTAGTTACAACAACATGCAGAATCCAGGCATAAAGGATAATTAAATTTCACCGTTGATATTTCTGCTAGGGAGGTTGAAACCCTGGCCTCAGAGAATTTTAAAAACATGTTTTAACAAAGCAGAATCAAGCAGAATCTCTTAAGAATTGTTGGAAAATGTAAAGAACTATGGTTTTGATTTGCTTCCTCTTTCCCCCCAGTTTTATAAGTTGAAAGATTTTAAAACTGGAAGCATTTAGAGATGACAAAAAAAATACCAAGAACTTCAGCTTTTTACTTGAATAATGTCTGAAATATTGAGCAGAACAAGCTCCTCGTCCCTCATCATTTCAATTTTGACTGATATAGTCTGTATTCACAAAGGGATTTTTGAAGTAGGTTAAATAAGAACTCCCTAATGAAAAAAACGCACTAGTTTGAAATCAGTCAATTTAATTACTGTGTTTTATGAAGGCCATTACCCATTGCTGATTACTAGGGTGATAAAATCTTTAAGCTTTGGTAGCCTCCATAGGGGGTGAGCTGATCTAAGTAGAGCAAAGTCCAGTCATTATCACCCTAAATACTTGTGTTTCTCATTACAATATTCATTACTTTAGGTTACTGTGAACGCTTTGAGGTCTTTATGTAAGCACTGGTTTATTCCTCTGTAGAAAAACAATGTTATGTTGATAAGTTAAAACCAAGTGTTCATATACTTCTACAGTTTAAAATGAGGCTTGACTACATCCATACACAGAAATGCATAAGTTTATATCTCTGAGTAGAAATTTCCCTATACACACCTATTGGTGACTGTTTGCTTGTCAGTGAGCTTGTATTAGTCTGATAAGAAATGGAAAGGGATATGCCTTACCTTGTTATTTCAGTCTGTTTGGGTACTTAAAGAAGCTGGAATGGAGGCTTATGTTCCTAATAACGATCTTTATTAGGGAAGTACTTTTCAAGAGGGAAAACTGAGCCGTGATCTAATTAATCTGAGTTACCTAAGGCTGGTTGCTGAGGATTGGAGATCTTTATCTCCAGTGCCAGCCTGGGCCCTTGTGCTTCCCTTTCTCTGCCACCCCTTGCGTATCATGTGGCATCACTGGCTCTCTGCCCTTCTCAGTCTCCCTTCTCGTGGGTTTCAGACTTACAAAGCAGCTTCATAAAACTGCTGTTGTTTAAAAGATCAAACCTTTGCAAATGCTCTTAGCACTTTTGGTTATAAAAGAAGCAGCCTCTCATCCTACCTTCTATTATTTATTTTTTCCCTTTTTTTTTTCCCTTTTATCTCTTCCAGGTCATATTCCAGTTGCACTGTGAGTGCAAAATCCCTTGCTCTTATGCTTAAAAAAGTATTTTATTTTAAAAAAGGACTCTTGAAATGTGTCAGGGAGGGATGTGGATGTGGGTTATGGGGAGAGGAGAGTAACCTGTAGAAAGGGATGGAAGAACTTGGTGTGACTAAGCCAGGGAATCATGAGCCTGGCAGCAATACAGATGTTCCATGTTCTTGCAGAGTGCTTGGGGCCAGAGGAGGAGACCTAGTGGAGCTGAGGACGTGCTGCCACCAGCGCGTGTGGCTGCGAGCTGGCCATGTATTCATTTGAGTCAAAAATTAAAAGAATATTTTTAACTGTCAGAAGGCTGAAGTCCCAGGCCAGGTAGAGATGCTGGGACAAACATCCTCCCAAAGTGGAGCCTGTCCCCAGGGTTTTGTGATGTGCTTGTGTGTGATGCAGACGTGGGTCACACCTGGTGTACAGGGTCACTCTCCTGCCCATGCCCCGGTGTTTGCTTCCTCCTGGCAACAATGCTTTCTTCTGTTTCTCTCTCTAGATAAATGGACATGAAATTCTACTTCAATTTTTTTGCTGTTGTGAATGTTTCTTGTTTGAATGAAAGGAGGAAGTGTCAGATTTTTAATGAAAGTACCTTTTTTTCTCATTTGTTGATTAGACAGTGAAATTAATGGGTATTAGTGAAAGCAGACAGAAGGGGTGGGGGTTTTAAATGGTCATCTTAAGAACTCAGTTGATTCTTTATTCTTAGCTTCCACTTGCTTACTATGAAATATTTCAGCAGTTCTCCAGAGACAGCTTAGTAGCTCTCCAGAGAATTTCATGGGGTAAAAAGACATGAGTTTCCAATAGGATACAGATATCTTTTAGAAGAATCATTCAGCTTCTTATCGTATGAAATAAAAACCTTAAGAAACCCAGTGAACCAACCAAAAAAACTCTGGCCCTAGTCCTTTTTATTCATTTGCACACTACTTTTAAAGCTGACTTATGTTTCCTTTTCCTTTGCAAAAGCCTAGATCCTCCCCCTGCAGAGAGGATCAGAGAGAACAAGCCACATGTGACAGGAGTTAATCATGTAGCTTAATACACTATTGGAAGGCGCTCAGATAACGAAGTGATGAGAGCAGCAGAAGAGAATCTGTGAGAGATCATTCCCTTTTTGCACAGTGCAGCCTGCAGGAGGGGGAGAAGGGAGAGCTCTATGTGACTGCGTTCCTGATGGTATTTTCCTGCTGAGCTGGGAAGCACTGAGAAGGGCAAGAGAAAAAGAGCAAAGGGAAGCCCAGATCAGACATACCCATCTGTCTACATGGACACTACTCAGGCTACACTACTAGTTCCTCAGTTACTGCTTCTCCTGAAAACTTGTCAAGAGGCTTAGTGGAAAAGAGAATCTGGGTCCAGGCTTTCTGTGGTAGCTGTAGCTGAGACAGGGGTCTCAGCTTTAGCTGGTCTGCCCCCATCCTAAAACCCTGTACTGTGGAACACGGTGGGGGAGCAGAGCTGTAGTCAGTGCATGTGTCATGTGTATATGTCACAGAGTATGTCTTTTAAATATCTACTTAGTCTCTTGGGTGACATTTTCTCTGAATTTCTTTACCCCCTTTCTGATGTAAAAAGAAATGTTACTGAAAAATGTCCATAGAAAAATCTCCATGAGTATGGAAGAGGAGAATTGCCAAGTATGAAATTTAGTTTAAACTCAGTTTGTGTGCAGCAATTTGCAAATTTCATAGAAATCCATGACTTATCATTGTGGAGTTAAAACACTTCTGAGGCAAGAGCTGTTTTGCATAATTAATTTTTTTCAGAGGGCTTCTGTGGTTTTAACCTGTCACATCCAGTAGCAGTTTTCATTTTGAGAATCCTTAACTATGTTTTCAATCTTTATGGATTGCAGAATGGTCTGTCTTGTGATCATGAAAAAATACTTAATTTGTGACTTGGAAAAAAACAGTTAAAGTATCAACTGAGGATAAATCTGGGCCTTAATATATCCGATTTTGCAGCTAAAATTCTATATTCTGTGTTTAATTTAAATGTGAAATCTATACTGCAGTGCCTAAAGTGGTGGAAGAATCTGTGTCTGAAATGGAAAAAAAACCAACCCAAAACAACAAAATAAAACCCACTGCTATGTCATGATGGATGAGCTCTTGCAGATAACGGGATATGTACAAAATCTCAGAGAAGGCAGCAACTCTTCTGCTGACTAAAATCTTTGAGCAGTTTATAAGCTGCTGTGGTGAGAGTCCATTTGCCAGCTCAGAGCAGGAAAGCTGTGGCAGTAGTCCTTTAAAGTTCCTGTTCTGACAGGTTTCCTGGCATGAATCATGGCATGGACGTGGCCAGCTTGGTCTGGAGGGGAAGCAAGCTGAGCTGAATATGATTTATTTCTTCCCTGAGGCAACAGTCCTTCATGCAGCTGAACTTCCAGGGAGGTACCTTTGCCAGTGCAGCCACCCCACAAGCCAAAGCTCTGGTGTTCCAAGGGAGAACGATGGGCCCATTCTTCCAATCAATGTAGTTGTCTGTAAAAAAAAATAAAAAAAAAAAAAGTAGGTATTGGAAAGAACAGGTCCTTACCTTCTAGTTTAGTTCATTTAATATTTTTAGGCTTTCTTTTGCAATAATGACAACTGATAACGTAATTTGGTAGAGGAAGAATCCTGATGCCTTAGCTTCAAATGTTAAATGTCCTGAAATGCATGTAAAAAATGCCAGGATTTTCATTGACTTTGAGAAACGACAGTTGGAGCAGGGCTGAGATCCCCATGGGAGGTGAATGGCAGGCAGCATGCCTCACTGTTTTTCTCAGTCCACCTGTAAATTGGTGGAATTACGGAAGAAATGGAATGGCAGGAACTGCAAGAACTTTGTTGCTTAGGGCACCACCTCTGTGGAAGCAAAATTGTGAGCTTTCCTCAAGCATGGCAGATGGTCTTTCTGCTCTTTCTGCTGATTACCTCTTTCGTTTCCAAGGGCTTACAGGCTTACACTCTCTGCCACTGAAAGTATCCCTTGAGGGAGGTGCGTAAGAGAGGCTCATCCCAATATGACTGGTGAAAGCAGTGGGCTCAAGAACAAGCTATACACTTGTAGTCAGCCATAGTATTTTAAAAATAAGAGGTGATTTAAGGAAATAAAAGTTTTTGAAATTTCAATTTGAAGTCAACTCTTTCAGGATGACTGATGATTACTGAATGTTTTATCCTCTGTAGTTGATATCAAATGCAGCATTTTGATATTTGATTGGTTGAAGAAGGCATAATCTGTTTGATAGCTTGGACATCATTCCTTCTGGTCAATTCAGGAGGGCCCAAGTCTACTCTGGTTTTAGAGGAGGAACTGTAGCATTGTCTATAATTAAAAATACTTCCCACTTGTTTTCTTTTCTATGTGCCCTATCAAGTTGTAATCCTTCAGGCTGAAGTTTTCCATAATTGGCGTTTGCTTCTAGCACCATTTTTGTTTCTTATTTCTTTCCTTTTTTTTTCTTTTTTTTTTTTTTTTAAGATTAAAGACAGTACCGTAACACAAAATTAATAACATGCTCAAATTAAGGGAGCTAGTCTTAACTCTGACATTTCCTATCTTTGAAGTGTTAACAGTCTGCAGTCTTAATGTTCTGTTAACATGCATTTATGTGTCACGTATGTATAATTTACAGGCTATGTTTTATTTTGTTCTCCTGTTAGACTGGCATCGAGATGACTGATGCAGACAAAGAGTACTAAGTTTAGAAAAGAATTAATGAGCATTCAAATGTTCAGTTCCTATGTAGGCCCTTTGTACAGCATATCTTTGCACATCACATATAAATTATTAAAATAACACTATTGTTAGCTTGGTATTCAAAATATAATTTAGCATCAACTGTGTAACAATTCAGAAGTTACTGTTCTTCTTAGAAGAAAAAAGTCAGAGTTTGCTGAAAATTGATTCAGTGTTTGTTTAATTTGGGGGATTTTGATATAAGCTAATATTTTGGTTTTTTTTTTTTTTACTTAGGCAGCACTAGTTAAATGAGAGCCTGCTGGCGAATTGCAAAGAAATAAATCACAACAGACATTAATCTAGATGAGGGCTAAGTAATTAACTTCATAGAAGGGTGGTGTATATTGTGTCTGTGACACTAGACTGACTGCTGTGCAGAGAATAAATGCAGTATTTAGGTTGCCTATGGTATTCCACCCCTTCAATTAAGTAAACAAATATATATAGAGCTACTCTTGAGTGTATCCTTTGTGGTCTAAACACTGTATCTTATTAAAATCATCTGCATGCAGTATGTGGGGTTTGAGTTCCTGCCAGTGGTTTCATCCATTGTTAACAGTGATGCTCGGCTCTCCCAAGAGTTAAATACAGTGGTACTTCAGTTATGTGGAGAGGGTGCTCTTGGTTACTTTGGTGGCCATTTCTCTGCATCTTACCTCCCACTTTGTTTCCATCCATGTGTGTGGCATAGGGTGTTGCCTGAAAAAATATAGGCTTTTTCAGGAAATAAAATATCCATATATGTTGAGAAAAATATCAAAGGCAGCCTGTAATTGATTCTGGGGGGCAAGACCAGGGCCAGAATAGGTGTGTTCCTGCCTGCTCTATGTGTATATTAAGATATTTAATATTTACATTTTCATATCTGTTTTCACCTCAACAATAGTGACAAAACATCTGTTGAACTCCAGAAGATAGGATCAGTTCTGAAAGTGGAACTATAATTGTTCATTATTGTCTGTATTGTGATCCTCATTCTGCAAGTGCTGTCTTTCACCCAGAAAATGAGACCAAGTGATTGTTCTACTTTTTAGAAATTGTCAAGTTCAAGTAGTTAATCATCATGAAACACATTTTTACCTACAATGTTGTAACTGCATTCAGATGTTAATCCATTGCTTGAAGTATTTACAGCAGATTTCTTTTCAGCACTTATACAGACAATATATGTTGACAAAAATTTTGCTCAGAGAAAATACAGCTAAAAGTACATTTGCCTGAAGCAAATATGTTTATTTGATGATGGTGTTAAATTGAATTGAAGGAGTATTAAAATGGTGATAAGCCACATACACAAATAACTTAGTGTGAAGTCTGAGATTTTAGTCACTAGTTTACCAGACTTGTTACAAACTCAGGTTAATCTGAGTATTTTGTAAGTTTTAATTACATGTCTCTTCAAAGAGTGTTTAACTTGCCCTTCTAAAAAATTGTAATAGCAACAGGCTGTTTTAGAACATCAATTTTTATATAGTTTTTCTTTTCCCTGCTAGATATGAGATTAAGTAAATTAAGTAAAGAGAATTGTCTAAAATAAGATCACCCTTTGCCTCCAAACAGCAACAAACCCAAATGTAACTAACAAAAGATGCGTGTTAATCAGAACGTGTCTGACCTTTCGGAGCACAGTGATTAGCTGTAAGAAAGCCATCAATTTAGATCAGAACGAGCTTGTCCTTAACACAAAAATAAGAAAGCATTGTGCTTCCACCAAATGTTTTGAATGGGCCACAGATTTTTGAACTGGGAACCGCTATCACCCTTGGAGTGTATCTTGGACCACCATGCCGGCTCGTCTGCAAGCTTGTAATTGGAAACAGCGTGCGGCACTGGGGCGGCGCGGGCCGGCTGCAACCACAGGCTCTGCAGATCTCCCGAGCCGGCGTGGCTGCTCCTTGTCAGATTCTCCACTTACACCTGTGTCCACGGATGTGTGGGTCAGAAGCCTTACAGGCCGTGCTGCCTGGAGAGCTTTGCCCCTTCGCAGCAGCCTCGCGGTCACTGACAGTGCTGAGGGGGTTCTTCCCGTGGCTGTTCTTGCTTTGAGGCTTCTGAGCTCTAGGTGAAGCCAAAAAAAGAGTGACTACTGAACTGGTGACTGGGATCACACAGTAATTTCAATCACAGTAATCAGTGCTGCAGGTTATGAGCTAGTGTCTCAGTGACAGGTAAATACACCCATGAGGTACAGTCATTAAAGAAAACAGAACAGGTTCAACACAGACAACTGTGCTCCCTTTGAGCTTACAGGACACTGGTTCCTCTGAGGTGGAGGTGGCTGCTGCTGCTGAAATTGCATTTTGATTCCTTCTCAGGAGAGTCCACTGCCCTCAAACGAGAGCTGTGATGGACAAGAGCTTAGACGGATGAAGGCAGGAAGAGTATTCCCACTCCCATCCCAAAGATTTAGAGGCTTCAGGGAAGGCAAGGAGTCAGAATAAAGTGAAATATCCTCAATGAATAATTCATTGGCTGGGAAGTGTTTTTTTAGGGAAACTGAAGCTATACAGGGATTTGGACAAATTCAGCTGAAACACTCTCAGCCATAAAAAAGATAGATAGGAGGGAAATACAGAAAAGTCTTGAAATATGTTGTAATATCTTATTTCAACTGTCTGGATAGATTCCTTTAAAAGGCACGTGAAAGATTTGGGAGTTTTGTCTCAAAATCTCTCCTTCTCTTCTTCCTTCCTCTGCTTCTCTCCTTTGCCTTTTACTTTTCTTTCCTTTTCCCTGACTTTAAAGAGCAGATGTACTAGAAGGTGTTAATTTATCTGAAAATGAAATTGATGTTGATTTGTATCTTCAGGCACTGGTTTTTTGTTCCTTTCCTGCTTGCTGGGGGAGCCCAGCACTGATTGACTCAGAACACAGCATCAAGAGTTGTCTGGTCAGAGCATCTCCTTTTCCTGAGTTCTGTCACAGTTTTCAGAGCAGTAGTGTTCAGTGAAGTTGCTAATTGCACAGTTTCTAGGAAAACACAGAAATACAGCTTGTGTTTGTCAAATCTCTGCTGTATGGATTGGAAGATGTGCACACAGAGGATGTCTCTGGCTCCATGGGATGATGGAGGAGGCTGGTTTTGCTGAAGTTCACATGCCTGGTGCTGCCTGTGCTCCCTGGTGAGCCTCAGGGATGGGGCACTCTGTCACATGCCTACCAGATGCACATAAACCATCTTCTTGGTCAGTCCTAGCGGGGAGCGGGGCAGGAAAGCTGACAGGTAAGTGACGTGCTTGGCTAGAGTGATCTCCCAAGAAACAGAAGCTTCAGAAGGCTCAAGAGCTCTGTGAGACACAGTTCGGTTGTGTAGTGGATAAATCATGTAGAATGGTGACACTTCAGCAAGGCAAGGACGGGTGCTTGTCAGGAAGATCCTGGCAGCCATTTTTCTTAGATAATACTGGTTATCCTCACTAGAATTACTGTCTGAGGCAACCAAAACATACCATGATGTTAAAGCTGAAGCAGTGTGAGTAAATCAATTAATTAGGTGTGGGTAGCATTTGCCTTTCACTGTAAAGGGATCAGAGGAAAACACTTAGCTTTTATGTTCTTGTTCTGCTCCATGCCTTACCATCAGTTCATTCAAATAACCTGACCCAAATAAGTTATTATATTATTATGCTTTGGTGAACATTTCTACCCTGCACCAACATCATGATATGAAAGTTAACAGATGCTGCTTTGTAGTAACTGGAAGTGGACAGAAAAATTGTCACATGAGTGGGGAACACCCAGATAGCTCTAAACCTCCGCCCTTCCTCCGTGGAGTATCTCCTCATTTCTTCTACCTCTGCCCTGCTATTTGCAGGGAAAACGTGCATAAAAGCTGAGAGGGAGATCCCACAGATAGACTCAGGTCTCCAGCACTTGTGGGTGTCAATGCATCCAGATGAAGGAGCTTGAATGGAAAATGACTGGAAGGGGATCATTAATCCAGAGAAGTTGAATTGGAGTTTGTGGATACTTTTATTTGTGGTCTTTTCCTGTATAACTATTGTGGTTTAGTATTGGGGCCTTTGCAGAAAGAAGGGGTTTGGAGGATAAAAGACAGTTTTTCCTTTGACTTTATAATTGCCAAGGTTTCCCTCTGCATCCCTGAGGAATTACATTAGAGGGGTTTATTCTACCAACAGTCTGTTAGCAGGATTGGCCCCTTGTTGAAAGCATGATGCAGTGCTTAAATAAGAATAAGGTAAAATAAGATGAAGTTGTAAGGCATTAGGTTGCATGTGGGCATTGAATGTCTTTTTCTCTGTGCTAAAGGTATTGACTTCAGTCATTAATTGCTTTATGAACAGAGTCACTAGAAATGGCCCAGACCTTGCTAACACTGTCAGCTAAAAATAATGCATGTAATGCATACATTCCTGGGGAGACACTTCAAGTTTGAGATACGAAGTTGTTTTAATAGCCTGGACTTTGATTTTATTTGTCTGTGGCCATGCTGGGGAGTATTGGCAATTAAATTATCTCAATGTCATAAATATATTTAGATTTTTTCTTTAGAATGACATCTTTTCTTTTTCAGCCACTTAATACAATGTAATGCTGTTAAAGACTTTAGAAGACAAGAAGCAGTGATGCTTTATTAAATTCAGAAAGTTCTTTGCCTACAGTATTGCTCCACTTCAAAGATTTTTCTACTTGAAATCAGTGAGACTCATTTCATTCAAGAGTTTGACAAATGGTAGTGCTGTGCACATCAGAAGAAATGAAATCTTTTAGGAGATATAGTAATGACAGGGAGATAGTTGCACAGCTGGTTTTGGTTCCATCTCTGATAGCAGGATCTCTGCACTGCCCCTTACTACTACACAGAAGCCAGTCTAGGTGTGTGGCTGTGGCCAAACCTGTGCTACAGGTACTTGTGAGCTGGGGCACTGACCTCTCTTCTGGTGCTACATCCTTCTGCTGAAGGATTTTAAAAGGACAGAGTGGTCTCTCAAATACAGGCCATCCCAGATCCGCATCTGTGTATGTGAGCGTGAGAGATAGCTGTCTGAAATTATTTACTCTTGTAACTCTGGTCTCCATTCCTGGGAGAAGTAAAGAAGAAAAATGCCAGAAGTGGAAGACAAAGCATGGAAAACCCAGAGACTGCAACGATGCCTATATTAACTGGGCTGACATGGCTTTTTCACAGGCTGCATTTCTCAGTCCATAGCCTGACCAAATGTTAACTGTACTATATTTGGTGTTTCAACAGGCAAACGCCAAACTTGCACACCAGCCCTTCATAATGTAACTCAGTCACTGATATACATGTATAATACATGTATAATATATGGGAAGCATTAAAAAACACAGTGTTTTCTGCAATAGACTGGATGTAGAGCCAAAGCTAGAGAAAAAATAATTGAAAGAAAACCTGCTAATTGCCAGTGAGATACGGAGATATTTGGATCTTGTATTGCAAATTTTTGTCCATACGACTAACACGTGCACCAGCGGATGTGGAGCTTCCACACGCAGGTAATCTTGGCCATACACACAAGCTCTTTCCCTAGCTGGGTCATGTGCTTTTCTTAGTCTCCAGTTCTGTGTATCCAGTCAAGATGTAACGAGAAGAGAATACTTTGTTTTTCAGTACAATGTACCATATACCTCATGGGCACCTGTGATCTACTAGTGCCACATGGACACAGTTAGCTGACCATCTGCTTGACACTTCTTGTGGTGTATTAAAATATTGAAGCCAATTCAGATTGAGTACTGGGTAGTACAGACTGGATTAGCTATGGTTATACCCATTCTTCAGTCCAAAAGCATCCATTTGCTAAGGTGGACAGCAGTTCATTATAGTTTCCTGTAGTTTCCAAAACAGTTTCCTTCTTCAGTACCAAGCAGTGTGTAATGTCTTGAAACAGTTATTCTTTCATATTATATGCAGGATGTGATCACAGCGCGTCAGGAGGGCAGTGAAAACTTGCATGGATCATGTGGATGCTTGTTGCCATTTTCTGGAATTTGGCTTAATGAAAACAAAGTTGAGAAAAGTGCTTGTTTTGTTTTGGTGTTTCGTTTTGTGGTTTTATTTTTTTTTTTTCTTTTTAATTATCTCAATCCCAGCTTGCATTATCTTCCAGAAATTGCAGTATTGGATCCAGCTGGAAATGACTGCAGTATTGTTTTGCCATAGCACTAAAGCATTTTGTCTGGAAGTTCAGCTATTTAGATTACATGTCCCTCTTGAAGCCTAATGTTCAAGAGCTCTTCATTAGAAACATCAATGGTATTAAATGGAAATGGATCTTGCATGATGATATAGAAAAATCAGACTAGTAATGCAGTATCCAGTTGGCCATTGTAATGCATTTCCTGTAACTGAGAATTCCTTAACACAGAGAAGGGTAACTAAAATAACACAATATATTTATTTTACTACTTAGAGCTTTAATGAACTTCAGGAAAATAGTTTCAACGGAGTGTTTTAAAAGCTCTGTTACCTTGTGCACACTGACCTGGTCCTGCAAACAATTACACTTGGGCACAGGGTTGCTGACTGCCAATGGCCCACTTGTGTGTGTAAGTGGAACATACGTGTGTGTACATGTAGAGATCAAGGCCTTGCTCTAGTTGGGAAAATCTGAAATACTTTAACCAAGGGGTAGATTTTGCAGCAACACTACAAAATCAAGCAGATAAAGCCTTTTGCTCTGCCATTGACTAGGGGCTCGTTCTGGCTGGTACTTGAATGGGAAACTGCCAGATGTGCCATGTGAACTTGGCCACGCTTCCCAGGTACCAGCTCGGGGTGGGTTGGTGAGGCACCTGCCTTGGTGCTTCCCTGTGCACAGCCGTGCTGATAGCGAGAGGAGCTCTCCTCCAAGGAGCTGCCTCAGTTTTGGGCCAGGGCAAGAACCAGTCCTGCACTGCCAATGACTTAATTAATTCTCTGCTGGTTTGTCCTGCAGCTGGCTGTTCCACACAACGACGAGTGGACGCGCTTTGCCCGGACCTTGGTGGAGATCCGCGCCAACCGAGCCGACAGCGAGGAAGAGGGGGCGGTGGAGCTCTCGGCATAGAGGGAGAGGAGCAGCGCCCGCCAGAACAGCAGCTTCCCCCCTGAGTTCGCCAGTGTTCAGTGTCAGAGTCAGTCTTGCTGTGGCTTTTGATGCCAGTGTACATGCCAGTATTGCTCAAAGCATTCCATATTAATCACACTGCTTTACACAAGGCTGAAAATATCCAGAGCATTTTCATACTTTATATTTCTGTCTGAAAAGTAAGAAAGAAAAGACAAATCAACCCTTTATGGGTTTAGTTGTTGCCTTTTAACTACTTAGGAGCTGTATTTAATAGCTAGGAACCCCTGGTTAAACTTGTGCTCACATTGCCCTTCTGGCATAGTCCTATTAAATCCATATGAAGCCAGATATGATTATGTGCAGATGTGGTGTGCTTCACTGTATGGGACTGGGCCAAAGACTTTAGATGTGGTGTATCACATGGTGACTTACATTATGAATGGATGTACTATACGAAAGTTGCTGCTCCTTATTTATTGCGGTGTGCTGCATGGAACATATTTATTTGAAAGCATTAAAATAAACGATCCTAAAGCATGTGCATAATGAGAGAACTGCATTGTCTGTGTGCTGCTGTAGAGGTTACATTAAAGTCCACGTAACAATTACAGTACATCAGTTGTGCTTAAGATGTAAGATCTATAAAGGTTGGCTTGAGTGGATGGAATGAGCTCCCTTTCCTTTTTTTTTAAGATGCCTATTATTTCTAGGCACTTTAACTATATTTCAGATACAGTTGGTCACTGATACTTGTCATGCAAGTTAACACTAATAGTCTGACAAAGGGTTGTGGTTCCCAAGTATGACACTAGTATTGCCAATAAAATGTATCAGGCCTGTTCTGTTGCAGTGTGGTTGATCTTTCTTTGCCAGCAGTGCTCAGCATGTTCATTGCCAGTCACTGGTGAGGCACTGGGTAGATGTGACTGCCCTGATGCACAGAAAACTCCTGCAGCTGCTCTGTAAATAGGTACCTTCAGCACTGGGACTGCCCAGTAATGGACCTGTGTGGATCAGACCCTGCTACTAATTTTACATGGGCAAGCACTAAGCTTTGCGTGTCAGCTTCTGGCCTAATTTTTATTTTCCCTCCATGCTTACCTGCACACACAGAGCAGCAGCATGCTGCCATATGTGCTGAAAGAAAAGGAATACGAGAGACAAGGCCTCCTTAGACTGTCTTGAGAGACAGGCTGGGACAGGGGACAGAGGAACAAGCTCCTTTATGACAATCTCTTGTGGCTTGAGCAAAGAAACAGAGTGCAGACTGGTCTCATTGGGTGCTGTGGCCCAGAGGGATGTTGGTGGTGAGGCTCCTCAGTACATCCATGTCACAACACTGCTGAGCCAGAGGACAGCTCTGATATCTGGGTTTAGCAGTGGTCCATTTAGGGGCATGGAGGTAAACATTTTAGCAAGAAACACTGCAAGTTTGACAAGAAGGATCTTGTACATTGTTTCTCATCTCATCTTTGGGAGTCATATTGAGGAATGAACACATCATCTGATCATGTTTGAGGCTACAGCCCAATCCAGAAACTCTGGGAAGTCTGCACTGCCAAAGCCAGAGTAGGCTGAGAAGATGAATCCTTTGGAAAAGCTGCATTTCTCTTCTTGGTGGTTAGAGGCACCTCCCTGTGAGCGTGCAGGGGCTACTTTCATCTTCATGGCGGTACCTGCAGCTATCTCCCAGTGCCCCATGAAAATGTCCAGCCACTGGGCTGTGGGGAGCACCTTCTCCCAGAAGGCCTAGTACACAGGAGAGATATAGCAGTCATTTTCGGGTGGCACCCTGAGATTGGAGCCATATGTTAGAGAACTTTTTGTTCCTGCTGCTCCCCTGGGTGCTCTGGGAGTTGTCCTCAAGAACCAGTGTAGCACTTGCAGCACTTCTGTAGCTTAAAGGTGAACAAACAGCCAGGTGAAATGACTGTAAAGGAGCAGCTTAGATATCATCTCTGGGGTTTTTTTCCCTTCTTTTGCCCTGTTTTCAGAAACCCCAACTGCTGTCTGTATACATGGATGAGGCAGATGTGGTGCAGAGTGGAAGAGAGGAAAACACACTTGGTTCTCAGCGGGTCACAAGACCAGAACATATGCACAGGTGGATACACACCAAAGTACTGCCATAATGGGAGGCACAGGTGAGAACCCACCACCCTTCTTCCCTGTGGAGTAGCTGCACATTGCAAAGTGTGAGGACACGATCTGAGAGTGCCTGAGTGTGGTGTAATGGGAAGGCATGCAGCCAATGTTGTCTTCCATTCATCATAATCAGTGCAGTGGGAACAGCTGGCAAATTTGATTCTACTTTTTCCATATTACCATTCAGCTTTTGGAACCTAAGGGGGGGTCTGCATGTTCATGTCTAAGTTCTCCCTACTTCATAGCATTAACAGCTTCTGAAATAGTTTTAAGAGCAGCCTCATAGGACCTTCAGCAGTTGCTGCTGTATGCAAATCAGTATGACCAAAGTCCATTTTTGAAATTTTTCTTTCCTTTTTTTCTTTTTTGTGGTGTGGGGGGTTCAACAGTACACAGAGGGAACAAGGAAAACATATGAGTTTCCACAGAAATCACAGGTTTGTATATACAGAGCAATAACATGAAAGAGCCATTTCACACAGCTGAAGCAGATGGAAAAGCACCCAAGAACAAGAAGCATTTACTTCCCTTCTGCTGCTCATGATTATTCTGCAGTGGAGTTTCTGACCTGCCCTTGTTGCTGCCCTTCCAGGAATCTCCCACAGTTCTTGTTTGTTTGATTTTCCTGCTGCTAAACAAATAGCTGCATTTCACTGGCTTTCTAAAACAGCATATATGACAAAATGTTACTCAGAATCTGCCCAGTAGGGAAATAAATACCAAATTATCCTTTAATTTGAGCAAAAAGAAATCATCTTCTCCTGTCTCTTTTGCCTACAAACATCCAGAGAACCGAAGGAAGACCATAAAGGGTTATGTCCTATGTTCTAGCACTACCAGGATGCTGCCATGACTGGTCTGGGTGTGAAGACAGCCTGGCTCTTTTAGGGCCATTGCAAGTGAGCTTTCTGTGAAGGACAAACTGTGTGTTCAGACTGAGCTGGACAGCACATCAGAACCACAGAGGTCAGATAAAGCAAACTCTAGCAGAAGTAGGCAAGTGGCAAGAAGAGGCTAAATTGAGGTTTAGCATGGTGGACAGGACCATGAGGTACATGTGGGAGGGACAATTCTCCTACACTGGTTGAAGGAAAGTCCGAGTCCCCCTTGATTTCAGTGCCAAGGATCAGAGCTACGCCAGCACAGGCAAGAGGCAGAGGAATGATGTGGCCAGGGACAGGGGATTTGCTCTGAAAAAAGCTGCGAAAGGACATGGGGAAACATTACAGGTGGCACTGGGGGTGGGAGCTGGAGGCATTAGCTGAAAGGTGAAGCAGGATTCTTCACCTTTATGACATGTACTTTGGTCAAGACACCCCGTGGTAACAGAGAAAGAAGGTGATAGCCAGAGTATACTGAAAGAACATGTGCACAGCACTGGCCAACCTGGAATTTGACCAGGACACACACAACTCAGCATGGGGCTGGAATGCCAGGTCCATCATGTAAATAACAACACTTGGACCAAGTGGATCTTTGAAAGGTGGAAGTGAAATAGGCTACTTCTGAAGTCTGGGAACACCACAAACATGTCCATGGAAAAGCTGTCAGAGCAAGTCTTTGCTGCTGAGAGTAGACTCCACAGAATTTCCTGTAGCTTATTACTTCAAAGAGAAAAAGTAGGTGGGACAAATGGCGCTGGGTTGCAGCAATTCAAGAGCTCCAGCTTTTTCCACAGGGTACACATCAAGTGTTCCATAAGAAATTTTTCAAGATGGAAGGTGTTTCCTCCTGAGTCTCAAAACCAATGCCCCAAACATTTGCTACTCCTGAAAATATCAGAGCCCCTACCATGCCCTGGAATATCATCATCTCACACTACAAATGACAGCCTGCATCTCTAGGGCTATGGAAACAACTAGGAATAGGTTCTTTCACACAAGACAGGTGGAAAAAGCTCCAGAGTTTTAGCAACTGTAGATAAGAAGCATGCATGGCAGAAGACTGGAAACCCCTCACAGAGCAAAACAGCATCCCACATGGAGTGGGATGGTCTCCACTGGCCAGTGGCAAAGGACACTCTCCTAAGGCAGGACTCGGTGACTAAGGGTGCTATAGAGCAGCTACCTGTCCTTGGGAAGCTTACAGGACCGGTTCTCCTTCGAAGTCATAAGCAAAGATACTTCTGAAGTAACCCAACCATGTCTGGTACACAGTGTCTGCACAGCCTGGGGTGTGAGGAAGGCCAGGCAATGTAACTACAGCAGCTGGAATGAATCTTGCAAGCAATAGAACTGCTTCCTGGTGCGATGAGGAACAGTGCAAGGAGAAGTTAAAATTATTGCTACACTTGAAATGTCATCTCTCTGAAGGGCAACACTTTGAAGACATCCCCAGGTTCAGCACTAGGAGAGGCTGCTCAGTCTCACAGCCTGAGTTATCTGCTTCCCACCAGGCAGAAAGCAGAATCACCACATCACCACATGGCACATGGCATTAAAGAAACCACTTCATCCCAGGCTGCTTCTGTGTTATTTGATGTATTTGAAGGTCTCTGGAGACATTCAAAATACAAACATCTTGGGATTTGTATATTCTTAACCATTAAATAACTCACAAATTATCACTATCTCTGGAAATCGTCTTTTAGCTTATGCAAAAACCAGCAAATATTTAAACAAAAACAGAGTCTGAGCTTTACAGCAGTGTTTAAACAGCAAAGCTGGAGGATTCCTGATTGTCCCTGCACCACTGGAAAGGATCTCAGCAGCAGGCAGTGTGACTTGTATGTGCACATAGAGGCTAAGCCAGGGTCATTCCAAGCAGGCTGTCCCCTCCTAAGATGATGTAGAGCCGCTTGTCAGGTTTTGTATTTTTAGCAGGTTTAGAAAAACCTGCCCAATTTATTTTTGAAGCCTGTGGTATGTTTGCTTACAAAAGCATCCCTGCAAAGTGTCAATATTAAGTCAGCTTAAACCCAACCCATTCCCCAGGGACCAGGCAGAAAAGCATCTCCTGGCTTCTGCTGGACTGAGAAACACAAACACGGGGTACCTGCCTCAGCAGCTCCTTCCCCACTCTCAGTCTGACAGGTAACATCACCAGTATTTGGCCATTTCTTTTTTCCAGAAGCGCTGTCACAGGGAGTTAGCTGGAGTGCAGGAAGCAAGTGAGGTTACTTTTTATCCATTTGCATAACTCACCCAGAAACCAAGACAGGACAAACATTGTCCTCAGGGCGTTTTGTTTGTTTGCAAGGCAATATGACAATTCCTTGGCCTGCAAGCTTTTCAGAGCAGGAATGCATCCTTTTGTGTCTGGAGGAAGCCGACTGTGGGCACAAATCTTCCCCAAGATATCTGGGCAGAGCTGCAGCAGATTTGGAATTCGGCTTAATGTTAACAAAGCAGCCACTAGCTCTTCAACACTTCTGCCCCTACCTCTGCTGTCTACTGACCCTGAAGAGATGGGCAGAAGGAAAGAACAATCCTCCAGGAAAGTTAATGGTGAAGGGAAAGGCCACCATGTGTGGTGTGGGTGTGTCAGTCCAGCCCTGCTGAGAGAGGATGAAGTCTGTGGCCGAGATGGATCAGCCACATGAGAGCTGTACCTGAGCTTTCCTCCTGGGATGGGAGCTTTGCCCTTACCCCAGAATAAAGAACAAGCCATAAATATACTGCCAGGCCTGGGAATGAGAGGGCACGAGGAGGCAGAGAAATTGGTTTTGTGGAATACAAGCAATGAATGGTCTTTATCACACGAGCCAAGAAGTTGTGCAAGCCCTACAATAACCCAGCTCTAATTCCTCTTCTGTGCCTGGCTGCAAAGCCCCAGCAGCACTGGGGCTCAGTGTCAGGCAGCACAGGAACGTGCTCTGGTGGGTGCAGCCTGGGTGTCCCTCTCCAGAATGAGCCAGGAGGAAGCAGCTGCCAACCAAGCCCATCCAGTGGCCAGGCATTTCCTCTCCTGGATCAGTGAGAAGGTGCAGCTCTGCACTCAGACATCTTCCCAGAGCTGCTGACTTTCCACAGAAACCCCTGATATGGTATATCAGGCAAATGTGAGGAATGAAGTATAACAGCAGCTCTGAAACAGCCTAAAATCTCATGTGTGAAGCACAGGCAGCGCCCAGTGAGAATGTCTTACTTCTGTGACATGCTTTAACCAAAAATCCTGATGGTTAATTTTGAAGGGTTATTACAAGGGAGAGCTTTTTTCCCCCTATTTGTGAAATGAAGGAGCTGTCGTTTGGGGAGACACAGATACACATGGCTGAGAGGAAGCAGCTGCTGTCTGTCAGAGCCCAGTGGTTTAGCCAGACTCCAAGATGCAGCTGCATCTGCTCCCCTCACCTTCACACACAAGTGCTGCTACTCATACCCCTGAGTTCCATTTCACTAGTAACTTCAAAATACAAATTATTACAAAGAGAATAACTTTCATGATGACCCAAATACAAATACAAAATCAGAGTGATTTTCATTTCAGTATTTTCACAAATTACAGCACAGTGTGATATTGCCCAGCAAACTCATTCTTCTGCAGAGACACTGCATCTGTGCAGTCCCTCAGTTTACAGCCAAGGTTGAAGGCACCCACCCCTCACCCCCTCCCCCCCACTCCAAGGAGACAAGCAAAGCCAAATTCCTCATCTTAGAGGTTAGCATAGAAGATACCCAACAGGACCTTCAAGTGACTAGGTGATCAGGCTGTTCATAACCACTAACCTTCTCCCAATAGTAAAGATCTAAATATCAAAGCTTCAATCCTCCCTTCTGACTGAGGAAAAAGTTTCTCTTTTTTCCTGAGTCACATCTCCACCAACAGATGTCTTTTATGGGCAGGGGAATTGTAGTAATTTGTTCTCAAGCTGCAGGTGTTTTCATAGCCTACAAGTGCAAACTTTAGCTTCATCTTAACCTGACTTTATCACTGAAGCCAAACAAGACATTCGATGTACTGCACTATTTCCATAACAGAATACCATGTATGCATCTGTTTGAAAGGTTTATTTCTATCTTCATAAATACAGAATTTTCTAAACACTGTGCAAGGCACCAAAAATTAAGTAAAATCTTTTATTTTAGACTATTTTAATCTCTTTTGACTCAATGAAGTAAATAAGAATCTGAAACCACCTATTTGCCAATTACAAGCCAGCAGTTAAGGCAGGTACCATTGATACAGTGCATGAATTTTCTATTGCAGTTATTTAAACAAGCAGCGTTTTACTATAGAAGTGCATATACAAACTGAATTCCAAACACCAGCAACCCAAGATAGGCACCCAGTTATGAAATTTCCTTGTATGTGTAGTAGAATGCCAAAAGTTCTGCCATAAAGTGCAAAGACTATGGACAATAACACTTTCTTTTGAGCATTTTGATACCAGTAACATAATACAACGGCTAAACATTTATAAATGTGGTTTCCATTACAAAAACATGTTCCACATAAAAGCTCCATAATACAATCCAGAAACAGAACTTGTGCGTGATTTCAGAAGTTGAAGCTGTACTGGCATACTTAGGTACCGGGTATATATTTGCTGACCTCTACAGACACGCACCAAGTTTCAAACCAATTTACACGCACAGTCCAAATCATTCTGCTTTGAGCACCGTGATATCCACTGAGTTTTCCATTTGAGTGACGATGAGCGACATCTGCCCTGCTAATCTGCAACTGAGCATTGCCTGTAAAATGATCTGGTTCACAGCTCTCACCCAGCCCTCCCCAATAAACAGAACCTAAAATTAGTGTCTTCCCAACACAAGCACATGTCAGATGTGGACAAATACATTCATGGTCCCAAACTTAAAACAACTGGTAAGAATTTCACAGTGATCTGGTTACGGAAGCACAAAGACAAATGATTCCATTTAAGATGAAAATTACCTTAAAACTCAAATGAAGCTAATCTTTTATATGATGAGAAGCTAAAGGAACAAAGTATTAACCAATTAGAAAAGTGGCTCTTTCCCAACTAATAACAAAAGCCCTACAGCAACAAACTTAGGGTCCTACTGCTGCAGCAGCCTTTGAGGTAGGTGGCGATGGCTTAAACCGAGGTAGGTAAAGTCCAAACTTGTTTTCAATCCCTGCAAAAGTGGCAACTGCCAATTTGTAACCACCAACATGGTCAGGGTTAGGAGCAGGGAGCGTGATCCTAGATTTAGGAACTGTCTCTGATCCAGCTGGTTTTCTGCAAAATAATAAAAACAATAAATTAACTTCCATCGAGTAAAATCAGTATTCACAAAAAATTCCATAAATTTAATGAGACATCTGAGTGTACTTCCCTATAAGTAACTAAATTAAATACTGCAATGTTTAAGAGAAATGCCCTGTTTTAAAACCTTCCAGAACAGTCAGGTGCCTTCATGTTGATTGAGTATGGTCAAATCCAGGTAAAATTTTCAGTGCATTAATCAAAACTAGTGTGAGGTAGCACGGGTTCCTAAGTCTTTGCTACGGCATACAACCAATCCAGGAACACAGCAGAGTGTAATTTCTGTGGTGGCTTTCAAACTGCTGTCCCCAAAGATCCATAGAATCTGCAGCTGCTCTGGGATCAAGCTGAACATGTACATCCACCTGTATTGTCAACAAAGGCAGGAGGCACAGCTGAAATGCCAACAAATTGGTTTTGACCTTGGTGACAACTATATATTTTTTTGGATGTCAAATGCCCTGTCTAATTAGGGACGCAGCTCCTCCACCAAACAGTGAGACTAATGCAGAGTGTATCCTGACCTGGCAGGAATCACGTTTTTCCTGCATTTACATCCCCAGCCCTTATTTAGCCTCCCACTGTCTCTGTTTACACTAACATAGGTCCCCTGCTTGAAACTGTGCTATAAAATATGGTAATATCTTGCTATGAAAACAGCCACTGGAATATCATCCCAACCTCCACCTGTAAAGTGAAGTTGAAATAATATTTAGAAAGCCTTTACAACATGTCCTAGCAAGCCACTGCCTCTGATGTTCTAAAGAGGACTCTTGGAACCCAAGAGAATCAAGGGTAACTTCAGGTATGTTCAGACATCACATACTTACACTCCTCCAAAGTCCACATAAAACCATCTCTGCAGTAGCTCGTAAGTCACCAGAGTTACACCAAACTGAGGAGAAGATCGAAATACACGAGCTTGAAAGAAAAGAAGAGAGTTCCTAAGTGACAAATGCCACAATCAGAAATCGTTTGGCAATCAAAGCTCTTTTACACACCTCCTGCTCCTTTCCAGAGAGCCTTCGGGCCTTCTTCCCGCAGGATCTTGACAAAACAGTCCACAACGCCGCTGTAGGTGGTCTGTCCTGCTCGGGCTGCCACCTGCAGCCTTGTTTTGATCACATCTGCAGGGGTGACCAGAGAGGCTGCAGGCATACCTGAACAACACAAAAGTCATCAGGTGAGTACCACTGCCTTGGCACATACACTACACACCTAGCGTATCCAGAGGGAAGAAGTTCTTTCCTCCTTACATCAGGAGAACGCAGGCACATTTGATTTAAGCAGAACCTGGGAAGGAGAACAAGCAACAAGAGATTGCTGCTGTGGACATGGCTTAACCCAGAGAGAGCTTCTCCCAGAGGAACAACCATATCTAGTGCTTCCTGCCAAGCTGGGAGGCACAGATTGGCGTTTCCAGTGCTACTCAGAAACTTGCATAGTTAATAAGCACAAAGCTTCTGGAGGGAAGGTTGGTATTTCCCTTTCCTTTTCATTCCTCTCTGTGGTTCCTGGCATCCTGGTGTACACTGTGCTAGAATAGGCTGTACACAGACACAAACACAGACACACAAACACCCCTCACACAGCAATCTCACTGAGAACCATGATAATGCCAGGCATGCTCAGCATCGCTTGAGAGCTAAGGCTTACAAAAAGGGTCATTCTTCTCATTAGGAATGGCAGACTGCTCAGCTGCAAAGCCACAGCTGACATCCTCAGCAGAATATGTGGAGGAAGATTTAAATTTACCCTGGCAGATCATCAACTAAAAGTAAAAAATACCAAATTACCAGTGGGTGGTATTTCTAAAATCATTCCTATCCAAACTTGGGGCATGTTTAGAATTGGGGGAAAAAAAGACAAAAAAAAAAAAAAGGCAAAAAAAAGCCCCAAGACTGTACCCAGAAGACACTGTCTCTTATGGTTTTATTACTTTTCCATTCTGCATCTGTTCCAAACCAACTTGGTTAGATGTAGATGCATAAATCTCCTTTCCTTTTTTTTTTTCCCAGCTCAATAATTCTGTAACAAATTTTATCCAAACCAGCATGGTCTGGCCTCAAGCTCCAGCACACCCAGCAGACTGCTCCAAGAGATCAAATCATGTGAATATCACCAAAAGAAGATTTCCTCCTCCTCTCCTTGTCCCCCCAGAACAACTCATACACTGAGTGTGCACTCAGTGCAAGCATGGGCTGTCTCGCAGACAAGCACTAAAACCTGGTCAAGGTTTCTGAACTCCAAAAACACTGAAATTCCTCTTTCAGTGAGGTAAAACACGTAGTTTTACCCACACCAGCGTATTGCTTGAGTCTTCAACTTAAAGCCAGACTTTTGTCCTTCAAAAGCCAACCAGTGTTTTCATGAAAATCAAAGAACTTACTTAGAAACAATTCTGATTACTACACATTGACTTCCGTCTCCTTATCACTCACTCCATATTATTGAGGATATTTTGCACTTGAGATACTTAAAATCCTTTCTTTACGAACTATGTGTACAGGACAAAAGCGTTCACAGACAAATCGAAGTTAAAGATTGCTGCCAAGAGAAGCTTACAATCAGAACGTGGCAAATAGCCCAGCAGGAGCTGACAAGAATCAAAAGGAGCTAGGGGAGGAGAAAGAACTTCACGGACGCAGTAAGCAAACAGAGCAAATTAAGGAGAGATCCTGCAGATGGTATTAGAATAATCTCAGAATATGCTACGGCACAACAGGTTGGGACATCTGAAAACCAGAAGTAGATCAAGCTGGATGACACGTGTTGCCTGTGACTCCAACCACAATGGCAAGGAAGATGATGTAAGCAGTACAAGCAACACCCACTGGCAGAGGAGACAGATACACATCTGAGTATGGCTAGCTTGACTATCCCAGCACCATGGGCTGTGTGTGGGAAGGGGGAGTTTCCCACATGCAGCCAGCGCTCATGCACACATCTGAAGTCTGATGACCAGGTGAGATCCCTGGCTGCAGAAGAGACATTGCCCAAAGACTGAAGCCAGCTTTTCAGAAGTGGTGGGTGTTTTGTTCTGTCTTTCCCTTGACTTTCTTTTGGCAAAACAGTGGACACATGCACTCTCATCACACTTTACATGTGCCCACTAAAACAAATCTCTTGTTTTTGTAAACACTATGATGAGTGTTGTATCTCTAACACTGTAATTTGCTCATGAGAGTTAACCTAGGATGGGATTCACAGGAAGCACTGGATAAAATTCACATTATAACTAGACTGGTGAGCCATATCAGCAACAATAAAGACTGCTTCTGTGCCTGAACTTCAAAGGGATGGTTATCTCAGTCTGCAATCACCTGACAATGGCTAGAAAGAGAAAAATAGGAAAACCTAAGAAATTACTTGGCTTAAAAATGCCATCTTATGTTTCAAGTCTGTAAATATGATCTAAAGTTCAAAAATTGTTTTGTTTCATTAAAATGGGTAAGAAATAAGCTGGCTGTAAAAGCTCCTGTTGGAGGATTTGGAGCCTGGCTTTGGAATGGGGTGGGGGAGGGGAGAGGACAAGGGGGTTTTGAGCAGCAGTCACTGGAACACAGCTGGTTTGGCTAGTGCCAGCTCAATTCCTTTGGACTATGAGCTACTGAATAGAGATCAATATGCTTCAACACAGCAAACCAACTGATCTTAGCTGTCCCCCAAGACCAGATATTGGCCATAAAAGGGCCTTGCTCTCAAAGAGACACCGCCCTGTGTACAATTTTGACCAATAAGTTTTTCACAGAGAGGAGAAAGCTTAAAATTAAATGAGGAAACATTGCTAAATCACCTGTCTGTTTCCATGAGTCACCGGACTCATTCCATCATTTTTCCCACCTGGCAGGTCACAGCAGTCTGCCAGGGGCCATGCTGGAGAAGGAAGCTGCTGGCTGCAGCTTGGAGAGACCAAGCAGCTCCCAATAAGCATGGTGCAAATACCAGCTGATTTGAGCCCTCCTGCTTGCTACACACTTCCCTAAAGGTCCTGTTGCACAAATTTGCAAGCCTGTTTGTTCCCTAGGTGGGAAACCATGGACACTGCAGGAGTAGGATTCTCAAGCTGCCCCCTCCAGCAGACAGCTACCAAGTGGTGGTCCCCTGTGGGTGTAGAAGCTGTGGAGGGACCAGCCATGCTGCAGACATGGGCAAGCTGAGGCTTACAAAGCCTCTGTCTTCTCCCTTAGGCTCTGGCACACTCAAGCTAAATTCATCTGTGAGAAGTTAAGCATGTTTGGGCTCTTCTGTCTGCTATGCAAGTGCTCTGTACCTCTGTCATATCTGGGTATATCACAGGAATTAGCAACCTGTGGCACTGCAGCAATGTTTTCAAGATCTTCTTCTTCTTCTTCTTCTACTGCTTTGTTTAATATTTTAAAAAATTATAAAGGTAAAATCCTCAAGAAGCCAAGTAACTTCAGTGGGATACTGGGGATAGCAAATACTGTCATCATCTTGTCACCTGTTATATGATTGTGTTTGGAGAGCAGTACTTCCAGTGTGGCTTCTGGACTATATATACCAAAATTCAAGATTCACTCGATCATAAAGAATTTTATGAAAGCCATGGTTTTGTTTATAAATAATTACAACAAAATGTTACCTGACAGTGAGACACAGCCAAAACCAGCATAGTAATTTCACAAGGAATGATGATAAATGATAAAAAAAATCAGCAAAAAACTTTATTTTCCCTTTCTTTTGCCTTCTGAATGTTATACCAGGAACTTACAGTATCTTCAACTCACTCTACAGCACAGTAACTTTGTTGTTTCTGCAGTAAGGCTGCAAAACACAGTATTGTTGCATACAGTCCTTTTGAGCATTTTTTGTTATTGTTGTCACTGCCATAACTATTGTGTTGCCAGAGCAGTATAGAGCCACGAAAACGGAAATCTGGGCACTTACCAGCTATTGATCCAGCCAAGAGCAGATTTCCAGGGCTAACCCTCCCATCTTCATTTGTAAATGAAGCTTTCAGATGAGCGTAACAGGGGAAGTAAATGGCAGAGAAGGGGATGTCACGCAAAAAACATGCCTTAGCACCCTGTTTGAAAAAGAGAAGAAATTTTGAGAAGGAGCAAATTTACCATCATGAACCATGAATATCAGAGAACACAGCAACATTGCATTTTTTCACTTTGCTGCAAAGGGCTTACAGAAAAAGCAATTTCTCCCTCAAAATTTTGAGATTCATGTATTTCACCCTGCTGAGGAGTGTCTCTGTGTTTTTTCTTGGTTCAGTAATTTCTGTAATTGTATTTATCTTGTCTACTTCTTCTCCCTCACTTTGAGGTACTGTAGTTATGTGCTGGTAATGGAGACAATACCATGTGTTTGAGTAAACTCTGAAAACACCTTTGGCGAACTTTAAATAGTTGACCTTGTAGCCATGAACCTGTAGTGGGAGTTTAAAAACTGTATGAAACAGAGCCCCAGGATAGGTCTGCCACCTCTCACTCCCACTTTAGATTAATACTCCAGGGAAAACGGTGCCCAGTCCATACCTCTATACAGGCACTATAATTGATAATACAACATATATTGAGGGAACAGGGGAATTAACAGCGAGTCTTTTTGCGGAACAGTAACAGAATTATTTGCTTGTGAATTTTAAAATAAAAGTTATCTGGGACACAGTTTGTTTCAATAACTTTCATCTCTTACTGCTAAATTTGCCTTGCTATCAATTTGTGGAAGTAGCACAACCAGCCAACAAAGTTACCACCAATACAGCTGGTTTCAAATCTAAGAGGGAAGCAAACAGGAAAGAAAATTTTTGGGGTAGTGGCAAGCAATCAAATGTTTTTCAAGCAGGGGAAGGTCAACCAAAATAAAATATCAAATATTTTTGTATCCATGCTCCAACAGCAACAGGGATTTGTAGTCTGCCTTTCCTCAGAATGGAGATCCAGAAGACAGCAGAGCCTGCCAGGACTAAGACCAGGAGGAAAGCACAAACAAGAAGAAGAGCTTGGGAAAACGGGTAAAAAAGCTTGAGAAAGAAATGGTTCACGAATGAGCCTAGGCCTCTTCTCTTTGAAGCAAGGGTGGAGACCTGGTGAAACTGCTTGAGGTTCATCCACAAACCCTCGGGGGGTGTCCTTGTTACTGTACTTCTCTTGTTCACAGGGCTACTAGCACATGGCTCAGTGCCAGATATCTCACAGGGGACATGCTAATATCCACAAAATTTAATTACATCTAATGATATGCCTGGACACATCTGTAAGCTTAGCTTCTATTATAATATACCAGTTAAAATATAGCACTTATCCAAGTTAGATGCTGTTATCAAAGACAAAAGAGCTGCAAGGTGTCAGAAAAACTGAGGTTTCCTTTCCAAGAGGCAAGGCAGAAGAAGGCAGCAGGGTGTGTGACAAGATAACCAGGTCCTGCAAGCTAATTCTCAGGAAACTTTAATAGTGCAGTTTGCAGTCAGAGACTGCCTCTGAAAAAATAAAGATTTATTTTAAAAAGCCATTAGATCTTCTAGTCAGACTTTCTGTGTATCACAGACTCAGCTACTGAACACAGGGAGGACAACAGGCTCTGCTCCAGCCCCCAGTGCTTTCCACCACACTTTCTCAGCTTATTTCTTGAAGTTTTCAGATTAAGTACTGACCACTTCCCCTGACAGTCCCTTTGGAGGTTAATGACTTCTGCAGTTCAGACTCTATGGCTTCTCACTCAGTTGGATGTCTGATTTATGCTGTCCATCGCTCGTTCTTGTTGTGCCTTTCTAGAGACACCAAACAAAATACCATAAAGGAACTCAAAAAGCACTGGTGTTGGTCCTGCTCTGCCCCTTATGCCCTACCTTGAGGACACAGAGAAGGTGAATTTTTTGTATTCAACAGAGACAAAGATTCTGGACTCTCATGTGCAACAGAAGCCTGTTTAATGATTTACCTTTAATCTTCACATAGACAAGACTAGGGTTTTACCACTTCTGCATGAAAAATCCCAACATTTTAAGGATCAAATGTCTGTACTGTACTTACTTCATAGAAAAAATTATGAGACTCACTACTGAAACATTCACAGACTGACATGGTTTTTTCAAAGATTTATTTTTAGAACGTGCATTTCCTCAGAGCAAATCTCCTCAGAGCAAATCTCCAGAGCAAATCTCAGAGCAAATCTCCTCACTGCCTTTGCCCTCAGGGCACATTACTTTTATTTTCTTTACAATTTCATTAAACACTGCACACATTTTTTTTCCCTCGGCATTTTTTACATACCCTGAAATATTCTGATATAGTTGAAATAACTTACACAAATCAATAAAGTCCAAATGTAAGCAACTCGCAGTTCAACCTAAGTTGCTAATATTCCTCCCCCTTCATTAAAAGGCTCTTTTTCATGGGGCAGAAGTGGCATATTGTTAATATCACTAATAATATACAGTCAGGTATGCAGAGAGGGAAGGATGTCCATCAACTTAGCTGGCTCAGTGTAAACAAAACCTGGATCAAAACTTGGATCCACTTTAGTAATAACCAGGCTTGGCTCTGGTCCAGCACTGCAACAGTCTAAAGTTTCCCCCCATCATTCCGTTTAAAGTCTGGGAAAGCATGTTTAAAAGCAGGCCCCATTTAACTTCAAGTTAATCATCCGCAACCAGCCTAGGCCAATTAGGAAGGCTTAGGGAGATTGGCCACAGTATCTTGAAAAGCAAAAGAAACATTTATTTTACTTCTCGCACCTTTTTGATGTGGACAACGTGCTGAAAGCCAAAGGGAATTTTAATCAATCCCCAGAAAGCACTAAGGAGCATCCACCCGAGTTTATTCTGGCAGCCAAGGTGCAGACCTGCCAGGCATGAAATTGTTGGGAGATCCTACACACCAGGACATGCGCCTTCCTCGCACAACAGCCAGTTGGCTCCCATCTTCAATCTCTTTAATAACCTTAAAGCTCTTAATCTCGGATACTATCTTACTGAATAAACCAATGGAGGAAAAAAAACCCTGATTGTCAAAGATTTGGATAAATAAACCCAAGTCAGTGCTGGGGCAGGTTCTTTAGCATGCTAATTCCTGCTTATACCAGCTCTACCTGCAAATAAGGCTCTAAACAAACTATTTCTACTACAAGGGGAGGGTAATTATACTGACAAAGGCACCTCTGTGTCGGGTTGGGCAGAAGGAGCCGGCAGGTCTGGGAGACGCAGGCTTAGCCTAGTCTCCTGCAGTGAATGCACATTGTCTAGTGCAGGGGAAAAATGCCAGACTGGGGGAACCTAGCAGCATTCAAGACAACAGTGGTGCACCTTGTCTGCGAGAGTTATTTAATGCTTCTGGCACCTGTACTTACAGCCACCCCCTCTTTTTCTCTTTTACAGGTTTAGAATTTATTTGGCATGTATAATTGTTATTTTGATCCTATAGCTACAAACAATAGGCAGCATGTCATTTCTTGATCATTTTGCATTCTTCTTGGGTTTTACTACAAATTTAACCCTTTGGAATCAGAGCTCTAACAGCACCTAACAGGTTTTTTAACAGTAGTCAAATATTACTGGTATTTGCTTTCAAGGGCTGCATTTTTTTTTCCACTATAAAATGGCATTGCCTTAAAAGCTACTATAGGTTTTTATTCACATATACTAAACTATGAAACTCATTTAGAACATCATATTAGGGGAATAAAATGCCAATTTCAAATGCTCTACCAGCAATCTGAATTCAGTTTACAGGAAGAAAATATAGTTGTTTTAGTTGGAAGGGCATTTTTTTGGTTAATTTAAAAGGAAATTTCTGAAAAGCAGGTTCTTACATATGAGAACAGTCACAAATAGGCATGGTGGATGCAAAATGTAACTCAAAACTTTTACTACAGTCTTTCATATGTTTATCATCCTGCTGTAAACCCTCAGCTTCAGAACGTGAAATACCTCAGCTGTTATCAAAGGAACCAGGTGAGAGCTTGGTACACATCCTGTCACTTGAGATTACACTTTCCAGGTCAACACACCAGAAGCTTGTTTATGAAGCATTTGGGGGGAAGGGAGAGGAGAGGGAAAAGGAGACTTTTGGAAGCTTTTCTGACTAGTTTTAGAAATGAAAACTGTGTTGGCAGTATCAGCAAAAACACAAATTTGAGCTAAATACCTTGTAGCAATTATAAAAATAAACATTACCACAGCCAACATACCCTTTCCTTGAAGACTCATTTACCACTCTATTATTTACTGTCTTCCTGGGATACAGAATAACTTTGTTGTGCAAAATTAAAATGGCACTGTCTGTTATGCTGTAAAGCACTATTCAGAATGATGATGTATAAGAGGAGTAATATTTTATTAAACATTTTATTACAGATATTACATGGATATGAATTCTTGTGATGTACAAAATAAGTAGGTATACTTACAGTGTTTATTTACAGGGACACTTTAAAGATGCCTTTCAAACCCAACAGAATATAAATTCAACTGACTTTAACGGGACTTTATTCATATTAAGTTGTAAGGCAGAAGACAGAAAATGTATTATCTAATCTTGGATGATTACTTCAATATTCATTTTTGATTAGGAATTAAATAAAATCTATTAAAAATACTGAAAACCAGAGAAGTATCCTTTCCCATTTCTGCCAACACAAATGACATTTTGCATTAGTTTAAGTGATGTTTCCCCTGACTGCGATATGTTGTCTCTATATTTTTAAGAATAGTTGTCACCTACAGAGTATCTATAGGTAAGGAATTTACTAGTCACAAGCTTCAATACCCTGGTGCTTTCACAGTAAAGATTAGTGGGAGAAAGAACACAAATAGAGGAAATAAATTCCCTCTGCAAAAGTGCTGTTATGTGCCTCCCCAAAGCAGCGTTTGGATTTTGAGAAGTACAGTGTTTTAAAATACTTATTTACACAAGTAGTTCAGAATTTTAGACAAAGACAGAAAAAAAATATTTGCTTTCTAGCTTTAAGGAGCTACAGGGGTTCAACCCAGCCATCAGCTTAACAAGCTGTATGTGTCAAATCTTTTTATTGCTGGAATTAACATGCATTTTATTCTAAGCTGCATATCATTACAGAATGGCTAATATCTGACCACCTAGTGAAGGCACAGGGAGTCTAGGAGGAAGCACTGGCTGTAAATTGTCACACTTATTATGATCCCAGACCTACTGTTCTTTAGTTCTTTGGTGAGGAAGGAAGAGAAAGGGAAGCAGAGGTGGGTATGGGCTACCCAGGATATACAGAACCACTGCTTGGGTATGCAGCAATTGAGACAGAAAAGCGAAGGATCAGCTGGAGATCGATCTAGTAAGGGATGTGAAGGGGGAGTGAAAAAGGTTTCTGTAAGCACATCAGCAGCAACAAGGCAACTAAATAAATAGTGAGGCTGTTGCACAATGGGGGCAGGAAACCTAGTGAGAAAGTACATGGAAAAAGCAGGGAAATTACCTTTGTCTTGCTTTTTACCAGTAAAATCTGTCCCCAGGCCCCTCAGCTCCACAAGTTTACCAGAAAATTCTGCATTACCTGCAGACAGGGCACTTGGAGCACATACACAATCCTGAGACCAGAACAGAAACCTCCAGTGGTGCTGAGACAGCTGGCTGATGACTTTGTGAGGTTGCTACTACCTTCAAAAGGCCAAGTCAGACAAGGGGGTTCTGGTAAGTAGTACAGACAAACCCCCATCTTGAAGAGTAAGAAGCAAGATCTGGGAAACTACAAGATGTCTGGGCACACCTCTGTTCCTGGGAAGTTTATGGTGCAAATGTCCCTGGAAGCCATTTCCAAGCATATGAAGAGCAAAGGAGATATTGGGAACAACTAATTTGGATTTACCAAATCGCAGCTGACCCACCAGTTTGCCAGACCTGTGGATAAGGGGACAGCAGTGGATGTTGTACACCTTGACTAAAAGCCTGGCTTTTGAAATGGTCTATCATCATGTCCCATAGCTAAACCAGTGGAACATGAGCTGCAATCTCATCAGATGATGCTGAACTGGGGAAATAGTGTGCTGTAGTGAGAGGCTGCTGTTCAGAGATAACTTCATAGGATGGAGATACAGGCTGAAAGCATCTTTGGAGAAAAAGTCTGGAGGAGCTCAGTGTGCTCAACTCCAAGAAGAGTAGGCCAGGGAGAACCTTATTGCTCACTTAAAGAAGAGTGCAGGGAAACAAAACTACTCTTGGATGTGCACAGTGGAAGGATCAGAAGCTTGAACATGGCCACTTCAATTAGTTATAAGAAAAGAGGTGTAGGATTTTTTTTCTTTTCTATGTTTGCTTTTAAACTGTGAGGGTGGTCAAATACCTGGCCATGTTGCCCAGGTGACCTCCAGGACTGGCTCTCAACAAAAATTATTCTAACATCAAGTCTGCAAGTAGAGAAAGCACAGAGCAGAGATCTCAGCACAGTACTACTGTGAATTGTTCCTGTCGGTAGCACAGTAAAGTGGCACATTAACATGCCAGTGAATGACCCAGAGAATATTACTCTCAGTTATACAGGGGGGCACCAAAACCATGCAATCAGTTTCTTCTCAGTTATCCTCAAAGGATATGCATTTGGATTAGAATGCACGGATAATTATGATCATAATCAATACAAGATTCACTCAGCTGGATGCAAAAAGAGTTTACATTTCCTTTGTTAATTTGTTGACATGAGACATAAGATTTATCTGTCTGTGCCTTGGTTTTCTCTGTTAGTGCAAGACAGGAGGACTGAAATTAACTATATCAGGGGGGTGTGGGCATTTTATTTTAAAATCCACAGGAAGTGCTTCATAGGTAGAAAATAATACAAAATATATAAATTCAAATAACAAGCAGCACGTCTTGTTAAGACATGCAGGAATTTGCCTCATGAAGCTAAGACTAACTCTTCACATCTTCTGGCTGCACTTATAATTAATACATTCTTCCTTGCTGACTAGTATATGGGACTCTTACAGATTTTCACCTGAATTTCAGCATAAACGACTCATGGAAACTAAGCAGAACATGCCAGATGGATCTGCAGTGGTAAGAACAGCTTTCAGGGATGACTTTTCTCTGAACTAGGAAAGGAGAATTTTCACTGCAATCCTTGCCATGTGGTAAATAGAACTTAAAACCAAAAAAGATATTCATTTATTTAAATTTAAAATTCCTGAAATTAAAAGTCTAAAATTCTGCTTTCAGCACTTGCAGAAGAAAGTCAATCAGTTAAAGTCATAGCTATGACAGACAAATGTTTAAACAGCTGGAATACTTACATGAAGGCTCATTAAGCCTACTTACTTGAAGGAACTTCAAGATTCCCAAATAAAATTATTTTCTAGAATAACTATCAATTCTTGTTCTTCCACGGCAGTATCTATGGAGTCATAACTAGGTCTACTAAAGTAGGTACATTAAGGGCTTGAGATACAGGTCTTGTGTCTTGACACAGGAAAGACAAAGCTAAAGCAAAAACTTCAGATGCAAATGAAAGAGTTGTTAGAGTGAACAACATGAGAAGTACTGAGATAGTCATAAAATCCCCATTCCTGTTTCATAGTTTAAAGCTAATCTGACTTGTCAAGAGTATGAACATTCCAAACATACCAAGATATTTTGGTTCTCATTAGCAGAAGATTCATTATTATTTGATGTCCACTTGGTCATTACACTTACTAAATTTAGAAGCACCACCAAAGAAGGCAGCACCTACCATATCTAGTCTCATCTGAAATTAATTTTAAACTCATTGATGTCTCTAACATTTAGAGACTGGGGCTGATAACTGATGCAATGAGTTCTTAGTATCTGCCTGACCTGACAAACACTGCCAACTCCAGCACAAGCATTCAGGAGAGGGCTGCTTTTGCCTCCAACACTACAGTTCCACAAGCACCTCAAGGCAGTTTAAAACTATTCTGAGACAGACTGGCTCCCCATGCCACAGCCATTCTTCCCTTGACTGGGTACAGCCATCCTGAGAAGCTACAGAGTGAGCTGGTCTGGGTTCAAAACAAACTAAGCCCTAAGGAGGAGAAGGCTTTAATGACCTTCTTGTTCCAGATCATTATGTGGGTGCACTAATGCTCTGACTGGCACACAGGAAAGGGGGCAGATAGGATTGCCATTTTCTTTCATCTACAGTCCCAAATGTTTGGTAGAAAACAGCACAAAGCTGCCCAATTACAGACCTAGCTGTGACTAAGGGTGCCCCTGGACACCAGCCTTGTGACATGGTCAGTGTTCAGTGGGTGCCCGTCATTGCCAGGCTAAATTCTCTAGTTTTGTCAAATCACTCAAGTTTTTGTAGGCAATGAATCCTAACGACATACAAAAGGACATGAACACAGGAAGTGGGGTGGAGGGGTTGAGACAGAAACAGAGACAACAGCTGAGTAAAAACAAATCCAAACCCTTCTGTGGCATTTTTTTTTTTTTTGTGGAGGTAAATGGACTCAATAAATGAAGCAATGAAACTGTGTCGTGATTAAATAATTGTCTATTTCAACGCACCATAGTGCTGTAACTAACTCCTGTTCATGTGTAGTCCTGACTAATGTCCACCAGTATTTACTCTAGAGGATAGAAACAATTCACGATACAACCCAAGACATTAATGCCATTAAAAATGGTAAAAATAGCAAATTCTGCTCAACCACCAGGAGAAGTTATTCAGGGATAAGAAATTCAAAAATTGTTACTTTAGTAAACTAGTTCATCACTGGTTTCATCTTGTGTTTTCTTTTTGCTAGTCCAAGTAAAAGTCAGTAGCTGACCTCCATTCCTGTACAGCCTCAGGGAAGCAGACTCTTTACAAAATCCCGGTTTTCAGTTGTAAATGTTAATCTGATCAACACAGTAATGCCATTTACTAGGAGTTTACACAATAGCCTCAGCTTCAGTAAAACACCTAAAAAATTAGCAAGTCAATTTAAAGGGAAAAACAACTCCCCATTAAATCCCATTCCGACCTGCAACTTCTCTCCAGGCCAAAACACACAGACACGTTCTCATGGGCAGGCACCCTCTTTGTAATGTTAACAGAACAATTTAAAAAGACTGGATGCTTAAAAAAGCAGATGGAATTTAAATACTGGGGAGGAGGGGGATGGGGCTCATTTGGTGTCTTTGGAAGCATCTTCAATTTATGGCTGGACTGCTGTAAATAAGAAACAGGAATACTGCCAGCTTCACTGGAAATCCTGGGACAAACTGGAAGTATGCAAGCTTTCTCCCGAGTTGTAGGCTGCAGAGCGTCTTAAGTAACACCACACGGTGCTCTGCAGTATATGGCATCCATTACAACATTCGTTTCAATACTTGAGTGTAGTGGCTACCTCAAGGTACTTTAAGACCTTTCATATTCCCCCATATCTAATCTCCTTCATCTAAAAGTAGAAGACATCCTAAAAGTATGTTAATCCTTTAAATTATTTGTAGCATATATCCTATTAGATTCAACATTCAGAAGATGTTTTCATTCCTGCTGCCAACATTAAACTTAACGACTTCTACATATTTATGTATCTATGTGGGAACAGTAATATAACAAGCAAAACTGTAGAGTCTGTAGCACATGCTCACAAAGCAGCTTTTTGTGGTATCATTTGGGAAAATATTCTTCTAAAGAAGCAAGGGGAAGCTTGCTTTAGGAGTTTATTTTTATGCTGGGCTCCCACTGTCTGTATTTCTTCACTATTATTGTGCCGCAATTAATTCCCATCACCAAATGAACGATGACATCTGGGAAAGTTGCTGAATCAACCACAGAAGAGCAAAAGCAAGTTCCAAAACTGTAAGCTCTATACCATGTAACAGATGAAAATAAGCTTATTTTTACAGCAGGCAGAATATCAGGAATCACAAAATAATATTCAATGAGCCTTAAACCTGCTGAAGTGAGAAAAGAAATCTCACTAAGATTTACAAAAACCATATGCTCAAAAAGATGAGGCAGTTTCTTCCCTTAATCAAAAATAAAAAATGAAGATATAATATCACATAATATTTTTTTCTTTTAGAAAGTAAAATTGTGTTCACCTTTGAAAGTTTGTGAGAACAATGAAATTATATGTTGATTTGAAAATTTAAAATAGGCTTATTTTTAACATTTTAAAAAAACATACCTTGTAGAGACCAAAGAAACCTAAGTCCCTTAGTACACTGAGGGCACTAACTCGTGGACCAGTAGTAATTTCTCCAGCCACCTGCAATCGAATCTTGACAATTTCCAGTGGATTGGTAAAGATTACTTGAGAACCTCCAGCCTGAAATTAAAAGCAGAAATCAATATATTAACCTGATACATTATTTGCAGTGTGCATCCTGTTACACTCAAGATAAGACATTTTCATTTTTGCTGCACTCAGTTAAGCTATTAGCAGTCAAGAGTTTTAGTATTAGTGCACGTCACAAGGGAACAAACCTACTCCCCCACAAGCTGAGCTGTCAGGAAAAAGAGAGAGGAAGCAGGTCAGCCACTGCAGGACACTGCAGTACATCAGACAGACACTAGCTCAATTCTTTTTGCAGGAACAGGTTCACCAACACAAAGTTATGCAATACTGACAAACCAAGAACACTATAACACAAGTCATGAAGTAAAAGGAAAAATTAGTAACTAGTAAAGCAGCTGTGATGTGCAGTATATAGAAAGTGAAAACATACTGTTGAAGAGTAGAAATCTGGCAGAAACTTTTTTCAATTTTGACAAGTTCATATTACAAAGAACACATGGATTCCAATGAACACAATTGCAAGTATATTGTGCTTTTTTTTAAAAAAAAAAACCCTCTGAACTACCAGTTTCAGTGCCTTTAAATACTGTTTGATTCAAGAGTCTGAGCTCTACATCATTATTTAGGTACCAGGCATTAAAGAAAAGAAGGTCTAGAGACTGAAGGATTCTATTAATCAAGAACCACTAAATGTTTTCAATGTGTCAGCTTCCATTCATTGGGAAGACATCACTCAATCGATTCTGAAAGTCAGCTTTAAAACACAACAGTGGCAAGCATTTGGGATTCCCTCTGGTTCTTGTAAAGTTCATCTCATTCATCATATGTAACTTAGGGCATAACCTTTCAGCTACACTGACAGATCCTGAACTAAAAAACTGCAACCAGAAAAAAAGGTAATGTGAAGGTTACCTAAGTGTATTAAAAAAATATTCATTCAAACTCCTTCTGGCTCAAATTCAATAGAATGTCATTCTAACTTCTGTTAAGTATATAATTCCGTGGCATGACAGCTATGCTCTTCTCTACGTTCTCAAATCACACAAATTATGCAAAGGGCAACCCTGACCCTCCCTACAACAAAACAACTATTTTGTTCTAGGAGGTAATGACTATAATAAAATAACCATTTAAAAGCATTTGCATGTAGTGATGTCTAGTATGCAAACACCACGTGCATATAGTTTTAAAATTATCTCAGTGTTAAAAGAATTAATTGTAGCTCAGATTAACTATCATTCAAAATAAAAAAAATATGCACAGTAATATGGTTCAAATAATGTGCTGAAGAAATGGCAAATCACACGAACAACTATTCTTGTCTACCACTTGGAGTGAGCATATACAATGTGGTTACAAATTAAAGTCTTTACATAACCCCTAAAATATCCCAAGTGTTTCCTATTTTGACCAGGAAAAGCATACCCTTGTGTAACTCAACTGGTTTTAACTTTCAAATTGGCATAATTTAATTTAACTGCTTTTACCAAACCAGAATCCTGGTATATATAAAACTGCTATTCTTGCCATCAAAAATTAGATTGATAAATTATTTAGCACATATGCTGATTTAAGTTTTGCACTTAAACTGGAACATGTTAAACAAGTAAGCATTCAAAACAAAAGAAATCTTTCTTTGACTTGTCTACTCATCTTGCTGAGTCTCAAAATAAATAAAAAAGAATCCTGGAAAGGTTCTTTGATGAATTGCATATTCCTATGTAATAAATTTTTGGTTTAGATATTACAATTATTAGGTATTCCCCCATACCAACATATATATATATTCTTCTTAAAAATGATAAAATCTGAATTTCAGGTGATAATGTTCATTCGCAAGTTTCTTATACAAGAGCCATTCTCTAAAACACTATTTAAAAACTCGTATCAATTGATCTACTAGCAGAATTAAACTACATTCCCTCAGTATGATATTCCTGTAGTTCATTGTGCCATGACTCCACAAGAAATGTTCCTTTAATTTTCACTACAGGAAAACCATATTAAATTTTAAAAGATTACAACAAAATTAAATATTAGTACAAATTAGTATTATTATTACTATTAGTGCACCAAAACATGGAACAATTTAAAAATCTATAAAAATGTTTATAAGTGAATGCCATTATAAAGAAAGGAAGTAAAAAGATATCTCTGATATTAAAGGAGAATAAAGGCAAATTATTTCAATACAGTATAATTTCAACACAAACAGATGGGAAGTACTGGTGCTAGCACATATAAATGCCTATGTCTGCATATCCAGCCTGGCTGTGTAGACACTTCCAGCATTAGACATTTGCTGCTCTGACTAAATCCCATAGGACTTCCTCTGCTTCAGCTTCCTCTGCTATTTAAAAACACGGATGCTATTATTTACCCACTTCACACAACCAAGCCCGCTATATGCAAAGTTTTAAAAACAGAGACCTGCATGCACCACACAGTATTAAAAGGACTATCAATTCTGCTGCCCACACAGCAGGTTTGAAGAGAGACTGGTCATTTCCAGTGAAGTGTTTCCAGACTGTCCAGATACTATCCCAGAACTCCCTGAACAACCTCTGCCATGCTCTGAATTTGATCTAAGACATACTCCAAAAATCAAACGGTGAGTAACTGAAAGCGATGAGCCAGACAATACCTGACAGAGGTCTCAGTAGGAGGGTTTCTACCACCTGCCTGCCTCGTGATGCAGAGGAAGGCTGGTTTATCAGCCTGTGCAGAGGCAGTTCCAGTGGCAACAAGTACAGTTGCTCGGTGGGGAGCTTTGATCATTCTGTTATTTGAGCATCTGTGCTGGTAACTGCAGCTCCTTGCTCTCAAAATGGGGGGGAAGCAAACCGGAGATGGCTACTGTACTCTCTAATGAAATGATTTCTTGCTTATCTAGTACTGGTAACTCCTATTGTGTTATTCATCATCACAGTAATGCAAGTGTCTCATAAATATTAATTTATTTCCTCCCAGTGCTTCTGTGAGGGAAGCACAATGAATCTGGTTTTACAAGAAGGGGTTTTGAGGCAGACAGTTTAATTGTATGACCAGTGTGTGCATTTCCTCCCTGCTCAAACATTCACAACTTGTAAGAGTCTCCAGATATCCTCATCTCCAAATCAGTAGCTTGAATCACAATAGCACGGCTTCTGTCTTCTTTCTCAATTTTTGCATAGTGAATGCAATGAAAGAAATCTTATCAATCTGGTTTTTTTCCAGTCTTTTCAAGGTACTGGTATGAACTGGTATGGAAAAAAAAAAGACAAAACATCCTCAGAACATTGTATCACCCTGTTCATTCATTTTGTTTGGCCAAAAATTGAAGAATACTGCCTTCTGGTTTGCTAGCCTTTGCAGTCAAAAATGTATTTATTTAATTACAAGATTTTTAAATACGCTCTCAAAGGAAAGAATTTGAAAAGTCTTTTTTTCCTTTGTCCCGAATAAAGACCATTTAAGCTTAGGTTCCTCAAGCTTAATGATTTCTCCACTAAGTGTCAGAAAAATCAAATACATCAAATGTTCAATACAGATGGTTCCCAGTAACACAAATTTTTCTGGACTGAAGTTACAAACTTGAATACCCTCAACTCTGAATTCCTTATCACATCTTCCAATCATTTTTAAAACAAATGACCTGACTGTATAAGTAAATCTATTACTTTTTAGTTATTATAATGTGATTAAAGTAAAAACTACAATTTTGAGTTATTTATAGGCATAGATAACCAGCGGTACTGCATAGATAATTATCTCAAAGGGCCCACAAAGGGCCCATATTATTCTGAAGGAATTTAACATTTGACCTAATCACAAGCACTTATCGTCTTGTTTGATTTAGTGCAAGAAAATAAAAGGGAAATATCACTGTCCTCCAAGAACAATTCATACATGCATAACTAGAAATGTGCATGCCTTTAAATGTGCTTTAACAAAGTCAGCTAGCTATGCACCCAAACACATGTGAATTTTTAAAAATAAGCTGGGTTTTTTCCCATTTTTGCGATTCTTCAACTCTGCAATTGGTATAATATCACCCAACACCTCTCGATGGCAGTATAGTCTTGCACAGTAATACACTACTGTCTATCATGTCTCCTGCTACTTTCCTACTTTACTGAACAGAAGGAAAAAGTAAAAATAGTTGAGGATTGGTTGGGGTTTTTTTGTCCATGGAGAAGCCCACTCTGTAATTAAAAAAAAAATGGTTTAGTAAGAAGCACTTAACAGTATGTCAGTTTGAGAAGTCAAAATGTTTTCTACTTCTTCATGTTTAAATCACTCTGCAATGAACTTGCTGGAAAATAAGCAGTTTTTCACCCCCCTCATTACAGTGAGAGAAGAATTTCCTGTTCTTTTTAATATAACTGCTTTTTGTGCCCTTATGAGATTAACTAAGAAATGAGCACACCAGACACAACCCTCCTCAGGCTTTCACATCTCCATTTGAAAGCTTTGGTGTGTGTTCTGAAGAGAATACAGCTTGCAATTAAAGAAGGAAATTCTGTGTTTTCCATTCCAGAAGAAAGTACTAGATTCTTTTCTGGTCAGTGCTACTGACCATCAATTGTTCTTGCTCTTCTAATTAATCTTATCACCTGTTTCAAATTGTAGCCCCTTTCCTGCTCTCACAAACAGCTCTTAGGGTCAGCCTAGATCTTTCTTCTGCATCCCATCCAATTTATCACATATTCCCTTTTACAGTTTCATGGATGAAGAAAGGATTACTACTGCTACTAGAGTGTTAATGTTTTTCAACAATATCACCCAGGGATAGTAATTAGAGCAATTAATGGCAATCATAAAAATTCATAAGCAATATATTATACAATTACCAAAAATCAACCTCTGCAAAAAGAAATTGTCTACAATGTCTTGGTTACTTGTTTAATCCACAAAAGACAAGCAAGTTCAAATTCCAAGATTTTTAGTCAACTGTTTATCATACTCAGTCCTGCTGCATATCCTATTCTGTCCAAGCCCTTACTCCTTGTCAGTTTCCAGATGAGCTTGTTTTCCTGCACATTTCATAGCATCCATAAATATTAATTAAAGTCAAGGTTCCTAAAGTACAGACACTAAATAAAGATTGCTCGTTGTCATAAAAAAATTAAATTAAAAATGTACCAATGATTTCAAGAATGGAAGAATTACCACCCTCATTGTATAATAAAGGGCAACTAAGGCACAGGACTGTTCAATGATCTACCACAAAACCACATACCAACTCTACAACAGAACAAGGCTTAGAAGCCAGATTTACAGAGTGCCACTGCAATGCTTCAAACTACCTCTGAAAGTCTTGGTATTTGTATGGCAGTAAGTCCCAAGAGCATTAGATGAATTATGCCAAACTGCTGCAGAGGGGATTTCACTATGAACTCTCCTGTTACCAGAAAGCTCCCAAGTAACAGACAGCAGTCCAAAATTACTGTTTTTCTTACAGTCTCAAAGGTGACCACCTTAATTTCTTACAGGTCTTGAAGGTGACCACCTTAATTTCGCGGTACTGTATGTCAAGAGCAAAGCATAACTGGGTTCTCAAAAGCTTGGTTCTGTGCTACCTTTTCATTCCATAAAGCCAGCCCTCAAAACTCTAGACAAGCCATCTCATGCTATTTTGTGTTCTCTCATCTGTGGTCCTATCTACACAGCATTCTGATAATGCTCTTTAGCAATGGGAGTTCATATAGTAAATACCTTTTCTTCAGATCACAAGATTTCCTGAGCCCTCAATCATCCGCTTTTCACTACCCTGATCAGCCTACCACAGAAACAGCTTTCATGCTGCTCAGACAGAATTCTGTTTTTCCCTCTAGCTAACCTTTCTTGTCTTCTGAGGACAGCCTTCCCTTGGTCTGGCTAAGGTTTTACTTTGTGCAGCTCAAACAGCGAACACTGCTAGAATCACAATCTTGTTAATGTCTAAATGTACATAAAATGTAAAGCAAGTTCTGTCAAATCCTCACATAAAAGTGCTCATAAACAGAAGTGCAATTAGTCTGAACAGAAGTATGTTCCTGCTACTGCAACGGATTTCCAAGGCTCAGATACAAGTTGTGAGGAATGTCCCACAATAGAATATTAATGACCTGGCTAAACAGAAACAAACAGGAGTACAGTTTGTTTATAAGCACTGACCAAGTCTGCAATGGGAAAAAAATTAAAATTGTGGATATTTTCCACGTTATAGGTAATTCACTTCTCAGAAGCCTAGCCAAAAAATCAAAGTGGAGCCTACTTGATTGGCATTATAAAAGCAATTAACTTACAGACCTGTCAAATCTGTTAATGTTTGGCTCTGTCTGCTCTACTTGTCTATTTTGACTAGCTGTAGAATCATTTAATGATTTACAGACCTTTCAAGTCCTAAGGCATGGTAGCTGTATTAAAACTGTGACCCATTATTTCTTGGTCACATTATAAATTACTGTGACATCATAAATATCTTCCTTTTTCTCACAGAAAGCTAGATTTTAATTCCTAATTTGAGTTTGAGTCTTTCTTTTTGGATTTGGGGTTTTTTTGAACCTTCACTGGTAAACACTATAATATTTTACTATAATAAAAGGAAAAAGGGATATGTAATAAAATATAATTGTCAAAACAAATCTCCAGGTCTTAAACTGTAGTGTGCATTCATGTAAAACTTTGCAGTCATTATTTCTAATATAACAGGAGAAAAAAAGAATAAGATTCATGCTGAATTAATATTAAGTAAATTTGTTGGGAAAAAATGGACTTTTTAAGCATTCAGAATTGTTTGGTTCTGGAATCAGAAAACTATCAACCTAAACCTAGGTATCCCTCCTTGTTTTACAGTTTGAAAAAAAATGTTTGAAAAATTGTCTGTCTCTCTTTTTTTAGGGGGAAAGGAAATGAAAACAAATAAGAGAGGAAAAGCAAAATGGGAAAGTATCTCTTATTTGTTACGGAAAAATACTTTTTGTGAAAAAAGTTTAAATTAGATTAATGCAAAAGGAGAATTCAAAATGAAATTAAATCAAGTTCTGCAAAATTCATTATGGATTTAGGGAAAGACCAGTTTAAGTAGGTATGACTGGATGAAAATTTCAGCAAACTGTCGTTTTAAAAACATCCAAACCTGCAAGGAAATATGGGGTGAGGCCAAAGAGAAGCAGGAACTTTACACCAGTAACTTTCCCAGCCTTTGGTACAACCTCTTGGAAAAGGCTATCATGTTATTGTATGTTGCCTTCCCAAACCTCATCATAAGGCTTAAATCTAAAATTAGATGAACATTTATCAGAGACAACTAAAACAGAGCAGTGTTGAAACACAGTGAGTTTGCAAATATGAAGTAAAATTTACATCCAGTTCTAGCTGGGGATTTTTTACCAAAAATTTACAATTAGTTTAAATTATTTTCAGCATGCTGAAAATAAATACAATTACAGTGGTTCAGAGAACAGTACTACACTTTAAAAATACCTAATTAACTACAGAATATTCAGGTACATTATATTAATTATGTTAAACAGAATTTAAATCTAAATAATTTCTTGAACAACAACAGTTTTATGCACAAAAAAAAAAACCAAAAACTTTACATTTAATCGAGGGAAAAAAGCATATATTAGGAAATTCTGAAGTTTTCCTTAAAGCAGATGTGAAAATTGGATATACACAAGCAGGTAGAACTCTCCTTGAAAGTAACTGATCCCCAAGCACAGGGAGACCAGACCTCTGAGAACAAATCTGCTAAGCATTCAAGAGACATATATGCCTTTTGCTGTCAAAGGTCATAAGAGCAATCATCAAGATGACCATCTTCATTTATCTATCTCAATAAACTAGACTGAAACTCTTCTGTGTGACAGCAATTGTTTGCTTCTTTTTGGTTTTTTTCCCCCCAGATATATATGCAGGTATTTTTTTCCCCCGGCATATATACTGTGCAGTTTAATTTTACCCATAGCTCAGCTTCCCCTGCCAAATATAGTTGAATGTTAACATATTTAGGTTTCATAATAATGAAAGCAAGAATGGCACCTTCAGTCTCCTTTAGTCCACAACTTCCAAATGTCTGAATTTTTGAAAGTAAGAGATCTAAATGTGGGAATTGCAGTTTATACACCCTCCGTCTCCACTGCAATGCCACAAAGAAAATGTAGCTCAGATGTGGACTTATCTTTATTACTCTCTGAAACATAAAATAAATGTTTTAAGTAGCTTAATAAAACTATTTGCACTGGATCTGTTATTTGGCATAATTCACACGGAATTTCACATCACATTCCTTTATAAAAACTAATTCTGGGCAGGATTTTGCACTCGATATTAACCGTATCTAATTTTTATGTTCCATAGCAGAGTTGAGGCTGCCCAACCAGGTCCGATGCATTTTAAATTTATTATGATTCCTATAAAGTCTCTCGAAATATGCCTAAAATTGCCTTGAAAATTTAAACAAAAGCAGATCTGTATGGGATCTGTAATTGTACTGTGCTACATGATTTAAACTGGTTAATAGTGAGCACATACTGAGCAGCTGGGAAGGAAAAGACTGTGTGCACAGAAGGAGAAGGGATAGCAGAAGGAAAGGTTAATAAAGCAAAATGTAGTTCTCTTTTCTTGCTAAAAATTACACCTCCTGTTTACTGATATCATTGTATTAATACATGCAGACAAGGCAACATACATTATATAGCGATTCCTTTAGCCATGCTATAATCCTTCTTCTGTTTTTCTTAGTATTCTTTTATGTTTTATATCCCTCCTTGTTTTGCATATTTGCATCTCCTTCCCAGTTACACAAACATAACTTTTTCAATAAATGTTGAACTGCTTTATTTAAGGTACTAAGCAAAATGACTGTCTCACCTAAAAAGTTAGAATTAAAGGTAATGTCTCAATACCCCAATATAGTATTTATGACACTTTTACAAAGAGAGTTTTCCATGTGTTAATATAACTCAAAAAATAAGAATAATATATAATGCTATATTTAAAAAAATCAGGTTCTTTCAACAGATGCCTGTAAGTGAATTAAGATTTAAAAAAGCAGCTAAACTTCATATGACTTAAAATTATTTTTTATTTAAAATATAAAATCAAGTAAAAGACCATGACATAAAGCTTCCAGAAATTTCAATATTATTGCCACTGTAAAAAAATATTTCAAGTTGTACTTACAGCTTACACATCCTTTTATTAAGGAATTCTGCAGGTAAATTATAGCATTAGCAGAAATCAAACCCAGCATATCTGCGTCCATTTTAATTCAATAAGGTTAAGTCAGCTTTTTTGATTTAGCAGATCTTAGCTCTACAGCATCATTACACCTTGCCTTGAAACTGAAGATTTTTACTAGCTCATAATGATAAGGGCTATATAGGATTTGCATGAGTAATGAGAGTCCAAAATGCGCAGCAGAGATCAGAGTTCATGGTGGGTGTCAGGCATTGTACAAATCTAAAAGTTACATGCATTTTACGGGTAATAAATAATATAGTCATTAGGAAAATTTCTTCCAAACAAAGGAGATGGAAATCTTGTGTTGGTAATTTACATAACAGCCTTCCTTAAGTAAAAAGGTTATACTTTTAATTGTACTCTTGGGGGTCTAAAAAAAAAGAAAATCTCAACCAACCTATCGCTTTCATCTTCACGTAATAAAAAGCTATGAAACAGGCTGTTAACTGAATTAAGTGTCACAAGGTCATGAAATAAAAGATCTATTTTCTTCTTTTCTTCTTTTTTTTTTTAGGAGAGAAAACAGTTTACAAAACAGAAAAAGACTTGTTCAATGAAACAATCAGCTTTAGTTACAAGTGCAAAAGTCAGTCATGTGTACTAATTCACAGTAATTATGATGCAAAGTGAACTCCTTGGAGACTTAAAAGTCAACGCCTGGCAATGGTTGGGCAAACAGCAGAGTGGAGCTACTCAGGTGATACTGACCCCTTCAAAGCCCTTTGTGTTACTGAACAACCCAAACTATCCAAGTATCTGCTTGTCCTCCCTTTCTCAGGCATTATTACTATACCATATTCACACGGCTGCTATTTAGAACATAGCAAACTAGCATGCATCCCAGCACTCAGCTCTTGCATAAGCAATAAATACGTTCCAAAGAAACAGAAGCACTGAAGAAGAAAAATTTAAATCTGTGTTTGTAACACAATCCCAGCTGAGAACTACATGTGGAACGTGGAAAGGTGATAGGGCAGGAGTCTTAGAAAATTCATCCTAGTTGTCTTCCCCTCTTTAGACTTTAACACATCATGCCCTCCTGTCTTCTTGCCTCCCACATAAGCAATTACTACATTGTGAAATGAGGTAAAAATCCAAGACTGACAATTTTCGAGCATTCAAAACTGCCCGTGCTGCTTCCACAATGAAATCACAGGTTTCACAATGGCTTAAACGGGGACAAAAAGATGGACCAATACAATGCTGAAAGTTAGAGGAAAAAGCATGTCTTTGGCATCTCATATTTAACACAAAAATTTACACCATGACAGAAAAATTCACCCCAAAAAACCTAGGAACTGCTGATAATGAGAGTCTCTGTTGCTAGTCTGAATTGGGTTTAAAATTACAAAAGAACCCAAAGACCACCTGCAGAAGAAACAAGTTGCAACCTATCTACCTGGCACCAAACTATGCCCTTAAGTGGAGCACTACAGTTAAAAGAAAACTCAGGGCATTTTGCCACTGCACGTCTACTGCTATAGCTTCATGCAGCATCTCACTGTTAATATAAATTTAGGACAGGCCAACATTTACAGCACATTTAAAATACATCTCAAACCACCTATCTCTTAAAACAGATCCTTAGTTTACAATGAACTGCTGGCAAAAAGCTTGCTGCAGCATTCTCATGAATGACAGATCTCTGTAAAGAGTGCTTTTTGTACTGCATTAAAAAATTCACAGCAGTCTGTAAAATAAAAACTCTAGATCAAATGACATTTTAAATGAAAATTTTGCAGAATTTTCTATGGCTGCTATGTTCATGAGACTTTTTATTAGTGTAAGGGGTAAATACCTTTTACTCTGCAAGAGCTTTATTGCATTTTTCCTTCATTTACAGCATGCTTTTTATTTAGGACTTTAGAGACCCACATTCTTCTCTCCCTCCCCTTCTTTTTTTCTTCCCTGAATGCTCCTAAAATTACAGAACAAGGGGATCCTACCTGGCAGTCTACAACAGGTCAGTGATCAAACAGAAGGAGCAGTGAGACAGCAGCCAAATCCTGCCCCATCTCCTGAGAATTACAGAAAGCCAGGGCTTCTCAGCCTGCAATGCTGAGCCACTGCACCCTGAGGCTCAGATAATCGTAGTTCACTTTCTGCAAGCACATACAGCACAAATCTCTGCACCTACTGAGGTTAAGATGCCAGCATTTTTTTTTAAGTTGCAGCTCACTGTAGTTTTCGACACAGGTAGAAGCTGCTTGAAAATGTGACCTCATCTATCTTATGACACCAGAAACAAAGATAGATTAAAAATACACCAACGTTGCTCTGCCCCAGTGATCAAAGCTGTTTCAAATAAACAGTGCTCTTTATCTGTAAAATGCACTGGTCTTTGAACAACTATTCGTTTTACCTGAAGTATTTACATTTCCTTGAACAAATCAATACACCAGATACAGTAAGCTGCAATATGAACAGACAGAACTAGACCAAGTAGTGAAGTATTATCATTTATCCAGTAATGCGCCAGTTTTTCATTAAGATACTACTTTGTGCAAGGAAAACACTCTTAAAATCTTAGTAGGTTTTAAATACAGCCTACATTCAGGAATGCATTATGCACTGAGTTAACATTACACAGCCTACGTCTGCTACGAACTCAAAGAAGCATGAGCAGTCTTTGCCATTTCAAAAAGCCAGTATCACTGCAAAAAGTGAAAATTAGTGGGTGCAATAACACATCAGGAAAGAAGTGACGTGGTAGAGTGGGTGCCACAAAGTAGTAACTAATTATTAACTTCTGGAAAGGTTAGCATGAATCCTCTTTAGGCCATAAGCTACAGCCAACATGAATAAAGACACATTCTTGATTAAGGAAACAAACTCTAAGCTGTGAGAATTACAGACCGCAGTTAAAAGGCACGATGCACAGAAACATTTACCCTTTCATCAAGAACGGCTGGCCTATCTAGGAAAGAACTGAGATGCTCTAGGAGAGTCTGCTCTCGAACCGGATCTGTGGTTAAACAGAAGCCTTAGTCCACACAATTAATCTTAGGAACTGCACTTTCATGAATGTCATATGAAGAAAATTAAAGATACTTACACAGCCACCAGCAAGAATTTCTGCAGCCAGTGGGACAGATCCATCTTTAGTCCTGAACTTATCTCTCACAAAATCATTAACCTTAAAAGACAAACATTTATGAAAGCTGATAAATTAAAAGGTCAGAGAAAACACTCATCAGCTGCAAATTCTGTGCAAATGAAAATGCAAACACATCCACTAAGCTACCAAACTACAAGATATCAAAGAAATCAAAGTCTGAGATTTGGTATTAAATATTCTAAAGCTATGTTCTTCCTTCTAACAAGAATTTGCAGTATAATTCAAATACTTATTATTCAAAAAACAAATCATCACTATTAATGTAATTTTTAAAATCAGAAAATTATAAATACATTAATATTTTAGAAGTGTCAAATTAATAAAAATATATTAACAAATTCAAATGTCAAATTAATATCAGAATGTTCAATACTAAGCTTTAACACAATGGCAATTCAATTAGCAGCATTACGTGCCTTTTTTTAAAAATGCATACTACTAGCTTTGATGAATACTGCCTTAATAGTGAATAAACAATATATTGTGGTTGGATTACAGTAAGAAATTCTTAAGTGCCTTACAAATACTTAAGAAATAACAAAATTACAGAAGTAAAACATTTATAAAAAACCATCACACAAGCAAGTTCCTTTCTTACCAACAATTCACTACATGCTCATATTATCTATGTCCTGTTGCACTGGAATCATACATACAGTAACCACGTGGAGATACAAAAAGAAAAGCCCTCCAATAAGTAACTATTCTGATTTGCTAAGAAGTGAAACCAAAGGCCTATGCTACTTACAAACAAGTCGAATGAGCTTGTTCTATTTTGGAGTGAGTCCAAAAATAAGTTTTAGTAAGATTCTTAAAATTTACATGTATACCTCCAGATGAGACTTGTATGCCACTTGTACTGTTCACAAGTCAGATATTAATAGTTGCTAATTTTAATTTGCTGCATTTTACAATGTGGAGAAACGTGAAAAAAATCCATTTACAAACTTACAGTAAGTTTTATGGCCTTCTCTGGTGCTACTCCTAGTAGCTGTGGTAACAGACCTGTAACATGGAAATAGAGAATTCAAGGCATTGAGTAACTTGGTATTAAATAAACAAATCAACAAATGTAGAGACCAGCACCTAGAAACGGGCGATTTTTACAGCAATTTTGTGTTATTATATATAATGAGAGTACTTAAACATTCCATTTTGAGAGCAAACATTGTGCTACCACTTCAAGTACTACCACTGTCTATATGTATTTTTTCTTTACTCTTTTTAATTCATACTAACTCATTCTGTGTTTAAACACTAATATAGATTTGCCAAATATGTTTCAGTACTATCCTAAGCTGACTTTTATTTTCTGCATCTTCACACAAAAATCAAGATCGTCTAATTAATTTTGTGAGATACACAAAGAATCCACTTCAAAAGTCAAAACCTCAGTACCTTTTCCTAGCAAAAACAATGGCATTAGATGGCAGGACTGAAGGGGATAGGAATCAAAATAATGCAAAACATTCAAACACGTATGACTGCATTCTTGAGCTCTTTGCCCAGCTATTTCATCAGCTCTTAAAACAAAGGAAGTTATGTTGCTTTCTATCCAGGTATGGAATTTTCTATTTTATTTTGTTAGAAGTGATGTGTTACAGAACTGGAAGTGTGAATTTCTGACTGTCAGCTTCACTTGTTTGAAGTGAATGGTCGATATTTTGTAAACATTTGAATGACACAGCCTAAAAATAGGCAAAGCTTATCAACAAAGCCTGAAGCTAGAATGGTGTTGCAAGCATTCATCAGCATAATGAAATTAGGACACCATTCAAAAATGTGAGAAAATCACCCAAGCTAGAGCTCCTGGTGCAGAACCCTTTGTTTTAGCAGCTCAGGCAGCACATTTGGGTACTCTCTAAAAAGCCTGACATTTTCACCTCTCCATGGTTTGATTTTGTTGAAAAGAAACCCCAAAAACAATTAAGTTTCCACCTTTAAAAGTTAACCTGCTGAAGAAACATTTTCTTAAAGAACTTAAAGAATGTCAGAATAACACAGAGAAAAATGCATATGTTCTGGTTTAGTATATTCTTCGATCCTGCTACCATCCATCACCTTTACTGGTTCCTACTGATCCTCTTAATAAGAAATTGACATTGAAGAAAAGCATCATTTGATTTGTGGTAGCAGGAGACCCAACCATATTTATATACCGATGTCTTTATACAGTTCATGTACATGTACGTGTAACATTTACCCAAGATAACTATGCTGCATTATGATCACATGACTTAATATTGAAATTAAAAAATACAGTAGCACTAAGTTCATATACAGTTGCTGAAAACCAAAAGATATTCTGCAGAGTAAGTTACATTTTAGAATCTGAGTTTCTTAAAAAGTGTTACTTGTACGGGTGACATGAAACCAGACCTCAGTAAAAAACCATTAAGCTATTCAGAATTATGTAATTAAATATTACATTATCTGCAGCACTATGAGGGATGCACTAATATAAAATGAACAGGATTTTTTCATTACAAAATTATCTTTGTAATTGCTATAATATTTACAACTTGCTACAGGACATATGTGACTTAATATAAACATTATGGCAAATAACTTTATATCTTCAGAGATTAAAAAAATGTTCCATATACTTTAAAAGCACACTACCTAATCTTAAGCCGAATTCAGCAAAATTAAGCAGGTATGATATAGCAAATATAATTCTAATCACAAAGGTCATTAATTTAAAAATCACATATACATACATCATTACACCCAAGCTATACACACCATGACTTTCAAGTCATGTTTTATCAAATAAATCACAGGAAAAGACATTCTAAAATATAAAGATATGAAAAGTATAAAAGTAGCCCAGTTGATGATCTACATAAACCTCGAATCTTAGAAACAATATTAGCAGGACAAATCAAATCCATTTTCACTGAACTGATCTGAAGATGGCCTTTTAACCACTTTTCAGCTCCCAAAACTTTGCATTTGTAAAAACACTTGCAAAATCATAAGAAAAGGACGTTTATCTTGGCACAAGTTTTTGTTTTTTTTTCATCTGGTTCATTCCTTTTGTATTCAAATCTGAATGAGACTATTACAACTCAAAGCTTTCCATAAAACTTTGAGGTAAAGAAGCGAAAGATTAAATAGAATAGGCAGCAGTTTAAAAAAACCCCAACAACAGAAAAACCCAGCTAAACCACCAAAACCTTGAACATTTTTCTCTTTTCCTGCCTCTACTTCACACATAATTTTATAGTATAAAAGTGCTTTGTTAGTTTAATTACAGATAATGCTGTATACATCTACTAGAAGATAGAAATCAGTATTCTATAAAAGGTAGCCCGAATTTTAAAACCAGGTATTATAGCCTTACCAGCTACCAGCTAGGCTTACTGTCTCCAGCATGCTAGGAAGGCAGAGGGACCCTTCATTTGATCTCATACCTATCCCAAAGTGGTACCTGTGCATTCTGTATGTTATGACCACCAAAATTAAATTTTCTTTTCTTTATTGTTTTGATGAGAGCCCAAAACACTGTTGATAAATTTCTAAACGTGATAAAGATGTTAAGTTTTGAAAGAAAGAAAGCACATCAAAAGCCCCATATATAAAAATGTCATATTTCTGTTGGGGTTATCTTGACACGGTGGGAATTTCTTAGTGTTCCTATGCATTAGCAGATCAGCAATATGACATATACACAGATGGAGAACAAGCTTAAAAATGTCTGACAGTGCCTTAAAAATGCATGCCTTAAAAATGCATGCCTTTTATAATATCAGAGCACAATATCTTGCACATAGGCAGCCTGCTAGTATAGCACATAGTAAACACATTATTCAGTGCCTTTTTATACCCAAGGCTTTTTAGCAGCAATTACAATGTACCACTTTGTATGTGACACACTGTCATAGTGGGACTCTCAGGGAAGGGGAAGGTGTGTGCAAGACAGAGCACCAAAAGCTGCATTCATTTTGTGACACCCTGCAAGTTATTTTCTGAAAGCAGTCTAAATACGTTGTGAATACACACACAATATACACAGCTCTGCCAGTCCAGCTGTACCGATAGCACTGAGAAACAAAACTCTTACTTGGCCAAAGTATTTTTTTAGATGTCTAACAGGGAAGTTTCAGTTTCACACTGTGTAACAGATGTGATTTTCCCTTCATATTAGGAAAAAACAGCGACTGAAGGTTTTGTTGCTCGGTCTAGATAAAATATTTGAAACCATTAGGCCATGTCATAGGAAGGCAGTAATGGAACACTGCCACATTTTTCCATTACAGAATTCACGAAATAAACTAGACAATTTGAGGGAGCCATTCAAATATAGCTCCCTCAAACTGGAAATGGGATATTTCCTAAAAATTTTGTGCTTTGACAGAACTTAGGGTACAAGTAAGCTTGTAGTTCCAGTCTATATATATGGTATTCCATTGCATAATTTGGAAGGAAAGCTTCTGCCACAGCCTTTTTGCATCATTAGCATGGGAGTCCATCATTAATAATGAACCTGGATGATGAACAAATCATTAAAATATAATTAGATGGCATTTGGAGTCACTGCAGGGCTAGAAGCACAACAGAAATAAAACTAACAAACAAGTTCCTGAACAGTTAATGATCACAGATGACAGTCTTCAATAGCATTCCCTGTCTTTTCCATCCTCCAGGCAAAGTGACATTAACGGCATGGCTACCAAACATTTTCCTAAACTACATTTTATCTCTGGTACTTAAATTTCCCATGCAACTTCGATCAAGTATGTGCGAAATAATCACTAGTGGCTGCATTGCTTAAGTCTGTGAAGCATTCTGTGACTCATCAGGTGGACTTCTGACTAAAATTTTATCATTACATGTAGGTGACCTCATCAGTTAGAAGAGACCTTGACAAATGACAGCTTTCAAAATTTTCTTAAATTTGCATGCATAAAAATACCTGTGAGCTTCTAAATATGCATTTCAGGTATAAATGTAGACACAACAGTAAATTACAGGTATATGAGATGAGCATTCTTTTCAGCCATGCTAAGAGACAGATGAAAAATTTATCTCAGATATAAAGTCTTTAAAAAATGCTAACAACACAGCATTCATATAATGCATATTATAAAGACTCTACAGAGGTTTATATCATGTTTGTTTTTGTTGGTTTGTTTTTTCTTTTTAATCCAAGTGTCCTCTCAGTGGAAACATTGATTACACCTAGAACCAAACTGACATCAAACCAAATTTAGTGCTCTCTATATATCCACAAGATGGTGTAATTTATCCTTATCTGAGATGGTGGTTTAAAACATGGTTTCCAAGTTTGGAAAAAAACAGTGATACAAAAAAGAAAAATCAGTTCACTTTGTCGAATGGAAATATGAGCCTTTTATTAAGAATATCTGAAATGGCTGAGTTCAGAGTGGGACTTGTAATTTCTGCTTGCTTTCTTGAAGTGACATCATGACAAAGAGACCACTGCTCTAAATGTTTGTAGTACAATTTTTAAAAAGCTTTTGCATCTATTCAGCTAAGGAGAAGTCTCCCAATGAATACTCCCTCCTTCAGTGGGACAAAACCACCCACACTGACTTAACCCTGAAGAAATCAGCTGAAGAAAGAACTGCAGTGACCAGTGAGTAGTAAAAAGTAGTGTACTCTGTAGTGTGTCCTACCTAGGGTAGAATTCAAGACTAGAATAAGATGACTCTTGCTAAATGTTTACTGCATTACATTCGGTAATTACACTACCTACAAAATGCTCCTTTCAAATCTTCCTTCCTCTCAAGCTTAACTGGAAACTTCCTTCTGCACTCAACTCCTTAACTTTCTTCAACATCTCCTGAGAAAGTGAGCAATAGTCTGAATTTACAGAACTGCACAGAAGAAGCTCCAGATTTTTAAGCAGTTTTCTCTGTCTCTTTAAAAAGAGCAAAGTCAGGCACATGTAGAAGCACATGTCTCAATTTGCCTCTAAAATGATGGTATTCAACTATATAATCCAGAAATTAGATTATTGGCCTGGTCTTAGAAGTTCAGCTCCACCAAACTGAGATTCCAGTATTCAGTATTCCTTGGAAAATTGGAAAGTAGCAAAAACATAAATGGGGAACATAAGGACAAGCTATACTGATAATGTTTCCTAAGGTTCCCTAAACCTGGCACTGAAAAAAATCATTCCAAACTAAGGACAAGCAAACAGAGTTAAGAACATGCATTTATAACATTTCTGAGCTTTTATCTGTTTTTTTTTCTCAAGGTGAAAGAAATCACTGTCCTTCAGAATTTCAATAAGACAGAAGGATGCAATAGTAGAATTCTGCATATTTATTATTTCAGGATGCTGGAAGAAGCAGACAAAAATTTACAAGGAATACATTTGGTTCTTTAGGTAATAACTGGGACTTTTGAAAGATTTTTCTTGCTATAAATCCTCACAAAATAGAGACCATGTCAATACTCTTTATTAAATTATTATGTCTACTCCAAAAATATCCTCAAACTCAGTCAGTAATAAGAGAGCCTTACCATCTCCAATTGTGCTGAAATAATTACAGTGTCTGTATTTTACAGCGGAGCTACTTTACCACTCAGGTCATATGTTATACTGTGCACATCTATCACACCACCTAGTTTTAATATTGTTTCCCACATTGTTTTATGAACTGTTACTTTTTTTTAAGGTGCACACAGCTTTGCCAGTTCATAACAATATGTTACCAAGATACTCTGTCCTTCATTCCTTACTCAACTGTTTTTAACAATTCGTTTCTTTCATTATAATATTCTTATTTTACAAGTGAAAAGAAGTTTCTAAGCAAGCTAGCTAAAAATGAAGTCAGTAATGCAAATTTCAAATTCTCCCCTTGAATATGGCAGAGGGGCATAAAAGGTCTCAAAAATTGTGACACCAGAAATATAATTTACTTTAACTCTGTGACAGAGAAGAACTGGAATCTCATGACGAGGTTCCTGATTCTTTATGACTCCTCCTGAGTTACCTGAACTGACACCACTGATGCCACAACTGGGACAAGGACAGAAAAGAAAAAAAGCCACCATTTAACTTCAGGCACTTATCTAGATATCCAAAGTGAGTATGATTTGCATCTTGAACAGAGTCAATGGATTTTGGAGTTTTCTCCATTGACTACAAAGGCAGGTTGGAATGGGTAACTTCGTAACTTAAGTGTATGTGTTACATGTATAAAGCTAAGTGGGCTGAAACCCAATGAGTCAGTCTGGCTGACTCCACAGCGACAACCTAAGAAAAGGTACACAGAAAACTTGATGACTATTTCCAATGATTACTGAAGCAAATGCAACTGGTTCGTAGAGACCTTTCTGTTTCAAAAGAAACACAACAAAAAGGTACTGCAAAGAACAAAAACCCACAGATGATCTAACTTCTTACCAAACAGGACAAAACACTCTGGGCACTAAGCACTGCTAAGGAAATGGCAACTTTACTAACAATATATTTTTGCTGTAGGAAATTGCTAATGTTCCCCTATGGCAGATGAGGAGAGAAAGGACAGACAGGTCCTACAGCAATGTTCTCATTACAGTGAAGTTTTAATTATCGAGAAGTTTGCAAATCCTTCCCCTGTAACAAAGAAGCAAAACTGAAGTCTGAACTAAAAAAACTTAAAAATCCAGTCACACAAAACTTTTAATAGTATCTTATCATTAGTATATAACATCTTTTAAACTTACCTCGATAAAGCCCAAAGAAACCTTCATAACGTAGCACTTTCTTGAAGCAATCAAAGCTGTTTTTGTACATAAGTTCTCCCACAAAAGAGCCTGTAGAACGCTGGTTTTGCATGCGAGTTTTCACTAAATCAATTGGGTAGACTGCAGTGGCTCCAACAGCTGTAAATAAAATTCAAAATATAAGAAAACATGATTTTGCATTTGCACTGTTTGATGGCAACTGCCATCTTTCATATTTAGATCTAACTATAGCATCAGTTATATCTTTTTTCTTCGTGATATACTCTGGATACATTAAACTACCTCCCACAGTTTTAACCAAACACACTTTCCAATCCTACCTCATTATTAATTTCAATTTCCTGAAATTTGTTTGGGGACAAATCAGATAGCAACACCACCTGGAAACTCCAACAGCTCATAAATTCCACAATTCTTGTAGACCAGATGAACCTTTCCCCTTCAATCTTACAGTCATCCCACCCCTTAGATACAGCTCCAAGGGAAAGTCTGAGAAGCCTTCCACACTTAAATGAGAGGCAAAAGGAGAAGAAGGGCAAAAGAAAAGAAGAAAAAACCCAAACAGTGAAGATGAATATTCTTTTGCTCAGCCATGACTAACCTCCAGCAACTGAACCAAGGGCAAACCTGTACGCTGATTCTGCAATCTGGATGAGAACAGGTCGAGACACATCGCCTGAAGCTTTCTGTCAAGGCAGGATTTAAAACAAAAGGAAAGAGAAGAAAAATAATCAAAACATCTCATTTCCCAAGAGAACATTTCATGATCAGACAGATATAAGTATATGGATACCTGGAAAAAATTCCACAATACACTAGAGATTCTGTTCTCAATTATTACTTCTTTTGCACTGATTTCTAAGTGTCATATAAGGCAGCCTCTTCAGATCAGAATAGGAAAGAAAACAGATATTACAACAAAATTATACAACTCTAAAATCAATGGCCTAAATGTGGCCTAAATGTGGTCTACATATTGCCTCTTCAGTCATTAATTTTCTACAACCAAAATCAACTCCAGCTTGGAATTTCTTTCTACTGTCATCAAAACCAGTACACCTATTACTTCCCAGGCTACCAAAACAAGTATGCAAGCATTCACACAGATTAGCTGAAGGAAAATAAGGTTTTATAAAGTACCCCCACAATTTCATTTGCTCACAGTCTATGAGTGCTAGATTCAACCCAATGAAAAATAAATTTCAGAAGTATTCCAGATTTAAAATTGCTATCTAATGAAAGAAAATAATAAAGAAAACAGAAGTTCTGCAGGGGCATTAAATCTTTCATACTTACTAGCACTTGTAGCACATACTACAAGTAAAGCAACAAAATAAAAATATGGATACATTTTCCTGTGTTTACGTCATAGTTAATTCCAATATAGGTGCAGATGACCAGAATTAAATTAAAGATATCAATGTAGCTGAAAATCTTTTCAGTCTCAGCATCAAGCAGCAAAGGAATTGGGTGGAAAAAAATGAAAAGGTGGGACACATACACAGAAGAAATGGAAAGATTTAAGGATCATTGTTCATTGTCCTTGCCTCTTAGAACAATGTAAATCCTGGTAGCAGAGACAGTGGCCCCAAAGTGAAAAGTGAAGAAGCTGCTGCTTTCATCACACATTTTTCTCTACCTTTTACTGCCACCTATTGTAACTTATGTTACTGGATATTCAGCCCAAAGCAAGTGCTTTTAACTCCTTTAGGAGTCTTCTAGGAATAGATGGTGAGTTTTGGGAGGCAACTCACTTGAATTCAGCCCAGCATCATCACCATTTAGTCAGTGCTTGAACAAACAGAAAACCACCCCCAGATACTGTCTTGGAGTGGTGGTGGGGGTGTTCACATGTAGGGGAGGCAGGAGAAGAGAAAAGAGAAGAAAAAGAGATGCATGTGTACACACACACACACACAGAGGCCTGGCTTATGGCCTGGTAGTCCTAAAAATGTAGCCTGGATCAACTCATTGTGGTCAAACTGGCGTCTCCGCACAGACCCAGAGCAGGAAAAAAGAAAACCAACAAAAAGCCCTTACTCTCACAAGACACAAAGTTAAGACTGTCTTAAAATAGAGACAAACAGGAGGGTTAGTTTTAAATCTATCTGTATAGAAACTTGTGTCAATGAAAATACAAAATATGATAAGATAATATGAAAACTAAAAGATAACACGTTTGACATTTAAAGAACATTCCTACTTCCTTTTGCTTCAAATTAAAAAAAAATCCATTTGTGGTTACACCACTGAAAGTAAATATCCTTTAGGTTTTGGACATACTTTTACTGAAACTGTGATGTTAGTCTGTACATAAGCTCTCCTATTTTGATATTCAGCAGAGCATAAAGCAAAGCAGAGAACACTGTGAAGGCCAGGAACATGCATATGTGTTCAGAAAAAGGGCTGCCATTTCATAGGATAGATGCTGAATTTTAATTTTTTTCCCTTTTCCTCATTAAGAAGAACACACAGCAACAGAATCACAAAACTTAAACACCTTAATTAGGCATGCATCTAATATTTACTGACTAGCTAGATGACACTGCTATACATATTATCTTTCCTAAGTAAATTACATTTGACCAGTTAAAATGGAGCCCAAGAGGAAGGGGCACAAAGAAGAGATGGAGGGAACACAACACCGGATAAAAAATAAATTCCAACAAGATGTTACTCCTCACAGTTATTACAGAACACAAGAGAAAAGCAACTTAGATGACAACAACAGGAAGAGGTTGGCTGTCTATTTAACTGGCACTGGAAACAAATAACTGCATCATGCTGGCTTCTGTTCTTACCTGCCTCTGAGCCTCAGCCAGGTTGTAGGGCAACGTCCCCTCCTCCAGAGGAGCAATTCTCTCAATATCAGCTAATGTCATGCGCCTGAGGAAATTAATTCACATCAGTGTTTACTTAGAGGTTGGTTTTCCGATCAATAAAAGTTACCTGCACGTGGGCCACTACACTACGCTCTCCTATTCCCCAACACCACCTCCCACTCCCTTCCAAGAAGACGAGAGAAGAAGAAAGAGAGAAGGATAGATAATTCTCCACTTACCCCCGTGGCTCATAAAGATCTGCTAACTGAAACAAGATGTCAACTTCCATGGGTGTAACCTGACCAAATTTCTGGGCTGCCAGAACAAACTCCTCTGCAACAGAATAAAAATACAGAAAATTAAATGAAATCAAACCAGAAGAAATAATCCAGAGCAGCCCAAAGTTGCACTATATTTTAGTATAAAGTAGAAGATGCTGGTTGGGGAGGGTGAAAGGGGAGTAAGTTACCCAACACAGAAGTGTTCCTGCCACTACATAAATGTGTGCTTTAAATGGTCTGTCCTTCACGCAAGTAAGTACAACTCTCTGGTCTTAAAGCTCAGTACTACCAGCAGGATTTAGGATGTTTGACATACGGTATCAATCAGCTGCAGGTCAGAGGGAAAAATATAGAATAAAAAGCAAACAAAGAAAAACCCCCAAAACAGGAGTCAAGAGATGTGGAACTTTTCATGCATAGTCCCAGGAGGCCACATTAATGAAACTCTGGTGTTGCACAGGGAATTCTCTATAAAAGTGGTTAGATATAGCAGATAACATCTTGTTCCAAGCTTGTAGATCCGCTTACTGTGCCGCCAATACAAGTTTATGGAATTCTTCAACTACCCTTGAAGGTCACTTTAATAGGCTGCCAATTTGGCAGGAGTCCTAGGAAGTTTTTTAAACTTTTAAATATCTTTACATACTTTCCTCACCCTGCCCCCACTACCAGTTTACTAGGACCTTTTTCTGATTGAAACAAAATGAAAAAGCTGGAGGGTGCACTCTGACAGGACTGTACAAAACTGAGTGGCAAACCAAAGAATGGTAACGAGGTAGGCTTCCCCCCCTCCCCCTACTGATTTAAAAGCATACAGATGAGGTCTTTCCCTCCATTCAAATACCCAAGGAAACTTCCAGACTGCAAATACTTCTACCAACCTTTAGTGACTTCCACATCTTTTCTATTTCCAGCTAGAGTACTGTAGATCTTTCTAATGAGCTCCATGTTGTTAAGGAGAGAATTAAATCCATTAAAATAGGAAAAGCTGACCTGATGGGAAGTGGTACCTCCAGCAGCCTGGAGACAGAAGAGAAAAAGAGAAAGGAGACTGTTGCAAGACTAAAAAAACCTTGAAATAAAAGTTTTCAAAGAATGTTGTTTTACAAGAGTGACAGCAGCTCAGGCTTGCTTTTTCAAAAAACCTTCAAAATAAAGAACTTTAAACTATGAAAGATTCTTATGTTACTGAAACTAATCATGACCAGAATATAAAACTCTCCCCACCCTACAAACCTAAACAAATACATATGCAGGATTATAACAACATAACCAGTAGTAATTTACAAAGTTCAGGTTTCAGTACTGCTTCAGTTGGAAATGTTTCATAAGTTGGCTTATTTCTAGTAATGAGGAAATCTACTTCTACATGTAAAGCATATTACTATATAGAAAATTTCAACAAAATCAAAACATATTCTGAAAAAGGTCAATTGAAACCTTTAAATTCACAGGCATTTCAAGTCATGGAAAACCAGCAGTAAGCTCTCAGGCTTATATCAGGCAGTCAAACATAATGGGAACAATAAGGTTCAAACAGTTACTCATTTTCAAATGAGAACTGAGACTCAACCTTTGTCTTAAAGGGGTCATGGGTCTGCACACAGAAAAAAATATTGGTCAATTCACTATTTAAATTACAAGATCAATGATCAAGCAAATTTCTGAAAAAAATAGGCATAAGCTTATTTTTTTAAAGCCAAATTTTAACTGACCTTCAGGGATAATAAAAAATCATACCTGATGGTTTATGACAGAGCATATATGACACAGGAAGGCTGGTAACAAGACTGACAGAGAACCATGGAAGAAAGTACCAAATCTCACTGTCAGTTCCTAAATCTTCTGGCTATGCTTTTTGCTGCATGCATCTTCTAATATTCTGGTCAGAGTTTGCACAACTCATCACTTCACAGTTGCAAGTTAAGTGATGAAATCTCTCCCTTGCAAGTCTAAGCAGAGCTGACCTTTAAGCAGATCTTCAAACCTAAACATGGCCAAGCTTTGGATTACTTGGAATGTGCTGCTACAAGTTCCCAAAATTATAAACTGTGGTCAAAACCAAATGTACCTCTTTCCTTTATGCACTCCAAACTGAGACAAAATATACAGTCAAGTGTAACAACTATCAGTACAGACACAGCGAATGTCCTTGATTGATGGTGCAATTCATACATTGTCCCAGATACTTGGAAATTACACTCAGGAGCTTAGAATTTACATTACAAAGCAAGTTCTTTGAGGATGATATTCTAAGTGGGATGTAATGGCATTCAAAAATATTTGACACAGTCTACTATGATGGAATGGCTAGAAAAAGGCAAACTCAACATTTGTAGGCCATTACTAAGGTCCATCTACATACTTTGTCTCTGGAAACCAAGACCATTGAGGATATATATTCAGGGTTAATTTTCATATGTGTAGATAATAACTGCTAGACTTCAAAACATGCATCCTAAGGCTGGATTACGTGTCATGTAGTGGTCAAGGTACGTAAGAAAAGGAATTCCACATCTGTATCCCAGATCTGCCAGCTGGGATACCAGAACTACTCACAGCTACTAGACATTCTTCTACAAATGGTGTCAGCATGTGTGGCCGGATAGTGACCATAATGTCCCTGAAGTCCATAGCTGTGACTCTTCCAGACTGAGCATTGTCTCTCTGTACAAAGGCTTGTTTTGCATGTTCTAATTGTATCTCTTGAAAATATATGGGAAAAAAAAAAAAAAGGAGTTAGGTTCAAAATAATCACCTTAACAGTTATATTTAATATAAGTAATGCAATCCTACAAGACTCTCATACCTAACAAAACACAACTACATGTAACAGAATTTTAATTGGCTGTTATATGTATGTCTTATGTAAATTTCAGCCTTTTCTATTCAGTCTTTCCTATGGTGTCTATCACTGACACCAGCACCTAGGACAACATCATGATTTCTTTGCTGTCTGGACATTATGTCATGCAATTCATTTAACTGAGAAATGGAGAACACATACCAGCACACCAGTGCAAGTAAAATCTCCCACTCATGAACATTAAAGTTTTCCATGATATGCATAACCCAGTTTATCGCATGTGTCACAGCAGGTCAAAATACTTTCTGTAAAAGCACTCACTACTCCCTGAACAAGGACAATGAAATCATCAGAGATTTCCATGTAGACACCTACTAACCTGAAAAGGATTCCCTCAAAGAGCATCCTCACTTAAAACATAAAGTTATTTGTCTGCAAAAAACACCAGCAGTTTAATTTAGAACTTGTCTCATGACTGATTAAAGATCAGTTCTCAATATTTCAGTAGTAGTAACAGGCATAAATATTATCTGATACAATCACTTGATAATCTCATTTTGTGATTCAAATGTACTTCTGAAAGAGAAGGAAAAAAGTATATAATCTCTCAAAGTTGTATCTTTTCCTACTGTAACCTTCACCCTTTCGTCTTAAATTACTGTTAGAGTACTTTATTTTTTTGTCATTTAAAATGAACAATCCTGCACAGATAGTAACTGGATATTACATATGAATTTTTGTTCAGTTCTACAGGTTTGTAAAAAAAAACCCCAAAAACTCTGGTGATGTAATTAGACTTCCCAACCTGTATTTTTTAGCTGAATGGAGGAACACAAATCATTGCCATGTATTCCCTTTAAGGTTCAAGGATTATAAAAATTTCTTCACTGGAAAAACAGTGCTTATTCGAATACATATTCTAAGTCAGTTATTAAGAAAATGGAATCAGAGCAAAACTACGTCAGCAATACTAAGCAAGTCTTGCAGTGGATGACGACACTATCCAACTATTTCCATTATATTTGCAAATATGTGCCTTAAAATACATAATACTAAGACTCGAGCTAGTCAAGAATCACCATCATGAAGCATCCACAGTAAATATGACTTTCTATAAGTTGACATTTGTCTTACAGCAGCACTTAAGGAAATAAAGAGTGAAAGGTGAAAGGCAAATTCGGATGGAGGAGGATCAGAGCTGCCAGAGGCCTGCAGATGTCATCCCTCTCTCCTTCTATTCACTCAGTTCACACTGCCACTCAAACCATGCTTGTCTTTTTATTTCAGCCGTCTGACTTTGCCAATTTTGGTCCTAGTTTCTAATTACACCACTGTACCCTGTATGATGAAGACCTCCTAATATATTAGGCAGAGGGAGGAAAGGGGTGGGGGGGAAAGACTGATCAGTGTTTCACTCCAGAATAAATCTGAAATTTCTTCTTTTGATGGGAAACGCTTGTGGGGGTTATAATTTGAAGTGGTACAATTTCAGTTCAGCCACATTTTCTTTACATTACAGGCCCTTATGCTGAAGTGTAACAATTCAGCAATAATACTCACTCTGGCTGGATGCAGCCATGCAAGTTCTTACTTCACTCCAATTGAGACTACAATTTCAACAGAAATTTGGAAGGAAGCAATTTTGGAAGGTTTATGGTGAGATGAGCAGAAAAACACAAAAAGACTTCATCAGCTTGAGGCAGACAACTACTTGGAGGCAGAGAGCTCTGTAGAGGAGTTAAGTATAATAAAGCCTGTACCCTAAACACTCACCACCTAGCAGGTAGAAACGTATGAACAAAAATGTTTGTCACTAAATGAAAGCACCACCATAGAAAAATCAATTCTATTTAGCAGAAGGATTACGTGGGAAACAGTGCATGTTGCTTTCTTCTCCTTCCCTCATTCAATTTGTTTTAACCACTGAAACTGCTGGCAGAGTTTCGTTGGCAGAATCCAGCACTAAAATGCAGTAAAAAACCTGGACACCACCTGCAGAAGTCCAGTCTGTTCCTGTCTCTGTACGCCCATCAGTGAGTCTGGAGGTACTGTACCACTGGTGTGACCTTAGCTGACAGCGACGTCTTAGCCACAGAACAAAGCAGGGCTTGTGCTCCAAAGGGGTGCATCAAGTGTGTGTTTGTTGTCATCACCCAGCTGACTGCAAAAAGGCTGCTAGTACTACAGCTGAGAACAAGCCAAAACACCCCATCCTCTCCTTGCTAAGGGGATTCTTTCCCATTTCCTTGGTAAACTGGAACCCACTGGAGAGAATTATCCCACTTGTTTAAACACATTGTCAAGGTCTTGGTGCTGCCATTTACCCATCTTCTCGTCAGCCAGAAAAGAACCATTTAGCTATAGACAGACAGCAAGACAAAACTGTGAATGGGATGATGTCAGTCTTCTGAAACTCCCTATTCACACTTCTTCCCTAGCTCAGAAACTAAGTTCCAGTTCAAGATGGTTTACACATACTGCACATAGATAAAGAAGACTGACCTCAGAAAGGCAGACACTTTTTAGGCTATGGTTATTTTGAGCAGTGCTGCACATTTTCCAGTTACACCAAGAAGAAAGAAGCACAGGGATCTTCAGCCACATGACATTTCCAAACCACGACCATGGATGGCAGCAGTATGGCACACAAGAACACACAGACACATGGTAACAAACAATCTCTGCTATCACAAACAAACCAGATATATGTCACTTTTCTAATCACTGCACAGTGCATATCAATGCAATAAACTCCTTGAAGTGTTTACCTCAAAAGGCTATCCATTCCCTCAGCCTCCATGCCTGAAAGTTGAGACAACTCACAGCATAACACAGCACATGTTTCAAAATGAGCTCACTAGCTACTAGCAATTTATCAGGAAATTCTTTATCAGATGTTTGTAACATATGTTGCGTATATGCAGCTAATATAAAAAATATCACCTTAAAAATAAACTGAAAAACAATAAAGCAAAGCTGTATTCTTCAGATGCTGACTTGCAATAATTTTATTATTTTATTTATATTTAGAAATTTTATTTCTGTCACATATTATTTTAACTAGACAGACTGAGGTTTAAAGAATTACAGTCCTCGTTACTTTGCAATACAAATTACACATCCTAAAGAACCTTCTCCAACTAGACTTTCTGTAAACTCAAAGATACATAGAAAACAAGCATCTTCCTTGATGCTGGAAGTCCAGAATTCCCCCAGGTAGCATAAGACTTTGTGAAAAATTAATTCATACTCATGGCAGGCATGCTGGCACCAGAATTCTAATGAAATTATTTCCTATCTAGAGATTTTACCTCAGCTTTCACTTACAGCTCATTAAAAGCTTCTTTACCTTCCACTTAGATAGAAATTTATGTTTGCATTCCATCCCAATGGATCTACAAGTCATCAGATACATCACAATCTTTGCCACTGGAGTAGATCCCAAGGTTCAATTATAGAGAGTACTACTTCAACTAATATTCTGGGTGTAAATAAATTCCCAGACAATGCAGAAATGGTTTTACCAGGCCCACACATAAGCATATGTTAAAATTCATTGCATGGAACAGATTTTACATGCTGAGAAAGGGGCTGATGCTGCTCTTCATAAGGCAGACTTGCCACTTAAGTGATGATGGAACATGACCATATCCAAACAGATACATATGATGGATATAAAGTATAGATAGATGAGCTAATTTGAAGGTAGCAAATGAGCAGGCTAAAACAACACTCCTTGAGCTCTAGGTTGATGCAAATATATTGTTAACTGCATCTGAGCCAAGGAGTTTGGAGGCTATACTTTCAGGCATCTCTCTTATTGCAGACAGAAAAAGTGCTGGAAGAATATAAATATTCAGAATCCCATATAAACACTTCATATTTAAAGCCACAAGAGATCCATCTTGTGCATGGATAAAACATAGTAATGTTATTTTCCAACTACCTTGAGCTTTGCCAGAAGTGATGATTAGTCCAAATGCTTCAGATAATGATCATGGAACAACTTTGTGTGACATAATAGGATCCAATGTAAAGGAATGAATATAACTAGATTATTCCATTAAAAGTTGCAAATTGCATTGTACTTACAAAGCAGTACCTGAAGCGCCCTACAGAACCATCTGGTCCATGTTAAGTGCAATGTAAAGTGCATTCACACATCAGGAATGCAGAAAGGTAATTTGGTATCCACTGTGGTCTCCTGCTGTCTAAGGTCCAAGGTCTAGACATCAGACTAAAAAGACTGACTCATGCACAGGCAGAATGTCAGAAGGAAAAGCTGAGTACCAAAGGTTACAAAGCTTAAAGGAAGGTTTCCATGCCTGTGAACAGTAACTCTCCACTTTGTGCTGAGAGCCATTTCTGTGCCCAAACTTCAGCATCTGTAATACAATGCTGCAAGGCAAGGATCAGCAGGGAAACTTATGTGATTCAAGGATTTACAGTTCTAGAAAGTGGGTAAACAGATGTGCCCAATTACTGTGACTGACTGAGCATCCTAATAAATCATACTGGTAACAGGCAGCTTCAGCAGTCTTAGGACAATTAATTTATTTGAAAATCCTTGCTGCCTGCACCAATGCTGAGAGCATCTTTATTAGCAGCATTAGAACTTTTCCTGAGTGCATCTCACCTCTCTGGAGACACCCAGAATTGTCATTCTTATTCTCCTGGTTTATGCTCTGACCTATACGGATCACTACCAAAAGGGCTGGCTGGTTCATTAGGACCACTGACATCTTCCAGCACAACCAATTATCCCCAGTATCATCCCATCAAGGAAAAGTCCTTTCAGGTAAGAGGAACATCCCTCCACAAGATGAGAAAGCCTAATAGTTAAGACTAATCTCCAAAGTTAGAAAACTCCTCCCTCAGTGCTTGCTTTTCCTAATTCAAGTTAAAAACACAAAAGAACCCAAAGAAAGAACTCAAATACCCTAAACACCCAGCCTTACCATTACAAGCTCTTTTAGGTCCGTGACTTTAAACTCTGTTAACCTCTCTCAACAATCCTTGCACACACATATTTTTGGGGTTTTTTTAATGGTGAGAAAGTGTCATATTTTTATTCTGAGTTTTTCTACAGGTTTTCCCCATATCTCTAAGCAAATAGATGAGGCAAACAGGACTGGTACTTTTTTTACAGCTGTGACTTTAAATCACCAAAATCAGGATACATTTCTGAGGCTTATTCTGTAGTTGGAAGGAGATACCAGAACACATTGCCAGAGGCATTTTTTCCTAATCAAGCACATTTGCTTTTTCATTCAAAAGAGGTTCTGATTCCTATTTCTGTCACAAAACTGGTTTATGTCTTAGCTACTTAGGAGTTACAATAGTCAATACAAAGCCTAAGGGAATATGATTTAATCATGTGATACCTGACGGTCTCTTCATACAAAGTTAATTAGGCTCTGTTCTACAAAGTCAATTTGAAACATTTGTCTCAATAGCATTATCTTAATTATTCCTCATCAAAATGATACCACCTCCTACTGTGAACTAACATACTTGTGTAAACAAGAAAAAAAGAAACCTGGCAGTCTTGAAGCAGGTTCCCATTTTAAAATTCTCTAGTGTAAATACTAATACAGGCATTAAGTATTCAGGAGGAATACAAATAAGAAACTCACGTGTTTCACCTCTTTTCCTACTGAAAACTATTTTTAACAGTACTGCTGAAATATAGATAATCAGGGTTTTTTTTATTAGCATAATATTTTACTTCATGTAACAAAGTACCCGAAAGTATGAATAGCCAAGAATTCCTTGCAAAAAGTAGTATTTTATTCTTTATATGTTACAAGCAAATTTTCCCTCTCTAAGATAAGCTTAATTCAAAAAAGATCAAAAGTAAAGTGTAGGGAAATGGCTTTTAACAAATATTACTGGATGCCAGCTCTGAATTAAATATGTGTTTGGCAAACATGCTGTTTACAGACAGAAGTACTTCTTAATACAAGTCTGGCAAGTTGAGTCCAAAATGTTCAATACTGTTATTTAACATTCTTTGACTTGCAGATTTAAAAATACAGGAGATTTTCAGACATCGAAGTCTATGTTTTTAATTTCAAGTCTGTGTCTACACAACAGTGTAGAAAAAAATCACCTTCTGCATACAGATGCAAAAACAAAGGGAAAAAAAACCCAGTTAGCCTGAATCAAAAATTTTACCAATAACATATCCTATCTATCAACATACTATACAAGTCCAGCACTCTGATTTTAAGAGCCTACACTTGGTATGTATTTCAACTTTGCTACCAGCATGGTATTTGGCACGTTTGCAAATACTTTGATTCTTGCATCCTTCTTATTACTCTTGACAAACCATACTGCATTAGACCCACCAGTAAAAACTGAGTGAACTCCGCGTATGTTAGGTGTCTTTTCCGATCCTTCCCAAAATGCAGCTGTACGAACTCTGAATTCCAGTTAAAAGGAATGTGCTGATGAATCGTGGTCTGGCCAAAAACTTGTTTAGCATCCTCTGGAAAGAAAAGTGTTCATTTAGTAATAAAATAAAATAACAATAGAGACAAACATATAAACAAATACTTTATAACAGGAAAGCAATATTGTTCATATAAATTAGTTACATATTATAAAGCAAACCTAGTATTTTTTGTTTACCCAAATGATCACCCTGACAAATAGTTTCTGAATTATTATTTTTATTAATGAAGTTTTATATGCAGAGCATTTAATTAAAAGGAACTCAGATATTTCAAATTTCAAATTCAAGCAAGGGAAGGTTAAAATTAAAAGACAATTTATAAAAAGATGACTAAAGCTAACTGATTTTCAGCATAATCTTTTCAAGTTGCAAACAATGAAAGTTTTGTATCACTATATTTCATGCTTTTGAATTTTTCCCAGAGCTCTCCACATTCAAACAAATCAGCTACAAAAATACCATTATTCCAAGATCCACTTTTCTGGAGTTACTTATGGACCACTGACACAGGACAGGGGATGGGGGGAGACATGGAAAGCTGGAATAAAAGCTTATGACCAGCATTATGCAGATTTTAAATCTGAATCTTTTCTGCAAGGAGGGGGGCAGATGATCACACCTAAATACAAGCTTTATATTTAGTAGTCACAACTGGGCAACAGTTTACTACACACTTGGCAGACTGGTAATACACAGCAGTTTCTGTGAAAAAGCAACTATTTGATACACAATCAGTAGTAATGACCATACGTTTCTGCAACAAGACAGCATTTACTGTAAGTAATGAAAACAGCAATGAGATCTGAGCAAGTACTTGTCTCAAAAGACAGAGCCCACTTCAATGCAATAGTTTTGTCTCAGCCAAAAAAATAGGACAAAGATATCCTCTGAAGACAAGCTCAAGGCCAGAGGTTCCCAGCTGCCCTCCTAATTGCTGTATGACTCTTCCAGCAATTCAAGCCAAGAGCCAGTTCTTGTCTCCTGCGCGTTCCTTTGAGCATGGAGAGATGGTTCCCAGGAGTCACTCCCTACCCACAGGCTGGGCCAGGAGCTGGTCTGCTCCCTTCACGCTTTGTGGAAGAAAGACCAGGAGTCCAAACCACGAGCTCCTGTCTGTCTCTGCAAGCAGCAGAGCTGTAAGCCAGTTCCCAAGCACGGCTGGTGCCTGGGGTTGAGGAAATCAGCACAGCTTAGTGCCTGCCTGTGCTCAGAACAAGCTGGGAATCACCCCACTGGAGCCAGCCTCTGCCTGCCAGGCAGGATTGGGAGCCACCTTCCACTTCATTCCAGTGCCACAAGCAAAGGTGGGAGCTGACTCCTTGGGGCGATGAGGTCATGTCTCCTGTGCATGTTGAGTTCTGGCTTCTGGTTCAGTCCATGCCAGGCAGGCACAGCAGCTCTGTTGACTTGGGGAAATACAACCAGGGTGGAATCCCCTCTTTCAGGCAAGGAAGCAGGAAAAAGTGAGAGTGAAGTGGTAGAGCTGAGAGCCAGGAAGATGTCAGGAAGAGCCCAAGTAAATGAAGAATAAAGACACAGAAAAAAAACAGTCACAAAGAGATGAAAGGGGTATGTGTCCTGCTGCACTGACCCAAAAGCCCTGCACACGGTATTACCCACAAGAACAGCTTGTTCTAAAGCAAGAAGACTTCACAGAGAGAGCAGAAATGAAACTGCAAACCTCTTCCCATCTCACAACCGAGTTTGTAGTTTCAGCTTCAAAAACACAGCAACCACTGATCCCAGGAAATCAGTGGTGAAAGAGCAAGTTGGATTTAACCTACAAATAGAAAGAGTAACCCCAGTTAACCTCAAATTCATAAAATTCATAACTCCAAGTCCTAATGTCCTATGAGAATTTTCTCCAAGCAAAGTCAATGCCCCCAGGACAGACCCATTGTTCATTCATGTCTTATGCTCCATCACAGCCAGCTTGGATCTTGTCTGCCAGCATTCTCCTGGAGCAAAATTCTGCTCTCAAGACAGTGGGAGAGAAAGTCTATTGGTTCAGGGTGAGGTCCTCTACTTGAAGTCTTTCATTTATGGTGCTTCCTACTGACACAGCTCAAGGCACCTTGCCACATGTCACTGGCGATCACATTTATAAAGTTCCTGCTTTCTGCCAGACTTTGTTCAAAGAAGGCAGCTGGCATGAAAAAGACAGCTTGTCTTGCCTTCATCCAAGAGGAAATAAAGGTTGTCTCTTTCTGGCAGTGACCACTGCTTCCAGAGAAATAAAAACATTCACAAAGAAATCAGATGTCCATCTGCTTCCTCCTTCCTTCTCATCCCATCTTGAATTTCCCCAGAGAAAGCCACTGATACTGTGCGGATGAGATTAGGAACGAATCATCATTTACCAAAAGCTATGTTTGGCTGGACTCCAGATTTGCCTTTGTCAGAGAAGAAAGGTGCATTCTTACCTGTTGCAAGGTAAGAGATAGCAGAAACTTAGCTAGTATAAAATGAGTCTCAAATTTGTTTTGATGGGGCAAGGCTCCACACAATTCTTACTTTAAATTGTTAACATAAGAAAGTTGCACAGTCTCCTTTGAATATGCCCCTGTAATTTTATTTTCATTTATTATCATGCATTAGCCACCTTGAAGGAACAATGTATCCTGCTCTGTGTCCTGTAAACCCTCCTAGGCTGGAGCCCAAAATTGAAATTTCATCTCAAGAAAATGAAACATACGATCATAAAATGGTTTTGGTTTAAAGAGACCTTAAAGATCATCCAGCTTCAACCACCCTGCCACAGGCAGGGACACCCTTCACTTAGACCATGTTTCTCAAAGCCTCATCCAACCCGGCCTTGAACAATTCCAGAGATGGGGCATCCACAGCTTCTCTGGGCAACCTGTTACAGTGTCTCACCACCCCCACAGTGAAGAATTTCTTCCATACGTCTAACCTAAACCTACTTTCTTTCAGTTTAAAACCATTCTCCCTTTTCCTATCTTGTAGGCTCCCTTTGGGTACTGGAAGGCTGCAATTAGGTCACCCCAAAGCCTTCTCTTCTTCAGGCTGAACAATTCTCTCCACTTTTCATCAGAGGAGATGTGCTCCATTGCTTTAATCATGGGTTTCCTCCTCTGGACTTGCTCCAACAGGTCCATGTCCTTCCTGTGCTGGGGACCCCAGAGCTGGATGCAGTGTTCCAGGTGGGGTCTCACCAGAACACAGTAGAGGAGCAGAATCTCCTCCCTCACCCTGGTGGACATGCTGCTTTTGATGCAGCCCAGGACACGTTTGGCTTTCTGGGCTGCAAGGGCACATGACCAAGACATGCCCAAACATCAGGAAGTGAAAATAATGGTAACTTCAGACTAAATACAATGTTTAATTATTGGCATTACAAAAGGTAAAGGAACGCACAGCAATGAAAGTGAAAACTTCATCAAGCCAATTTGGAATATAGTAAGGTCTCTATCCAGACCATTTGCATTCCCTTGTCTGTTTTAGAGATTAAAGGCCACAAGCATGTCTCAGAAGTTCATGTAAGTACAAGTATCACTCTAAACATTCCAAGTTAAAGATGTGCACTTAATTTTTCGTATGACCTGGAAAACACAGACTACCACATTAGTGTAGATACAGTAAGAGAACCCACACAACTTGATCTTTTCACAATCATACTGTATATTGATGCCAATATGACTTGGCAACTACTACCATATGCTTTTCTGACAGAATGCATTTTGGATTATACAGTGCAGGCAGCTTACTGTGCTTCTACCAATTCTTTGACAGCATGAGACGTATCCACTTTGCCACTGCTTTTTTACTCATACCCCATATTCCTTTTTGCAACCATTTATGGTGCACAAACTCCTATGCCCAGCAAACAGTCTTCTTCGTCTTCCCAAACTAGGTCTCATTACCCATTCATCTACCACATCACTGACTCAAGTCTCATCTGTAGGCAGATTGCCAATTCAGACACTAAAAGCCATTCATACTACACAAAAAAATATAAAGTGTTTTAGCCTGTGATTTAACCATCAAAAGGTATCCAATTATGTACCAGACCTCACTCCAAGTTACTGTTCAGTTCTAACAGTGTCATCTCCTAATCATCTAAGTTCAGTATTAAAATAAAAAATCGACAATGAAAAAAATGTAGTTTTGCATTAAACCTGCAGCTGGAAGTTCCACAGCTATCCACAAGTCACTTAACTAAACACAGCAAAACACAGAGAAGCTGAGGTGTACTTCAGTAGCCAGGAGCTATGATGTCTGTTTAGACTTTTTTTTTTAAAGGAACCTGTTTCAGAGCTGGACAATAATTTGTAATGGCAAGGACATCTGGATTTCATAGAGTCCAGCCACCAGTCAAAGAAAGTCCAACCAGAAGATGCTGCTCAGGGCCATGGCCAGATGAGTTTTGAATACCCCCTCATGAATTTCTGACTCAGGACATCAGAGTAAGGGAACACTGAAATCCCAGATGGTCACAATCAGTGCACAGGGTCTAGTTGGAGGCCTGTCACTAGTGGCGTTCCCCAAGGTACAACACTGGTCCCAGTACTGTTTAATCAGCAAGTTCCACCCGAACACAAGGAAGAACTTCTTTACTGCATGGGTGTCTGAGCACTGAAGCAGATTGGCCAGAGATGCTGCAGAGTCTCCCTCACGGGAGATACTCAAAAACCATCCGGACACAATCCTGTGCCATGTGCCCTGGGATGACCCTGCTTGAGCAGGAAGGTTGGACCAGATGAGCCACTGTGGTCCCTTCCAACCTGACCCAATCTGTCATTCTGCAAATACCTCCAACAACAGAGATTCCACAACTTCTCTGGGCAACTGTGCTTTGATCATAAACAAGTATTTTTATAAATGGAAGCTTTAAAATCCAGTTCAGAACACTGTTTAATTGCTTTAGTTCTAAAAAAGCAAAATGTTAAGGCTTCAATGTCAAGAGCCATAACAGCACAAAATCAATCTGGAGCTAGCAAAAGATACAACCATTTGTGTGTTTGCATTGCTTGAACCAGAGCTGTCAGAAAGCAAAACAAGAAACAGGTTGGAGATTTTAAACATTTTCAAAAATCCATGCTCTTGCTTTTATCAATCTTTTAAAAAAATTCAACTTTGAAACTCAACTTTAAAATAAATTGCAAGGTTCTAAAACCAGTAATTGTTTGTCCCTCCACGGTCTCTAACTAAAAAACAGCAACCCTGTCATTCGTTTCTGATCACCGCATGAAAGAGTTGTTTTATTTTCCCTCCAGGTGATCTGCCTGCTGCTTTACAGTGGGGTTTTGGGTCCTTTAAGTCCTGGGGACCTTCTTCTCTGCAGTATACTGATATGTCTGTTTAAATGCTTATTGCACAAACAAGCATGCTGCATTCACATTTTCATTCCTGTGATTCCATTCCATTTTCATTCCTATGACATTGCATTCCCTAAGATTAAGAAGTAAAATAGAAATAAAGCATGCTTTGGAATAACTACAGATGCACTTGACACAACAAGGACCACCAATACTCTCCAAGTGAAATTTGGACTTACAAATTTTAGATTTTAAAAGAAAAACTCTAAAAGTCATTATTCCACTGTATTTTGTTGCCTAAGGAAAGTCACTTAACAGAACAAGCTACTAAAATCTTTACTGGGTATCACCCACAAGTATCTGACATATTAAATCTGAAATTCTTTCAAACTATTTATTTTGCAAGCAGATTTTTCAAATGTAGACAGAACAAAAACCTTTTTTTTTTGCACTGGCAGAGACTAATTTCACTGTAGCTGTCCAGCTATAAATATTTTACTTCAGAATTCACATCTTTGTTTCCTACAGCAATTTAATATACGAACCAAAGTGATAAAAGCAAACTTCTGAATCAAAGAAATAACCATGAACTTTACACTTTACTTTCCAGCATAGACTTGGAACCTCTATGTCTTTAACAGCTATTTTGCTTAGATAGATGATAGAAAAAAAATCACTTTCTTGCAAAGCATTAACACACATTTTCCCTCACTTAAATACTTCAATTTCAAATACATGAAAAAAATGTACTCCCACAACAGCACTGTATTAGGAGAAAACTATTTTAGTTCAATTAAAATGTCTAACTATCTACCCTCAAACCTATCTAAACTGTAATTTTCACTTTGAGCACTTCCAACATATTCTCAGTTTTGTTTTCTTTTATCAGCTTCTTAAATCAGGTCCTGAATTCCAAATGTTAGGAAAAAATAGTCATTAACTGCTAGGTAACAGCAAATTTTCCAATTTAGAAAACTAAATTACACACACCACAAAAATATGTGTATTTTGCTAACTGAAATTTCATATTAAAATCTGTAATAACAAAACACTTTTCTGGCTCCTAGAACTTGCTGAAGTAGAAACTAATCTGCAATTCCAGGCCAGTTTGAAAATGGGATGGGGAAAAATCTTAATAAAAAACAAGCTTAAAGTGATATACAGCTCCTGACACAGTTTAAAATATGTTCTGGTGTAGAAGCTTTTGGTGCCCCCCCAAGTGCTGCGTAGTAATCGTGTTGGACTTTTTATTCCAACAGGATATACAGATGGCTGACCCTCAGTTTACCAAAGAGTTACTCTGTTAACCAAAGAGCGACCTCATACAGTTGAAACTGTCTCTCAAATTGGTGTGTTCCCACCTTTCCCACACCTATTTTTTTTCAAGTAGCATGAAGTAGCAGCAGAAAGCACAATATTTTAGCCATCTGAGCATGTAGTATTCTTGAACTACCCCACCAATTGGGAGTGCTCTCTGTTACATCTATCTTTTAAAATTGGAGCCATTATAGCAAATTGTGCAAATCTACAGTTGGTCTTCCATAAAGAGGATTTTTAACCCACTGAACATCTTCCAAGCAGTTCTTCAGATCTCTGACAAGATACCATACAACACACACTACAATCTGATATTCCCATGTATCTACATTCAGTCGTTCAGAAAACACTCATATATCACTTAAAAAGTTCCAAAAATCAGGGTAGTTCTTTTCGTAATAAAAGCTAATAATTAAAGAAGTGCAAAAAAAGTCCATATATATTAAAAAATTGGTTTTTTCTCCTCCAGATAACATACCAACATCTGGAGTCCAGCTGTGAGAAGCAAAAGCTTATGATACTGGTTGAGCTGCTCTTCAAAAATGCACTGGTTAACACTTGGCACACCCTCAGGCATTTAAAAAGATTGTACTGTGACAGCCCCAGTGGAGTGCCAGCATCCTCAGAGGCAGCCACAGCAGGGTGGAGAAGCAGGAGCCTGGAGTCTCTCACTAAAACTGGTCACTTCTGTTCTGATGGGAGCCACAACCATTTTGTGGCTGGAAGAAGCAAAAAAGGCTGTACAGCACCTGTTGTGCACAGAGGTGAGATGAAGACCAGTATTGGTAAATAAACATCTTTCAAATGTTGTAAGTAGACTTTAAAGAATACAACAACCAAACAGATCCCCCAAAATGCCTGCAGCAAACCATAAAATCCAGTACCAATCCTAAAAAATGTTCAGCATGCATTCTCTTTTAGGAGATAGACACTAGCTACTGAACATAATTCATTGCCCTAGCCAAACTTTTCAACAAGGACAGAGCAGTCTTGCAGATTAATTTCACATTAACAAAAACATTATCATACAGAACATGCTTGTGCCTTCATGATTTTTCCCAATCAAAAAAATCCATTATAAGCTTCAACTTCACAAATCTGCTGAAATTGTTGTCTTTGTTATCCTCTTACCTTCCCCCTCCTCTGGTTGTTTGTGCCCTTGTCACTTCTGAAAACTACTAATTTCTCATGACATATTCATACAGCATACTTGTGCACTTCTGTTACCTGTGTTAAATACTGAAAATACCACCAAAAAAAATAAAAAAAATGAAAGCAAGAAGCAAAAAAGTAGGCTCTTTCCAAAAGTACCATCACCCTCATCAAGTAAGACTCTGGATTCAAGCTTGTCTGCTTTTTCTGTCTCTGCTGTATGGAAGGGGAAATAACAGGAATTTACACATGGAATATTACATAATTTGCTTACTTAAAATGTCTTCAGAAATTTTCCAGAATGCAATCCCTTAAAAATATTTCTACTTGAACTGTGGCTATCCATAATTTCAGTTCACTACCAACACCCTTACATTTTTTATTACCTTTCCTGGCCTCATTAGAAGTTAGCAACAAACTGTCAGCACCCTAAGACTTCAAGTTTGAAAAGCACTAGGCCCCCTGTGGGCATAAAAAATAAATCTACTCCTCTTGCCCTGAGTAATAATAACAATTAATAAAAACCAAAAAAAACAGATCACTTTCACCAAGGTAAAACAGCACAACCTGCTAACACAAACAGAACATCACTTCTATTTTCTCCACACAAGGCAGCTGGGGGATGATGCATGTGACATGCAGAGAGAGGCTGATGGAGTGGGGTTTTCTTAGCCTGGAGAGGGGAGCTGTAAAGGAGCAGCTCAATGCTGTCTACAGCTACCCAACAGATGAAGGGAAGACAGAGATGAACAGTGGAAGGACGAGAGGCAATGGATGCAAGCTGGAACATTGGCAATCCCTACCAGCCATCAGCAATTCAGTTTATTAGTGATCAAACTCTGGGAAATGCTTGCTCATAGAGGTTGCAGAGTCTCCAGCCTCAGAGATTATTTAAAACATTGATTAGATATTCCCCCTTGAGCAACTGGTCTTGATGGTGGTGCTGCAAGGATTTGAACCATATGGCTGCCACAGCCACTTCCAGTCTGAATTGTTTGATGGTTCTCTTACTATCCCCAACAAAACAACAAAACAAAACCAACAATAAAGAACAAACTGAAACACTGAATTTCAGTTCTGGACGATGCAGAAAACTCAACTGCATTTTCTAGACCAAATGAAACCAAACAGAATAATAGGACAAGGCTTCTCCTAATATTTAGGACGACAGATTCACTTTGTATCCTAACAGGCTCTCTTTTACTTAAGATGCTTGCATCCAAGTCTGCCTGGTTATATAACACTTTAGTTAAAAGAGAAAAACAAAACAAAAACTTGCCAAGCTGACATATGTCTAGAAATGAAATTCTCAAAAAACAGTCTGAGAAGATTTCAAAAATTGTTTTGAAGAAAATAAATATACTAACAAGTCTAATTCACATCCTTTTTAAATTTAAACTGGCAATTATTTGTGCAAAAGCCAACATTGTACAAACAACAAATAAATCAGAGACTGAACAGATTTCACATCTGCAATGTTGCCACTGGATTCATCATATCTAGGCAGCTGTCATTCATAAATCAGCAAATGCTTCACTGTATAGGTGAAGCTGTGATGTGTAAGCTAACACATCACTAGCTACAACTGGTTTCAAGGCAATTTGAACCAGCAATGGAAGTATCACTGATAAATACTAAATACTGCAGTTTATCAAGAGATCAAAGCTTACAGCTACAGCAATTTATTTTGTTGGTTCAGATTTAGCTTTTCATTGCTTTACATGGTGTTCAGTGTATCAGGCTGGACATCACTAGTCTAGGTGTTGTGCAAGAGATAAAAAGAATTACAGATTCCATAAAAACAACCAAGTCATACAAGCAATTGCAGCGCAAAGCATAAAACAAGTAATCCTCTGTAACGAAAGCAAGAGCTATGTCCCACAATCAGAAGTTAATTCTTTGGTAATGAAAGCAATTATGAAACTCTGGTAATAATTCTTTGTATATTAAAAAAAGATCAGAGCATTATCATAGAGGAAAAAAAACTCTGAAGCTCATCACAATAGCTGTGGAGCTATTTAAACTTCTCTTAAGAGCTATGTCCTTTTAGAAAGTTTACAAACAAGTATTCAGGTAATTCAAGTATCAGGTATCTGCTAGCAGGAGCACTTAGTAAGATATCCTTAATTAATGTGTTTATCTAACAAATGTACTGATATAATTAATAAAAGAAGCAGAGACCCACAAGAGCTGCTGTCTGCATGCCAATAAAGTTTTGTTTAAAGACAAAAACAAAATACAGTGCTCAAATCTGCAGCTGCTGTACTTAACAGACAAAAATTTGGGGACTGGGTTCCCAATTTCCTTCATGTTTTTGCTGGCTTTGGGGGGGAGGTTGTTGTTTTGGGTTTTTTTTAATTAAAGGACTGATATTTTACAGCATACTCATATTTCTCAAAGCAGCACAACACAGCATCCATTTTGAAACAGCTTCAGATTGAACTAGAGGACGCCTAGAAAAGAAAACCAAAACCATAAAACCACACACTATACCACAGCTCCATTTTTCATTAAGTACAAGAGCAAGAATTTCTGTCTGGTGGGTAATTCTTCTTTAATACAAATCAGAATTAAAATCTTTAAAGCAGGTTCAACAATGGTTGGCAGCACAGACTCAGGCAACCACAGCTCTTATTTTGCCTTTCCTTACTCCCTTAGTAAAATCAACATGGACAACACCTATTTTGCCCTACACTAGGGCTTGTGAGAACTGGTATTAGAAAAGGTAAGTTCCAGTTCCTGGGTATCACTGCTGTGTTATTCACAGCTCAGAACTGTTAGGTACCATCATTTATTTTACCCATGCAAAATTAAAGATGATGGTTACAATGCTTCATTTTTAAACACTTTTTTATGCAACCCTCTCACCTTTTTATAAATGCCATCTAGTAAAGAATTTCAAAGGGCTCTGCTTCTTTAATGAGGCATTAAAATACAGTCACACGACAAAAAAGCAACTCAACTAAGTCTCTTAAACCCCTGGACTTACATTATCAGCTTTTATGTGCCTGTCAACACTCAACAGTAAGAAGCAATGGTTTGCTCTTTGCCTCGAATTTAAACTTTCCTGCTGAGAGCTTTAACTCCTTACAAACTGTCAAAGCTTTGACACTTCAGCAGAAAGTAAATCTACAACATGATGCAATGGCCAGGTGTAGTCTCAACCAGCCACTAGCCACTAATTTACTAGTGGCCATTTAATTCACCTCAAAAAGCAATAAACTAGAAATACTTCCCACCCTCCATGTACCCACACTGCTTGCACATCAGCCCTTTTAAATAGGTAATAGTTCTGTCAAAGAACCAGGTACAGTTAACTTGCCACTTTAAAGAAATGAAACATTTAAAATTGTAGAGATGTCAACATACGACTAAAATGCAAATTTATTTCCAATCCAAAAGCTAAAGTAACAGTGCTGCATTTTTCAAGAGAAGTAAGTGCAAAGTGTTAAATTGGAACTTCTTTATCCAGAATACTTCTCTGAGTATCTACAGCCTGGATCTCACCTTCAGTGCAAAAGTTCATTGGCATAAAGCTCATTATTAATTCCTTTAACAAAGATGCCAAGCCAAGTGCACCTGTGAAAGAGTAAGAGTTGGACGGATTTCCATGGTCAAAAATGTGAAATTCACTGCTGGGAACTATTCTGCTTGGTATAAGCTAAAATATTTATATCATTATTTTAGTATACAGAAAAAAAAAATGACTGCACAGATAAGCCATGCTGTTTCTTTACAACAATAAAATGAGACAGAGACTTAAAATGAGAGCCTTGAGATACTACACCTAACAGCAGTATACTGAAAAATTATCCTTTCCCTATTCTTCTGCTCCTTTCACACTGTAATTCCACAGTATACAAAACTCCTATTTAAGTCTCCTAACCTTGATAAGGACTTGATACCACCCTCATTCAAGTGAATGGAAAAAGATCTCATAATTAGCCTCAAAGATGCGTGACTAAGTTACAAGATAGCATTTTAACAATGCATTTATGAAAATATTAGTGTTTTTTTAATAATAGCAGGAAAATAAAGCTCTTTTTTTCTCCTCATGATATAAAATAAGAAACTAGCCTTGTCTAAAGGTCAACCATTTCTGTTGAGAATGCACAACACTGAGACAGCTCTTCCATTCTCCCCAGTCCAGGCAGTTACTGGGGTGGTAGCCACAAGGTACTACACAGAAGTTACAAATACATCTATGGTTTCAAAAGGGGAGATGAAGGAATTAAACAAAAGCTATCTGAGGTTCTGCCAATGTTGGCATATCTCCTCTTTCAAATACCTTAAATACAGTCTGGCATGGGATTTTCTCTCATCACTAGAAGGACTTCAATGGACTTCAAATGCCGAACAAATCCTTTGACTCACTGTGTCAAACCCCAAGAGAAGCATTTGACAGCAGGAAAAATAGGAACAAGAATGCCAAGAGTTAAAAAGTTAAGTTGAACTGATTCAGCATTCAGATCAAACAAGTACAGTTCTTCCTAGATTATTAATGAGTGCTGCAAGCAACCAGGGGCTCTGACGCAGACAAGAAACTGCACATCACAGGCATTCCAGGAACTCTGGTCTGCCCTCACTGGAACAAAACCCTGGTAAAATATGCATTCCCTCCTGTTTTAAAAGCATGGCACCTCTCACTGCTTCTCTGTCCATATACATACAATAAAAATGTTAGGCACAAAGTACTTCCTTCATCAAGGTTATGATCTGCAGAATTTTTTTCTGAGAATCCTCTAGCATCTCTAGTAACTTCTGAAATACTGCAAACAAAAACCACATCTTTCACACCCTCAACACACTACCAAAATAATAAAAAACAAAAGAAACACAAGAAGAGACAGCAAGTCTTCTCACCAGCCGCAGCTTCAAATACATATTTTTTGAGAAGGCAGGAAGAATACAATGATGTTTCAAGCAATGGTTACACAATCTTGTTAGTTCAAATGGAAAGAGAAGGGCTTTTTTAGCTGAGCATAAGACATGTCTGGGAAATATGAGTAAAACACAATGGATGTGTGAAACATATATTTCAGAAAGACAAAAGAGCCAATATTATCAAACTTCCCATTTACTTAGAACTGTTTAACAACCAAAGAATAAAACTTGATATACAGGAATAACCATGTCCAAATGTAGCAGATTAGAAACAGCAATTTTAGTGTAGGTACTCAGCAAAAAAATTCCCCATACTTTTTCAAGTGCAAGCTCAATATCATAAATTAGTCCAAAGGGCTAAAATCCAAATCCTTCTTTCAGACTGAATGGCCCTTATCATTAGGCAGGTCGGAGATAATCCTGCAGATATCAAAAGCTATCTCTAGGATATCTAGAAAGAAACAGTCCTCTTAATCAAGTTTTAAACTGGCCTGAGTGTATCTCATTATCAGGGCAAGCATCACACTCCCAATGCACAGCTGAACTTTACAGGGGGAGGGAACAGCAGAGGGCATGTAATAATGAATTAAATACTGTAAAATCTCACAGAATACAGTTTTAAGCCTTAGAAGTCAGCCAGCTTGAAATATAGCCAATTTCAACAAAAAATAATTCAGGGTAATGATTTCAAACTCAACATTCACCCAGGTCTTCTGGCAACTTCCTTGCAGTTTTATAATAATTTCCTATGGTCACCTATCACTGCTGGTCTGGACCTGCACAAGTATGCTGGTATGGACCTGCACAAGTTGGGGAAGAGAAAAAGAGAAGTGACCAGTCCTCCAGAGAAAATGATGATGATGATGATGATGATGACGATGACCTTGGCTTCATACTTTGCACACATAAATGATTAAAAAAGTGCAGGCATAAAGTCGCTTGGAATTGTTGTTGGCATTGTAGTTCTGCTACCAACCACTGTCTCCCTACAGTAACAGGAGGTGAAACAGAGTTTGGCATAGGTACGGATTTTTACATCAAGAATGCACATTTAAGAATGCCTTACCAAAAGTAACTTCTCCTTTGCCAGTCTTGTCAAACAGCTGAAAGGCTACTATGAACAATGCGTCTGGAGCACACAGGACTGATTCAAATGCCACAAACTCTTGAAAGGATATCAACCTAAAGGACGAAGGAAAAAAAATAGCTATGAAACCAACTTGCTCACAAAAAACTGAAATACAATACAATATTGATTATACAAAATAAATAAGACCACAATGAAAATATGTTCAAAATGTATTCAGTAGGGATTAAAATTTATCCTAAAATGCCCTATCCCCAGTGCTGTCAGGAAGCCTTTATATCACTAAACGGAAATGTCTGTTGAACAAAGCATTATTCCTCTCGGCAAGTCACAACACAACATAAAATAAGCAAAACACTCAGCATGGCTACTCACCTCAGCTTTAATGTCTAACTGAACTGCCCTCTGGGGAAGCCTACCTCCCTCCACTGGCAAGACAGGGCCAATAAAGACATGAGTAACTTCCCTCAAGACTCAGTACTTAGCACTTTTGGAAAGCAAATCCATTCAAGACCTACATGCTGCCACTCACTTCAGAAGGAACCGATCAGAATGCCTTATCTGCTTGCTTGCAACTTATTAGTCATCCATCACAGCCCTCCAGTCCTGCATGTTGAGTCACAAATTTCAATCAGTAGTCTGCATGTTCTTCCTCAGCCCAAGAGCAGTTTATTCAAATTCTTCATTACAGCCCGGTTCCTAATGTGCTAGCACAGTAGTAGGGCATAGATAAAAGCAGAGTTGTCCTTCCAGAAGTTAGTTCATAAGCAGAAATACATAATTAGACAACATGGCATTGTTTCCAGCAGTAGGTTTGGTAACAGCAAAGACCTTGAACATTCTAATTTCTCAGCATCACACCCAAGAGTTCAAATGGAGATCAAACTCCTATTCTTAAAGAGGCAAAGACCAACTACTCTTCTTTCTCCTGCTTCTTTAATGTCTAGGCTGTAGAGTTTAAAATCATCTTCAAATATGTAGTGGCAGGGCCTGCTAGCAGTCTGGGATAGTTAAGATTGCTGTCTCTCAGGCTGCTTTATGTCAGTGTAGCAGGCACGTAGCTTTAATGGGTTCATGTGGCAGCAGCTGGGGAACAAGGATTATTTCTGAAAAGCGCAAAATTCAGTGTACACACAAACCCAGGGAATTTTTAATGGAAATTAACTAGATCCTTAGGACTTGGATCCAAAGTGACACTGCAGCCAGTTCAATGAATGTATGCAATAACAGTGAAGAACTAACAGTTTGAATAAGTTGGAAAAGATATTTTTTTCCAGCAAGTTATGATTACCCATGACTATACAGCAATATCCAGTCACCTGTTTTACGGGAATTCAGAGATTATGCTGAGTTGGAAGGGACCCATCAGGATCATGGAGTCCACCTCCTGGCAGGACCATCCCCAAGAGTCACACCATGTACCTGAGAGGATTGTCCTTCCTGAACTCAGGCAGACTTGGTGCTGTGACTACTTCCCTGGGAAGCCTGTCCAGTACCCAACCACACTCTGACTGAAAAACCTTTTCTTGATATCTAATCTAAACCTCCTTGAACTCAGTCTCATGCTGTTTGCTTGAATTCTGACACTGGTCACGAGAGTGAAGAGTTTAGTACTTGCCCCTCCTCTTCCCTTGTGAGGAAGTTGAAATCACAATGAGGTCTCTCCTCAGTCTCCTCCAGACTGAACAGACCAAGTGACCTCAGCCACATCTGATATGGCTTCCTCTCAAGGCCCTTCATTATCTTTGCTGCCCTCCTTTGGGCAGTCTCTAGCAGCTTAATGTCTTTTTTATATTGCAGTACCCAAAGCTGCACACATTATTCAAGGTGAGGTCACCCCAGCTCAGAGCAGAGCGGGACAATCCCCTCCCTTGCCTGCCTGGTGATGCTGTGCCTGATGCCCCCCCGGACACAGGTGGCTCTCCTGGCTGCCAGGGCACTGCTGAATCATATTTAACTTTCTGTCCACCAGGACTCCCAGGTCCCTTTCACAGTGCTGCTTTCCAGCCTCTCATTCCCCAGTCTCCTTATATCCAGGGTTGTTCCACCCCAGGTGCAGAATCTGGCACTTTCCCTTGTTAAACACTTGGTGAATGCCTATCTCCCTAATTTGCTGAGGTGTCTCTGCAGGGTCTCTCTGCCCTTGAGGATGTCAGCAGCTGGCAAACTTACTTAGTACTCCTATGAGTCCTGCATCAAGGTCACTTATGAAGATGTTGAAGAGCACAAGACTGAAGACGGAGCCTGCAGAGCTCTGCTAGTGACAGGTTGCCAGCCTGATGTCACCTCATTCACTGTAACCCTTTGTGCCTGACCTGTAAACCAGTCACTCACCCATCATATAACTGGGCCATTCAGCTGTGTGCTGGACATTTTGTCCAGAAGGACACTACGACAGTACCATAAGCTTTGCTGAAGTCTTAAAAGATTGCATCTACTGTCTTTCCTAGATCAACACTTGAAATGTGCTTGCTGCACATCAGCAGCCAAACATTCACAGAGTAACAAGCCAATTTCCATGAGGAACATGTTCTCATGAGAAGATTGAGAAGAATAATAAAAGAAGACATTTCTTTTAAAGAAGCACAGCACAGAGAAGGCCTAAACGCTGTTCTACACTACCTCTCTCAATATACCTGCAACAAACAAAAATAAAAGAAATGTAGAGTATGAAATGGCCTAACAAATAATTAACTCTGAGAGCTTGTCACCATAAATCATAACATAGTGCAAAAAGTAAATAAAAAGAAAACTCCTCAGGTATTCTTAAGATTAAACTCAAAATTAAGGATGTCAGCAAACATATAGGAATGCCTTAAGCTTTACTGGCAAAGAAATCTGTGCCTTGTTACATATCACACGTTAGCACACGAGCAATCCATCAGTCCTTTAAATGCCTTGGGAGCTCTCAGTACTCCCCACTGTTAGACACAGACTACATAGGCTTTCAAAGGAAGAAAACTTCCATCCCTTCTAAGACAAAAGAAATTTTTTCCGGAAGTAACATTTCATTTAATTTTAAACCAATATATCATAACCTACTCAGTTTTGTATTGATGAATATTTACTGTTACAATGTGACTTACCAGCTATAAAAAGCTATTCTTATTTATTATTATTGGCTACATACCTGACAGAACAGTAAACAGATCCAAAGAGTACTCCACTGAGTTCTGTTCCAAAGATTACAATACATGCACACATTAAAAAACAAAAAGAACAGCAGGTGACAAGACTCTAGAATAGGATTGTTTGGAATTATAAATGTAAAATCTCTGTCAACACCATTTTGGTAAAGCTGCTTTTTTGTGTGAAACAACCTGCACGTGTCCTTACCAACAGTTCACAATACAGTGATTACAGCACAGAAAAGAAATACAGCACCTATCCCAGCAGAATCCCAGCACCATGTTAAGAACATATGCTATGTTACTAGGCCTGGGTTTGATTAAAACTCCATGTATTAACACTGCTACTAGATTTTATACTAGTAGAAGCATGTTTTTTTAGTACTTGGAAGCAATAACCCCCCTAATAAGTCACAGATAAATGCTTAGAAAAACCCTATATCCATTTTTTAAAACAATTATTCATAGAACTAGGAAGATTTAAAGTGTGCAAATTGTGTATTTCTAGCGAGACTGTTAAAGAAGAGACATTAATATCTGCTGTGCCAGCTGAATTCAAATTAACCCAATTTTTACATGTTAATTAAACCAGCTATTTTCTTCTTATTGTATTTTTGCTCCCTAAGTAGACTAGCCTGCTAGTGATTCCCAACAGATCCATTCTAACGACGACGTATTCATTTACTTCTATTATGACCATACAATACAGTAACTGAGCAGTAATTTTTCAGTCAATTACACGTGTGATTCTTAATGCTTAAAGAAGCTGAAAAAAATGTGTACTACATAGCCATATGCTCACTTCTCTATACTGCACAAGGGTAGTTGCCTGGGTAACATGTTTTCTCTCTGGTTTAGCATCACCCTTTTGGGTTTAGCATAACCCTCCAGTGAATATCATTAGGTGTCATTAAACAGCACATGTTAACGTGGACTTCAATATACTACTTAAGAGTTATTTCATATACCTAAACAAGTAGTCATTTACGTTACAAAAGCAGAGAAAAACCTAGTGATTTTAACAGCACAACGAAATGAAGCTGAAATGTTTACGAAATTTTATTTCAGTTTTGAAGATATTCCACCCAAGTAAGTCAAAGTCTTCCTTCACCTTCACATCCTCATTACCAGTGCCAATACTGTACAGTTTATTCAGGAGGGTTCAAACCCTGATATTTTAAAAGCATCCACAAAGAAGAGCACCATTCTAAATGTAACAACAGAGTATGGTGCAGCAAAACCACTATTTCTACTCTCTCCTGTCTTCCAGGCTCACACCCATGGTATTTGGATACTCCATAGACACAACACATTCCCACCAGAGAAAGTCTGCATGTAGCCACGCAAAGAAAAAACCCACCTGCGTTTTATTACCTGCTGTAATAATACATACAAATGCAATGATGAAGAGGTTTTCTTCAGAAATCAATGCAGATGTTTTTACTGTATCAGCAATTTAAACATGGTAACATAATGGGACACAAATTGAAGCTACATATATTATTTTACACTGCAAGCTAGGTAAACTAAGTATAGTGTAAATTGGTGCATTAGAGGATAAATTTATATCCAATAATAATGGAAAATGCTGGCATTTCTAAGTATTATTTTTGAATACTTTGTCCTTTCTAAAAATAAAGCATATGGTATTTCTTAGTAAAGTGTTAGTTACTACAGTCCAAACAGAGACATGCAGTAAATACTTATTTTGGTAGGCAGATGTTTAAAAGTACAACAAAAATCTAAAAAATTATATTACACTAGGCAGGATGGAAAATACCTGGCCTATTGCTGATAGGCCTTTAGAAAGCTACTGCATTTTGGGGAAATTTCTGATCCAACTGAGGCCAAATGAAGCCTTCTTTTTTGTTTTTTGGGTTTTCTTTTTTAAACTAAGGTTAGGAGTGAGAGGCTTAAGCCAGGCTCCTCAATCTGTTTCATACGAACAACAACCACCCAATATAACACTTATTAAAATCTATGTTATTACCAGTTGACTACTTTGAAAGGTTTCTCTGGCAAGGAAAGTATTTCCTTTTCTTAGAGGAAATACTTAAAAACCCTTAAAAACATGCCTCCATATGAGAACAGCAGAAAAGCCCACCATCAAATAAACTCTGCCCTGGCTTAAGATGGAGGCAAAACCTGCTCCCATGGCAACGGATATTCATTGAACAACAGAGTATGCCTTAAGAGGTCTCGTACCTTTGTCACAACAGCAGCTCATGTAGACCCTCAAATCCTCAATCTCTGGCAATGCAGGAACTGGGCTAGACTTACATGAGATTTTGTCTATAGTAACCACTGTGAGACTGTATGTAAGAGCTATGGTTCTTTTCATTTCACACTCAGAACTTCTTCAGCCCTTGGGTAAGAAAATCTTTGCCCATCTAAACGCCCTGCCAGTGAGTCTGAAGTCCTTGTGCTGTCTGCCTTTTACCTGTGTACTTACCCAGTCAAGTACTTCACACTGATTACACTTGGTACGTATACCTAACTTGTGACCAAAACCAGAAAAAATTAAAAAGCATTCTAAAGAGTGCTAGCAACAGCCCTGGTGGAGGCTCAGACCCTTTCAGTGACAACTGGTCATGCTCAACAGTCATGAACAACAGCTGCTTCTTCAGCGCAAAAGAGGGATCCAAGACAGTGGATAAATGTTTCTGGAAATAGCCTAGCAGTATTTTCAGAAATGCACTACTTTAAGTCACTAACACTGTAACAAAATTAACTTGTCACTGCTCTTGCAAACTAGCTTCTATTTTATAATAGAAATAATGCTAAATTACTGAACAGATTCTCATGACCTTAACCGTGTGTAAGCCCCTAAACACTGACAAGCCTATTAAAAATGAACACCAACAAAAGCTGGTTTGTGCTTCACTGTAGAACTAGGAGCTCTGGACTGCCAAGTTGGCAACATACAGTAGGAGAAGACCAATAGTCCCGTTGCTGTCTTGAGGAGATTTCATTACAGGAACCAAAAAGCAGCTGACTCTTGCCTCAGATGATTACTCTGCAAATTACTTTAAACACCAGGAGAACAAGGTACAAACACTGAGCAACATGGCAAAAAATGCTGCAATGTCATGTTAGGGAGATGGATGCTAATCACTTTCCAAACTTTCTCCATTCTTTCACATATTAGCTAAACAGGAAGACAGCCTGAATACCAGAAGAGACTCTCCAAAGACACGTTACGAACTGTCACTGCACAGTGTGGATTACAGAAACAATCCTTACCCACGGCAGAAAGCAGCAATTAGAAGCCTCAATACTACACCGCAAAACTCTTACAAGATCATGCCAAGTTACGAAATTCCAACTTGTCAACAAGTTCACATAGGCTACAGTTTTACATTTTGTTCTTCCTGACACCAGCTTCTGTGAGGGAGATCCAAATCACAAGGTATGGATTATGTTCTCAATCTTCTTATTAAAAACGGATTTGAAGCCATGTAATTTGGAAAATGCTGTTTTTGCAGGCATCAAACCGAGGGAAGAAATCTGAGAAATGCTTAACATTTTCAGTCAAACACTGTCTGAAGCCACGGCTTTCTTGATGCTATCAACGTTACCAACACAACCTTTTACAGAATTCTTTTACTGGGGTAGTAATCATCACATTAACTCATCTGCAAGGTTTAAGGTGCCCAGCTGCCAAATACATGAGACTGGCTGAGCAGAAAAGAGAGCACAGAAAGGACTGCAAAACTTCTCAGTTATGCCTGCATCGGTTCCCTAGGAAGACTGCATGACTTCTCTAGTCATGCTTTGTTTATCTCACATTTTACTCTCTGCAACCACTGATATGAGTCATGCCTGAAGTTTTCTGGTTTCTAAAAATGCCACAACTACACACTTTAAGTCCATAGCTAATTATTCAAGTTTCTCTAAAGATACTTTAAAGGGAGGGTTCAACAACTCATATGGGTGAAGAGACAGCTTGCCTGGGCAAGTACCAAAAGCAAATGCTAGGATTTCATTAAAGTAGGGGGAAGGAAGATGGAAGGGTAGCTAATCTTGCCTATTGGCAAAGTCGGCCTTTCAAATGCAAACCATGCGCAACCAACTTCACTGCTGTCTTCCCAAGATTGCAGAGTAGCTCCCTAAATACCTTAGGCACTCCTCCTCCCTCTTGAAGGAAAAACACAGCGGCAAAAACCTTTAACAGTGCCATGGCAAAACAAAGCAGGGGCACTTTTTTCTGGGATCTCTTCCTACACCATCTAAACTTATTTTGGATTTCTATTTGAATGTGTTTATGACAGATACATAAAGTAAACAGAGACAGAAAGACTCAGAGAAGGAAAGAAAAGCAGGAGCTAGGGGAGCCAGCCAACAAACATGAAAGGTTCCATGAATTAAAAATACATAGTAGACAGAAAATTGTTTGCACCACTAAATGGTGAGTGCAGTTGAAAACAAATGTTTCTACTCTTTTCACTTAAAATATACTGTATTTCTTTATGGATCTGCAGGGGAAAACAGAACAACCCACCTTCAAGGATCAGACTGTTTGAAAAAATGATTTTGTATTTTTAAAATGAACAACAGAAAAAGAAAAAAAAACCCCAATCAATTACAAATTTCCCCTACCCCCAAGCCAAAACCAAAACCACTTACCCATCTTTTGTCTGATCCACCACACCTGCAAGGAGCTGTACAGTGCTTGCATTAGGCAAACCATCTCCAATTATCTTCAAGTACCGTGTGACAAAGTCATTAGGAGACATGTAGAATTCTCCATTCTTCTCCACACTTGCATACTGTTAAGTGAATACAATATTTAGTGCTTCAACACATCCTTCTCCAGGCATTTAATACCATCACCCACAGTTTCCAATCACAAGCAAGCCTCTGTTATAGCAGATGACAATTCTGCTCCAGTGAACCTGGAACAGGTTCAGACCCAAACAGGAAGGAGTAAGAAGCGAGTACTCAAGCAGCTGCAGGCTCAGCTTCCCAGAAAATGAATGGCAGGCATATGATTTTTGGATTACATGTCAACAATTTCTCCATAGTAGTCTAGAAATGCTCCATAGCACCAAATATGTTTCTGAAGTAGAAGCACAAGCACATTTGCAAGCATGTGGCATCTCCAGCCCACTGAAACTCTGACAGCAGTAGGGCACTGCAGAATATCTTATTTATGTGAATTGACTCCTTCCTTAGGCATTCTACTTCAGGATGAGAAGGCAGGGTTGGTGACACCCGCAAAATGCCAGTGCAGCAAATGATCCTGAAGGAATGTCCACCTGGGGGTGCTGTTCTGAAGAACTCTACTGCATCACCTCCAGCCATGGAGGTTTCTCCTTAAGGAAAGGAGAACCTACAGATACTTCTCCTTGGCTGAAGTGCTGAAAGGAGGCCAAAGAATAGCATTTGCAGAAAAATGTAACAGCAAAACTTCAACTTTGACAAATCAGCACACTGCAGAAATAAGAGAAGAATTCTGACACCTGCCACACCTTATCCCTGCTTACACACAGTTACTACCATACTACTCCAGAAAACTGCTATTGACAGACCCAAGCATATTTGTTTCCAGGGGCAGCCTCCAGTAATCCATTACAAATAAAAGTAATATTAACATTTCTGAAGATAATATCTAAATAAATAAATAAATAAATAAATAAAATTCCCTTTGTTACCACCTCTACCCTCATTGCTAAGTCATCCCTCAAATTTTATAGTCCTCATTTTCTGAAGAAGGTCAAATTTGACCTTCTAAAGAATCCTAAAGATTGTCATTTAAGAAAAGCAAAAGGATAATAACAATCATTAAGAGGAAAAGAAATCCCAGTCATGATTTGTAGAACCATGTGCTAGCTTTAAGGGAAACAGGTCTATCTTGGGATAACAAATATGCACTGAGAACAGGAAAGAAACTGTTAATTTCGCTTTTTAAATTTTTTAAGGCAAGGCAGGATGATAAACTATCATTGCATCTCCCCACAGAGCATTATCCACACTAAAGTAATAAATAAATTAGGTCCCTATTGCTATTTTGTAGTGTACTTCAAACACAAGTTTTATTTCACGTTACTGTGGCTCTGCTAAGGGATGAAAACTGCCAGTTTTCATTTCATACTGGTGCCTGCAGCGTACCGTTATACCTGCTGTAGGCATATAACTCTCAGAGGGATGCCAAAGTGTTACAGTAAGTAGATTATTTTCTTCTAGTGCTATAGAAATACCATTTTCAGGTACAGCAATATCTTCAAGAAACAAGGCTTCAGAGAAGCAAGCCCAACAAAACATAACTCCCTTCGGCATCTATATATTGGATAGTGCTAAAGGATTCCTGTTTCAATAACACATGCTTTCTAGCTGCTATACTGCAAGGAATTTTGAATTGTATACTTTTATAAGAACTAACAGATCAATTGATTTCAATGTAATCATTTGCAGAAAGACAGACTCCTTCAGAATCCCAGTCTCAGAAACTTTTAACACAGCTGCTATTGAGAAACAAATCAAATAAGTCAGACAGCCTATGCTTCTACATTTCTTTTTTTTTCATCCAGGCTAACCCCCTGCTAGGGCACTCAATAACAGAAAACAGCACAAGGTTTCAGTGTCCCCCTGTTTCTTGTCACTGTGATTTACTCAAGTGTATTTGAAGTCCAATCACGTACTCTATACTACATATAGAAAATGACCTTGAAAAATGTCAGCTTGATCACTTTGACTAAAATCCAATCTCTTAGGGGTTATGTTAGAAGACTTAGAAGAAGTACTCTTGGAAATTATCATAACAAAGATAAAGAAAACATCAATTCTATTTGTTTTGGAGGAGCAACATTTAAAAAATGGTTATTTACAATTTTATTTCCCTCCACTTTGACAATTATACCCACAGAGAATTTGATATTATACATAGTACTTAATGGCTTTTTGGTAACTTATTTACACACATTTTATATAGTCAAGTAATAACAAGTTTAACCCCATTGTAAGTAAGATTTGCAAACATTCTATTGGGGATTTGACATACTAAATATGCTAAAAGTTAACTGCAATCCACTGCATTTAAACTGATAATTTTACATTTATTTCTACACTGAGGGTACCATTCCTAAATGGCAATCATATTTTTTAATTCTTAATTGAAGTAGGAAAGAATAGTTGTCAAATTCTTTTGTAAGTGAACATTCCACAATCTGCAGAAGCAACTGTACTGGCTTCACCACTTAAAACAGTCTGGAGAAGCCTAATTAACACTCTGGGCATCACTCATCTGTAGACCATGAAACAACATAAAACATTTTCTCATCATTTTTCCTTCTCAGGAGTAAGCAGCATGACAATCCTGCATTACAATGAACAAAACATTTAGCTCATATTTCATTACTTCTTTACTGGGATCCCTTCTTTTTAGTGGAAGGGAAAGCAAAAGAGGAAAAAAAAGAAGTCAGAGGTGGCATTTAGTGTGCTAAACTACAACCCATTCAATCCACCAAATCAGAAGGTTGAGGGAGCTACAACCTTCAGAAATGTAAGAGAGATGAATATCCATGGACAGGTAGGAAACTATTTTCACACTATTCTCAGCAAACCAACTAACCAACTTCCCCACCCTCCAACTGAGGATCACCTCATAGCTCAGAAGGGACTGGGCTTCTCTCTAGTGTGTTTATTTCCTTCTTCAATGCTACTATCTTCTCAGGTCAGTGGTCTACTCCCTGTCTGCATTTTCTGCTGCTGTGCTCCTGCTCTTCCAGTACCTTCCTCTGTAAACCACATAACCCCTTCTTTTCCAAGAGTCTTTTTGCTCCCCTGACAGATACAAGTTACAGGACTTAAGAAGTTAAATCCTGACTTTCTCAACTGAAAATCTCATTTCAGAGCTATAAATACTGACAGTATATAATAAAACTATAAATACAGGCAATATACATTGTGACACCTACACATATGTTAATAATAGCTCACAAGGGACAATGGAAAAAATACCAAGAACTACATGGGGAGTGGGGCATGATGCTGGAAAGCAAAGAGGGAGGGAAGAAACTGGAAAGGTATGAGCTGTCTCGGGCCCTCGTCATGTCCACAGAAATAATTCAGATACAACAGCTCCCTAATAGCACTGTGGCATCTACCTCATACTTATTCTTCAGAACCACGAATTTTTCTAATTTTTTTTTAGGTTTTTTTTTAATACCAGAATACCAAATTTACCCAGATAGTGGACTAATGAACCTTAGGAAGGCTAGACATAGTTATTTAAATTTAGGAAATGGGTCAAAGAAAGCCAGCTTCACAAAACCACAGAGTACTTTGGGTTGGAAAGGACTTTAGGACTTTTTAAAGATCATCTAATTCCAACCTCCCTGCCATAGGCACATACATGTCCCATTAGACCAGGTTACTCAAAGCCCCATCCAATCTGGCCTTGAACACTTCCAGGGATGGGGCATTCAGAACTTCTCTGGGCAAGCTCTGGGGATCTACCAATCTCACAGCAGGAGTTTCTTCCTTACTTCCTTAACCTAAACCTACCCTCTTTCAAAGTAATTCCCCCTTGTCCTATCACTTCTTGTAAAATGTCCCTATACTTGTGAAATGTTCCTCTCCAGATTATTTGTAGGCTCCCTTGAGGTACTGAAAGGCTGCATAAAATCCCCCTGGAGCCATCTCTTCTCCAGGCTGAACAATCTCAATTCTCAGTCTGTCTTCATAGCAAAGGTGCCCCAGCACTCTGATAATTTTTGCAACCCTCCTCTGGACTAGCTCCAACCGGTTCACACCCTTTTTATGTTGAGAGTCCCAGAGCTGGATGCAGCACTACCGGTGGGGTGTCACAGAGCAGGGTTGGAGAATCACCTCCCAGTTTTCAGCAGAACACTAAAGCACATTTCTCTCAAGTATATAAGCAAGTACTGAGTCTTTACTTGCGTGCTTTCCACAGCAGGCCAACAAAGAAGGAATTTCAGTTAAATAATAAATACGGCCAGCACTTCACATGGTGATCTTCCCAACACTTCTACAAATAACAGAAGCAGAGATAACCCTAAAGAAGAAAGGATGGCAAGGATGGAAGAAGAAAGTTTGCCAAATCATCTAACAGTAAGGTATCTACATGAACATTTTACCACATGTAAGAACAATAGTGAAACTCCTACCACACTCTCTGAACAATGCAGGTTTTTTCTAAGATAGCAATACTTCTTCTGAGTCAATACAATAATCACTCAGGAATATATCTGACTTCTTGGTGAGCATTGTTCAATTCTGATAATGGTATTTAAGTCTAACATGGTAATAATACGGTGAATGATTAATGGTTGGAAAAAAACTATCAAGAGTTGTATGCTGCAATAAATGGAGCAAAAGATATAAAAAAATTAAGCAGAGAGAGTAAAATATTTACTTTACACATACCTTCAAAAATATTGCTTTCAACTCAGCTGGATCAGCTCTTTTGGTTAGAGCCACCTACAAGTAAATACAATTACATTAATATGCATAGCTTACACAAAAGGTGCCAAAGTGTCATTTAAAAACAAGAACACAAACAACAGAATGAGTGATGAAAATATATGTTCACCTTAGATAAATTAGGCACTGCTTTAGTTGGCCATGCTCATTTTATCCATTTCACACTTACATAAGGTTATTCAATATTTCTGTTCCACTTCTGTTATGCAACCCTGCAACTCTTAAACAAGCACACATTAACAAGTCATAAAGATATTCAAGAACGAAATCTCTATAGCATACTTCTCTGCTGGGATTCAGCATTATACTATCTTCACCCCAGATTTTTACACTTCCAGTGCCTTTCATCTAAAGATTTCAGTGTACCATACACAGTCCATAAGTGATAAATGGCAAGAATTAAACACTCAGACTCACAAAGTTGTTCAAGAAAGCAGCTCCATAAAAAACTGAATTTCAATGTAACTATTCGTTTATTACATCACTATAATCTTACAGTGCAGATCTTTTTAATGAGATTAATTCAGAAAGCAGTATCTAGAGTATCTAGATTTTTCTGCAGATCACATTAGCAAGTTCAAACTAAAATCTAAGTTACATTTATCACTACAAGCCCAAAGTAGATTTTTTTTTCAAAACACTAAATCAAAAAATAGTCAACCCACTATGGAGTAAGTCCATCAATATTATCCTGGTTGATATACCATACAATCCTTTTGTTGCTTTTGGCAGTAAGTGGATGTGTCCCCTCAGTCTGTGCCTACTATAGTTTCCCTTTCCTTCTTCAGGATACCTTGACAAAATCTTGCTTGCTAACACAATAACCTTCATCTGACAAGTCAATTCAAACATCAATCTATTCCAAATCTAAAAAACAAATACTTTGCAAGCAAACATGGATTTTAAAAAAAAGTTTAACAGGGAATATAAACAGCCAAAGGACAAGACACACAATCTTACCCTCACTTAAGAATTAAACATCAGGAATGTTATCAATAAAACACTACTTTACTTTCCTAACTCTATAGCAATGGTAGACTGTAAAGGCAAACATGACCCCAAGTGCATTTCTAGAAGCATACTGGCCTACTGCAGAAAATAGAAGGAGTCTGTGTAAGTCTGAACAACAGCATTATATCCTCACATGTACACTTAATGATGAACCTTCAGTATAGTTCATTTAAAAACTAAAAAAGACAACAGAAAACCTCATAAAAACATGTAAAAAACCCCAAAAAAACTAAGCCAAAACCCAAAGTATTTTAAGAAAAGTGTATGATTAAGGTTTCTTACTAAAATTCTTTAAGTTTTTTAAAAGGGAAAAACCACACCTATGCTCAACTGACAAAGTCCACTGCTGGAGTCCCAGTCCTGTTGTTACACAGAAATTGGTGCGAAAGCATCGCAAAAAATCAAAGTGTAATTGTGAAGCTAAGAATACAAAAATGTGTGTTTTCTAAAGTGCAAGCTGTCCTAAATATAATCACTGTGAGCAGAGATTTAATTTAACCCTTGTTTTGTAAAAATCTGATAGTCTAGAGCTATTGGGAACTCTGTGGAAAGAAAAAAACAAGCAGTATTTCTATGCTGCTTCAATCCAGAACCTTGCCACTATACAAGCAAAGGAAAGACACTTCAAACACCTTTAGCCAGCAAATATAAATCAGTATCATATTTCATCTGTCTTTAAGTTCAAATTTTATACTGTCAGAGAAAGCTAAGTCTAAAGAAACCAAGGGAGGAAGAAAAGGAAAAGATATATGAACTTACACTACTTTCCTTTAGTTTCACTGGTATTAACAATTCTGAGAAACTTGGTGATATGCTCACAGGCCAGCTGCCATTTTTCAGCCCCCTTTTGATTACAGAGGAATTTGAGTGGTGTTTTCTACTGTCAATATTGAAAGATAGGTTGAAGTTGATAAGGTCAATGAATGCACAGAAGAACTGCAGACTAGGAGCCCAAGCAGCGGCTGCATACCACAGCTTTTCTCCATTTGCTACAGTCTACTTCCTCATTCTTCCATTCCCCAGCAAACAGGAGAGGAAAGGTATGGTTAACACCGCATTATTTGGTGCATCCATGTCACATCTACAAATGTGCTTTCTGAAAAGTGTGTCTGATTCCAATTGAGGAAAAGAGCCTCTATTACATTACATGAGAACTTCAGGAAGACTGATGCTAATGCAGCCATACCAGTGGCCAAAATAAGCATTTAATTCAGCTTTTCATCCATACCCAGCCATAGGCAAGGCTGCACCCACTGCCATAAAAACTGATCCTGATGACAGGTGTTACTAGAAGATTCCCACTCTAGAAAAGGTCAAAATATTACTTTCCATACCATTCTGTAAATTGTTATGTCAACAGTTGAAAGGCTAAGTAACCTGATGCCAACAAGACTGCAAGCTGACAGGTAACATGCTTGATGAAAAGTGACCCACAGACGAAAGCTGTTTCTCCATCAGTCAGCTCACATGATATTTACTGACTCTCACATAACTGGGTTCAGGTGATGTGTTTTGTTACTGGAAAGACTTCTCCATTTTACTACCATCTTTTCTCCATAAAGATAAAAGCAGTTATGAGCTGGCAGGCCTAACACCTCTCTAGTGGCATGAGAAGGCATTTGATAAAGGAGATCTGAGTGAAATAATGTTGCTATTGCTCTTTACAAAGAAATACTATGTAACAGATACACTTAAAACAGCAACTTCTCTTAAGTAAGGTTCAGGGAAGAAAGCCCTCCAACAAACATTTATTATCAAAAAAAACCCCAGGAGACAACAGAGTACATCAACTGAAGTGCAGGACTATAATCAAATTAGAACCCTCTACAGGGAAGATTGGGATAATGTATAGAAAATATCAGCAGGGATTTTCATTCCTAAGGTAGACACCTGAAAGTCTTTAGCAACATACTACGTGTACATGTGTGTTATATATGAAGAATGAAACAGAACAGGCAATATAAGAACTGCACTTAAAAATGCTGACTCCTTCCCATTAGCATTAACACTCAACAAAGGGTGCACAGAGACAGGGAAAGCTCTGTGAGAGACAGTAACACAGACTGATTTGCACACTGGAGCTCATCATATCTTTAGACTCCCTTGCACCTTGACCTTAACTTCCGCCCATTTTCTTCAGCAGACCTCTTTTCTCCTTATTGACTTATGCTCAATTTACATATGCATTTTCAGTCTCACTTCCATACTCAAAATTAAATGCAGAGTCTTTCCATATAAATATAACTGTACAACATAAGAAAACAGAATTCACTGAGAGTAAAAGAAGATTATATTACATTTCCAACCAATTCTACTAATATATTTGTCATACACAAGGTAGAAGAAACAGGTTGTGAAAGATTGCATGGTATCAAAAGACACAAAAAGACTAATAACATAGTGCGCTCCATCCAGTAAAGAACAACAACATGGATGGGCAAGAAAGAAAAAGGGCAGCAGGAAAATCATAATTAATGTCAGTATAACATTAATCTAATGACAAAAATATAGTTAGTATCTGATTGTCCCACCTTTACAGCAAGATCATTTTGGTAGCCACAGTCTGAATAGAGTAGAAAGGTGATTATGATCCAGGAATACTTGGGAATTGCTAAAATATTCCAGAAAGTTTATTGCAACAACAGCAAGTCCTAATCCAAGATAAAGATATAATGTTCTTTCTTTCTTTTGTTTTAGTCTGAATACAATGCAGATGTGAAGGAAAAATAGAGGTAAGTCTGCCCCCCCACAACTCAATATCTTTAAAACCTCCTGACACCAAGCAGGTAAGATGCTGGACAGCTGTCCTTCTCCAAGCAGAGAGCCAGAGCTGAACAATGGTGAGCTCAGTCTGTTCGGTTCTAGAGAACACTGTCTACAGACACATACAGAGAAAAGATATTTGATGAAAGGCTCAACAAGTGATCACAAACTCTTGTAACTTGTGTTGAAATTAAGATTATTTTTCAGAAGTTCATCCATTCTTAAACACAACTTAAGAATGCAATGTATTTCATACCACTACAAGACCTCAAATTAAAATTGAAACCTTATGTCTTGTAGGGGTATTCTTTTATTTCATCACAAGTTATTGAGTCCACCTGCAAGACTCAAACACATGTGGCCCAGTTTATGTAAGAGGTCAGATTAGATCATTGTAATGTTTCCTTCTGGCTAAAAGTATACATATACACTTCAAATGTGCAACTCCAAAGGAGATCAAACTGGGGTTTGACCTTACATTCTTGTTTAAATGAGTGACTGGAATATCGGAAACCAGTTGGAGCACAGTTACTGGCCAAGTCTGAATTCAGACCACAAACCCATAATACTGTTTAAGTATTATGCCAAGACAACACTCTAGCTTTTATTTTAATACAACTAACCTGTTCATGTAGATGAAAATCATCTTTCTTCCATATTTAGACTAATATTACCATAAACATATATAATAATTCTCCTAACCTAGCAACTCTCCTTGGTCGCTTTCCGTCATCATACCCATATCCTAAGTTACAAGTGTTCTGTATCAGCATCTGTGCAGGGCACTGTTTCCTGTTTCAGCTGCCTCAATATGCATTTTCTGTTAGTCCAACATGCATATTGTCACCTCAGCAAAAGAACTGCCATTCCTTCTACAGTAAAAGAACTTGACTGTGATCTACAGTGGAAAGTGAACTACACAGAGCTTGACATTACATGGAAGATTTTAAGCAAGATGTGGACCAGCTCACCAAGCAGAGAATCAGACAACTGCAAGGAGAGCTGGCACTGAACACAGATCAAAACCCTTCTCAACAGACCTCCTTAACAGTAAACTGAGTATGTCTCCTAGGAAAATCAAGTTAGATAGCATTTGGCATATCTGCCCAAAGGCTTAGGATAAGAAGAACTGAAGAGATGTTGCCAACTACCAATCAGGTAGGTACATCCAGCCTGATCAGTCTGAGCACAATCAGCCTTGAGACAAAAACCTTTCTTTTCTAAAAGCAGTTCTGATCCTCACAGTTAAACATTTCAACTACACTTTGCAAAAGTCTAACCCTACACTAAGCAGCAGTTACTGCATTCCTTTGTCTAATAACACCTAGCAAAGGTAAGATAAATGAATGCTATTGACAATAATCGACAATCTTCAGTGGGATCTTTTCATATCCTACAGACTGGTTGAGCATGGAGAGATGCAGAATGAGCACTGTTAAAACTAGACAGTAGTGCTGAGTCTACCGCACACACTGGTGAAGCAAAACTAATTTGTCAGCTAACAAAGACAACATATCTCAAGCAAAACTATTCACATCCATCTTCACTTCATCATAATTATAAATCTCTGGGCAATTCCCAGTCTTCTGCACCATGGGAGGTGGAAGCCTCACTTCCCCCACGTGCATCAAAGCTAACAAACCTACTTTACCATGCAATTACCTTCTAGCTTTGATCCTACTTTCAAAGTCCCAGAGCAAATGAGGATGGCTTGTTCATAAGATGGTTCTCACACAAGGAGACTCCCAATGAACCACAGTATTTTTGCACACAAACTCATCAGGGACCAATACACAGTTACCAATTATATACACACAGGAAAACCCTTGTCCGTTGTCCAATACTTCCAAGTAGGTACAGAAATCTGGGTGATAGTAGTACATATCTTAAGAAAAACTGCTACAAGAATTTCCAAGATTAGATAATCGATGCTATGTAAAAATACCTTTAGAGTGTGTACTTGAACAATTTTTGTACTTAAAGACCTCAAAAACAGAAGGACAGTAAAACTACCCCAATACAAAGGTAAAAATAGCTAGGCATCGCCATTGCTTAGCTAAATCATTTAACTAAGGGAAAAAGCACCAACCAACACAAACCAACTCCAAACTTCAAGCACTTATCAGAAAATGGAGTTAGGAACAAACTGGACTATTTGTAGTCAGCCTCCAGACTAGGACAAGAATACAACAGCTACCATTCCTGGAACAGGGTTGATACACTTCCCAACAGTAAGAAACTGAACCTGAAAACCTAAACTTTGTTAAAAACAGAAACTTCTTTCATTTTTCACGTTACTATCAGAAAAAGCCCAGTTCTCCAATCACTCTGTCTATCCATCATAAAGTGCTACTATACTGTGACTGTAACTTCTCCCTCAAAGTAATATTCCCTATTGTCTCGTAGCTCTTCTACAACGTATTTTTACTCAGGACAGTGATCCAAAGATACACAAGTGAGCCACGTTGTGATGGCCATTATGCAACATTAACATGTTCCCGCGTATCTCAGCAAACCAGAGCTCACCACTCACTTGAAGAATGCAATATTTCTACATAAGATATATTAGGGGTCCTTCAATAAAAAAGTTTATTTTCAAAGGAGCTGCTGAGAATGGTCAAGTGACATTTTTATCCAGTCATGGGTATGTTTCAAAAATTCAAATTCCCGCTCATCATAGATGGATGAGATTATTATAGATGTTAATGCTGCTACTTTACTTCCTTACACCTTTCAGAAAGAGAGTCATATCTAAGAATTATGAACCTGATAAAACACATTTGGTGGCTATCTCAGCCCAGATTAGACTTTCCCTTTTGATTCTCCCAGGGCATGTTTTGTTACAATAATGCTAATGTACAACCAGTGCAGTGACCATAAGCTCAAGACATCAACTGCTTCATGCTCATCTTTCAAATACAATCATCCCAGTTCCAGCAATTTGGCTTCTAGAGGCTTACATCTAGCAGAAAAACATTCATCTCACCCAAAGCAGCAAAGGATAGGAAAATTCTCCAGCGTAACCACTGCAGGATTGAAAGCAGTTTCTGAAGAAAGCAGACAGTGAAGATACTGAATGACACTGTTACCATTCAAAAATTGTAAGAGAGAACTGGCAGACTATTAGGGCAGCATGAATCTTACCTGGCATTCAATGTTATTAAGGTAAAATGCATATCTTAACCAGGATGAAGCAATGGGTAGGTAACAAGACAAAAGGCCATTTAACATCATGGTTCTCAGGAGGTGGCACCTTCAGGAAGCATCATCTCACAGCTGTGCAGGGCAACACTGGGCTCTGAGAGATCCATCTCTGAATGCAACACACAAGTCAGTAACAAGCCCCTCCAAGGCGCCCACACTCATGGTGCTCAAGGTTCCCAACAGTTCACAGCTTAATGGAGACAATCACTCCTGGTTTCACCAGTGGTTGGGGTCTGAAGCTTCGAGCTTCAGACCCCAACCACCACCCAAAAACTCACTTTCCCCTGCCGAAGCACAAAGCAGCCATAACAGCCTAAAGAGGTTCTTCCACCAAGAAATCCAAAGATTATTGACCAATAATTGCACAATAGGAATTATGTGGGAATAACTGACAGGTAAATGTGTTTTGTTTCAGTGTTGTGTTTTCTTCTTCAAAGACAGAAGTTCACTTTTCAAGATCCTGTTTATAATCAAGTTCATCTATTCAGCTCTATTCAAAGTACTACACTTCAGCAGCTCAGAGAACTGCGAAGGGTGTGGGAGTGGGCATAAATCCTTATGCATGTATGGATCCAATCCACAAACTTAAAAAGAACAAATGACACCTGCACAATGGAAATAACATCACACACATCAAGTAAAGTTATTAAAAGGCTATAAATGGTGAGACTCAAAGAAAAGCCAAAGTCCTGTGGTAGGAACCCTTCCCCAAAGCTAACAAAATAACAGGAGCATTCCAGAACATACTTGGGCAAAAGGTAACAATTTTCTACTTGAAACACAAAAAGTATGTTATTTATTTTTCTTTTTTATATCCCTACAGCACTCAACACAGTGGCATACTGGGTCATGGGAAGCATGGCCATGGTCTGTGAAAGCTGAATCACAGTAACTATCCATCTTTCCTACATAAACATGTCAATAAGCCTCTGACTATGGAAAACCTGGACTTTCACATTAACAAAGTATCTCTCTCCCTTAAAGATTTTTACCTGTCATCTCAAAATATATATGCCAAAATATGTGTTTGCAAACACACTCTCTTTTGCCTGTAAACAAGGGTAGCACTGTTTGTTCAACTAGCACCATATGGGTTTTCGTTTAAACTTATTACATAATCTCCCTGAAGACAGGGAGTACAAAGTAAAGGCAGTTTAACATTTTATTTCACAATTCTTACCTTCAATATTAACAACAAACAACTGCTTGATGTTTAAATATTAGCAGATTACACAGCTACCACAGGACACTGTGGTTGTGTGACCTTCATTCTTGCTAAAGATCTGAACTGAAAAGTGAAGCTATCAAAGAGGGTACTTGGAAATATACAGTTTCAAGCGGGAATATAAAATGAAGTAAAGTGAAGACCCATATTTTTTATGCAATGCTGTCACTGTAATCCTAGGGGTTTATCTGCCACTGACTTGCCACACCTCAGTCAAAACTGTTAAAGAGTTCACAATAACTCTCCATAATTCACCTGAGTTGTAAGATACCTGACAACAATAATTAAAATCTCCTCATCTCCCTAAGAAACTGTGGAAACATTTTCAGCATTTTAATTACAAACTATTCTGATTTTAGCTTGAATGATTTTGGCTTCTCATCTGTGAGTCTATTTTATCAGAGATATTTGCATAAAGAAATAATGTTTCATTAAAACATTACATTTACTTCTGCTGCATTGCCCTCCGAATGTCTTTGTGAGATCACTTGGTGGCAGTGGAAATAATGATGATGATGTCAAACTGAACATTTTGATTTAAAGATGGGAATTTAAAGATAAAATCCTTAAAATTACTTTCAGGAAAGCATTTTTAGCAGAGGGGAAATCAATATCGAACATTTTTTTTTTCCAAGAAATGGACTTCATTTGCTTTGAGGGCATTGCTGTCCAACTAAACTGTAAAAATACCAGATTAACAAACACAGAGCAGTGTTTAACTGAGTGCTAGAGAAGACTTAGTACTTTTCTTTTAATGTCTCAGTAACCAGAAGCTTTTCCATTTCATTCCTTGGACACTTGGGTTGATGTCAGCACCCTGACATCACCACATGAATTCAGAACAGCATGTCTGCCATCCCACAGTATCCTACGTTTTAGCCCAAACCGTAAAAACTTTAGCAGAATTCCAAAAAAACCTCTTTTTGACCAGTTGATCCTGCACTTTGAAAAACAAAAAATTAATGCTTTACCTTAAAAAAAAATGCTGAGTGATCAATCAGTGATTACACCTCACAGCTTTCACAACCTGCACTACCCCCAGAAAATCTGCAGTGAACAGAAAAGCCAGGAGATCTCACACTAGTTTTCATTATATATACCTTTCTTTGATCAAATTGTGGGTCATACACAACATAAAGCCCCATGTTTCCAAAGCTACAAAAGAATTGTAGGCACGCGTTCTGTATAAAACTTCCTAAAAACACTAGAGGAAAACAAGTGTATTTGGCAGTCCTTCTGTACATATTTTGCTGCGATATTTCCATAATTTTCACGAGTTCAGTGCTCTCTTGACTTCCTTCGCTTGCCACACATCCTCAGGAAAAGGGAGAAAAGCTGATTTATTATCAGCTTGTTAATGGCACACAGAGTAAGAAACTATTAAGTGCTATTTCAACAGTACAGAATTTGAATTCTTGCACACTTGAGAGTTAAGTATTTTGGTCTTGGCTAGTCTCATACCTGAGATACTGAATCTATAGGTTACATGTAACGCAAAACCAAAAGCAAATTGCAAGAGTTTTAGTCATTAGGAGTTTTGCACCACTCTTTTCTTTATGGAGACAAAAGAGGCTCAAAACTCCTGTAGTATAATCTTCACAATGCAGAAAAGACTGAACCTGCTGCTTCACACCAGTTAGTCTTGACAGAAAAGATTCAGACCAAGTGACTGATCTAGGTCTGTGAACAGAGTAAAAGCAGCTGTATAAAGTTTGTTGTTGCCATGTTTTTCTTCCTTTTGAACAGCATCAACATGGGACTAATTCATGATCTTTAGAAAGTAGTTTCCAGTTAGACTGACACACAATGGCAAGCAGTCTTAGACAGGTGAAGTGACAGGAAGGAGGAAGGCTGACTTGATGTCAGTGACAAAAACTATTTTAATGGAAATGTGAAATTATTCAAAAATTTCTTCTCCCAAACACGTGAAGATTTCTCTAGTCAGATTCAGACTGCACAATGGGCTGAGAGAAGGAATCAGGCAGATGCAGTATTTTTACATACCATGTTTTTCTAATGGCTTTTCATACTCAGTGCCTCACTTAAAGGTTTCTTCTGTCAAAGATCTGTTAAATCAGTGATGTTTCATCAAATAGTAGTTGTCAAACATGATAAAGAACTACAATAATAAAATACGTGACCAAGAGGTTTTAGCAGCCAAGGATTCAGGGAAGACTGGAAATAGGTTGCATTTCCAAGGCAGAGAAAAATGACAATAGTAATGAAGTCTGCTGTTTGTATTCAGTAACACTAATTTTCAGACCTCTTTTATCCTAAAATAAGACCTATACATCAGGTCATACAATGGACAGATATGACAGGAAAGTCAAATAACAAAGGACAGATGATAACGCATGACTGCTATTACAGGACATATCTTTCAATTAAGTCTTTTAAGTAGGGAGACTCCTGCCCTGCTACTGATATGAGGCAACATCCCAGTCTCTCTCCCACACTAAGAGCCCACATCAGACCCCAGACTTGCCTAAGCAGATGTAGAGAGCACCTGATGTAAAAGAACTGCAAAAAAAAAAAAAAAAAAAAAAAGCAAAGCCACACCATAAACACGCACTACTAAGAGGCATTAAGACAGAAGGTTCTATTTCTCAGTATAGGAAACCACATGTCTACACATTTGAACACAGACCTTCAAACCAGAGCTGCATGTACAGACATAGAATCTTTGTGTCATGATCTTGCTGACGGCCTTTCATGTTTTGGAGACGTTACCTGCATTTTGATTAACACCCATCAACCTTTGATGAAAGATTTAGTCAGATGCCGCTCAAGCTACTCCAACACTGAATAATTTGCTCTAATTTATTTCTTTAAAACTACTCTAATTTACTGCTTTACTTTGATGAAGTGGGCACTTTTGATAGCTTCCCAGAATTAAATATCCATTGGCTGAAGCAAAAGCCCAAAACCCCCCACAAAATGATGATTCTACTGCTGAGAGAGTTCAGGGAAGTTGGGATAAGAAACAGCAACTAAAATATAAAGACAATTAGAATTTCTTCCTCCTACTAGCTGGATGATTGACATTTGGTTTAAGATCATCCTTGTGAAAGCCTCCTTCCCTGTTGACTGAGTGCATTTTTAAGTAGTGGGTAAACATCATCAGGAAAGAAAAATGTGTGCCCTTCCATATTCTGAAATCTACAGGCATTCTTCCCTGTACACAATGTCAGAATGAAAAACAAAGCACAGTGAGTGCTAGTTAATTTTTTCTCTTCATCTCTTTGCAAAGCCAGCTCTAAAAAAAGACTCCAACCTGCCACAGAACCTTCTTTGAACTCCATTTCCTATTAAGTTTAAACTTATCTCCTCAGCTAGAAATAAAGCTTGGCTCCAGGAAAGAACATTTTTAAATCCTCAGTGAATAAAGATCAGGTAGTATTCACCTACAGAAACCAAAAAAAAGGAAAAGGTAAATACAAACCAGTGCATGGAGCTGGAAAAATCTCTGGTCAATGGCATTTGCCCAACCACCCTCTGGGTGAAGAATAACAATCTGATTCCAGTAAATCAAATTTCAATTACAAAGGAAGCACCAACAAGACCACTGTCACAAACAGAGAAATAATAAACACTATTGGGGAAACAACAAGTGAAATTCAACTATATTAAATCTCTGTTCTCATCTTTTCTTAAAGTTTTCAGTTGAAGAAATTTGTTCAGCTGTATGAAATACTCAGACTTTCATTCCCCACACCTTATCCCAGTGCAGTTCCACAACTGCTCAGGAATGATTTATTTTAGACTTGCTCAACAGCTGTTTAACTCAAAAGCCATGGTTTTGATACTTCAGAATACTAATTACACAAAAACATCTGAATCACAGAATATGGTGAACTGGAAGGGACCCACAAGGATCATCAAGTCCAATCCTGCACAGGACTGGTCCCTGCACAGGGCCATCCCCAAGGTGACTGAACAACGCCCTCCCCACCAAGAGCCCGAGGGCATTGTCCAAACACTGAACTCTGTCAGACCTGGTGCTGTGACTCTTCCCTCGGGAGCTGTTCCAGTGCGCAACCACCCTCTGGGTGAAGAACCTTTTCCTAATATTCAGCTTAAACCTCCCCTGACACAACTTCAGGTTCTTCCCTTGGGTTCTGTCACTGGTCACCAGAGCAAAGAGATCAGTGTCTGCCCCTCCTCTTCCCCTCATAAGGAAGCTCTAGACTGTGATGAGGTCTCCCCTCAGTCTCCTCTTCTGTAGGAGGAGAGAAAACAAACTCTGCTTCTATTTATTTATAAGGTTGGCTAATAACTATGGCCATCTAGCTACACAACATCTACTGTATTCTAGCTTTGAAATTAAGTTTACTCTTTCAATCCTTCAATTACTTTAATCATCAAGGCCATAACAATCACAGTTGTAAAAAGCACATGTATTACTCTTCTGATAGGTCCCCATAATTGCAAAAATAACCTTTAAAAACCCTGAAATTTTTAAACTGATGGATTTTTTTTTTTAACTAGACATTAAGAGTTACAGTGTACATTATCTTCACATGGGATTGATTCACAGTGGGACCTGAAGACTGGAAAATAATTTAAAGACTGCACCCTTTAAGTGTAATGTTAATACCCTTCAAGGAAAATTATTCTTTGAAATTTCTGTTTTGAAAAGAAGACACAATCAAATTCCAGCTATATTATTTGTGGCTAATCTCAATATAATCTAACAATAGTTCTACAGATAACTACAACTCTAGGACTGTTATTGCCAGCTCACCAAAACTTGGACCTTAGCAGATGAATTTAATTCTGTATTCAGGCAGCTTCTATCAGATAATATATGCTGGTCAAAAAGCATTTAAAGAGCTTTAAAATGCTCAATTTCTACAGGATTTTTCTTCAAATTACAACATGACATTAACTATTTGCCTCCCTGATCAGTTTATTTTGCATCCAGACAATCCTGTCCTAGATACCCAAAAGAGGTGCTGGAGTACACTCATTATTAGCTTTCTGCAAAGCACTGCACTTGACAAAAAGGTGACTTACAGGTCTGAATAAATATTCGACTATGTTTCTCTCCATATTACATCAAATTTAATTAACCAGCTGTATGCGATAAGATGCAGTGTTAACATCTTTTTCCATCATTTGCACCTGGTTTTCACCAAAGAGAACCAGTAATAATGCAAACAGCACTAATAGGGCTGGGAAGGGTTCACCTCTCCTAAGGACAGTTTGTGGAGTGAGAATTAACAGTCTCAAGAGAGGTTACATGTTCTATTCATTGCAATCACAGTCACCTAAAATATTAACAGTATGAATGCCAAAAATGTGAAAAGACTACAGAGATGCGCAGAGTAAAGAAAATTTGCCACTTAAGAATGGAAACACTAAAACAATCACCAGCTGAGTTAGCACTATTTACAATAAACTTAGATTTCCTAAGTTTTCCAAATATGATATCTGGGTTATAAAAAAAAACCCAACAAATCAAACCAAAACAAACAAAAAAACATAACAGAAAAAAACCTGACACAAATACAAATCCCAGAAAAGGTCTAAGGTGTCTGTTCTCAGAGTACCCTGCTTCCAGGTCTGGTCCAGAGCCTTTGAGATCAGGACTTCTACCAAAGCGATAAACAAGTATTATTGATGCTAACGTAGACTGGCTAGTAGGGAGCAAGACCAAGGGCATGTGAAGGTCATAAGTTGTAAAGACAACAGTAACCTAAACCACAAATGCATGAAACCTCTCTGTAGCTTTGTTTTTCATTTTGACCTTTACACATTTTAATATGGATAATTCATAAAATGACAGAATGCTTAACAATTCACATCTGTATCAATCACTCAAAAACTACCAATCAAAGGAAAATAAAACACAGATTATCACACGGCTCTCAATGTTCCCTCATCTTCAGCATCTGTCATCAAAGTCATCCTCCTTTAATTTCCCACATTTCTGAAGAGTTAGGATTTACTTTCTCAGAGTTAGAATTTCACCAGCTGCCTGACTCCTACAGACTAAGGCTGCAGTCTTCTTCTGTGAGTAGCGTTGAGCTAAGGCTGATGGGCACTTTAGAAAAACATGCAGGGACCAGCTAGGCTAATCAAGGCAAAACCCACCACAAACTTGCCTAAAGCAAGGGGCAGTTACTCCTTCTACAGCAAAGTCAGGTCACTTCTGAATACATAAATAAGCCAATCAGAGACACATCGTTAAAAAATACAAAAGCAACACAACAGTAGAAACCATTTGCAAGGGAAGGCTGATTTTTAACTTCTGCTTCCTCAGAAAAATCCTTTTAAAAATATTCCTATCAGTCGAGGTATCAGCCTATACCCAGAAAATGGGACAAAATACTTTAAAAGAGTTTAAATATTTAAAAGAAAAATTATGACAAAGCTTTCTTGGTGTTTCAGTTCCATTTTTTACTTTCCTTCTTTCAATTTAAATTTTTGCCCACTGGCACGTAAGTAACTAGTGGGTAATTAGTTGACCAATTAGTTCTATGACAATCTCACAATTCTGCCTATGCAATATTACAGTTACATCCGCATGGTTACATTCTTGCACCACATCTCCTACCTTCAGGGAAAAATCCCTACAACCTCCATGGCTATCCCAGCATGAACAATGGCTGACAACAGACAAACCACTCACCAAAAGTAAAAACCTTGCCTTCTTATTTCTCTGCCAAGCAGTGGAAAATGTAAAAGCATCTATAAATGCACAGCAGTAAATATTCCTATAGTGGTCACACTAAACAACCCTTGACAGGTTTCCAGCTTAAGGTATTTCTATGCTCAGTGCCATCCACATAACTCTTTAAACTGCTTTGCTGTGAACTGTACTAGGGAACTGATCTGATCTGATGCAAACAAAACCAATTTATATACACTAAAAAAAGAAAAATAAATTGTGTCACTTTTTTCCCAGTCAGTTATCCATTCCAGTTCACTCCAGCACTACCATAGGATTGCCACTGAATCATTACTTAGTGAAATCACAACTTCACAGCTACCACCAGTTTTTAAAAACTGCAGTGACCTGGCAGTTCAGGAAACAAACAGGTACCTCTCCACACCAACGCAACCAACAGAAGCAAGTTCAGAGCAGAGAACAATCAGCCCAGCAGTAGGAAGGCAAAGAACCAGTCCTAAAGACCTGGTCTAGCCTAGCCTTGGCTTTCAAAGAAGAACCAGTAAGATCCTAAAGCTATGGAGTAGTGATGATACTAAGATTTTAGAAGCATTTTTAAAAGGTCTGGCTGTGTGGGCACAAGTCTGCCCATCTCAGTGCACTCTTTACAAATAAAACTTGTGTTTATCTATTTACAAACTCCACATTGCTCAGCCTCTGAGGGTCTGATCCATTAGCATGTTGCACTACCTCTAAACACAGCATGATGCAAAAACCATTCCATTTGTACAAGCAGAAAGTCACATGCAATTTAAGGTTTTAGGATTCCAGAAGTCTCATCAAGGTGCACATCCAGAACTGTCGCAGCCCTGATTTGAGCATGTACAGACATTTCAGACACACTGACCACAAGCCTAGCAACTACACATGCAACAGGTCTAATGCACATTGGCAGTGAGCACCAGGCTGCAACCCTCCGAAGCTGTGGCAGCTGGAGGCATCGTTCATGCAAAACGCATCAACACTGCTGGCAACAGAGAATCCAAATCTTCCCCCCTCTCAGCTGGGTACCATAATGGCTAGCAACTGAATCAGGCTCTGGCCACACCTCTTGCCCCCAGTCCTTGTGTTGCATTATAACAACACAGTGCAATGGCCCTGCCTGAAACAGAGGTGCAAACCTCTGTTTAAAGATCCTCCAGGGACTTCCCTTTTCTTCATCCCTGTTCTTTCATATCCCACTGGCTACCTTAGATGATCCCTAGTGAGCACACTGGCTGTTTTGGTACCGATTCCTGACACCTCTGGTAGGTTTCTTAATTCCAAAGTCAAGTGGATAAAAAAGTTAGGCACGGAGATGTCAGTCTAAAGAACAGCAAAAAAAAAAAAATCTTTTTCTAAATTGGTTTTCACATGGCCAGAGTGTAAGGCAGATCTTCAAGGAGACTGGAAGAGTGACTATATCGGTCAGCACAAAAACACTTCTGGCAGGGTACCTAGGCATGCAAGATAAATATATGAATCATGCAGCTGATGTTTAGGGATCTCACATGTATCCAACAAGAGGAATGTGATTAGTCCTGCAACAAGCTGTATTTCTTCTGTTTCTTCTCTAAATGCACACAGTTTGGTGTACATGCAGTCACTGCCACTCTCTCTCTCAAATGCTTCTTTTTTTCCTCTTCAGAGGAAAAGAAAAATGCCAACAACCCATTCCTTGTGAGCAATTTCATTCTTTAACACACTGGATTTTGTTCAGGTCAAGTAACATTTTTAGTAAAGAATATAATTGCAATTGCCTGTTTCTAAGATCTTGTAAATAGCATGACATTATTTTAAAAACTGCATTTACAGTGTTCCTTTAAGTGTTTTAACACAGCTTCAGTTGAAATTGCTTTATTCCAAAGCAATTGAATATAGAGTATTTTTATAATGACCTTTTTGTCTCTCTGCAAATAACAGATACAGATACTTTCCAGAAAGAGAATGCATCAGAAAACATGCAACCTTACATTTTACTAGCCATAGTTATCTAGCACCATAAAACATCAGTTACTGAAGATTATGCTGTAGCTAAAGCAAAACAGCATGATTAGCAGAGTCAAGTAGTGCCTAGAGGCCTTATGCAAGTTTAGGTTTGGCACCATACAAACACACAGGCTCTATTCAGTATGGTAAAGCCATTCTACAGCCAAAGCACAGGCAATTCCATAGATCAAAAGCAAAAATTAAGCTAAAATTCAGCAGCACATTCATTCCATCTTCCAGGATATACAGTATCACATACCTCCTTGTCATACTCCTTGGACAACATAGACAAATATAAAATAGATATTGGCCTAAACAAGCTGGTCAGAAGACACATTGTTATCATTCAGGGCTGTAAGCTTGTTTACATTACAGCTCCAGGAGGAGTGCCTTTAACATGTGGTTTGAGGCACACATCGAAGAGCTCCTCTAACCTCCTGTGACACAAAGCTGCATAGAAAGAGCAAATTATTTCCCGGTGTGATAAAATCCAGATAACTTTAAATACTTTTCAGTAGGCATCACAAAAGACAAGGTATACACATAACTGCTGGATCCAGTAGCCCTATCCTAGGCTATACATGAAGCAAAGTCACCCTGCAATTCCTCTTACAGGGATACCATAATGGAAAGGACCAAGTTCCAAAAACTTGCCAAGACCACTGGCAGTTGCAACACGCAATGCCATCAGTACGTAACATATTGAAGACATAAAGCAACCCCTTCCACCACCTCCTCTTGCCCCCACCTTGCTCTGATAAGAAAAGGTGGGGTCAGAGAGGACATAGTAGCACAAAGACACAGGTAAACTCAACTGAGACAAAAACCCCACTGCAATAAATCTTCTTTTTAGGGTATCTCAGTGTCCACTGCGGCAGAGAGCTGTATGGAATTTTTCCACGGCAGAATTGCTCCATGAGTGTCTTTCCTGGGATTATTCTTCCCAGTGCCAGTGGGCCCTGTTGCATGCTGTGACTCTTGTGAGACTGGGACTCAACCAGTTCTCCTGAAGGTACGCATCATAAGCAAAGATTTATGCAGCAAAAGAAACCAAATTAAACCAAACACATAAACTATGACAGGCAGGACAGTGGGTAGTAAATGACTTGGTTTCTCCTCTGTTTCAGCTGCAGTCATCAGTCATGCTGCTTTGTACTTAGAAAAGGTCTGAAGTTATCAGCGCTCATACAAATTCAATGTCCCTCTATCAAGCAAATTCTGGTCTCTTAAGAAATCAAGATGCAGTAATAAGTCATAAACAGCATAAATACATTTTTTTTTCTGAGGGGAAAGTGGAAAGAAGAGTCTTATGATACATATAAGAATTTACATATTTCTGCACAGATCCAAAATATAACTGCACATGAGCAAGCACTGCTGGACCTGTACAGATTAGCAACAGGACTTTCCATGTGGATATTACATAATGCTATCACATCCAAAAAGTTACCGTGATACCATTAAGTGCCATAACACTATTAAATCTATAGTACATAAACTCAGTGGTGCTTCAGGGAAACAGATTGCTCTCTCCTTACTCACCAACCACTTTTCTCTCCACAACTGACCTCACTGAGTGGCTGGAGCCTGTCCACAATGGACTCCTCTCCTTTCATGGACACAGGAGCCCATCAGGATGCCAGAATCCCTCACCTCTTCTTTTCTGAGGGCCCACCAAATCCATGTCCAATGCAATGCAATTCTTCTCTTCCATTTTGCTGGAGGAAGGGAAGAATGGCACGATTGAAGGCAAGAAGAGTGAATTTAACCTGTTCCCAGGCACACTCCATGCTACTGCTAGCACAGGAAAATGAGCACGGAAGAAGGAGCTGAACAAATAGGCAAAATGGAGCTGTATGATGCACAAAGGAACACACTAGGTGTGCATGGCAGCAAAATAACCAAAGTGGCATGGTTGTGTCAGCATCTAATAGTTTTGACGTTGTTTGCAATCATGTTTATTTACAACTGCATTGCCACTGCGCCTGCATTTGAATCGCTGCTTACCCAAACCTCACTAATTCACATCATCCTGGGCACGCACTGGATCGCTTCTGCAGATAAAAAGGTTTGTAGAGGCAGGGCCAGTGGTGTCAATCCCTCACAGAACTCCAGTTAATACAGCTGAGGTGATGCATCTTGCAGGACTAGGGTGTTCAGTGTGAGATGCCTGACTGTAGTAACACCAAGACATATAAGGAGCCTGTGCCTGGGGACTAACTATTTTTGGTGTGACGAGGTTTAGGATTTTAAAGGTAGATGTGGCAGTAACCAGAAACATTTAACTCCACTGATGAAACAGCTTCCATAATAAACAGTTCCAGAAAAACACAAGAGAAAAGAGAATTAAAAAAAAAGTTAAATACATGAAAATTGCATAACCAATTTTCTTTACCTTGCATTACAACTATCCCAAATATTGTCACATAAGTCAGCAACAAATCTCTTGTTACATTATTGATGTGGTTATGACAGTCTTAGAAAGATTTACACATGCACTTAAAATTAAGCATGCAAGCAAGTCCCATCGGGTACTGATGTAAGGTTCATGCCTTCACTTGAACAGTCATTTTACAATTAGCCTTTTTAGCATGCGATGTCTGGGTTCACTTTGTTCATAAGACAATAATTTTAAAGTAACTTATACATTCTGAGTAGCATGGGCAACCAGTACGTGCCCAACGGATAAAAGTTCACACATGACACACAAAAAAACAATTACATTAGAAACAGAGATATTCCGCAGTATTTAAAAATCAACTCCTGTATCATTATTACGCTGTGCAATTACAGAAGTTTATTCTATCCACATGCTATCCACAGCAGAGGTAAAGTTTAATGGTGTTCACGTCCTTCCATGCTAAGCCACTGTTTTTACAGTTTACTATGCTTCAGTTTCTCTATCAAAATTATTTGAGTTCGGAATTTTCATTAATGCATTTTTTAACTGTTTTGAATGTAGCTTAGTGGTCATGAAATATAAAGTTTAAAAATATTATATATACTAGCTCCCATTACAAATACCAATTCCTGACCTTAAGTTGAACAAACAAAGTAGCATAGTAGCAAAGGTAAAATCAACTACAGAAAGAAGCCTCATTGAGACATACCTTAGGACCTCCCACTGAAAATATGTTTATATTTTACCAAGCAGTAGAACTTTAAAAAGACAGCAAGTCACACTTTGCACATGCATGAGACAACAGCTACGCCCAGAACTCATAGCAGAATAGGGATCAAGGGTAACTGACATCCACTCAACACAAACATTTAATTTTGCTGTAAAATACACACCAGGTGAACAGCAAGGGGCATTAGCTAGACTATGTAAATTGTCTTTAGAACTATCTGGCTAAAGGGCAGAAAAACAACATTGTGATTGCATCGTTAAACACTCAAAATGAAGAAATAAGCAGGACATACTATGTAAAGCATTAGTGCTTTGTACCTGCATTACCATAAAGATGTTCCACATAGCCTCTTTTTTTGCACAATGCAGAAAAAGAAGCCAGTACCTGGGATGGTAATTTAATTACCAATAGGGTAAAAATCTACTGGAAAATCTCACCTCTGGTTTTTATTGGAAATTTGTGTGAATATAATTTATAGTGGAGTTTTCCCAAAACAATTTCAGAAAATGTTTTCAAAGTTTAAGAAAAGACACTGATGCGTAACATACATTGTTTAAAATGCTGTGTAAGTTGCAAACATTGAGCTATATACAATGAAGGAAATTAACTGGGGCTGTAGTGCCCATTTCTTGATACCTGAGTGCTTAACTATGCAGCCTTAACAGTACCCCATTTGGGTTTTCCTTTTGAGAGACTGGGTTTGCTTAATATGTCAACATTTGAAATCTTGCAAGCAAAGACCAATTACATTCAACCCCAAAGACTCATATGCCTAAAAGGATATAATTAAAAAATTAAAAGAAGCGGTCATGCAGGATACTGGCAAGGAAAAAGTACTAAAGAAATTTTAGAAAAAGCATTTAACTCACCAGTCCATTGTTTGGCTGAGGTGAAAAAGGTAAACATTACTGAGATGCATCAGTGAGGAAGTTAGAACACAAATCAAGGCCCGTGCCTGCAAGCACATGTGAATAACTTCAGGCCCAGAAGCTCTTTCTGTGGCAAAGTTATTCATATATGTGCTTGCAAAACCTAAGCTCGGATGTTACCCTCAAAGTACAAAATGCTACTTACATTTAGCTACTGACCTCAGCATAAATAGAAATTTACCTGTATTTAACTGTTTCAACTGATGAAGACAAAAACCCCCTTGAAGTCTCACAAGGTAATGTAATTAATCCATTGTAGCTCACAGTTCTAGTTTGTTTGTTTGTTTGTTTGTTTTTAATGTAAGTCTCTCAGAATGTTTAGGCTTACAAACCAGAAGCCTTCCTTGGAAGCTATGTGAGGACTGTACACCCCGGGGTACAGAGCTGTATCTCTGCCTTGCAATGCACCAGGAATGCTTATGACATGACAATTAAGCCATTATTCTTTTTATTGGGTATCTCTCTGCCAAGCCTGATGTAACCTGACATATACAATATTCAATTAAGTGTCTCTCAAAGTGCTGAGCCTTTCCAAGATATGCTTGTGTAGATTTTAGGGATCTGAACTGTGTAAGAAACCTAGCTTAAGGAAGAAGGAGACCATGCAAATGTGCATGGAGCACACGTGTCTACCCGAACAGATAAACACTAACTACACATAAAGTTTTTTAAGTATATGTGACTAGCGTAGGTTAAAATGGCTTGCAGATTACAAACCACTGCTTGGAGAAGAGAAAATAAGTAAAAGGTTCAAAATCCCAGAGAATAGAAGACTTTTAAGTCTTTAAACACCAATAGTTTGTTAAGATGTAACTGACATGTGTGTATGGACCAGTGGGCAATCAAAAATTTTAAAAAAGGCTAGATAGGTCAGCTGAGATTCACAAATAGCGAACACAAGATTTAGGATGACTGTTTTATATACACTAGCAATGAGGAATCAAATATTGCTCAATCCACTAAAAGAGCATGCAGTTCAGATAACCTACATTCTTACTGAGAAAGGTGCTGACCAAAGCAACTATCATATCCTAGCTGAAATAAAGGAGCACACAACTCTGGCCACACTGAGCCATGCTTTGAGCTGTTTGGGGAAGATTTGTTTCCTGACTTTTCCTCAATGTAAGTTTCATCACTGACTTCAGTAAAAGGACATGGAGTAATTTCTTTTTGAAGTGTCAGTATTCAAATATGAAACCAAATGAAAGTAGTAAGTTTTGAAACACCAACACTACATCTAATTCTATCTCCCTTTAGATATGGCCTTGATCCAGCTAATGGCTAATTTCTTTTCTGTTATGGGAATATATTACTAGGTGATTAAATTACGTATTTTAATTTGTTTATCCTTCTGATCAGTAAAAAAGCCTAAATAGCAGGTATCCACCTGACAGGACAGCACTGAAAAGTAAAAATAATTGGAAATGATAGCCAGACGTGAAAACAGAAGGTGAAAAAAAAAGTACATGGAGAAAATGGGAGAAAAAGCAGGAAGGGACTACCGTGCTAAGGCCTGCAAGCAGGGCAGGGCCAACATCTGTGCCCACTCCGGGACCGGCCAGCGGCCGTCCCGAGAACCCCGCTGCATCCTCCCGTCCCTGCAGCTGCGTGTGTCCGCATGTGCCACACGTGTGTCCGCATGTGTGTCTGTATGCATCTGTACACTGTGTAACGAGCGGCACGGCGGGGCTCTCACGGAGGCACTACTGGGCCCCAACGCGCTTGGCGGAGCCGGGGCCGGGCCAGGGCATGGGTGCCCGGGGGGCAGCGCGGGGCCTCGCCGGGGAGAGCGACTCCGGCGCCGACAGCGACACCGGCATCGACACCGGCACCGACATCGGCCCCGGCCCCGGCCCCGGCCCCGGCCGCGGGAGGCGCCGTGCAGTGTCATTCACGCCGATGATGCACTGCAAGGGGAGCTCAGGCCCGCTGCTTTCGGCGCGGGCAGCTGCGGATGCTCGCCGCGCTGGCACACAGCCCCGCCGGCCGGGGGCCGCCCGCTGCCCACCCCCCGCGCCCCGGGGCCGCCGGCGAGCGGCCGCCGAGCCGCGAGGAGGAGGAGGAGGCGCCACCTCGGGTTTCCTCAAGGACAGGCCCGAGGTCAAACCCGGCAAGCGCCCCGCCGCGGCCCCTTCCCCGCCGCCGCCCGCCGGCGGCGGTGCCTTACCTTGGCAGCCATGCTGTGCCCGGCGCGGCCACCCCTTCCCGTCCCTTCCCTTCCTCCGCTCCCCTCCCTTCCGACCGCGGCACGCAGCTTCCCCGCCTGCGCACCAGCCCGCCAGCGCCGGCCGTCACCGCTCGCTCGCACAGGCGAGGATGGGGCGCCGCCCCCGCCCGGCCCCGCCGTGGCCCCGTGATCGCCCGGCACGGTCCGGACCGGCCCTGCGGGCTCCGCGCTGGGCGCCGGGCGAGGCGGCGGGAGATGCGGCCTCGGGCGGAACGCCGGCGTTGCGGGGCGAGCACCGCCTCATCCCTGTGAAGGAAGGGCCCGCTTGCCCTCCTGGCTGCTCCGCGGCCACGGCTGTTGGCCCAGCGGGCGCACGGGCACTCCGAGCTCTCGGGGGCCCTGCAGCCTCTCCGCCCGCTGGGGACGGTGACCGTGTCACCGGCTGGTGACTCGCGCTCTGACCCCGGGGAATGCCCCGGCCCGTTCGGAGGACAGCGGGGCGAGCAGCGGAAGGATGCCAACACCTTCGCATCAAACTCTTCTGTCCTGCCCAGCGCTGTTTTCTTCCCCTCAAGACAAGCTGCTGTTCGAGGGATGTTTCATCCAGTTACAGCATCCCCAGCCATCATTCTGGGGTGTCCCAAGAAAGAGCTGTGCCTTCAAACCAAATTTTGTCAATGCCGTGCTAGTTTCTAAGTCAGCATGAAGGTGACACACAAGCAGCCGCGCCGCAGTCCAGGGCTGTACCAAGACGACCACAAGTGTGGCACGCTGAGCCTCACGGGCGGCTCGCACACTGCCTAGGACAGCCTGCCCGGGCATGTCCAGCAGTGCGCCGCTGGGGATGCGGGCCTGTGCCTGCCTCCGGGGCTATCGTCAGGCTGCCAGTGCCCGCTCTGGCTCGTCCGGCGCTTCTGGGGGGATTTAGGATAGACTGGGATTGGCAGTGGAGGCAGGGAGCTTGCCACGTGCGTGTAACTAAAAGGTTGCTTGCAAGAACAGCTCCAGGGCAAGTTTTCGAGTTAATAATGATGTATCAAGTTAGTCATAGCTTTGAGGTAGATATTTCAGCACTTTCCCTTAAACTGAGTTGTGTAAAGATGCTAAAAAGACAAAGGATCTCGGAGACAACTACTGCATTACAAACCAAAAACAATTAACTCTTTGATTGCTATTAGTTGTCCTAGAGAGAGACAGCAGAGGAATGATAAGGATTCCTAAATGCATAGTCACCTTAGAGAAGGTGAAGGTGATTTCTCTTCATCTTAGAGAAATTGTAAGGATTCATAAACATATGTTTGGGCAAACTGTAGTCTCCCCTGTGCCCCTTGGAAGTTTCTCCCATCACCTGTGGGGCCCAGCAGCAGATATATCTCCCCTTCTCAGCAGTCTCCCAGTCACAGTTTCTCGTAAAAACCTCCCACTTGCTGGATTCTCTTCCCTTTCTGCTTGCTCCACATATGTGTGCCCATTGCATGAGCTCAGCTGTTCTGTCTCAGCACAACCTTTCTCTTCTTGCTGCATCTCCCTGACCTAGAAAATAGCAGTTAGATCAAAGAAGACTTGAAGCTTTCCTCCAACCCCACTTTTTCAAACAAACACAAAAACCAGGCTATGTAGTGCTTATCTGCAAACTAGATAAGTAAATACTGTCACCTTGTCATAAATGAATAGATAATAGTAGTCCATTTATAAACAATAGAAAACAATCTTCGATTATTTTAATGATACCACTAAGAGAAAAATTATGTAGAGAAAACAGCATAGCAATTGTCTTATAATACAAATACTATGTTCTGTGTATATTCATAAGTCAGGATATTTAAATGTGATCTTGAAAATCAGTCCTATTATGAAAACAGGCTTCAATAGCATTTTTTTTTCAATTTAAGACTGCTAAGAAAATTACTAGAATTCTCATGTTATACTGATACATAGTCTTGAGCTAATTGCCAAGGAAAAGCACAACTCAAAAAACTGCCTATGTTTCAGGTAGACTGGTGGTGAAATCCAGAGCGGTGAGTGAAAAAGGATGATCCTGGAAAGCCTTTTTCAACTGTTCCCTAAATGAAACAGCACCTGACCTCTTTTAACACTTAGAATCATGGAATCATGGAATGGTTTGCTTTGGAAGGGATCTCTGAAGGTCATCTAGTCCCAGTCCTCTGCAGTGAATAGGGATGTCTTCAATCAGACCAGTTTACTCAGTTTATTTGAGATCAGGTTGGATGGGAAATCTACCCATCTACTGGTCTTGAATATTTCCACGGATGAGGCATCTACCACCTCTCTGGGCAACCTGTTCCAGTGTTTCAAAAAATGCCCTTTATTTTGTCTAAATCTGCTTCATTTCCCATCCTTCAAGAGCTCCAGGCACCTCAAGATCTGAGTATACCTTCAGCACTACCTGGGTCCTGACAAGACTGGAAGGTCACTGCCTCGCTTGCAGGAAAACCTGAGTTTGGCCTCACAGGTCTCTGATGATGACCAACATGCACATACAGGTCCAAGTTCCTTATCTTCATAGAAAAGGCAGTGAAGGCTAATAATGTTCATGTTTTAGATGATAAGCAATATGACTGTAGTGGATTACAGCACTCTCCTTGGCCATATAATTAACTTGTTTTCAAAGTCCTCTGTTGATTGAGGTTAGATTCAGGCCCACGTGTCATGCTTATTTCAGTATGCTTTAACCACAAAGCCTTAGACCGCTCTGGGGAAGAGAGGAGGAACATTTTTCATTCTTTCTAGTGAAGACATGTCATTGTGACAGGAGAATCAGCTGGACTGGAGAGAAACATGACTCTTTTATATGGTAGAATGCAATAAGAGGAGGGTGCAGTTGTGAGTCAGTTTTCATTACAAAGCTTACAAATATTATTTAGAGAAGTCAGGACATTGTGTGTCTCCAGCAAATGTTTTTTTTTTTCTTTTCTGTGTTTTACATGTAATACAAAACAGAGCACACAGTGATTTCAAGCCTTCCTTCTACAATGAGAAACAGCCTAGGGTTAGCTCCTTCCTGTGCTCTCTTCTGATAGGGCATCTTGAATTTGTTTCTATGCATGGGGATGGGTTTTGCAGAAAGGGCTGCAGCTTGTTTCCAAGAGAAGTCACAACCAAGTATCTGGACAATGTCCTTGAGGTGAAAAATTAGGCTTTGATAGTTTTCATGTAGAAGACAGAATGAGAGCTGATTCACTACTTCATGTTTTGACAATGAGGGTATTGTATAGCAGGACAATGTACCTCGAGAGACACATCTGATCTTTGCTGAGCTTATTGATGATTACCCTGGAGAGACCAACAGCCTGGGGCTCATGATTTTTTAGACTTGCTAAACGACTGATAAAGAACTAACATTTACCTATTGACAGTGTAAGGCAGAGCTCACTGTGCTGGCTGTTTTGGATCATATTCATTACTCTTTCTAGTACTACTTTGCAAGTTCAGCAAACTGTTTCTATGATTTTTCTTACAGTGTTCTGGATTTTGTATGGGCAGACAGATGCCCAAAATGTAGGCATTGCAGTATGTAGCTTAAAGGCAAATAAAAATCTTTTTGGATCTAGAAAGGTTTGAGAGCATCTGGGAAGGTCTGGAGAGGACTGGATCTGGAATAGTCAGTCTGTACAGACCTGGATTGATAACTATCTTGGTGAATAGCTGAGATAAAGCAAAGACTGACCCAAGGCCCTCAAATCTGTTTTGCTACCCAAACTACTGAGCTGTTTTCCTCAGTATACCTTCTCTCTGCCTCACAACATAGAAACTGTCTTCCAAATGTCTCCTTCTGTGTTAATATGTTCGGCATATGTTTGCCTGTGTGCTAACTTAGCACAAAACTGCACCAAGTACCTCTTCCTACAAGTACAGCTGATAGTCAAAAAAGCCAAGGGGCCTCAATCCTAGTGGGAAAGAGCTGGATGCTAAAAGGAAATGAACACAAGGTTTTCCTGAGCACATTGTGTTTCTTCAAACTCTTTATTGACCTCTCTCCTTCAGTGAAGTCTTAAGAAAAGGCACAAAGCAGTATTCCCTTCCTTAGGTCAAGGGTTTGGTGTGGATTTTTTGTTCCCTCTGTGGGTTTTTTTATTTTGTTTTGTTCTTAATAAAGGATGTTTGGCTGATGTGAGTTAGCACATCAGTTTTAGTGACTCTTTGCCAAGAATTTGTGCTTGCACAGTAGGCCTAACCCTGAGAATTTCTCTAATAAAATATGACTCACTCTGAATGAATCATTCACAATTCTTCTGTTTGAAGGCTATTCACTGCAGATCACGATTTCCTCAAATGTATTTGCTGTTTTTCTACTTATTTTATAACATTGTCTAATGATTGTCAATGTTTCTTTTTTTTCTGTTGTACTTTTAAGTCACACATATTCTTTATTTAAACCCTGTTGTTTATTTGTGATTTTTGAGAAGGTCAGTCAAGCGTGGTCTTATTCCCTTTCTTAAAACAAGATTTTCAAGTACTTTTACATGCATGTCTAGAATTCATTGTCTATCAGTGTTTCTGCCAATGAAAAAACAAACTGGTCATTTAAATAGTTCAAGGAAAAGTATATATAAAAGCAGCATGATGAAGTATGAATAATTAATTTTAAAATCCATACAAATGGTACCATATTTTCACAGCTTTCCCATCTCAAAATGCAACACTATCTACCAGTGTGTGTCACGTCTACCAGGAGGGTGTCATTCACAAAGTTGGAAGGAGAAGATATGATTCTGTCTTACAGCTGATAATGGCATTTACACTCGCATTGCTGTAAAAATGAAACAGCTGAAAGTGCTTTACCAAAGCTATGGTTTAGAAATGCATCTGAAATAACCAATGAAACACTGCTGCTGATAAGTAAGGGGTTAATTCTTCTCTTGGTGTAAATCAGCGTAGGTGGTAGATTTGTGCTGATTTACATTGGTAAAGCCCAAAAGATAGAGGGGATATAGGACAAACGAAAGATGCTATATTTATTTCATAAGTGAAAAATACTTCATAACTCAGGCACATCATTGGCATGAATAAGTTATGAAAAATCTTCACAGCCAAAAGGACATAATCATCCTTCATGTATAACAGATTTGTTTATTCTGTAAAGATTCATTTCAGTTGATTAATTATCAGTATCTGCTGATGGTGGAGGTAACAAGCCATCTCTGATGAGAGAATCATTTTAGGACATGCTCAGAATATTTTATCACCTAGTGCAAGTTGTGTATGCTTAGAATATTTATCATACCATGTACTAATAGTATCACATTTTATAAGCTAAGTACTGAATGTAAATTATATTACAGATATAGGAGTTATCTATCTTTTTCTTGTTTTTTTTTTTTAAAGAGGGATATAAAAAAAAATAAAGCCCAGTAACAGTTGTGTTTGCATGTCAAGTGCTGAACTGTTCTGCTGCATTAAATCATTGTTATTCTAGACAGTAAAAATTTGCATAAGTGCAGATGGCAGCTCCTAACAATACCATCAGAATTGTTTCACCACAGACCAAATCCAACCAGTGCAATGCACATTGCACACTCACTAGCCATTATTCACAGATGGATGCTAACAAGATGGAGGTTCATCAAGAACTAAATTACCTTCTTTTTTTCTGCAGTTTTATTTATTACCTAAACTAAATTGCAACTCCAAGTTAAAATACCAAAAAAGGGATTAGATCATCTCAATACTGAAGCATTTTTGAAGAGGGAAAAATTATAATATATCTGTCAATCACTGCAAAATAAAAAGCAAAAAGCAGATCAGATTTTTAACACATTATAATAATTTGCTATTTATGAAGCTAACCTTAGTCACCAAAATACCTAAAATATAAAGTATTATCCTTAACAAGATAGGTTGACATCTGTTTCTAAATCCATTGAATAGACACACTACTTCAATCAGACTTTACTCACAGAATAGACTAGGCATCATTTAACAACATTTGTGGGCCTTTAAAGTTTTCATACAAATATGTGCGTGTGCTGAACTTACATTGTGTGCAAGAGGTCAGCTGGATTTTGATTAGCCAAGACTTTGCAGAAAGTAACAGAACCTCTGCAGAGTTTTGTATGAAGCACTGAGTTTCTCTTAGCTTCAAAAAACTGACATATTTGAAAATACAAACATTTGATCATCTTGAAACTCAATGTTTTCTTTCAATCTCCAGCAAAAACCCATAATTTTTTATTTTCCATGGAGATAACATATTTATGAAGTATTAATGCACATTTCCAAAGGACCCACTGTGAGTTAGTCTTTTTCCACAAGCTGAAGAAAGATGTTCTGGCTCAAAGTCCTTTAAAGCCAAGTGGAGCTTTTTTATTAGTTTCAGTGCTTTGCTTAAAGTTGAAGACTATCACCTACCTTGGTATTTACAGCTCCCTGTTATCAGCGTATGCCAGCTTCTGGTATTTGTTTTGTTAAAACGAGATGGATTGAGGCAAAAGTTCAAAAGGTTTTTAATTACTTACAAGATTGGAACCACTGATAGCAAGTGTGTTTACCTAGGGAAGATGGTAACTTCTAATTATTTGGAGTACTTGTTTTTAATTTCATTACCAAGAAATGCAGGTCACAGTGCTTTTGTATGCATCTGGTCAAAAGTCAGCTGGCATCCAGTTTCAACCAGGCCTAAGAAAACAGTAGCACTCTCAGAGGAATTATATTCCTCCACAGCAACCTGATAAAGAATAAAGATTTCTTCTTGCTTCCACTGAAGAACTGACTGTGCTGTAGCTTAATCTCTTTAATATCAAATAATCCCTACCAAAAGAGGCACTAGGAAAGCCCAACTGCAGGGGAAGACATCAGCTCAGCTACTTATCTCTTTAAGATTTTTCTTCCAGAAGAATCCACAGGAGATCAGACTTTCTAGGTTGCTGCTCTGCTCACATAGCTGCTTTCTTGGTAGATAGTTTCTGTCCTCTCTTCTTTTTAATTTTGTTTGCTGTTTTTTTCAATTTGGTTGGAGCCAGCCTTGGTGGGGTGGGAAGGAATCATCTTCATCTGCGGTTTCATTAAGTAGGCAAGGTGTTTCTCAGGATGAGTTGTGTGATCAGTGGTGACTCAGTAAAAATTAGTTGTGCAGCTTTTGTGGTTTTGTGTCTCGGAGCTTTTCTAGCCAGATGTCCATACTTTACATATCAGAAGGAGATTTTCAGGGCTTTCAAGTAAGTTCCTAAAAGTTTAACTGAGGCAGATGTTTTAGTTATTTAGTCCACTATTTCTGTAGTTAGCAAGATTTAAACAACAGATACAGAAAATCCCCTGATATGCTTGCTGAAATCAGTAGGAAAATTCCCATCTGGGATTAGGATTTATCCTCTGTTAGATTTTGTGGGTGGATAGAGCTGTATGAGGCAGAAAAGGATTCATCTTTTTTCTCTTTTTCCGCTGCTTCTACTACAGCAACAGAGCTAATCACATATGAGTCAGCAAAGTGTCCTTTTCCAGGGAGAGAAAGGAAAACCTGAAAAGGGGAAAAATTGTTCATCTCTGCTGTGGTGAGGAGAAACACTTTGTCATGAACTGCTTTCTTGTTTATATTAGTACAGAGTGACTTAAAGTGCACATCACTGAAATGTTCATCACCTGGTGAGGGAATCCATTACCTTAGCCTTCTGCAGCAGGATCAGAGAAATAATCATAAAATGCACTCAAGGCCTATGTATTTTCCTCTTTTTCTAGAATATCCCTGTCAGTGCAGAGTATGTGCAATCACTATGAGACTCATTACTAGATTTCAGCCAGATAAGTCAAGTAAGTAAGGTATATTTGCTGAGAAAATACATGCACCTTTTACTCCCAAGATTTCTTTACCCTTCTTGAATCCTCAGCCAGAAATCAGATGCTAAGGTGATAACCAGCACTGAACATGTACAGGTTGGTTGTTCTTCCACTAGGGACTGACATTTTTTTTAGTGGGAATCCACTCACTTTCCTTTTTCCTGTTTGAAACTGGGCTTTGTGAGATCCACGCAGAAGTTCAATCTAAAAAGCATTTGGAACTTCAGAAGAGTTTTGATGACTGCTTCATATTATGGCTTATTGGGGGAATTGTATCTTTAAGAGATGGCTAAAGGAGCCTGTTAGTATTGTTATATTGTTTGGAAATTATTGTAGAATAGCATTTTGCAGCAGCAACTCTTATAGTGGATGAGACACATCTGTCAGACTTCTTGACTCTGGGTGATTGCAAAATGCAATACTTGTCTCCCACTCTGCCAATCTTGTATTGGTTCCCAAGTATGTCCCTAGGTATATAGTGGAGAGTTTGGTCTTGGTTTATCTGCTTTTTAAAGCTAAGAAAACTATCTACAGCCTTCTCTGTATTTTCTTGTTGTACTTGATATCAAGTAGGAGATCCATATCCTGCAAAACTTGGGCATGAGTAGAAATGACTTTCAGCTCCAGAGCATGTGTCCTTTAAATTCTGGAAGGCCTGAGTTTGCTGACCTGCAGTGCCTGTTGCAGAGCCTGTTGTTAAGTACATTTTTGGGTAGGAGCTGACGAGATGAGTTCTGCTAAGTTTTTGTGGAAGTGTCTACCTAACTTTGCATTGACACATTTTTAGTGAAACTTAGCAAATCATACCTTTTGAGAGTCTTGGTCCCAGTCAGAGCTTTTCCTCTGGAGGAAAATCATTCTATGAGTGATTATGGAGAAACAAGCTCAGCCTAAGCATCTAAGATACCACTTTCTGTTTCAGGGAGAAGCTTTAGATGCTTAGGTCAAGTATCACTGTAGCTGAGCTTTCAGATTCCTTTCAGGCAGATCTTCTATATTCTTGCTGCTAAAATCAAAGATACTCACTTTGGTGCCAGGGAGTTTGAAATGCTTGTGTAAATCATTAACATGAACCATTTATTCTGACCACAGCTACATGGTCTAAAGTTGATATATGGAACCTGTTAATCATTACTCGTCAACTACTTGCTGCATATCAGAAGGTGATTCCAAAAGCTCCTGCCAACTTTTCAGAGGTCAGTACCTCGGGTCCTCTTTGCTTAACTAACCTGCATTCAGCTTTTGTAAGTGATCCTGAAATGCCTACTCAGGGTTTTTTGTAACCTGTGACACCTAAAGAGAAATCCTAACTTCTCTCTGTCAGATACATGAAAAATGGTGAAACAGTTGGAATGTTATTCCAAAGCTGGTTTTTTGGCTTTTTCCCTCAATAGAGTCAGGAGGTACTACCCTAGAGAAGCCACCATGTGTGGTTCTGCAAGTTTCAGGGGCAGGAACTGGCATTCCAGCAGGGACTTTGAACAAATTTTCACACAGTGTGACTTGCACTTGGGTACATGACAGACAGTGACAGCATCAGAAATATCTGCAGAAATGCTGGTCTCAGTTGCTTGGTGTCTGCTGATTTTGTTTATTCCTAACTCATTATGCTGTGGTGCAGAAAATATCCTGGTCTTTCCTCAACAGCTACTCATGAACCTCCTTATCTGGCCAATATTCATTCTCTTCATGATCCCCCTTTCTTTCTTTCTGCCACCGAGCAGCCTTGCTCAGTCTGGCTTTTTTTCTAATCTGGGTACTTGCAACCTCATTCTTTTTCAGTTCACTAGTTTTCCTTTCCTAGCCCAGTGCTTGAAGTCCTTTGCCGTTGTGTGTAATACTTTTCAATGGCTCCTCTTCCTCTGCCTGTTTTCTTGCCTCAAACTCTGCTTCTGTAACCCGGCACATCATTTCTGACTTGTTTCTCTTGTGCAATAATCGAGCCATTTTATCCTCTCTTGTGCAGTGAAGCGGAAAAGAAATTCCCTAATTGTAGTTTGGATCTAAAGTGTTGCATTATCCAACAACATCAAAGAGTAGCCTTTCTATGGAAATGTGGGGAGCCAACATCCTTCAGTTGCTGACTCAATGTAAAACAAATATTTAAAGAATTTCAGTACTAGCCCTGAGCAAACCATTACTGTGAATCTGTAGACGTTTCCAAATTTTCCAAAGTTTTTATTTTGTCCAAATTAGATAATTTTATTGGCACGCAGTAGTAAAAAGGCACATCCCTAATACAATTATTAGCTCTCTATTGGTTTTCATCCGTCTGTTCCAGAATAGGGTGAATGCCACAGCCAGCTATCTGAAAAGAGGTTCAGCATTGAAAACACATACTTTGCATCTTGTTTGGAAATCTTGTCATTCTTCAGAATGACAGCATCAGTTTTGCTCACACTTTCAAAAAAAGTTACTGTGAGCCAACCAGCTCCATGGAATATTATGGCCCAGTGTGATGGGTTATCTGTAGGCAAATGGAAAACCTTTTAATAGAAAATGCTGAAAAAACTTTTTATATTTTTTTCTAATTGTATGATGAATAAGTTATTTGTGTAATCTCACTTTTTTCTTTATTGCATTCTTTTCTTTTTTGAGACATGGAATATAAGTAGCTACAGTTAGAAATAGTAGAACAGCAGAAAAATAACTGTGATTGCTTGTTGTATTGAAGTACTAGATGAGAGATTCAACTTGCTTTGAAGAAAATGGCAGGTTATAAAAAAATAGCTCGGATTAAATGCACTATTTTTTGTCAGAATTAAAATGCTTTGTATGTTCAGTCTTCTAGAAAGGTAAATGACTGTACAGAATATATATAGAAATTCTTGATATTCCTTGAAACAATCATTGATCAGACACTGTAAAGCCTCAAACAGAGGCATGTTAGTCCTTAGAGAATGACAGAAAATTACAACAGATTAAGAATATTTACTTTGGCAAGACAGAACTAAAGTTTCTGGAGGAAAATGCTTTTTGACACTGTTGTAGAAATAATCATGTAACAGCAGAAAGCATTCCAACTAGAAATGGGATTTATACAAACCACTGATTTCTTTGTTGTCTTTTGCTTCAGCTAGTACCCAATTTTACTCCTGTAGCTATTCTTTAATTTGGAACTAATTGCAGATGTAGGGTGAAAGTGGGTTACAAATTTATATTTGCAAATACAAAAGAAATATCAATTCTACACTACTGAAGAAAATAAAGACATTTACTTAAATACAGCTTTTGATGTTAAAGTTAGGATTCCCAGCTTTAATAAGAAAATCTTACAAATTGCAGATATTATTTCAACAGTCATGTTTTGGCAGTGTTCTGTAGAAATGCATTGTTTCTTAATAATTTTCCGACCATCATGAGGCATGAAATAAGGGATTTTGTACCTCATGATGATCAGTACCCTTAAACATAATGTTTTATGGAAGAGTGTGGTGCACTCCTGAATTTGGAAGTTAGTGTTAATAAAGATCACAGATCCCACCTTTAGGTTTGCACAGTTCTTTTGCTGAATAAGTAAAAAATAATAGATTGCATTGACTATATGAACCATTCATTTTTAATGGAAAGTGAAGGTTTTATGTGCTGCAGTGTATTCTTACAGTTCTTCAGAGTGGAAGTTACGTACGTATGATTGCTTTCATCTGATGCCTGGAAGAAATTCTGACTTCAGGCTGCAGTAGTCATGCTGGGTTAGCTGGAAATTGAGGGAAAAGGTTTTTGATAGATGCACAATAAAAAACTAGTTAAAGGCTACTGCTGTTGAAGAACAAAGTTAGACTAAGAATAAACCAAAGGCTGAACTGAAAGGTTTGATTTTTTAAATTACAGATTAATTTATTCTAAATTCTTAATGTTCACTACTTCTCAAGAAACAAACCATAACAATGCTCTAGTTTTATTCTAAAGTTGTCATTAACTGTAAATCCTATTTCTCATTGAAGCAAAGCAAATACAAAAAATAATTTTCCATTACAGAGATGTATTGGTAGTTCTGAGAAATTCAGTTTGTCTTCAGTGTATCCCATTTTGTAAAGGACCACTTTTCAAGCTGAAGAATATTCCTGAAAACTTGTCATTTTCTTATTAATATTTTTTTCAATCCTTTCTGCACTGTTATGACATTTTTAAGCTTCGGTGTTGTTTTCCAAGGGAAGTTATTTCCATTGCCTGAGCAAGTGAACTGTGCAAAACAGGCCACGAAGCAGGAAAAGGAGAGCGAGTGTCTGAAGGAAAACAACCACAACTATGAGCAACAATTGCAATGAATGAACCAGGGGAGTCTGAGGTTTTGCAGCTCTCTCAAACTAGCCTTTAGAAAGCAAAAGTAGATTCAGGTCACAAACATGTTTACTCACTGGGACAGTTTTGTGAGGTGTATTTTCCTTAAGGCCCCAGGCAGGCAATTTCTGCCTAGGGTGTATGACAGCATAAACCACGGCTTAGAATTCAGATTTCAGCTAAGGAAACCCAGAGCAAGACTTAGTTAAAGAAACTAATCACATTCTCCAGAGCAGATCTAATAGACTTGAATCACATGAATGAAAATCCTTCTGAGGTCAACAGCATTATTTGCTGGAGTGGAGAAGACTCTAAAGGAAAAATGATTCATTGATCCAAACTCTGTATATAGTCTATCGCTTTAGGTAAAGCTGATATTTGCCCACATTGTATGTTCTGGCAGTTATACTAGTTAACCACTGTCTATGGAATGCAGTCACAGAGGTGTCCCCTTCTTCATTTACATCTTTAGTCATTCCCCCAAAGTCATAGCTGATTCAGAAAGCAATTTGCAAAAGTTGTCTCCTCAATTGAATAACCATGAACTCTAGCATCTCTGATTATTTGCTGTGAACTTCGCTTAAACAAATCTACATTCATACATAGGATCATGTCTGCTTGTCTAAAAACTGTCTTCTGTAAATCTTAAACTGTGAACATAGCAAAGGGTATTTAAGCTGTTTTCACCGTGCTCAGTTTCTCACTGTTTTCTCTAGTCCAGCTAGAATGGTGATATAAAAGGTGATATAAATGTCAACATTTTGCCTTGGAAACTGATAATAATTTGTGCATACAGGGAATGGTGAGGAAATCTCTCCAGAATTTTATGTACTTGACTCTTAGTGTCTGCGGGACAAAGTAGTGAGCATAAGCAGGAGGAATGTGTTTCAAAGTGCTGATAGTTCCACTTTGTACATACAGGCTCACACTCTGTCAGCTTAAAAGAAAAGCACAAAATTGTTGTGAAAGGGTACGTGCTCCTTTTAACTCATACCACTCATGCACTCTTTAGACTGCTATTGGTATCCTATGATACACATCAGTCACCAGGGAGAAAACAGAAAGCAGGAGCAAACAACATGGCATGTTATTAAGAATAAAAGCAGCTAATAGTCCTTATTATGTAATGGGATTATAGCAGTAAACAACGATGGCATTTCTGACACAGTTGCATTTAGTGGGTATCTGATGGTGGATATCATATTTGATTTCCATTAAGTCGATCGCAAAACATTGATCAAGCAAAAGCAAGCAAAAGTTAAAGGGCTGAAGGGAAGAAAGCAGAAGAATCTGAGGGGACACTGAAAACAACTGAAGCTTTTTGCTTCATGAAGAAGTTGGTATTTGTATTGTAAAAAATAGATTGTCCCAGAAAAAAAAAAATGAGCTTAGTATTCTTGGCTCTCACAAAAATTCAAGACCAGACTGACTTTCAAAGAAATTGAAAGGCAATAAGTCTAAAACTACAAAAAGAGATGTCCTTTTCCACTGCACATAATTACATTTTTGAAGACACCACTACAAAATGCTGCTGCATTAAGGTACTCAAGACCCAACAGATTATTATTTTTTGTTATGAATACTAAGAATCCCATTCTATTATGTTTACTAGAATAAAACTATATTGAGTCCACAAATTGTGTTTGAATTTTAGAAAATGCTGCTGGAGCCAAGAAAAGATAATTTTTCTTTTTCTTTTTTTTTTTTTTTTTAAGTTTTGGGGTTTTAGTAACTTAGAATTGTGTTCTCTGGGTAATTTTTATTATGCTTTGAAAGAATTACTACTTTTGAGTAATAAGAATGTTATATTGCCTGAGATGGAAAGTCTCTATTGCTGTGCATACATCCTGAAATAAGAAGCTCTCTTTTTGTACTGCTTCATAATTTTTCCCTTCTTTTGAATGCTTTGTTCATCAGATACTTACCTCTTTAGTTTTGAGTTTGATTACAAATATTTGTATTACTTCAAAAGAGCTTTTAACTTTCTGTTCTCTTTGGTTCCAATTTTTCCTAAAGCTCATGGGTTTCCAGCATTTGGGAACTCCAGTCTAGGTCTTCAGCCATTCTTTGTTATTGGTGTTATCATCTATTAATTTTATGTTAGAATGAGTGACTACAGAGATTGGCTGTGTTAAATGCGTTATGATCCATCAGCAGGATTTAAAACCTGTATTTAGTTGTTTCTATCAAAGGCAAAATTACATATTTAATTTAGAATTTAAAATTTAGACCTTGCAAAAAAAAAATACTAGAGGTCTGCTTGTTGTTTTCTTTGTCTTTGAAAATCATTCCAAAATAATTCCTGTGGAGCATCTGGCCCTTTGGTCACAGTTTTTATTCAATCCATGTTGGGTTTGACCATGCTGATGAGACAGGGATGTCTCAGCTGCAGCTGAGACTACAGCCTCAGCACTGGAAAATATGGTTGTATTTCTTCTGATGTCAGAGCTGCCTTGTTTGAAACAAGCAGGGAACTCTCTGCTGTCTAAGAGTAACCTTTATAGTGATATAAAGGAGGCTTAATTCCATTAAATTATAAATGGGTGGCTAATAGCTGTGTTCAGTAATGAGGAACTGTTGTGATGTGCCCTTTTCAGGGACACTTTTTGCCCTTCTATCATCACACCAGATGATTGCCTGTAGCCATATGTCTGTGCAGTTTGGCTCATTGCCTCCCTGGCCTCAAGAAGCCTCAGCTTCTGCTTTCTGCTATTTATAAGGAGCACTCAATTTTCAAAGGTGCTCAGCTCTGTGAAATGTCAGCCTGGTTCAGGTAGCCAGACCCAAAAAATTATTTTCTTACAACATCAAATCTTGAAGGCAATGGCAGAATGGTCTCCACTGTGGCCAGAAGAACCCATGTATGTGTGCACTGAGGTCACAGAGGTCATTCAGGATTGGATCTCTGTATAGAAATGACAAAGCTTTTTATAAACTTCAAAAGAAAGAATGAAGGTTTCCACAAAAGCGCAGAAACCACTTCCACTGGATACTAACAAAAGGTATATTATATAGCTGTCATCTTAATGGGTTTACTATTTTGGACATGAGGATGAAAATTATGCAGTTCTTCCATTTTCTCTTTTTCTAGACCTGCATTGGTTACACTGTGGTAACCAGTAGACCAGAGCCTTTTCTTGTAAAGTGGTGAACATTCAAAGACCTACCACATGAAGTCCCAGTCCTGCAATCAGACACAGAGAGAGCTTCCCATGCATCCAGAGGCCCACTACCAGCCAACAGAAACATCAAAGACCACTTTTGAAGGTGTAAGCTCAGAAACTGAGACATTTATTTTTATATTCTCCTCCCATTGAAATGCAAACATATTTTCTATTTCTTTTTTTATTAATCTCTTTAATTGTTAATATTGTTAATAATCTAAAATGTGCAAAAGCTCCTAAAGGGTAACATAAGAGAAGTGATATGAAAATGCATTTTAATTCCTAATATAGAGAATTATAATTATGTGATTCTGTGATATTTTTTTTCCTTCCCTGATGTTTTCCAGAATGTGCTATAAAAATAAAAACTTACCACTGTCTCCTGGCATGTGGTAACATGGTACTGGCTTTCTTTATTTTTCTTTTCCGGCCAATTCAAAGTCACTATTTTGAAAAATCAAAGTCTTTTTATTTATCTTCCTCTGGATCACTTTGTACAGAAAAAGTGTCCAATATCAACAAAGAAGGAACGTGGTAACTTGGCGTGTCCTTTTGTTCCCTCTATGAAAAATGGCAGTGCTATACATCTTTGCACCCACTGGCTGCATGGCTGTCAGGCACCAGCATTTTGGGAGTAACTTTCTCAAACTTTGTATTTATACAGACTAATTTATGTGTAACAAAGGATTCTTCTGGTAAAGAAAGTAGATGTCCTGAATAAACCAGCATCTCCTTTCCTATAGAAAGCTGGAAACAGGAGCTGGTGGAGACCTTTTTTGTCAGTGTTAGCTTATAGAAAACAACATAAAACTTAATCCAACTGCTTGTTTTTATTGATATCTTCCTGCTGGTAAGGTGTGGAAATCCTGTCACTTCAGAACTAGGTCATTTCAGACAGTTAGAAAATCCTCATATATTATGATAAATAACTACAAAAAATGAAAGTTATGCTATGACAAATGAAGGAAAGATGATGTGGTATAAATATCATATCTTGCCATATATGTTACAGAAAGATTTTACACACCATGAGCAAAATTCCCTGATGAGACATTTTTCTTCATCTCAAGTGCCTGAGAGGTCTAATTCTGGTCCTAATAGCTGTTCACATTACTGAAATGCCTCAGACCAGAATTTTGGGAGGGCTAGTGCGACATGGTATACATGCCCTTTCTCAGATATAGGTGCCTGCCCCAAAGAACTTCCAGTTTCAAAAGGTCTTAATTTGCTGTCATGGAGAGGACTTGAAATTCAAACACTTGATTAAGTCATTAGCAATTATACAGTAAGAGGTTTAGTAGTAATCGTAACATACAAATAAGCCTTTAGGCTTTAAGTATATGTTGTTTTTATTATACTGTAACTAGTTTACCATTATGTTTCCTTGTGACAGATTGTTTTCTTCCCTGTGGAACACAGCCATTGCTAATATTTCCATTATGCTAATGTTCTAAGGGCCAATTATTGATATTTACATCACAACCTTTTTGAAAAAAGTACCATTCATGAGTCCATGCCATTCATTTTCCAAGAATGAGTTAATTTTTTTTTTACCATTAGCATGCCAATTACTTGAGTCTCCATAGATTACCCAGTTCCTGTGGATACTGCTGTCTGTCATTGCTGCTGAACACTGATTGCTATTCAAGAGCCTGTCAAACCAGAGAATATTTTTGTAAAACCAAACTGGTTCACTCCAGACACACAAGACCTAGGAATTCAGATGGCCAACCCCAGTCTCCAAGAACTAAACAAACCACACAGCTGAGCTCAGATATGGAAAACCCTGCAAACCAAACATCCACCTCAGTATACACAGCAAGCCAAAAAACCTCCCAGATACAGAGCCAGGACTGCCAGCTGAGAGTGGCTATTGCTAAACAGGAGAACATGCAGGCAGGAGTTGCTTAAGTGAGCAAAAATTAGGCAAGAATATTTAAGCTGCAGCAGGGTTTAGCACAGCAGTGATGTAATCTGAACGACTGGCTCTAAAAAGGATTGCATATTGTCAGGGCAATGTTTCTTTTCCCTCAGCGACCATGGATCAGGAAGGTGTGCAGGGTTGGAGTTGCAGAAGGTGTGCAAAGTTGGAGTGGTGCATCAAGAAGTCTCAGGTGGGGACATCCCCAGGGGTATGGCAGCAGCCTCACAAAGACCTTCTCTTCCTGCAACACTAACAGCTCACAGGGACAAATTAAGTTTACCACTGTCCTCACCTGCCTGGCCTGAAGTTGAGCTCCAGAATCATCTCTCAGTGTTTTCTGGTATTGATGGTCACCTGGGGCTGGAAATGTTCAGGAGCAAATGGAGAATGAGATGTGTGAGTGGCTGCAGAGGGAGGAGGGGAGAGAGCTGCTTTAATTGCTTCTTGTTACCTTGAAAAGCCTTTGAAGGGAATGGTTGCAAGGATTAAAAGCTAGTGTGATTATTTTAACAAACTACAATTTTGAAAAGAATAAAAGGAGTAAGTTTCAAGAAGAAATATCTATGAGACTGTGAAAGAATTTCCTAAGAAAAATGGTTCCCAAAACTTCCTTGTTAAGAGTTATTTTAAAATAAATTGGACAAGTAAATAGGGAGGAAATTATGCATAAAATAATGAAAGTAGTTTCTTACTTAGTAAAAAAATTACCTAGCAAACAAAACAAACCGAACTTTAAGTACATAGGAGTAGAAAGGAATATTCCAGTTTTAAGAACCTGTTTGTGTCAGAAGTCAATGTCCCTTTACATAAGGAGGACTTGTGCAACATTAAATTCCTATTCTTCCTGCAGATTCTGCAGACCATCATGAGACATTTTGCAAAATATAGTAATTTCTTTAAAACTATGTTATGCATCATTCCTTGTGACCAGTACATAACTTTGCACAAATAACTGTCACATAGCACAAAAAATGCACTATATTGTCAGATGTTGGAAGACTCTTGAGGAGCCTTTTTTTGACATATAACATGTTTACTGTACTTTTTTTGACAAATTTGTTTTAATAGCTTCAGAAAAAAAAGTCAATAATAATGTCCAAATTCTTTTAGAATTTCAGAGAAGGACCAGAATATTAAGGTGTCTGTTTTATGGCAATTCCGGCACTTCCTATTGTGTAATTTTTATTCCTAACATCCTGGGGCTGTTCTGCATTTAAAATTATTTTTAATATAACATAAAATTAACTGAATACAATTCAACTAAAACTAATCTAGTATACATTTCCATTAACACCGAGGAGCTACGTGTTTTTACACACACTCATCTAGCATATCAGCTTGGTGAGCAGGGAGGCACCTCCGAGCCCCTTTCACCAATTAAAAACTGAGATCCAGAGAAAAGTAAAAGCAACACCACCAAGATATGTAAGTCACATCTTCAAAAGCAGGTTATGCATCCAAAGAACAAACCTTGGAATTTTATGTGCTGTCAGTTCCTACTAAAATAATTGGAAATTAGGCTTGGGAATATCTGAATACCATGGCCTTGTTAATTGAACATCACTAATATTATCACTTAAAAACCCAGAGGGAGAAGGAAAACAGGTACCCCATTCCTGTAGTCAAACCACTGGGCCTTTCATTAGCATTTATTTTCCATATACATTGCTAAAGGAGAGTTGTGTGCTTCAGAATAGCTTCATGTGTTTTGCAGTGCCTTCTGCCTCTAAAGTGTTTTAACAAAAATGAAAAATTCAGGCCCCTCTGATCCTTCAGTGCCTCTGAGGTTAAGCTGTAGTTGAGCAGGAATTGGCAGGATTTCAGTCTTGGTCACAGGTACTTAAAACCTCCCTAAGTTCCATTTTAATCACATAAGCCCTTTTCTAGATCAAGACTTAATGTACAAATCCGTCTCAGAAATTTTATCCTAAGAGAATGTCCTGGGGTCATGTAGAAAGACTGTAAGAGAAGGAATTGAAATTAGGTGATATCCTCGGATAGTGTTCTCTGAATACCCTGCCCAAAAATGTTATTTATGTTGTAATAAGCTAATTGTGATTTTTGCTGCTCTGAAATATATCAGAAAATCATTAGGAAGCTACCTATTTTCAGAGCAAATGAAAGATGCCTTTCTTTTTTAAATATCTACCCCTAAAAAGGGGTAGATGTTTACATCCCAAGGCTTTTTTTGGGGCAGGAAAATGCATTATTCCTGATCATATAGGCAGTATTTGTTTTGCATGGAAATCATGGTTAGAAGGTTAGAGGGCATCAGGAGTGGAATTAGGATATCTCAGCATGAGACACTCAGAACTGTGGCAACTGTGAATGAAAGGGGAGGCGAGAGGGCTATCTGGAGCTGACAGCAGTATTGAAACACGTGGTGACTTCCACAGTGCGCACAGCAAAGGGAGCATAGAGCATCATTGCTCCTGACTGGGAGGCATGGCTGAACACAGAGGATGAGCAAAGTCACTTGCCATAATTGCAAAATATATAAAATGGGGTTTGTGTCTCCGTTCAGCTAAAGTAACACTGCATTCTTGATGTATATGTTATGAATACATTGATTATGCAATCTTTCCTTCACTGTAGAGAGTATAGAGGTGGCACTTCATGATTTTGTGGGTAAACAAGTTGAAAAGGAAAACCTGTGACTCTGCTGATCTAAGTTGTCCTTGCCTTAGTAAGACCAATGAAAAGTGACCCTTACAATGCTTGAAGATTTCCCTTTTCTTTCTAAATAATCTGTGTTTATGAAAATAGCCACACCATCAGTGTGGTTTGTTGTCCCATTTAACACCAGAAAATTAGAATCAGTTTATTGCAATGTTCTCTGCATAAAGCTGGCTAATCTTCTAGTTGAAAATAATTTCTTCTTATATACAGCATTAAATAAAACTTCTCAAAGTTACTTTTAAATGTAGCCTGTGGATTTTATACCTTTAATCTTTGGTAGTCACATCCTTTTCTTTCCAGTCCTGTGTACGGAGTCATAAACACTCTTTTATTAGAGAAGGGAAAAAAGTAAAAAACTGTGCAGTTAAATAGGTCTTTGAATGCTTGTTTACTCCCAGACCTCTGGAAAGCAGCTTTTAAAATAAAGCAGAAAAGATGGCTGTCTGACATGCAAGGAAGATTTATCTTTCTTCAAATACATTTTAATGAATGTGAAGGGTTTTAAACTCTCTGTCTCTTTACAGCTTGCTGTTCCCTTTGAAAGCAGTTTAATTTCTGCTAGCATGCAGATACTGCTGAGACTCTGAGACTGCTAAAACAAAAAAAAAAAAGCCTAATTTTATAAGAAAATCTGTTCCAGTATCTTAATTTTGCTTTTATTAATTGCTTATTGCTTGAGATCACAAGTCAATAGACTCAGGGCCCAAAGCAAGGGCAGTTTGCTCCACGCTTCACCTGCTACACTATTTGAAACTTCAAAAAGTTGCATGCTGAACACATCAAAGATTGGTTGGGGTTTTTTAATACAGTAAAGGTATATAATAGAGCTTTTGTGTTTTCCTCAAAAGTTAATAAGCATCCTGAACTTTTAACATAAAATCCTGACATTAATTCAATGGGGCAAATTGAGTAAATCCCATGTTTTGACATGAAACAGTCTCTTGTTCTCATCAGATGGAAGTGAATATCCTGCTATTTTAGATCTAGGAGCCTGAAAATGTCAGAGTTTATGCCGGTGGATATCCAGCCAGGAAATATCATCAGTAAAGAAAACAGTAGATTAATTTTGTGATATACTTGTTTTATCATCCCACCTGTTTCAGATGTCCAGTAGTTCATGCAATGTGCGTCGCAAACAGCGCACATTTCTACCTGCAACGTCAGGCAGGGAAGGTAGGAATTGCAGAGAGTATCCTGTTGCCCTGTCTCAGGTTTGGTTGAGGCACTTTATTATCCAGCTGACATGACATATTGCCACGATGCAGCATGTCCGTGGTGTCACTGAGCAAATGTGAAGAGTGTGTCCCGAGGGACCGAGGAAACGCCGCAGCTCCGCGTCCGCTGCTCCTCCCTCCCTCCTCCCGGCCACTGCAGGTGTGGGTAAGTGAAAGCTTGAAAGATGGTGAAAGCTGGGCTCATATGGACAGGTTGCAGTGGAAAGGGGACAGAGGACATAATCAGAACTAGCAACGTAATAACTAGCAATGCAGCGGAGGTGCCTTTGCTGCAGGCTTTGCAAGCCTTTTAGTTTGAGGGGGGGAAATCAGCAAATTCTTCATGCCAAAGTTCACAGATACTGTGCACCTGATCTTCCCATACTTCCTTGGCAGTGCTAGAGGGCAGTGCTAGAGTTGCAAGAAACTAAGAATTGTTGACCCTTTGTGTGCCATCTCATAAGCCATCCTCAACAAGCCAAAATGAGAGGGAAACTACCTTAGATACTAACTATGCTGTAAAAGCTTATTGCAAGGATTTGTGCATCTTCCTTTGAGCAGCTGGCACTGGTCACTGCTGCAGAGCAAATCAGCTGATCCCATGTGGCCATTCTGCAGTTACCAGCTGATGTACACTTTGGGATTGCAAATGTTATACAACACGTGCCCATGTGCTAGAAATTTTCCAAGTGTACATTCAAATATTCACATCTCCGGTACTGTCGGGATTAAGTACATATAAAAGCAAACATTAGGAGAAACTGAACTGCAAATTTGGCAAGAAAAGCAGCTTCCAAAAGTGAGATTGTGTCATTTTTCTCCCTGTAAACAGAAATGTGGTCCTCCACAAATGCCTTGTCAACTCACCTCCCAGTTACATCCCAAAAGCTCATTTGTGCTTCTCACCTTCATCAGTTTTGAACTTTAGCAGATTTCTCTTCCAGCAGGTAGAAATGTATTTCTATGATGCCAAGAAGAACTCTGTGGGACATACACAGAGAGAATTTGACTGACATTGTTGGCAGATTTTACAGAAATTTGTGTTTCATGACACTGCTACCACAAATGTTCATTGCTTCCTCGTAGCCGCCACATGTAGATTTTACTCTGATCTATTTCATTAAAATAATTCCCAACTATCAAAAGAGAGGGAGAAAGCAGCAAAAGGGAGGGAAAAGAAGCAAAAAAATTTTAAAAAAATAGTAATATATAATATAGTGATAAAAGACAAAGGAAGCATGGGCTTGGGCAGTGAAACAGTTAATTAGGAAACAGTTACCAAAAAAAATATCTCTGAGGTTATTGTGAGCTCAAGAATGACTTCTTTCTGAAGGATGAAATTAAGTTGTGTTAGACCATCACTTTGATTTTACCGATCTAACTAAGGAAGATGTATTATTATTTTCATAGTAGGGGTTGATCTACTGAATTACACATTGCTGATCTGTCACTCAAAATGACAACACAGACAAGGGATCTTCTTTGATCTCGAGACAGTTGAGGTTTCAGAGAGAAGTCCACCAGGAAGATAAAGTTAATTTTTCAGACCTTCAACCTCAGAATATCTATAGCTAAGGGAGGAAGATATTAGAGAGTATATTTTTAAGTCATCAGCGAAGACCATTGATTTGCCTTTTACAGCTATTACGATAAGAATCTGGTAAAGCTTAGAAGTCAATTGCCAACTGCATTATTACCATTACGTCTCAGTTTAACTTAATTTAACAACAGTTTAAAAATAAAGCAGTTAATTCTTCATATAGGTGAGGCTGGCCAGATCTTCAGTTCATTTATACTAAGCTCTCTCCCTTAAGTCCACTATAGTTATTCTGCCTTGTAACATTTGTGACACAGTCTTCTAAGTACACAATATTGCAGAAGATACTTGAAAATAGAGGGGCTTATTCAAAATTAGAAGTAAACAATTTTTCCACAAATATTTGGATGATAAAGAGTAAATGGGATCGTCTGGAAATGAGGCAGCAGGTTTACCAAAGCAGGCTATATAAAACAGTTGGCCAATTTAGGCTTAGATCCTCATTCAAAGCATCAGGACTGTATGTAGTTTTCTGTTCTGGTGGCATTTGCAAGCAAATATTTATATGAGAGCCTCTTGAAGTGTGAATGTAGTACTGACAGCACATTAAAAAAAAAAATAAAATAAAACTACCTGAACTCTTGACAGTTGGGTTTTTTCAGCCAAGTTTGCAGAATATTTTTAACCTCTGGCATCTTAACTGTCAATTAGATTTTCATAATGTAAATAGCAAACAATGGAAGAAGGGTGCAGCCCCAGGTTTCCACACAGGATGTGTAAACCTGTTTGTTCCCTGACCACGGACATCTCTGTTTGCCTACTAGGACAAATTAGTAATTGCAAGTGTGTCCAATCACTCACATTTTCATGTAAGCCTTTACAACTGCAGTATGCAAACAGGTTTTCCTTAGTTCAGAACTTACTCATGGAGACCTCCAGCCACAGTCTGGCTCCCAAATCTGAGCAGCTGGGAGCTCAGTCAACAAAAAAAATCAGTGTTTCTATTCATCTCATGTAAATGATAGGACATCAGTGCTTGGAGAAAAGGGACAGCTCCAAAAGAAAGAGGAGCATCTGTAGCTGGTGCAATGGAGGTGTGGAAAAGGAAAGGGCAGCAGAGGTGTGTGCACCGTGTGTGGGGCTCTCACACCAGCCGGGGCTCTTTGCAGCATCCCTGCCCAGCCCACCTTTTTTTACAGCACTAATGACTGCTGTGAAGCAAAGGGGATTGTAGCCAAATGTCACTTTTCAGAAACAAGGAAGAGAGGAAATGTGTGCAGAAAATCCATGCAAGAAAAACTGAATTATATTAAAATGAGGTATAAAAGGAAAATAGTAGAATGATGATGCATATATCTGTGCTCTTCTTGTTTCCTGTCACTCTTCTACTCCAAGAATAGAAGGATATTGTATTTTGAACCAGAGCTATCAGTGTGTGAGCAAATTAATGAATATATTCTTTTAATTCCAACATATACATTGCTAAGGGATTACTGCTGAAATTCAGCATGAGGAAACAAAAGCTCTGCAAGAACCCAGAAGTAGCTTTTTCATGTCAACCATGCCTTGGCTATCCCAAAGTGGGGAGACCTTTCAAACAGACAAATGCTGAATTCTTTAAGTTCCCGCTCATTTTATGTTAAATTTTTATATTTTTTTAGTAACTCTTGTCTGGAAATTAGCATCAATCTGAGCCCTACGCTTTGCAGCCCTGATCTTATGTCTGGTCAGCTAAACTTCTTCTGCCAGCCCCCTTGTCCCTCAATGGACATAATCATCCTCCCCATCTTCTCTCGTCTCTTGTACCTCCAATAGCTGAACCAAAATCCTTTCCTGAATTCTCACTCATCCCCTTAAAAGTGATTTAAATATAGTGCAGATGCAGAAATTTCCATTCTTGGGGAGATGACCAAACATCACTCCTGTTGCTCTGAGCCAGCCAGAGGGTATGAGCACTCCACATCAGTAGGGTTATGGACTATAGACTATGTTCTTTTCATATTTCTGCAAAATAAAGAGCCCTTCACACAAGTTGGAGAAAATTCTTAATAAATGGAGGCAAAACATATTTTGTTTTTCTCTCAAAGGAGTTTAGTCTTGAATGTACTAAGACAACACTCACATTTCTTCTGAGTTTTAAGAGGGATAAAAGGCAGTATTTACAGCTTTTGCCATGGGGCCAGTGGAAGGCATGAAATAAATAAAGTTTCTGGTCGGTGATGATGCCTGGATGGATCCAGTCCATGGATGGGGTCAAGCAACCAAAGGGCTTATTTATCACTGCCCTGTTTGCTGGAAGCCAAAAACCACCATCCAGGTGGGAGGTCATGTCCCACAGTGAGCAAGGGCAGACGGGCAGAGAATGAGGACAAGGTGTAGCATCCCTGGGAAGGTGTCCTGGCTGCACGCCTCCAACAGCATCCCTGCCAGCTCACTCACAGAGTAGCCTTGGCAGCAGACTCACAGGGGTTATTTAGGTGCATTTCTGTCTGGGGTAAAGATGTTATGGTGTCAAGATAAACAAACTTTGCTTTGGTAATGATGTAAAGAGGAAATAGGAAAAAGCAGAACAAAATAGTAAATGTTGCTTTAGCAGAGGGATGGAATAGGGCACAGAGAATTCCACCTTGTATGGCAAATGTCCTTCATCATCCCAAAAAGTAAATAATCTCCCCTTTTTAGTTTCTTTTCCCACACTCTGAGCAAAGAAAGATATTTGTGCCTAGTATATTACATGATAGTGCACAACTCACCAATAAAATTGAGTCTAATTGTAAAATACTAATACTGGGATTTTCAAAACCACTCAGTTTTTGCCAATGACATTCCCTTTTGATGCCAATGAGAATTGTAATTGTAATGAGAAGGACTCCCCATTACTTCTGCAGAAGAACCATTAAACCAGGAGTGAATACATCGGCAGATCCCAGCTGCTAGTACTCCATCCCCATTAATTCTTTATTTAGCAGGGAAAACACATAAATCCCTCTGCTGAAACCACTTAATCATTTTCCCCTGATCATTTGGATGATTTCTTTTGGAAAACTACCCAGATTTATGTTGGGGTTTAAGGGAGACTATTGTGTTCTTTGCATTCAAGCACAGGCAAGGCTTAGAGCACATGAAATTACTTTCATTACTACATTAAAGAAGGAAAAACATTGCAATAAATGGGATCTAAAACATTGCAATAAACGGGATCTAAAACTCTCTACATCTTGATTCATCTCCAGAATGAAGGATGATGTTTGACCTCGTATTTACACCTGATGTCTTTCAAAAGAAAAGCAGCTGTGTGCATAGTTGCAATATCCTGTTTTAATTCACTAGGGCCAAAAAAATTGAATGACTGAGTTAAATCCTCAAACAACATGAGATTTTTTATTTTATCTGCTGTTTAGCTTCATCTTAAAGTTGAATTTTTAAGAGCTTTGTTATCATGAGATTTTTTAAAGTGCTTAAAATTCATTATAAAATTGCAAGAATTAGCATCATTATTAACCCTCTTTTAATGTGAAGACTTCTGTGCTAACATATTGAAAATTTATGCTACTACAAAGAATCTAAGCTTTTAGTTCTCCCACTGTCCAATTTTGCATTTCTGAATGCTTTGAAATTTGATCTTAAATTTACTATTTTTTACAGTTCTTTTCCTAATAGTTTACACCAAGCTTGAGTTAAATTGCTCTTGGTCTTCAGATACATTTTGGATATATGCTGGGATATATTGATTTGGGAGATTTGAGGAAAGACATGTAACAAATGGTGTGATGCAGCAGTCTCATCTTCTTGCTTCACCTGCCATGCCTTCTCAGGACTTGTAATGAAATCTGATGAGATGCTTCCTTTGATTCAACATATAAGTGCAGTGTTGATCATCTATTTGTTGACTGTCCGACAATATCACCTTTTTTCTAGGCACTGATCTGAGCCCTGAGGTTCTCCTGTTCTTCCATCTCCTCCTGAGTCCTCCTGAACTTCAGAGCACGTTTCAAGCATATGTGGTTTATTCAACAGTTATTTGAATCTGTAGCTTGCTGATTAAGATTTTCTATCAGTTGTAGCAGTGCAAAAAGGTCTCATATAAACAGAGAGACTAATTCCTCATTTCTTCCTTTACTTTTCCTAATTTCAAGTGCAGGAAGACTCAGCAGTATAAGCCTGCCAGCACCTCAAAGCCCTGCTGACGAAACAAGAGACAGAACAATAATACTGCACAGGCAGAGCTGGTGGAGAGGCTGGCAGGAAGAGATGAAGAAGGAGAGCAGAAGAGGTTCTGCATTGTGGGAAGCACAGTTGTCCAGCAAGGACCCTGCTCAGGGTTACAGGGAGCTGTGGTTGTCCTCCAGCAAGAAGCCTCCAACACTGGCAGGGCTCCTGAGAGGAGGGACAGGGCTGAGTGGCCTCTGTGTGCACCAGGGTACCATGGCTGGTTCAGGGAATTGGCAGAATAGGAGGAGGCTGCACTTTTCATGGACTTCAAGACAGGTCAGACATCATCACGCTAAGTTTGTAAAACTATTCAGCTCATGGGAAGTGGTGCAATGATGGGGCACTTCCCTACAGGAATGTTCCTTCTAAATGGCACAGGCATGTGGTCCCAGCTGTGACAGGGTGTGTGTTCCCAAGCCAAGCACTACTTCCCCCATGCAAGTCCCCTGGTGCATAACCTCTGCAGTCACACACAGTGAGATGTCATCCTCTGAGGGCCCCTTGGGAGGCTGCTTAGTAAGCCCAAAAATTTGGAGTGGGGTTTGAGCCAGTGCTATTCACTTATTCCAGGAGGAGCCTCTAGACTTTTGAATAACACATTTGTTGATTCCTACAATGGCTGGCAGTGGGGTACAACTGAATACATGAATAGAATTATATTTAATGAAATATGATATGACTTCTCATCTCTGAATTGATATACTGTCCTTCTGAGTGGGTCTCTGCATTTTTATATTCCCAGAACACTGTTCAGATATTACATTGACACACACTTTTGAAATATTTCTTGCTAAATCACAGTTGGGAGTCATGGCACTGTGGCTGTGCTTAATGAAGTGGGTGTTTTTATTCATGAGAGCCTATTGTTGAGATTAGCAAATTTTTTAAAACTTTTCTGCCACAAGATCTGCTGACCAAAAATTTCATTCTGAAAAATCTCATTACTCTCAGACATCACCTTAAAAGGATTCTACTTACTCGGGAAAATCTTGTATCTTCTATTTGCATGCCCAGATGACGGCATAGGAAGTGGCAAGAGGTCTTCAAAAAGTCCTTTCTCAAAGATACCTCCTGTGGTCCTACAAGGCAGTGGCATGGCCCTGCTCTGAGTGGTGGCAGTTGGAGAATCCAGGCTGCTCTGGAAACTATCAGATTTAGGATGCTACAGCCAAGCTTTTATTCCAGTAGCAGGCTGAAGAAGACAAGTAACACCAAGATCCTTTGGATGTCATGCCAGAAACTTGCTTGAGGAGCAATGTCTGCATCCACTTTGAAATAAAGTTTTCTATTGCATTTCTGGCTAATAATAACAGGAATAAACAGTGTGTGCTTTCATCTGGAGTAATCCTGGAAAGACTTGTTCAAACATTGGTGGAATATAACCATGCATACCACGTAAATATAGCTGACAGTTTTTCACCAGCAGCACTGTATGAGGCTCTGTAGGAAAAGAAAAGAGATGACCTCCCATTTTGGAAGCAAAGGGTGAATCATTTGAGGTAAGAAGGGTGTCATTAAGGAATTTGGAAAATGTCCAGGACTGTATGGAGCAAGTCACCACACAGAGGCAAATGGTGGCAAACTAGGAGGAGAAGGAAGAAAGAGGAAGAAAAAAGAAACTGCTGGCTGAAATATGGACTCAAATTATTGTTTTCAAAATAATAAACCAGTGATCAATTCAGTACACAGGAGATGGAAGGACTTGGCACAGTGAAGAGGACAAATACTGACTTGTGGACATAAAGCCAACTCCCAGCTTGCATTCTGAGAAAAATCTTATGTAAGCTGAACTCAGAACCTACAGGACTTCAAGCTATTCCAGGGAAAACTGATCTCTCCATGCACATACAAACCCTTTCTTTGCTCAAACACCCAAAAATGCAGTCACCGTGCTCTAGTCAAGAAAACGTGGTGCAGCTACTGTGGTATCTAGCAAAACCTTCATCCCCTGACACATCAGCTGCATATTCACTGTCTTTATACTCTCATAGATTTGAGTCAAATTCGTTAAATCATGCAGTCATTGACACTGTGTGTGAGCTATTCCTGTTTAACAAATCCCACAGTCAGGCAGCTGTGCGCATGGGCAATGGCAGAATGCCACTACATTCCCACAAAGGGAGAAGCAGCTATTTTTAAAATGTGTGAGATTAAAAACTCTGAATTGTAATTTATGGTAGCATTATTTATAAGCTTTTCAAGTGAAATGAGTGTAACTGTAAAATAATAATCCATATTGAAAAAATACCTAATGAAATAATTTGAAACCCTTCTAAACTAATTATCTTCATATATGTATACACAGACATGCTCACACATATATAACCTAAATGTATAAATAAAATGTAGCTACATCTCACATTAAAGGCATCTGTGGCAGATACTCTGGCTTCTTCTGAAATACTTAGTCACCTGGCAAAATATTTTTAAGGTACCCAGAGTGTAATAAAAGTGTTTCCTAAACAGAAGGAATATCTTTACAAAGGCCATAAGAGCACAGCAAATAGGCAACTCATCCAAGTATATTGAATAGCCAAAAAGTAATATCTCTGACACTAAGAAGTTCAGTTCACAATCTGTAAATCCCTCACGGAGCTAGAGAGGTAGAATGTTTTTTAAGGCCACCATTTCTCTTTCAGAGTCAATACAGCTGTGGTGAAGCATGTAACTCAAATGTGTTCCTGAAATATCCCGGAATGCAAAAACAGGAGCCTGGATGAGTGGCTGCAGTGTTTACTCAGAGCACTGCTGTACCAGCAGTAGCCCAAGTCATGAGTGTACCAGTGTGTGCTGTTTGCAGCTGAGTGTACAGGCACCTTCAGCCCTGAATGGGGCAGTGTCAGGCAGTGAGGGCTCTCTGTTAATGAGAAGCTCATACAATTGTGTTCTACAGCAGATAACTAGCAAGAAAAATCTTAATATGCCTTGAAAAATAGGCTCTGGCTGACTATGAGTAGAAATACTGAACTTTTCCATTTTGGTGTGCCTACAAGCTACAGCTGGCCATGCAGCATTAATGAGCTTTCATTTCCATGTGCTCAGGCTTAGGTAATGCTGCAGGGCCATGTCCAAGGCAGGGCACTCACTGGACACAAGTGCTCTGCGTCTCTCGTTGTCCTACTACTGCCATCTAGGGCAGGATCCAGGTGCCTAAACCTGGTGCCAGAGAAATTTCTTGAGGCAGCCAAGAGACTTGCCTAAGACATGCAGGAAATCTGCAGCATGCAGCAATCTGGGCCAAAGCAGCTCTTTGCAACTGAAGGAAGGGGGAACTTGGGGCAGAAGCCTAATTTTGGAGAGAGCTTGCAGCTACTTTGCTCCTGTCCCTTGCAATGCCACTGTCTGACTGCTTTCTGCTCTGCAGGACTCTGCAGCCAGTATAAGCCGATGTGTCCTTTGGCAGACCCCAGTTCAAGGCCTCAAGCACTTTCTTCTGGTGGAGCCAAGGGATCTGGCCAGAGAACATACCATCAACTATTTGGGAAAAGAAGGGAAGTAATTTCTGGGGTTTATCATGGGGAGGTGAGCCCTTCTGTAGATGACACACATATCATCTTGCAGCAGATGACTATTGGTGAGAGCTGAAAAAAAATAGCTTTTTTCAGACATAAAAACTCTTGGTGCACTGGGATTCCAATATGGCATTGGTGCCCTGTGGTGGCAGAATGCCCTCGTCTTGGTGGTGACAGAGGGGGTGGCACATCTGTGTGGCACATCCAGCAGATGGGAGGCCTGAGTTCCCTGACCACACACAGAAACAGAAGAAAAATGCTGTGTCTGGGAGCAAAGACTCAGTGTAAGGGCAGGGAGGTGTGTGCTGTCCCAGGAGATGTGTGGAGGTGGCTCTAGCAGGGAGGCCTGGAGGCATAGGATCAGGGAGCTTTTGGAGGCACTGCAAACTCAGGGTGTGTGTAAGGATGCACAGTTGATGAGGTAAGGATATCTCTGCCTCCTGTACCTCTCTCTGTGTGGGGCTGCTTTTATGATCTCTGCTGTGGATATGTAGCTGGGGAATATGTCCTTAACTGTGGTCTGGGCATCCAGATCAGACACAAGCCTCCTTCCCTTGTAATTAGTGCTGCAACCAGTTTTGGGCTGCATGGAGGTTGAGACTAAGCTCCTATTTAGGTTTATTCTAACTAGTTTAGTCTAAGTACTGTTAGCTCATACTAGCTGGGAAAGCCTGCAAGTTTGGATGGAAGTAGTGAATTCCCTGATAATCGTTTTCTTTCCTAAGAAAAGAAAAACAAAGTTAAGCGCAGTGGCTGTTCCCAGAGCAGTGAGAACTGAGATGCTAGCAGGTATCTGCCAGGAACAAATTCAGAATAATAATCAGTGAGTAGAGAAAATGCTCATCAGAGTAATATCTTGGAGATGCAGATGCTCTTCATGTAATGCTTCTGCATAAAGAAAATCTTTAGGAAAATCAAAATTTATAAGTGGAAAAATACTACAACACTCTTGCAAATTATGGGAATTAAATTATTCTCTTGGCATACTAGTGGATATATATCTTTCTATAAGGGTGCATCTTATTTTGAAATAGCAACCCCCAAGTCCACTGGCTACAGCAATGCTGTTATCTATGTGTGGTGCACTTGATGACACAAAAACCTCTTCTCTGTGTGGGAAGGACTAGTTAAAGCACTCTGTTATATATTCCCCCAGTGACTGAGATATCCGTGTTGACATGCAGAAACTGCTTTCTCAGGCAAGTGTGCTCCCGTGTGCTTTCTATCAGCAGCCAAAAAATGGAGCACCAAAGCAGCATCAGATTATGGGTGTGAGGCTCAGTAAGCAATCCCAAGAGCATGGGGTGAGTCAGTATGCCTGTGAAATGTGAATATCTCTGATGCTGCCTCAACTGCCTCTACTCCACTGACTCTAACCCAGAAGCACCTCATTCCCAAAACTGCAGCTTGGGAAAATCACAGAAGGATTGTTGTGAACTAAAAATAGAAAAGAAGGACTGATGCTCCATGCTGCCTTTCAGCTTCAGCGGGTGCTCCAGCCAGTGCTGGAGGGAAGTATGGTCAGAAGGTACTGTGATGCAGGAGAATGTACTTTTGGTAGGTTGTCCTTTTGAAAGTGGTCAGCATAGGTTATCTTATTTAGCTTATTTGGATAAAAGTCTTGTTTCTGAATGAAGCCCTTTGACAGCCTTCTTGACCTGGAGTAATCATAAAGAAATTCCAGAAAAGATTTTTCACTAGAAGCAAAATCTCATCTCATTCAAAGCCAGGGGTCCACAAGAAGGAAGATGCACCCCAGAAGACAGTATAAGCCATACCAGATCACAGCCATTGTTCTGAATTATTTAACGTTAAAGGGGCCACCAAGTTTAAGCCTTGTATGAAAGTGCAGTAAATAATGCAACCAATATAAATAAAGTGAACATAAATTTATTTATAAATAATGTTGTTTGTGTGGTGCCTTAACATGTGCACAGTAGTTACCAGACAAATAAAACTGATTTGGTTTCAGCCTGGAGGAGTTGTTTCTACTAGACAGAGCACACAGCATTAAAACACGAGTCGGTAGGGGGCTGGGAGAGACAGAGATTTCAACAGACTCAGGGAGTAGTGGTAGCATTATTCCTCCTATCTAACACAATCAGCTGTGCCCTCCAAAAATAAGAATCCAGGAAATTTTTCAGGCTCTAGATGTCATAGGACATCTAAGGCTGTCTGCATAACTTCCATTTCAGAGAAAATAAAATACCCAATTGTCCTTACAGCTGCAAAGCTGGTAGGTCAAACTGATGGGGTACAGCAAAGAGAGGATTTTGAAATTCTTTACACCTTGGGGTAAAAAATAAAAAATGTAAGCAATTAATTTTCTTCTGGTCCTATTAAGCAGAATCCCATTGAAACAAAATTTTTCAGTATGTAAAAGAGTTTCCATTACATTTTCCTGAAAAACACACCCCTCAATATTTTTTATTGCATAAAATCACATAGAACCCTTTACAAGCCTTAAGGACACATTATTGTCCAAAGGAGGCTGAAGAAAAAAGTTATTTTATTTTAAAAGAAAAGCAAAGACTCATAAATTGATTTAACATTCTGGACATGACAGAGAATCTGAATAGATGGGGCTCTTGTCTGGGGGGAAAAAAATCTGCACATAAATCCAGAAAGAAAGAGGGAGGTTTTCTAAGAAAGTGATTTCTGAAAAATAGGTGTCAAGTAAATATTCTTTAAAATATTCTTAGATTCTCTCTTTTACTTCTTAGAATCTGGTTTTAGTACTGTGGTTTTCTCTGCACAGAGCATTCACACAGAGATGCAATATGCATCTATGCATATTATTAGCTATACCAAAATACAAATATATTGAAATGGCTGCAAGGGTAAAATATATACTAGGAAGAAAGGGGTAAATAAAGAAATTGCAGCCATATCAACATTATCTGAAGCTCAAGTATTGTGCGTACAGAAATTTGCTAAACAAAGTCAGACTTTAAAAAAAATTTGAGCAACTCAAGGTTAAAAAAAGCAGCTCAGGTAAATGTCTGAAGAACCTAAATTGTCCTTACAGACATTCCATGCAATCAGCATACTATTAAAACATTTTAGTACCAATCACTCCTGCTTCAGTGACTTTGTTTTTTAAAGATATTGTCCTTTAATAAAATGATTCATCTTCCTAGTGCGCTTACTGTGACAAAAGTGTTATTTTCCCTTCATGTTTAGCAATATAGAATTGTAAACAAGTAACAAATCCATCTTTCTTTATTCCTCAAATATATCCTGCCTAGGAATTTGGTTTACGAAGCCCTTCACAACAAACATGACAATTAATTTTACTACAAAATAGCCTCTTTGAAATCTAATGGTATCTTAATAGTTTGGGAAGGGAAGTAACAGAAGCTCAATTGTTTTAGGAGAAAAACCCACCCACAATGTCTTATTTTTAGTGAACCTATTTTTAGCATTCTAAAATTAGCATTAGAATAACAAAGTAGTAAACCAAGGTCCTAGACTACTTCATTATCTCAGTTATTAGCCTGACAGCCTAAGTGACTCGATTAAACATCAATGACAGAAGAGATGAAGAGTTTAAAGGTCAATAAATATGGTGATAGGAATCCTTCAAAGTGACCTTTTGCTACAGACTTCTGGGGTTTAAATGTTGACAAGCTAATTATTCCTCTTCCCTAATTTAGCAAGCAGGTCTTGATCAGCTGGTCAGTGAACAGCTGATCACAATTGTGCATTTTTAACTTTGCAGAGGTCTAACCCAACCTAAATTAAACTTGTAAACACCAGAAATGAAAGCCAGATCCCAAGTAGCTGTTGTTCTTAATTGTACTGTTGTTGGAGAAAAATCTATTCTCAAGTTTTAAAACTAATTTTGCCATTGAGCCAAATTCTTGTTCTCAGTCACATGGGAATGAGCCACCTCACTCATGTCCATCCAGGTGGATGAGTGTTGAGAGTATGAAGCTTTTATAGGGAAAGTGTCAAAAAAACCAGACTATAAGATTTTTGGTCACCTTCTCAACCTCTTAATCTCTCATAACCTCTCAGTTTTCCCCATTGAGTGAGAATCTCAACAATTACCCTGAGAGGTATAATCTAAATCCTCTATGAATTCAGAGGACTGCAGGTAGAAGGGGGCAGATAAAGGTAGCTCCACTGCCACCATGGCCAGTGTATAACACACTCACAGGAAACACTTATCCTCGCGGCATCCTGCTTTGGCTGTGGTGTGCCAAAGAAACGGCCGGGGTGGAAGAAATCTCCCAGTCCTCTTGTTCCTTTCCTATCAGGGAAGGATTTGAAGAAAATCCTAAAAGCTTTCATAGGAAGCATGAAGCTCCTTCAGTTCCTCACTAGCCTGTTATTAACACTGTTTGTCTCCTATTCCTGCCATTAATGACCTTGCAACTACCAGTATCAAAATGCAGTGTATTCTCTCATACAGATGTATGTCCTGTGGTGGCTTTTCAATAGCTCTGCTGGCCATTTGTGCTAGCTGCCCCTCTTTTATATAAAGGGAATTTGAGATTATGTTTACATACAAATACAGATAAGAAGTAGAAAATGCGGCAGTCTTAAAAAGAATGTGAGCCACATGCAACACAAAAGCATTTAACATCAATTTCTCTAAAGCTTTAAGGCTGTGTGAGGGTTGGTAAGCACAGGGGAAATAAAAAAGCAAATATACTGTGCAGAGCAGGAAAGGACATTGAAGCATTGACAGAAGTAAAGGGATCCCAGGGATGCCAGGATAAAGCAATGCAGGCGATAACATAAAAAATAGAGCAAATACTGGACAAAAAGGCTCCAAAAGGAAGGAAATAGCAAAACTTTCACCCCAGTTTCAGCCAGTAATATTCTTTTGCTCTTTGCAGTTTCTTTTCAAATGATTCAATGTTTTGTCTGATCCTGGCTGCTTTGTGGCCCACTTCCACCACACCTGTAGGTAGTGGCTTAGATGGAAGATCTTCCAGCTGAGTTCTACAAGGGAGAATCAGGCTAGAAAATGGCATATGTGGCAGATAAGAAGACTCCAAGGAAGCAACCAGCCCAAATAAAAGAAAAACTTGGGTGTTCGTTTCACTGAAAAGGCTGGAGGGCTTCACTGGGACTGCTGAAAAATTACATCTGAGTGGAGAAAGAACTATATTAGGCTTTGATTGCTTTGTGATAAAAAAAAATTGTTGATAAACTGGACAGCATCATCATGAATTCTTCCTTCTATTAGTTAAAACATATATCAATCAGACTTGCATGTAGTAGAATTAATATATGACTGGAAATTAGCAGGTTTTCTATATTTTTCAATCTACTTTGTTACTGAAACTAAAAATCTGACTCTCTGATATCACCTGTGTTTGTTCTAAAATTTATAGAGCAATAATCTAGTGCTTGGAGGTGTGTATGTGTCTAAGCATTTTCTTAGATGTTATAGACTCAATCTCTATCCCATGGAAGGAACACAGAGATGTCTGAGTGTTGCTCACAGGTGGCAATATTTCTCCACTCACAACCAGCAAGTCCCAGAGGACAAGAAAGCAAAATTTGCCTGGTATAGGGGACATCAAACACAGCAAAACAGAAATGTGGTAGTAAATTGGAGCAATACTTCTGGTCTCCCTACCCTTGCCTCCTGGCTATGGACAGCTGATGATGCTTCTTCTACACAGCTGGACTGCAGCTCCTTGTCTGGACTTGGTTGTTAGTTCACATTGACTCTGTCCATACTAATAAATTAAATAGCCCTGAAGAATGTTTCCAGGCACTAGAAATCAATCATTCAGCCTTTTAAATTGTCTGGGGGGTACTGACAGTTTAATAGCACAGACACAAGCCATCCCATGCCAGTCAGCCTCAGAACCAGAAGAGCCCTGGGCACATTGACACTGCCCCTTGCCCCCCAGAGTCAGGCTAAAGCCAAACTTGTCATAGTCCTGGTGTGGAGTCTCAGGACAGAAGTTGTCCCAGCCCTTCATGTTGAACTGTGCCTCTGCAGATCAAGCCCATGCTGTCTGGAATTATTTGAGCCATTACAGTGGTGTCTTGTTTACCCAAATTGGGACATTAAGGGTCAAAACTGGTGCCAGGAGATCACAGAAGACCCCAGCTTCTCAGTAACAGGTACCAGCTCCCCAGCCTCTTAATCTCTCACAGCACTTGCAGCTCCATTCACACATGTATTTACCATCACATTAGTGTGAAGAGACTGCTCTGCACATGGAATGTCTCAGTGGGATGTTCTTGGCATTCAGCTAGCCAGGAATGAGGAGCCACGGCTGGAATGGCTGCGCTCCACCACCTGCAGCTGCTCCGTGTCCTGCTTCATCTCTAAGCCTCAGACCAAACTTTCTAGGAAACTGAAATGATCCTGTAGCAGAGTAAGAGAATTATAATATCTCATGCAAAATGTAAGAAAAAGGACATACACTGGTGGAATTACCAGTTTACAAAGGAGTATTTTATACGGGTCCTCTTTCATTCTCATAAGAGGAAAATTCTGCTTTGTTGACTGTCCTAAACCCCAGTGAAACTGGCCAACAAACCTACCTAAGCAGATGAAAACATATTAGTAAGAAGACCTCCCTGAGCATAAAGATCATTCTACTCATCTTTTTCAGTGTTCAGACCTGCAGATGTGCAAATCTACTTTATCAGAAATAATTTTTGCCCACATTTGTTTGCCCCATGGAGAGGGAAGTAAGACAATGACCCTCACTACGACAGCTGCCTCTCCTTGCCATGCAACCTGGTGCACTTGTGCTCAGAGCAGAGCCCAGCTCTCTTCACGTAGGCTTGACCCCCATATCGCAGCTTTGTAGGTGCAGGATATGAGTCAGAAATCTGTAGCAACATCATTTTAGTGCTGTTTATTTGTTTGGCTCAAAGATCAACAGCTGTTATATATCTTTCCTCTCCTCGGCCATACGAGCACTGCTGTGATTCCTGTAAGTGCATTATCATAACTTTTCCAGCACAGCTGGAGCTTTACTCCAACTGATGTCTCCCTCCACCTGGATATATGTTAAATACGCAGTCAGAGGGGACTGCCCCCAGCAAAAAGATATTTCTGATCTCCATTTCTAATCTCAGATGCTTAAATCTCATCCCCAGACACTTTATAAAGTGATTTGGTTTAACTGAAAATTGAGATGGCAACAGCAGCATTGGCAGAAGCTTAGCTCCTGTTGATACTGTAATTACTTTTACTGATCATTTCATTCACACGTGGTCTGCTCTCAAGGACAGAAGTGATATTTACCTGACAAAGATGGGAAAAGGGGAGCAGATATCAGCATCATTTTCGGAAAGAAGCTGTATGAGAAAAATCCCAACTAAACATAGTAAGCCTACTAAACATGGTAAGTAAAACTACTCAGTGATAGTAACTTATGTCAGTTTTGCAAGAGAAAAGAATACTTTTTTCCTGACACAACCACTCAGCAGCATAAATCACAAGTCTTTAAGAGTTAAAAAAAATATTTTAAAAGGGAACTCTCCACAGACATTTTTTTCAGAAATAATATAATTTGTGGAATCACAGGCCAAGTTTAAAAAGAATCTGTTCCATTGCAAAAGATATGTGCATCATTTTTAATCTATAGTGGTTTTGGAAGTTGGTATTTTGTAGGCAACAAACTCCATTATTGTTTTGACAACATATGGACATTTAAAGTGTAGGCACTGTTGCACTATTTAAAATAATAACTTGACTACTTCTTTTTGGTTTGAATGGTAATTGCCAGCCAAACTCTTATTGAGGTTTCACTGAGAATCAGTTAATCAGACTCTGTGTTTTGCCTGCTGGAAGGACATGGAAACTTTCAAGCAAAATATTGCCTCATTCTCAAGCCTGTATGTAAAAAATATTCAATTTAGCTGTTTAATAAAACAAAAACTCTGTCCATTTTCTTCAAGGGGAGCATATGCAGCTGTACTGAGAGTGACTAAAATTTTATTTGACAACCAATAGTGTAATTAGTAAATTAAAGCTTGTTTGTTGTGATGTCTGATTTATTTGAGTGACATCAGGATTTTCACTCTAAACTCTTTTTTTTTTTTTTTTAATTCATTGCCCAGTGGATTTTATTCTTTTAAGTTTGTTCCTCTGGAACAGAGATCTGCTTCCTCCTGCTGCAGAAGACCAGCAGATGTTAATCAGATCTCAGTGGATTTTTTTTTATAATTTTTTAAAGAAATCTTGTATTGTCAGTTTGCTTAACACTAAAGACTTCAATGCAAACCCTGACTACAATATGTCAAGGGAAAGTCTACTTATAGAGGAAGTAAAGTTACATAATCTTATTTTCAATTACGTTTCATTTAGGGCATATTCTCATCATCACCCACTATTAAATACAAAGATTCTTGACAAGGAACTCCTTGAGGAAAACATGTCATGTTTAAGGATATATAGCACACATGCTTTGCAAAGGACCAGAAACCTTGTTTAAAAAATCCTAGCAGCTCAATGCTTCAATTATTCTGGGAGGAGCCTCTGCAAATCCAACCCATATAGCTCCCATTAGGGAAAGTCTGGTTCAGTCCCCTTGTCAGTGCACCATGCTTTCACACCATGTGTTAGTGGCCTTTTTAGGGTGGACATCCACAAAACAAATTTTCTGCTAAGAGGTGGACATGTTCTATTAAAGATTAAAGGAAGAAGGTAAAGAACTCTTCAGAAAATCCACATTTTTGATGTTTAAATGTTATAGGCTAATTTAGTCCCTGGTGTTGGGCAGGGAGCTGTTGCTAGGATGAACTTTATAGAGTTTATTTTTTCTTTACAGAAATGCAGCCTTGCACATGGGGCAATGCAAAACTGTGCTAAATGGACCTATGTAAGGGCTGTCACCTTGTTGTCAAAAAGAAATGTATGTTCCTTGAAGGAAGTGTGATCTCAAAAAATGCCTGCCCAAAACTGGGAACATGTGGGACTGCTGGATGGGTCACATTGTTATCATAGGCAGGTTGGTGTCACACCTTCTGCAGAACAGGAGCCTTGAGGAAGAACGTCTGGGGAAGGAAACAGCTTTCAGCCATCTCCCTCTGTGCTCTGCTGAGGGAGCCAGCATGGGGCACCTGGTCCTGGGGAAGGTGGTGGAAACCAATGGCTTTAAGGCCAAACTGAAACATGTATAAATTAAGATTTTTAAAGCACTTTGGATTAAATTATTTTCTAGTAGAAGTTTGTTGGTGTTTATGGTGTTATGCCCTGGATGAATCGGGTTCTCTGGCATGAGAAATGAATGCTACCTGACTTTGAATGGAGCATGAGCTGTTTGCAGTTGAGCCAGGCTTGTTTCCTCATGGAAAAAAATTTCCTTGCAACCTTTGTACCCCATGATTTTGTGTCCTTATAAATGGGCTGACTGGATAAAACAAAAAGTAGCAGGGTACCATGCTGTGTGTACATGTAAGGCAGACTTATTTAAAACTCCTAACTTATGAGCTGGTTTTTTCCAAGGCCATAGATTTTCATTAGCTATTTGCTGTGTTAATAAGAGACAACCACAGCAACAAGTGGTACAAATGTTAGCTTTGAAACACAGAGCACCTCTTAAACCAACAGAACTGGCAATAAATGGTGTGTGTATATTCGCTCATTTGGCAAAGGTAGAAGCTCAAATTATGTCTTACAGCCAGTTGACATATACCTGACCAAATTCATCCCTAGGGTAACTCCACCAGCTTCAGAGGGGCTACTCAGGGAATGAATTTGCAATTTTTCTTTTAACACCACTTCATTCCAAACGTATTTATTTTTTCATAGGCTAGTCAATATGGTCCAGCTGATACTCCAGAGAAACAGGACTGCAAAGACCTGTGTATGGTTTCTGGTCCTTCCTTTGTGCCTCTGTCGCAATTGTTACTTCTAATATGTGGCTATTAGCTCCATACACACTTTTTGTGGAGCAGTAACTGATTATCTTATCTTCTATTAGCTCCACACACTTTTTGTGGAGCAGTAACTGATTTTCTTATCTTTTTACTCCACAATAAAAAAAAAAAAAAAAAAAAAAAAAAAACAAAACAAAACCAAAACCAAAAAACCAGGCTTTTACTTCCTTAAAGACTTCTATAAAGATCATATAAAAATGCAAGACATCAACATTGAAAGAACAATAATTTAGCCTGAGGAACGGTCAGCAGAATTAATCAATGTGCTCTCTGGTTGGATTTTGCTCAGATGGAGGTAGCCGGCCCTTCTCCTCATCTACTTGGTGTCAGAGGATACAGATGAGACTGGTAGGTAATTCCCCAATGCTTTTACCTTCTTGCTTCAAAAAGCTGGACACATTTCAGCAAGCATGGCAAAGTCCCATCTGGCTAAATCCTCCCTCATTCATTTTTTCATGTTGGCTCATGCAGAAAATGCACACATATAAACCTGAATACACAAATATAACCTTACTGTGAAGTCCCAGGAGGACATTTAGTTACGTGATACCATTTTCTTGGTCATATTTTGCTAGGGAGTCAGTACATAATACAGCTGCTTATGAGCAATGGGCAGTTTGGTGACCTGAGGCTGTTAGGAGACAGCTACTGAGAGCCCAGACATGGGAGGAGAAGCTTCTCTGCACCTCTGCAAATGTGGTGAGATTGGTGGATTTCCCCAGCAACCAAAGTGGTAAAGGGCAGCAGGAGTTGAATGTTTTCTCTTGTTCCCCTATCCTGCAGAACATGTTAAGGAGATATGCTGGTGACCCAGCCAGAAGTATAGACCTGCCTGTGAAACCATTGCCACCAGCTGCAGATCTCACCTGGAACTGGAAAATCTGGTAGCTAGGGATGTAATCAGCACAAACACAGAGACAATAAAATTCTGATCAACACCTTCCTTTTCTGGGAAGAGCTGCAGCACTGTTCTTTATCTGTAGGTGCTTTATCTATTGGGATATTAAAAGGCTTTGTCTGTTGGCATATATAAAGTTGGACTGCTCTTGCATCGAGATGGGTCATTTCTTCGTGCCACACACTCTGTAGCTATAGCTACTGTCACAGCTCTACATTTTTCCAGCAAGGTATTTCTTAAATTCAGCCCTTAGAGAGTGATTGGTGAAGACAAAACCACTAAATTCCATTAAACCAATCTGAAAATTCTAGAAGTAATTTGTGGATTTTAAAATTAAACATTTAAAATTAAATTTCTTTAAATTGCTATCAAAATTGTATAATTTATTCAATTTCTATTACAATTTAATGCGTAAAAGCAAAAAGGCAAATTAAATTCTCATTCTGTTATAGATTAAATTCTGTATGTTCAGTATATGTGATCTGCATGGTCCTTCTTTCATCGTTGTGTCATGCTTCTCAGTCCAGCATGCTGTGAATCCACTTGGATTTTTTTTTTCCAGGGATTTTCTAGTTTTGTATCTTCAGAACTAACTTAGTCTTGCTGAATTTCTACCTATTTCCCACTCTTGTAGTTGTGTCATGCTTCTCAGTCCAGCATGCTGTGAATCCACTTGGATTTTTTTCCTGGGATATTCTAGTTTTGTATCTTCAGAACTTAGTCCTGCTGAATTTCTACCTATTTCCCATTTTTGTGGGGCTGCAGAGTTTAAGTCCTCCCATCCCTCCCTGTTCAGCAGATCCTGGGAAGACCCCCAGCCATGTCAAAGCTCATTTGCCCCTGCTGAGAGGCGAGGGACTGGGGCAGCACGCCTGTTCAGGCTGATACACTTGTGCTTTAAAATCCAGGGTAATAAGGAGAGGAAATGTACGGCTTGAAGCTGTCTGCTGGCCATATCCTATGTGAGTTCTCCCTTCAAAAATTATTATACTCCTTTTTAAAATTAATTCCAAATAAAACACGTTGGCGGATGCCGTTTCTGAAACACTGGTAGCTGAGTTTTCGCGTTAGTCATGTGGATACGCTACTGGCAACGGAGACTTTTGCATAACCTGCTGCAAATATATGACAGACAGCTTGTCAGGAAATGCTCAGTATAGGCAATGATTTGGGACTAATTTCATGGATGTTTTCCAGTTTCTATTTTCTCCCCCTGATCCTCCTTTCTCTGAACAAGAGGGCTCCTGAAATTTCCTGCTTAACGTCTTTCACTTTGAATAAAAGATATGCTAAACATACCCCCTGCAGCTGGTCCTGCTGAAATTACTCCTCTGGAGGGACCAGCAGATGATGTTGGTGGATTTGAGAAGGTCCAGGCGGGAGGGTTTAGCCCCCAGCACAGCCCACACTGAAGCCTGCAACCTGAAACACCCCCCTCACTCTGCTCCCCACCTTCCCCTGGCACACGCGTGTGCGCGCACACATGCAGAGGCAGCCAGGGACTTTAAGTGAACCCAGATGGCTGGCACACAGGGAGTAGGCATCCTGGAAAAGTGCCCCGGGGCGCTCTGCTTGCTGTCATCTTACTCTACAAACCAAGTGCCTTCAAGATGTCTGTGTTGTTTCTTAATCGGAGATCACTCCCGTTTGGGCTCTTAGCCCCTTCCTGTTGGGAAATGTCAGTGAGGCATCAGAGAGATACACAAAGATTGATTTGACTCAAATCAACCATTCCCTTAACTCAGAGGTTGTAGATTATTGTCCTTAATAAAGACCACATTGTAATAAAACCCAAATCAGATCCCAATTGAGAGACTGTACTTTCCCTTCTCTCGTGTGTGTACTGTTGTTTGATTGAGTGATTTGATTCTTGTGCAAAAGAAGTTAGTTGTCTAAGAGTAATATAAAATGTTGGTGAAAAGTGTGAATATGATGAATTCTGATAACCAGTTTCAATAATTTTTTTCTTCTTTGTTTTTTTCTGCTTCGGTCATACTGAACACATGTTTCTTTATTTCTCTATAAAAATATGCAAACAATTATCTGGCTTTGGAGACATAATTACAAAGAGGTTCATCTCTAAAAGGTTATTATTGATTTATAGAGTTCTTTAGTTTAATGGAAGACAGACAGGAATAAAAAGAAACTTTACCTTCCCCACAAATAATAGATGAGCTAGAAGGGTAATGTAAGATTAAGAAGTAATTTTTATAAGATACACAAGCTGCTTCTTTTGGAGGGGTGTTTCTTGTACATGCACGGAGTCATTCAGAAACCATAACGCAGCAGGGCTAGGACAGGCCTCTTCTGCTGTGAGTGATCCAGGCCTTCTGACAGGCCCTGATGGCCATCTATCACCGGGCTAGATAATAGTGTTATCTGCAGATAACACCAAAGACAAAGTGTGTGGGATAATTGGTAACACCAGACCTGTGAAGGAGAGGTACATGAGCAGAAGTGCATCTAAGAGAAAAATCAGTCAGTTTGTGATTAGCAGCTACCAGCCAACGACTTTGGAGTGGTTTGTTGGGTTTTTTAAAATAGGTGCAAATTTATAAATAAATGTGTGTAGGAGGATAGAGCCCAGTTTCCGTACACCTGACCTTCCTCCATCTCACCTTGGACTCTCAGGGAAACATCTCAGTGGAACAGGTGGGAATGGGACCATGCCCTGACAGAGGACACGACCTCCAACAGTCGAGGGTTCGGGCTCGTTTTTGTGCAATTTTTTGGTGTGGCTTGCATCTGCTTTCTGATGCCATGAGCTCTCCAGGGCAAGGACTGACATTTTGCCTGGCATGCACCCATGGCCAGTAGACTATGGTGGGACACTGGTGGCATCATCACCTAGTGGCTTGATGGAGGGAGCTGGATGTTGCTTCAGCACTGCAACTGCTTTCCAACCGGGCTTGTGTACTCATTAATCAGCAAGTCCTGCTAAGAGAGAGATATGGGTGCTACAGCCATTGGCAACAGCAGAGTTGATTCCCTCTTTTCTGTAAGTATTGAGACAAAACAAAGCCTGGTTTGTTTTATTTACCTGTGTGCAGCAACCTAGATTTGCTTTTAAACCCACAACTTGGAACAAATGTTATATTTATGGTATTGCAAAATTATTCACCGTTGGCAACTGTTTATGCTGTATACGATTAATCCATTTGGATTTAAGCAAAACATCTCTGATTCTCATTCATATAGCATCCTGTGCTTTCCCCTTTCTGCTTCCAGCTCTCAGGTATGCATCCCATCAAGGCTTTGGAGCTTTTGGGTGGGAGCTTTCTTGTGCCCTGAGAGCCTTGTGGAGAGCACACCTCTCTTGGCTCTGCTTTATAATTAACATTACCTGAATCTGATAAAACTGCTTGTAAACAAACACTGTCTGAAGCAATTTTAATGGAGAAACAGATAAAATCAATAGTGCATCACATGCTGTGTGGTTTTAATTGCTCTTGATGGCCATTCAGCTTGCCTTGTTGTTGTTTTTCTATCTGCAACATGGAAATTTTCAGAATAATGGTCTTTTGTCTGGCAGCATTGCAGAGGGAGTCAAGAGCTCCCATCTAGCTGCTCTGGGCAGCTCCAATACAGCCCCAGTGTGGCCAAGTGAGCTGAGCTGGCACCCAAAAGCAGCAGGATGGGGCTAGATGGGCAAACTCTATTTGATTTTATTAAATCATTTTTATTGTGGGTTTGGGTTGCCCATTGGAATGTTTTCTGTGACTGCTTTAGATGAACACCTTGCAGCATTCTGTACAAGCACATGTGCAAAGACCTTTTACACAGTCCTTTTCTCCTAGTGCACATGTTTAAGATCCCTAGGTATAACCCCCTACGTAGATATCATTTGTTATATTGTTCTCAGCAGAATACAAACCTTTCTGCTTTATGCCTTTTGACAACAGTAAGCAACTGCTGCTGCTGAACATTATCATCATTTAACTTTGGGGCTTGTAATGTAGAAAATAAGAAGTGCAGGATTATGTTTCATTTTACATACAATCTTATAATAAGCCATAATATTCTCTTGGAGATTTTACCATATGAGAAAATAAGACAAGCTGAAGAATTATTTTCCCTTATGTGTCTATCTTGAATTACTGCTTCACACCTGATTATACTAATTTAGTTCCAGTTCTCAAAGGTATTGGGATTCCAGATCCTTTTCATAAACTAGAAACCAACAGAAGTAATGGCCCATGAATAGTATTTAAGAACTTGGAAAACTTAGAGAATCCAACTTATTGTCACTGAAATAGATAGTCAATTGTCCTGTAGTTCATAAGATGCAGCTGTAAGAAAGCAAATTTAGAAAACTTAATTGTCCTCAGTAGTTCCTAAGATTATTATTTTTGCCAGGTGCACCCTCAGTGGCAGCAAAAGCATCAGTTACACTATCCAGCAGCAGAAATGGCAGCAGGTACTTTCTGTGTAAAGCAACCAGAAAGCCTCTGATGGTGTCTATACCTCGGTACTGTGACACACTTCCCGAGGTATGGGAACCTTCCCGAGGTATGGGAGACTTACCTGAACTTCACCTTAATACTGTATCTCCAGCTCAGCCTAGGCAAGCCATCCACATCTCCCTGTCCCCTCAGCTTTGATATCCAAAGCCTCTGCAGACAGACCTGGCATATCTTGGTCTGTGAGCTCAGTCGCATCGTATGTCAGTAAAAAAAGGTCCTGGTTTTTACTATCATATAAAGAGGAAAAACACAGCTGATGGAATGAATGCCTTCAGAATCCCTCAGAGAGAAAAGTTACTCACCTCCGAGTGGCCCACAGGGTCCTATTTTCTCCAACTGGAGCTGAGCTGTGTTTCCTTTTATTGCACAGCCTTAATAGTGATCATTGATCAGCACAGCCAATGCTATTTAATTTTGTTTAGGGCTCATTTTCAAATGTGATTGCAGTTACCATTTTGTGACTTATTCATTTTGCATCTCATGATAATAGAGAAAAGTGACACAAAGGATGTGAGTGGTGACACTGTGCAGCTGATGCAGTAAAGTGAATTAACAGCTAATAGCTGGCAGATAGCAGCAGATCAGTTGATTAAACAGATGGCAGAAACCTTGACATTTGCCATCCACAAACTCAGAATATTGCTCTCATCTGTTCTCTAGGAAATACTTCAGGAAACAAAAGTTCTCTTTATGGCTTCAGTCTGCTAAAATAGCAAACATGAGAAGAAGGTGACCTGCTTCCCTCCAGCGGATTGAAGAGTTGGTGCTTAGGAAGAGAGCAGGAGAAACAGCCATATTCCCAAGAAGATATTTCTGTCAATAAATGGAGAACCTGCAGGATCAGCCCCAACATTCAGAAGAGGCGGCTTCTCCCTGGTCCTTCCTCAAGCGACTGGGTGCTCTAAACTGCAGAAGGAATAATATAGCTGAAAAGAATGACTCAACTATTTAACTCCTTCCTTAAATGGAAACCGTTCAAATGCTTCCTTCATTTGTCTGTCTCAGTGGTGTATGAGAAAAATGGCTTGTGGGCTCTGCCTGGTGCCACAGAGATGAGAGGACGCACATGGCTCGCTGCTCCTCTCTAAGGATCTCTTTGTTCTTCCCAGTCCCTGGGGCACATGTTCCATGTGAGGCAATGACAGTTTTTGTTATCACACAGACGTATCGGTTTCAGTGACAATCAGTCCCTTTTCAAAAAAACATTATTTCTCATGATTGTCTCCCTCTTGGAAAATGTGGCCTTTAAAGCCAAAGAGGGGGGAAAGAAGAATGAAGGGGAGACAACAAATGTCCTGGCGACACAGAAGTTAAATGGTGTGTTATGGGACAATCAGGCAATTGGCTTGAAAGGGCATAAATCAATATATGTGTAGGCAGAAAGGAAACACTGGAACTTACATTGTGAAAGAAAGAGGGACCGTTTTGTCCTGCCTGTGCAGGTTTAGCAGATACTGCGAAGGAAACTGCTCATAGGAGAGGCGTAAGGAGAGGGGGGAAGGCGGAGGAGAGGGGGGAAGGGAGAAGGGGGGGAAGAAGGTGAGGGGCTTGCTAATAACGACATGTTTTTTGCTTCCTTCCTAACTCAATGGTACATGTGACCTCATGAAGCCAATAAGTTATGAGCATCTGATGTAAAAGTTCCCCCCCAAAATGCTCCTTTAGCAAAGACCACTGGGTAAACCATGTCATGACTAATTTCTGCAAATGCCTTGATTTAAGGCAGGCACAGGACCTGAAATTCACACCAGCTCTTTGTGTGCTGGAGTCACGCAGATACCAGGCTTGGTGAGAAGAAACTGCATACTTCCTATTTTATTTCACCACTGCTCGACCTGCTTTTCCTCAGACTTAAAATCATTTGCCAGGTCAAAATAAACTCTTCAGAATCCCAATGTGAAAAATGTACCTAACAATTCAACCCTTGTAAGTTGGGAATTGGAAGAGAAAGTGCAGTGGAGTCTAATTAAATTATATAATAAGCAGCTTAACTTGTGGTTTCACTTTGGTTTCTGTTATTCTTATTATCATAAGCACTGTAGCTGGCAAAGAGCTATTGAAATATGCATAGCAGAAATGACCAAACTGGAGATGTTTGGGTTTCACAAGAGCTTGTCTGTCAGAGGCTGGTTTTGCAAAGTTGAATCCAGAAGGGAGGTCAGGCTAATTCCAATTTAGTTCAAAATTTTCTTTAGAGGTAGCAACGAGTTCTACATTTGACCTATCTTTATTAAAGAAAAAAATCAAAGGAGATCTGGATTTGCAAATCCTCACCTGTCAAGTCCTGGTTTGCACAATGAAAAGCAGTGCTGGCTCAGATTTGGGTGAAGCTGAGTATATAATCCTGGCTTTAGCCTTCTCTCACTAAGAAGTTGGTTGATATCGCCCAGAAGATGGAACTTCAAAGACAGAATGGTGCTCCTGGCACCCTGGCAGTATTGCAGAATGGTCACCCACCCCACAACTCTGAGCCACCAAAGCTGCCCTTTGTTTCAGCCTGCTCTAGTGCCAGGTGCTACAGGAGCCAGATAAGCAAAGCTGCTGATGAGGTGGGTGAGGGAGTGCCCAGATAAGCTGCCACCAGGGAGGGTGACAATTTAAAAAGGTCAGCAGCTGCTGGCAGGGGACACTCCAACATCTTAAGCCAGTACCATTTTTTGAGTAATAATTTATGGTCTGTCTAGAATATATATGTTGGCTGAGACTTACACCATGCTTTGCCTTAATTGTCAGTAAAGCTGTCTAGTATTTACATAGCAGTGGGTTCATTCATATGTGAATGCTCGTAAATTTGGCTAATCATAACAGAGATCTTTCCAAAAGTTTGCTATACATCTCATCCTGCTATGGAAACAGGTTGCATTGCCCACTGAAATCTGAATCTGGATCTAGGGCTTCGGTTTGGCAACATTTCTAGTTTTGAAGACCGTCTCATGCAAGAGTCAAGTAAGAATAATTTCAGTCTGTTTAGTGGTCTATAAATCCAAGTGCCCCAAGTACCAATGAATCACTCTGTTCTCTGCCCCAGGGGTTTGACTATTACAAACAATGACTGAAGTCATCAGCAAAAGACGAGGTCACAGGCTGAAAGAGGAAAATATGCTTTTTCATTTCTAGAATAAAAAAATTGAATGCATTGTCTGAAAATGTCAGTGCATGAACTAGGCTAAATGGAAGCAGACTAAGTTGGGCTCTGACATCTAATGCTTCCTCCTCCACTCCTATTTTGTTTAATTTGACAGCTACTTACCAAGATACACAAGCTCAAAAATTCAGAATAAGTTGTTAAGGAAGAAGTTTACCACATCATCCATTTTGTTTCTTGGCATTGGAAAGTCTAAGGACTGAAAGTAGGGGTGAGAAGAGAGAGCTCTGGGCTCCAACTCGGACATTGCCCCTGTTTGCCACTGCAAACAAGGCACTTAAACCCTCTGCCAAGGCCTTTCTGCAGCAGTTGTCTGCCTTGCAGTGGTGAGGTGTTGCCTAATGAACAATTACTGCCTGGGGAGCACAGTGAGAGTCACAGAGCCAGCACTGAGCATGGGGTGAGCTGCCAAACAGTGTAGGGGTTCACCAAAGGTTGATGATCTCCAGATCATGCTGAGGAAAAACTATTAACCATACATAGAATTTGTGATTCTCAGTCTCAGGCAACCCCACAGTTTCTCAGTGTTAGTTAAGAGAAAACAGTTTGTGTCTTATTTACTTTTGTATTCATATACATATATTCAGAGTTATGCATATACATATACGTATTATATACATATGTATGTATATATAAGACAATCAATCTAGTCAAGGTAAACCACTTTGAAAGACTTTTCACATACCATCGAGTAAAACATGAGCATTGCAGGCACTACAGAGCAGCAGCGACTTTAAGTAACTTGCAATAACCACAAGATTTTTTCTCCAGCTGGCAAATCAAATATGACCCTTGGATCTTAAATCCCCAGAGAATACAAAAAATGCCATCTTCTATGTAAATGCACTGTTTTCCCAAATTTTCTATTGTGGTTCAAGGTCAAAAGAGTTAAAAAAACTCTCTTGTGTTCAATATATCATTTCCTAATGCTATGTGCTTTAAATGCTTTTACTTTAGGCTTTATCCTATAAACAGAAAAAAATGCAGCCTTACTTGTCAAGCTGCCACAGAAGATGTAGTGTTAGAGATCAGTCTGAACAAACTTCAGATGAAACTTTGGTTCCAGTGAAGTGACTTGTGTGTTTTCTCAGTGGCTTTAATGGAGCCTGCCCCTCCATTTTCTTGCTCAATCCTAAGCTTTAAAATGGTGCATTCGTATCACTGGCTGGCAGGATTATTACTACCTTCTGTAAATCCAAAGGCATAAAAAAGAAGCACTAATCAAACACACCTTAGACTTAACGTTTCATCAGTAAAACTGCCCCTAACCTACTTTCAATTGATGACAATTTTCACTTAAATGCCAAGAGTTTGAATTTGTTCTCTGTTATACACTTTTTGTCACATACAGCAGTAAATGTAGGTGTCAAAACAAAATTCAGATTTACAAAGAAAGTATGACCTCATCTGGTATTCTCTGTCTAACAATGTAAAACATAAACAAACAGCCAGTAGTGCCAAAGGACCTTGTTTCATCTGTGTTTATCACTGAGAATTTTCTTTTGTCTCCTTTAGATGGAAGATCCTACTCTCACATTCCCGTTCCTGATATTTTGGTACACACTTTCAGAAACTGCAAAGGTACATTTCTCATTTCTTGCTAAAATTATGCAGTTGGGGTAGAACAACTGCTGCTTTGTCCAGGAATAGCAATCCTCAGCCTTAAATTCCTTAATGAGAAAGAATTCAAATACAGAGCTATTACATTTGCCTTTGAAAGGAGAAAGGGATATTTTTCACTTCCTCTCCATTTTTTACTTTAATATGCAGCAATATTTGAAATCTGGCAGAGAAGGAGGTAAAGGGAAGAGGAACATTTCTGCGCAGAATAGAAATTCGAGCAATAAGTTAAAGTAACTGCAGGCAAATTTCAGTCAAACATCCATCCTCTGTGTGCATGTAGGCAATTAGCTTGTGTACTCCTGATAATGCTCTGCCTGCTAAAGCTAGTGGCAGTCTTTCGCACAAGCTGTTTCCCTGACTAAAACCGTCAAAGGCAAAAATATTTTGCAGAAATTTCTGACCTTTGATGAGAATCTGTTTTCAAATGTAAGAGAGAAAAAGAAATCTTTCTACCCTCTAAGAATACAGCACTTCCATTTCCCAAAAAGATGACTTTTTGTAGAAGTTTTCATTTTGTGTTGTAACAAAATAGGTTTAATGATATTAAAATAAAGTCTAATAATATATTATTAAGTAAAAAAACTGAAATACTGCAACATGCATATCAATCAAGTATTTCCATTTCTGAGAAATGCTTTGGGGCTTGCTTTATTCTGAAATTAACACTTTCTACACCTTGACATTTCACCTCAAAATGAAAAACCTTACTTTCTTGTTACCCTCCCCCCACCCCCCCAAAAGAAAAGCCAACCCACAAACCCCTTTGTATCTCCCTTTGGCTGTTTATCCTGTGCCTTCAGGACCTAGATAGGCAGTTTTAAAAGGTACATCAGCAGCTCAAGTGATTGAAGAATTTAGCCACAATTTCTTTGGGCAACCAACTGTGTCAGCAGTAGAAAAGTCAGCCTAATCTGTCTTTCTTTAGGTTTAACACGTATATGGAAACATGAGCAAGAGAGCGTTTAGTTTGTCTCAGGCTTCTTCAATGTTCTGTGCTGAAAGATTCCGAAAAACAAAACAAAACAAAACAAAAAAAAGAGCCAAAACGGTCCCTTTTGTAGCTCCACTGAGCCACCACCCTTTCATCAGAGGTGAATTGGCCCATTCTCCCCAGCTGCTGTAACTCTTTAACCTTAGCGCATATACTAAACCTCAGACTGATTTAGTATTTAAATGATATACAGTAACCATCCTGTTAAATGTAAATTAAATGCACACTTATTTTTTAAGACAATTTAAAATGTCACCTTTATAGCTATAAGGCTGTGACATTTCATGAACTCACAGCCACATCTTCCCACTGATAATGCCAAGCTGAACTGACTGGGCTAAATTCAGCTGTGGGGTAACCAAATGCAACGTTCTTGCTGTCAAAGGAGTTTTACCCTTTTACACCAAGGCTGATTCCAGGCTTTCATTATCCTCACTTAAACCTAGCATAATTTATTTGAAAAAGTAGCTGAGAATAGTAACACTTCAGCTGTTATTCACAATATAGGCATGATGTTCCCTAGAAATGTATGTTGGCTTAGCTCCTTCAGCTTCTTCATTTATGCTGGGTGAGGTTCCTGCATAAACCTTGCTGGAAAACAAAGACAGAAAAAACTTCACCTGAACTGAATTGTTCTTGGAGAACTAAGTGAAATCACAGAGACTAATGAAACAATTAATAGTGATTAATATGTTCCGGTATGAGCTAAAATAACAAAGCAAACGCATGGAGTTCAAGAAGACATTTTTCACAATAGATTACTGTCCTTCAGGATGCTTCTGAGGAAGACTGATCATGAAACATTGACAGGATGTTGGGAATCTGGGCACAAGAGCCCAGATTTGCACATATTTAGGTGTTCAAAGATGCAAATTGGTACTTACAGCTGTTACCTTTGTTGGAGTGTCTGAACTGGAAAGGTGCCTATGAACATTGTTTAGCCACAGGATGTCTGTGGAAATCAGACTGGATGGTAATTTGGGTAGACACAAAATCTCCATTGAAATCAACTGTGATGAGAATAAAATAGTACCATGAGCAGGCTGTTCTCTCTGGAGATCGTCCCATGCTATGCAGAGCCCTCTCCCTCAGCAGCTCTCCCTACACGTCTTCCTCTCTGCCGCATCTTCCTTGCTCACAGCACCTCCTTAGAGTAATCAGAAGCTCTCCTTATGTTGTTCTCCAGTAATCCTTCCATTTCAAAATTGATGCCATAATTGGCCTTCTTAATTAGTACAGAGTACATAGAATTTATCTGAAATACCTTCTGTACCAGCATTAGAAGTCAGAATGCATTACGAAGTTTTATTGAATGTTTTTCCCTTCACCTTGGACTCCTTAGACTGAGGGAAAAAAACTGCTTTTCAATGTCGAGTGTTTTAAATAAAATGCATTCTTTGTTGTCAACGTGTAGAGCTGGTAAATTGACAAATTCATCATCCTATTATAATCCCTGCACCTGTTCCAGTTTGCAGTCTGCGGTGTGTTTTAGCTCATGTATGGTGAGTGCATCTGCTTAACAAGGACAGTTAACTGGCAGAATTTGTTTATAAACCAGTGAAGAGCTAAATGAGGTAAACTGCATTATCTTACATGTTAATTGTATTTCATTGCAGACAAACATTTATTAAAGATGCAGACGGCACACCATACATTCTAATTGTGTTTGCATCCATTTCTGGTTTTATCCTGGTTTCCAGAATTTCTGTTGCAACATCATATTTCAGGGATTCAAGGTGCAGCCTGAGATATCCCTAAAAAAGACACTCATAACAGTGCCCAATATGTGTGCACACAGGCACACATGGAGGAGCTGGGCAAGTAATTTGCAGGAACAGTTTATTAGAAGGATGCTGCCATGTTCTCCTGTCTGGCAAATGTCTCTGAAGAGAAGCAAATTTCTGAGAATCTGGTCATCACTTTGATGGCCAAAATCACATTACAAAAATCTTCTGGCTGCACTTTGCAGTTTCCTTGGTGGCAGGTAGAGCTCCTTGAGGTCCCTGGCTCTCCATCCTTGGTCCCATCACCTCCCTCCCATAATTCAACATTATGGCAGGAACAGGGATCACACAATACCCATCTGCAAATCCCATCTCACAAACAAAATCTGGCACACTGATTCTGCCCAAAACATTTTTTTTTCTCAAACTTGATACGATTTGAATAGACAAGGTAGCACAGGGGCTCAGGAGGTGGAGGAACAGTGTTGTTTGGCAATTTGGGAGTGGAGGTAGAGCTACTCATGTCATAGCCAAATCAGTGGAAAGGGGCAGTACAAAATGGATAAAACCCTAAACAACACCCAGGCAACCCTAGGTCTGGTGATGAACTAAAGCCAGACCTCCAGGACCTTGTCTAGTAACATACTCAAAAGAACATCCTCCTCCCCTTGCCCTCTCTTTCTGCATGGTATGCTATTATCTGATCCTGAGCTAGCTTTTATTGGAGAATGGCTGTCTCTTCAGCATGGAATAAATCCCTCCTCCCATGTCCTCACTCCCTGAAACCTTTCTAGAGTCAAACTGATTTGTAACAGAGGAGAGAAAATTGTTGATCCAGCACCAGTACCAAAATATTAAAATATGAATTGTCTGAAGACAGCTGCTAAGTTTGGAGGCTCTACAGGCAAGATGAACTTGCTGCAGAGGTGCTACAGGAAAACAAAGGGGACTTGGGGGTGGTAGTAGTGTCCCTCAGATATATAGTTGTTGCAAAATGTCATTCACTGGTTTCCTACTGCACATCTGAGGTCTGAGGGACTGAAAGTCAGAGACAGGAAAATGATTCACCTTTTAAACTAAGCAAATGTGAGAAGGAGAGGTTAAAAAATGTGGACCTCCTAGTGCCACAGCTCCTGAGACAGTTTGCTAAGGAGCCACTGCTCTGCTGTTCCTGCCAGGATGGTGCTGGATCCCACCACCACGCCCTGCATTCCTGGGTGCTGCCCCATTGTAAGACAATTAAAAACATGGCAGTTTCAGAACTTGGGCAGCCCCCCAGCACTGCCAGAGAAGATACATCTGGTCTCAGTTTGCTGACTTTCCTTGGGAATGCTTCCAAATTAAAAGGAGATGGGGAAATCTTTGAAAGATGGAGTTCCCTGTGCTAGGCAGTGTATTTTGTAGGCATGCAAATGTCTCTTTCAAAAGCAAAGCAGACACTGTATCCTCATTCAAGGTGCACCCAGGACTCACCTGCTGGTGACTAAGCACTCAGATCATTTCTGAAGGTGAGGCCAAGTCCTGGCACCCAAAGTCAAGCGTAGGTACAAAGGTCAGACCTCTGCAAATACTTAAATACAGGTCTGCATTTACAACAGCCCCAGAGAAATTAGAGAAAAACAACTTTACTGGAGCAAGAAGGGTGCAGAAAATGAAACTGAAGTTCTGTCCAGAGAGAAGGGGAATGAAAAATAAATCTACCAGGCTGAGGAACTGTATGACACGTGGTTCTCATCCACTCAGCTTCTTGCTCCATATGCAAAGAGGCTGCAGAATTAGATTCTCTAATCCAAATGCTTTAGGACTGATTCTCTAATTTCCCTTGGAAATTCATTAGGTTTTTTTCAAAAATGAGTGGTAATGCTGCTTGCATTTTTTGGTTATGGGAAGATTAAATGAAGGAAATCTTTGCCTAGAATAATCATCGTTACTTAACCTAAATTTATTCCATTCCTCTGAAAATTTGAAAAAGTGCAGCTCTTTGGTTGCTGAAGTTACACTGAAGTAAAACTCAACAACTTGCTAAAATATTGCCATATGAGTAGAAATATTCAGCTCTGAGGAACTGATGTGGTGGAGGAATAAAAGGTTGTTTGTTAGTGCTGGCTGGCACTGGGTTTTAAGCAATACCAACGCGCCTGCCAACAAGAAGCCGATAACAAGGCTTTCTGAACATCTTCCAAAGCTTCACAGAAATACTTGTTTGCATAATGTTTTACACTTAAGCTCTTAAAAGTTCAAAAAGTGGCTTTAAATCTGTGCGAGCACCCCACACACAGATGTATGCACACAAAGCAGGAAGAAAACTGACATTGAACAAGAAATTTTAAAGTTTAAGATGTGCAGATTGAACATACAGAATAAGATAAATGTGTCTGCTCTGCATTCTAACTTCTCCCCTGCAGTACACAAATGGCTTAACATCTTGGTTGGATTTAGGCTCTTGGCTGACCTACACTTATGCTTTAGCTATTTCTGTGTCTCAAACCAAGGGAGAACTTGAAGCATGAACTTGAAGCACTCTTTCCCTTCCCTTCCATTCTTCTTTTTTCCTTCCTGGTTGTACAGTTTTAACTCAGATCTAAGAAAATTTTTGTTCCTGTGTGTGAGGCTTCTGCTACTTGCCAGCATAAAACTTGAGGCAAGCAGCTCTCTACATGGTTCTCCTTATGCCTTTCAGTCTTGAACTATAAAATCTCTTCTTGCTCTAATCTGAGCTCTCCAGGGAAGGACTTTGTTCCTGAAAATTGTCTGTATGGAAATTAAAAGCCAGTTTAGGGAGGTGGGACCAAGATCTATAGTCCTACAACATAAATTTGAACCTGGATTTCTAGAAGTAAAAAGCTACTGTAGGCAGCATTCCTTCAAATTAAATTAGCATGGGCAAAATCTTGTTTCCTAAAATGTTATATCAAAATGTGGAGTGAAGTCCTGGCTCTGTTTTGTCAGTAATAGATCTCCCATTGTTTTAATCAGCTGCTTTATTCCATGCAGAAATAATCTATCTTATCCCTGTATGGCATTTCCAGACTGCATAGAGTTCAACACATGCACAGTAAATGTGATTCAGTGGGGCTGCTAGTTGATAACATTCCCAGGTGCCTGGAAATCCCAGATAAACATGGACAATTTTGGAATTTAGAAATTCTAAAATTCTGCCAAGACGAAATTTCTGGATAGAAGGGGAAGAAGAGCTTGGGAAGCCCTGGTATATAATGCTGTACTTTTATGTAGGTCAGCATTGTCTTAGGGAAGACTCAGAGCCTTTAACTTTATACCTGCTTTTGATTTGTACACAACCGAAACAGATTAATTCTTTTTTTAAGTCGTGGCAGAAATGTGGTGTACTGCAAAATGTCCTGTGCCCTGTCAAGCAATGAAACTCCCTGATTCCAGATGGTCCCCAAGCCTGTGAGGCAGCGCCAACCGTGTCCAGCTAGGGGGGCACCCCACGCACACCTTTTGTTGTTCTGCCTAAGGAATGTGGTAAGAGGCATCACAAGGTGAAGGAAGGGGATGCACAGCTTGTTTGGAGAGCCAGAGCCCAGCCATGTGGGGTTGCTCTTACTGCTCCTGCTAGCAGTCAAGTGTTTCAGCTGGAGCACACACTATCCTTCAGGCACAGAAGAAACTCTCTTTTTTCTACTAAAGGGAATAACCTTGAAATCGTGAAGATTTTTGTCTGCTCATGGAAGAGTTTCAAGTGCTCATGGGAGTGAAAAACAGAATAATACAGGTTAGTTTGAGGCAGTGAAGCCATATCAGACTGCTGAAAGTGGGGAGAGCTGTTTCTTTAAGGCACCCAAATTAAATTTTTCCTACCCGTGTGAGGCTAGTCCTGCTAGCTGCTCATCACGTGACTTGAGACATCAAATTACCTGGTCACAGTCACACTACTCTTCAGTCTGAAGCGGCTCAGGACAGAGATTCCAGCACCTCTGAAAGCTGAGCTGCAGGACAGAAATTATTTCTGTGAACTACATGTAGAAGCACTAGTGGAAATGCAAAATTTAGATGTCTGAATTTCTTTTTCAGTAATAGCTGCTGCCCTGGAGGTGAGGCAAGAAATGTTAATGTGCCTGTTCTAAAGCTGTTCCCCCATTATGTCCAGAGACAGGTGTAAAAACAGCCTTTGAAAGAAGCAGTTGGAGCATTGCAATGTCTTTTGTCTGATAAAGATGAAGGAAAACCAAAGATTTTCCATCTAGGCTCTGCAGAAATCAATGAGGAAGGAATTTCATGGGAGAGAGGGAAAGCAGGACCCAAATATTTCAATGTCCCTCAAAATTACCGCTCAAACGGGGAGTCACTGCTGAGCCTGGAGCAGTGCCCAGGTACTGCCATGCTTGGAGCCTGAGCAGGGGTTTATCTTTGGCAGTCAGCACCAGCTCCGAGGTCGGCAGAGGAGAGAACTTGCCCCACACACCTCACACATCTAACAAACCTCTCACACCTCTCACACCTCACTCCCTGCGCCCTGTGCCTGATTTCCACCTCTCAGAGCTGTGGGCAGCACAACCCCCTGGAAAGAGAGGGGAGAAATGGACCATAAGCAGAAGAAACAGATGAAGTTCACTTTCTACATCTGTTTTTTATTGAGGGAGCTGTTACTGTGAGTAAAGTCAGCTGAGACATCCCAAGTGATTGCAGCTTGAATTTTTAAGCCAGGCTATAAATATCTGGGGGTTTTTAAACAGTGATTATTGTTTATGTTTTCTTCCTATTTACTCTTCTTTGATTTAGCAGCACGGGGAGGTTTGTATCACTCCAGTGTGTCAGCTGGAAGCAGCCATCAGCTAGGTTACAGATAAGCCCTCCTGCGTTACACGGGTCAGGACTGTGCTGTCTGTCTCCTCTCTGCACTGTGACCCCAGGTGGCTCAGAAGTACTTTGGGTCAAACTTATTATATACTATTCACTATCCCAATAAACAAGTAGCGTGTTGTCACATTTGGAGTGCTGCGTATTTTTCTAGTAATTATGCCTTATTATATATTTACTATTCAGAAAATGCAGGTGTGGGCTGTTGAACTGGGGCCAATGAGAATTCGCCGAACTGGCAGCAATTGCTTGGTGAGTCATGTTTCACTGTCTGTTGGTTTTATAACTGTTTTCACTACTAATTTAGCTCTGCGATGCAATATGCAATTAGTCCTATTATGGAAGCAGCTGTATTCAGTTTTACAATGGCACTTTCCCCTTTGGCTTGTACCAGAGCCTGTTGTGGTTCTGCTGATTTGATGACTGAAGTTGTAAAGTGGTATCTGGATGAGCCACAGCAAGCCATGAGCCTCATACAAATATGATTCTTCTCATACACCACTGCTCTAATGCTATTTCGTACAGCCCAATTAGAAATGCGGTCACAGAGAAAAGCTGTTTCTTGCTACAGTAAGTAGTACTGTCGTGCAGCGATTTGTTGCCTTGCTGGTATCACCTCTGTAGTCTTGCAGCTTATTATGAACAACATTTGGTAGCCAGAACCTGAAAAAAAAAAAAAATTAAGCTTCTGTTTGGAAATAAGCATCTGCTTGGAAATGAGCATTTCCAGGCTCCAAAAATTCCTTTCCAAGCTGTAGCCCCTGGATGGTGGCCACAGGAATGAAGTAGGACCATGTGGGGATGGTGGCTAGGGTGGACAATGGGAGATTTGGAGCTTGAGTCCATGAAGACAAACTGGGGCTTGTCATGATAGTGACAGTGACAAACCAAGGCTGTGCAGACTCACTGAATCCTCCTGGGGTCCATGCTCAACCCTAAAACTTCTAATGCCACTGTCATGGTTGGTCCCTACACCCAGCGCTTTGTTAACAAGCATGAGCAGCCGTTCTCCAAAATTACACAAGGGAACAGCCAAGTAAATACAAATATCAATTACGCTAATTAGCTGCCTTTGCTGTCAACAAGGACGTTATGGAAATCAAATACATATTGCTTATTAGTTTAATGTGTACTAGAGCTACTCTGTTAAAAAGAGCAGGGTCTTGAAAAATCGCTGAGAACATTCACTACATTTTTTCTGCTGTGTTATTACCCATTTTCACACCCATACATATGTTCTGGTTTTGTTGTGTGTCACACAAAATGGTAATTTGGTGGTGAAAAAATGAGAAATCATGACATTTCACATGTGTTTTTAGTAAAACAACAATTTTCTTCCTAAAGGGCCCCAGTTTTCTTCCTCAGAAATAGGGCTATTTACAATGAAAATGTTCCTGTTGTGGTGGAATAATGACACAAAGAAAGGCACTGGGCTGAATACTGCAAAGAGAAGTTAAAACACCTCTATTTCCAGTGCTTTGAATGCCAGGTGAGGTGAATTGAAGCCTCTAGACCACCACCTGGGAAACCAGTGCTTGCCAGCAGCAGAGCTGGCCCCAGCAAGAGCCCATTCTCACCAGAATTGTTTCTGACCACTATTGCCCACAGTTATCATTCTGGTCAGACTATTACAGCAGAAACTATTTTGCAGGAACTTTTCGCTATGAGAAACAAATCAAGTCTCTGCCCTGCAGAGAATAACCATTTGGGAGAGCTGGACTGATGGAGAGTTGGTAGTTTGCCCAGAGCTTATCATTTTCTATCCAGAGGCTGGCTTTATGCTAGAGCAAACAGCTGGAGTTGTGCACTGTGTTTCATTGCAAGCATGTAAAACAATAATGAACTTTATGGTTCTATAAAGATTTGCAAAATTATTCCCAGGTCTAAAGTTTAATTGTTTAATGTCACCAAATGACTTTGCAATAACTGAGCACTGCGGAGTGGCAGAAGTTAATCACTCGACTGAAGTGAATTAAGATTTTCTAAAGCTACATTTATCACTGTAATTTCTGGCTAATTTCATTTTCCATTCATAAAATATGATTTCAGTTTCTGTATCTCTGTGAGCCGTGGAGAAGGAACGTGTCTGTTTTAGAAGACATGTTTTTGTCAAGCAATGCCAAAGGTGATGTATATACTGATAACAGGAATATGCTAAGCTCATTTAAATAATGCATTCCACATGCCTCAGCTCTTGAGTCCACTAGCTCTTCAAGCTCTTCTGTGAAAGCTCAGTGGGCCAAATATTCAGTGTTCACTTTGCCTTACATATTCTGGCCTGGTATCAGGAAGTTAATACAACAGCCTTGCTTGAAACAAGAGTTAGCCAGGACAGGCTTATTTGCTTAAAGCAAATGCTGCAAGCCAAAAAAGCCTATTTCTGGTGGCCACTTAACGCCTAGAATAGGTGAGGGATGCCTCAGTACCTTCCTTCTTTACTTTTGCTTTCAGATATCCAGAAGAGGATACAGTTGCCTTAATTTTAGCCATCTAGGAGTAACCAGAAGTCACATATCATTGAAGAAAGTTGTCTAAGCAATGGCAATAGTCAGTGGAAGGAAAATGGGTGTCTGTCTGGCATGCTTTATCCCAGTTATCTCCACTAACTACAGTGGGAGCCCAGGCAGATATTAACCAAAACTCCTCTCTCTGGCAGGCTGAAGTAAACCCATGAACCTCACATTTCCTTCTCAGCTTGCACCCCTTGGCACTCCACTGCTGCTCCAGGCAGAATTCATTTTTCTCTTCACCTAGGCTTAATTCAGCTGATGTTGTCAGTGACTGGCCACAAGCATACTCACAGGACAAGCCCCATTCCAAGGGCTGTCCCAAAGAGTTGGAACTGGCTCTCCATCTCATTCAGAGGTGTTAAGGGCTCCTTCATCAACTGAAGGAGTTCCACTGGGACTCAGTCTATCTGAAGAGCTCAAGAAGTATCTCCTCAACGCAGGGTGAAACTGTCAAGTAGAGAAAAGGGAGGCAGGAGTACCTGTGCCTCTCCCAGACACACCTTGAGCCTCCTGTTGAGGCTGTCCTGCTGATAGCCCAGCAGTGCCTGGCAGCTCTCGACCTTGTTTCAGTTTTTCACATTATAAACTCCCTGGGAAATATGCAGAATCTGTTCTGCAGACCCCCAGCTGCAAACTGTAGGACCTAAAACTGTCCTGAGTCAGGCAATCAGTCCTAGGGGGGGATTGCAGTGTCACACACCCCCTTCTCTCAAGCGGTCACTCACCTAACAAGTTCAGTTCCCAACTCGTGGGGCTGGATGTCCCCATCACTGCAGGGAGATACCCCACTGTTCTTGTGCCAAAAATGCTCGTGGTAAAGGCAAAGGGACTGGTATCCCTGAGCCAAGAATCCCAGCATCCAACACACACTTTGTAAATTATGGCTTTTGACGTTTTTTTTCTTGAAGTGAATGTATTAAGAAATTAGTCAGGAAAGAACTGTATCACCCACACTTCAGTCCAACCTCAAAACAAAGCACTGAGCCCTTTTCTCAGCTTTACAAGTGGATGGATATCCATATCTCAGGTCTTTTTCTTCTAGCAGCATTGATGGACAAAAAAGAGAAATGCTTATTCCGAAGGCTAACATCTCTGTAAAATTTCCTGCATGCTGAGTCAGTTAAAATGCACCCAAATCAAGGTAGCCTTTTTAAAAAAAACTTTTTGGAAGTAGCTTTTTTTTTTTTTAAGATTTGTTTTATTTTTAATTTTTGAAATGAGAACATCTCTCACTTTCTCACCACCCTCTTGCACGATCCCCTTTACTGTGAGGGAGGTAAAAGGTACAACTTGCTGGTTTTCATTAGTAGTGAATATGAGTGTGGTTAGGCATATTATGGTTCATATATAGACAGCAATTTACACTCCTCCTCTACACAGAGAGTGTACTCAGATGTTGTACACACATGTACCAATGCTGTCCTGGCCCCAAATTGCTTCCAGGTTAGGTCGTCACTTCAAGCCCATTTTCTCTGGGTTTTTTCTCTGTTGCATTTTATTGGCCTGGTAGAGATTAGCCGCTAATCCGGCCTGATTTTAGCATCTTCTGCACTTGTTTGTTCCAATTTTTGTACCCCCTGAACTCTTCCTCCCACATACAATTTATTCCCACACATGGCAGGTATGCTTTCTCATGAATTATTTATATAGCTTTGGAATCTTCTGCTTTTCAAATAATGAGAGAAGAAAATGTTTCCAGTGTAGGAGTCATAATAAGGGAGAAATCCAGGCAGGTTGGTGTTCAAGAAGATGGTAAAATGCCCCAAGTTAAAAATAATACATTGCTACATTGAAAGGCTGAGGAAACATCACAATGGCCTTTCAAAGCAATCATCTACCTTCAGAAACACTGCTGAGTGGCTAAAATTAGGACTTGATATCAGGCAGTGACTACAGAGGCTTTCATTTTCCCAGTTTTTCCCAAAGGTTGGGTGGGATAAACTCCCCCATTGTCTAATATACCAATGGCAGCCTTGCCAACTACTTGCATGGAGGGAGAAGCTATCCCTTCTTCTCCTGAGCTGAAATGACACAGCTTTCCTAACAAAAACAAAATTAATAACATATACTGCAAGAAAATACTATGTGACGCAGCTTCTGTGATGCTTTGATCTTTCATTTTACTGAGAAACAGAGGTAGGCTGTGCTTTCACTTCCAAAACACAGCCAAGTACACAAAGCAGTGAATACAATATCTCATAAAGATACCTAATTTAGATAGAAAGTTGGTAAAAGTTTAAAAAAAATAATTCAGTTTAAGTTCTGTTTTGAAAACAGGAAAGACACTGACTGTAACACTGAGGAAGAAAGAATACACTAGCCCAGGGAAGGAGCAAGGAATAAAAGGAAATGCTCATTTTACATAGGCTCCATCCCAAGATGGGATAGGGAGGGAGGATTAGATAGGGACGGTAGGAGACATGACCTCATGAGGACATTTTATTGTCCTCAGTCAGGAGCACAAGGAGCCAGCTCCTGCATGTGTGATGTGCTAACAGGCTGGCTTTGGGCAGGGATGTGTGTTATTGCCCCACCACGGGGGAGCAGGACACCGTGGCCAGCACACAGAGTCCAGCCAAAGGCTCCTGTGACACACACCTCCTGCCCCTGGCTCTGGGACAGCTGATGAGGTAGCTCTTGATGGAACTTCTGGTGGGTTGTCATAGCAACAAGGAAATAGGCAGATGGAAACCAGCAGCACCAGCCTGCCTCTGCCTGCCCACCTGCCTGGAGGGATGGAGAAGCAGGGCAGGGGCCTGCCAGGGGAGGACTGGGACATGACCCCACCTCCAGGGGCATGGCATCCTCTGCGTGAGGGGCTCTGAATCCTGCTGCTCACAGACCCACTGACCTCTCTGTCCAACACTTCAGGTAGGATCATACTTGTTTCTCCACTTAATGGCTGGTGGATAAGAAGAAGCACTGAAATATCATGACAAAATTGATTCTTCTGAAGTTTCAGATGAAATTCAGTATTAATTAGTTGATTGGCAACCTGGTGATTGCGGCAAACAAAATAATTGCTCTAAAAGTATAATCCAGTGAGTATTTGCTTTATTCACCAGACTACACAAGAAAAGTCCATTAAAAATGAAGATTCCTAGTTAAAGATTTTCTTGTTCCCCTTAAAATGCTTTGGCATTTTCTTTCTACCATTCTGCAGCAGAGTTATTTGAGACTTGGTTTGGCATCTCAAGAAAGTGAGAACTACCAAGCTTAGTTTTTTCCCAGAGCCAGCATTTCTTCTGCAGCATTTCCCAGTCAGGAGATATTGCCCAAAGACTGACAGTTTTTAAATGGCCCATGTTGATTTGCCTGTCCCAACCTACTCTTTTCAGCTTCTACAGAAGACAATACTATGATGAACAGGTTACTTTTCCATTAAAGACAACATTTTTCCACAGAAAGCTGTCCCTCCTGTATTTTAAGATCCCTCTGCCAAAAAACACCACCCAAATATCTTAACATCATTTTTCTTCTTATTGTTGATTTTGGAAACTGTTGGATCCTTCAGCTTAAGTTCTGTACTCTCAAAGAAATCACTTAGATGCAGAAAAATGTCAGCTTAAAAAATTTAAGATCAGCAGAATGATAAAAGAGTGAAAACAGCCCCATAAAAATTGAGGAACCCACTGATTCACTGATTCCAAGTTAGACCTACTCATCAAAGGTGAAAATTGACAAGCATTCTGAAAAGAAACATTTTGTGCTGCTGAAGTTAAAGAGAGAGACTGGAGGCCTAACTCCAAAGAAAGAAAGAGTGAGTTTTAGGGGATTACAGGAGAAGGGAATTGGTGCTGGAACCAAGCCTTCAGTCCTGGAGTTGCATCGGTTTTGAGGTGTTCAAAACAAGGCTTGTACAAAAGGTTAGCATAGCAGTTCCTTGCTGGGGTTTGGACTAAGTGACCTGTGAGGTCTTTGCCAAAGCTATTATCAGTGGTACTGTGATACCTTAATAAGGCAGCTTTTGTACTCCAATATCTCAGAAAAGATTGTTCTTTTTTAGAATGACATTTCACAGCCTGCAAATTCTAAAATGGACTAATGGCTTTGACTTTTGGGGGTAGAAAGATTGGTCTGAAAAGTAAAGGTCTAGCTGGTGCTTGAAACTTTTGAACCTTTATTTGTTGGGAGAGAAATGACTCACACACTTCCCTTCCCAATAATGATGGTTCAGAAGATGTCATTAAATTCGATAAGGCAACGATTTATGAACAACAATTTAAGTAAATGGGCCTTGGGAGAAAGCCTTTGAGCCAGCCCACACCATGGGTGGGCTGACATTAGATAGGTAGATACAGCTCTTTGGAGACTCGAGGAATAGTCAGATATTCTCTTACAGACAGATCTGAACTCAGAGGTGCATCTCTTTATAGATTAGGGTATTTTTATGTGCATTTTTCAATGGAAGCAAAGATATACAGATACAATTTGTTGTCTTAGAAGGGGACACCTCTCTGCACAGAGAGGGTGAAAAAGAGGAAGAACAGTGAAACTGAATATGATTGTGACATCTTTACTTCTATCTCTAGTGCCATAGGGGCTAATTTTGGGTTTGGCTGCATTTAAGATCAGCCTTAGGGCTGCTCTAATACACACCATTTGAAATGACCCCTTAGTCTTTTTTTCTCAGTAACTCTCAGTGCACTGCCACAGCACTAAATCTTGAGAACTTTCCTGAAAATACGAAATTGCTCAGTGTCTCAACCGTCACTATGATGATATTTTTTTCTCCCATCATTAAAGACAAATTTTATGTGCTACCAGTTTGCATAAAAGTTGTAAAAAATAAGAGAGGCTAATGAACAAGCAGGTGTGGGTCTAGTAAGGGAGTTGAAAGGTGTGTAGCTCTGTGATTCTCTAGCACTGCCCAGTGCAGTGTGCATGCACCACTTCAGCAGCAGTCAAACACAGCCCCAAGGAGCTCGTGGTGGTGTCTGGCCCAGAACAAATAACAGCTGTACAAAATTTGTGTGTATTTTTTGTCCAGTTCCTTTGACCTGAATGTATGTCTCAGAGAATTTCAGACAGAATCAAAAGCTGTTTTCGCTGTCAGGTAGGCATACCGCACGTAGCCTGTGTACCTAATCCTGCATTCCTCCTGCATTCCAGGCACCCACATAGTCAATGAGAATTTGAGATGCAGAGTGAACACAGGACCAGGTACAGCATTTGAATATTTTAAGGAATGTTCTTGGATTTTTACAGTTGATGTCATGTTTTCTAGCCCATCAATATGGATTAACAATGGTCCAGAGCAGCAGGAACTCATTTCCTATTCATATATGCTAATTGCATGGTGCTGGATAGCAGGGATTTCTTCTTAAACGCAAAGTTTCTTTTTTTTTTTTTTTTTTTTTTAGCAAATGGAAAATAGAAAGACTGTGGCTATGAAATAAAGAAGTGAAGAGGATTTTACACAAACACTGAAATACTTGGTACTTCTAAATATGTACTCCGTACTTAAAGGAAGCAAGACCGGAAGTCCTTCCATATATACTTCCCATAGATGAAATCCATCTTTCCTTAACCTGAACCCCAGCTGACTTTGAGGTAAGTCATGTGGTGGGGTTGAACTTACCTGGACACCCACTGCCCACCAAAGCCACTCTTTTTGGAGAAGAAAAAAAATAACGAAAGGCTGGTGGGTGAAGATAAGGGCATAGAGAAATCACTCAGAAGTTATGGTTGTAGGCTTGATTTGAGGAATTAAGTTTAAATTATTAACAATCAAATCAGAGCTGGATAATGAGGAATAAAATCAGATCTTAACACATCTTCCTCCACCTGTCCCTTCTTCCTAGTCTTCACTTTACTCCTGAATTCTTTACCTTTTCCTCCCCAGTGGTACAGGGGAGATAAAGAATGGAGGTTGAGGTCAGTCCATCACACACTTTCTCTACCACTCCCTCCTCACACTTCTCCCTTGCTCCAACATGGGAACCCTCTCATCAGAGACAGTCTCCCATGACCTTCTTCAACACGATTCCTTCCCAAGCATTTTAGTTCTTCATGAACTGCTCCAGCACGGGGTCCCTCCCACTGGGTGCAGTCCATCAGACTCAGGGCCAGGGTGGGTCCCTGCAGGGTCACAGCTCCTGCCAGCGCAGCACAGCACAGCACAGCACAGCCCAGCCCAGCACAGCACAGCGCAGCACAGCCCAGCCCAGCACAGCACAGCGCAGCACAGCCCAGCCCAGCACAGCACAGCCCAGCACAGCACAGCGCTGCACAGCCCAGCCCAGCACAGCTCAGCACAGCCCAGCCCAGCACAGAACAGCCCAGCACAGCACAGCACAGCCCAGCCCAGCACAGAACAGCACAGAACAGCACAGCCCAGCAGAACACAGAACAGCACAGCCCAGCCCAGCACCTGCTTCAGCACAGACTTCTCTCTCCTTGGGGCCGCAGGTCCTGCCAGGAGCCTGCACCAGCGTGGGCGTCCCACAAGGTCACAGCCTCCTTTGGCCATCCACTTGCTCTGGCATGGGGTCCTCCACAGTCTGCAGGTGGATCTCTGCTCCACTGGGGATCTCCATGGGCTGCAGGGGAACAACTGCCTCGCCATGGGCTGCACCATGGGCTGCAGGGGAATCTCAGCTCCAGTTCCTGGAACAGCTCCTGCCTCTCCTGCATTGACCTGGATGTCTGCAGGGCTGTTCCTCTCACATAGTCTCATTCCTCTCTTCAGCTGCTGTGGTCCAGCTGTTTTCCCCCTTTTTAAATGCATTATCTCTGAGGCATCACCACCGTGGTGAGTCTGGAGGAGCTGGCTGGCTTTGGCTCCATCGCACACAGGTGAAGCTCAGAAGCTTCTCACAGAAGCCACCCCTATCACCCCCTGCTGCCAAAACCTTGCCACACAGACCCAATACTGTCTGTTTATTTTTCTTCTTTGTTTCAATATGTTACTGCATTTTTTGAAATTTCTATGGAGGCAATTTTTTAATAGTTTCTTGCTTACATATCACTGTAACATCTCACATCTTCGAACAATGCATGAAGTAGTACAAAACCCACTTGCTGTATGTGACAGAAGTGTATACAAAATGTGTCTTGTTTTTAAGTGTTTCAGATTTAAAACACATTTATTTTGCAGAATACTTTGTCAAAAGGTATCCTGTCTTTGCAATGAAAGATTATGATATGCCGGTCCTTTATTTCTGCCAGTCTTAGCTTGCTTCTCATGTGCTAGGCAGAATTGATTTCTGCTGGATATGGTACAAAGTTTTTTGCTGATACTGTCTGTTACTGAGAAAATAGATGGGAGATGAGTTGTTTCTGTTGGCATAGGCTTTCAGCAATGATGTTTTAAAGGCTTTGGAAAAAAGGCAGTCAAATGCTGGAAAAGGCATTCTAAAATGAAAATGGTCGATGGCTCAAAACTGTTAGCACTAAAGAGGCATTTGGACAATGACCTTAATAACATGTTTTAGGGTTTGATCAGCCCTGAAGAGGTCAGGTTGTTGAAACAGATGACCATCATAGATACCTTCCTACTGAAGTATTCTATTCTATTCTATTCATTCTATTCTATTCTATATTATAATACCTTTTTATTTTACATTTTAAATATCTCCATCCAACCAATCTGCAGACCTAACAACTGGAACTGCAGGGTTCTGTGGACAGATCACTGTATAATTAAAGAATTTACATTTTCACATAATGCAAACAATAAACCTGGTTTTCTCTCCTAGTTACCAATGTCAGATAGGAACATCTATCATCATTTTATAGGTCATCACATCATCATATGGATATAGAATCTGGTTTTCACAAGGTCTTTGATTAGATTACTAGTATTAGATTATGGGGGCTTTGCTGATGCTAAAAGCCTATTTACTTATAATTATGAAAACAGTGCCAGCTAACTACTGCCACTCTTCACATTTTCTCTGCATGCTCTGAATTCAGGGCACATTCTAGTTATGTTTTCTTTCATGTGACATCTATCACTGTGGTGTCATTCACTGGAAATTTGGCAGTGGCTCTGACTTGCGTGCATCCCCCATGTGAAATAGAGTTTACAGGGATGGCATGCAGCTTCAGAATTCTCAACATATTTAAGGGCAGGCAGAAGGTTTTGTTTGAAAGGGATGAAAACCTTTGAGGGTTGAAACCAGAGGGTCTGGAAAGAACCCTGGCCTCCAGCTTCCCCAGAGCTCCAGCATGCTGCAGCTCACCCGGGCTGTGGCTGGGACATGCTGGCTCCCTCTGCCACATCCTGCTCCCGTGGTGGAGGTAGCAGGGACAGTGCCATGAGCACTGGTCTGTGCCTTCTGCACACTCAGAAAATCTGCCATGCTGGAAAAATTCCCAGCAGGACACTGCCACGTATTTTCTGCTTGTACAGTGTATGAATTGATGTTGGCATAGAAATCAAATCAGGGTAGAAGGTCTGCCACAACCCATGATTTTTAAACTAGAAGAATAGGGGGAAAAACACCTTTTTAATATACATTTTGGCTTATAGACAAAGTGAAGGGGAGAAGACAGAATTTAAAAGGAAGGGAATGTGTTTATCTCCTGCGTGAAAAACATCTCTCAGTACAGCGACATGGAGAACAATATTACTTTTGTGCTCTGATAAATAATCAGAACAGCAATTGTGAGGACAATTGGACTTTGAAGCAAGAATTCAATAAGAATGCCAAATCTACCACAGCAGCTCAATAGCACCAGAGCCCAGGCACAGCTCTGTCTGTTTGCAAATGAGTGTTTGTGTCTCTCTATCTGCATGTGCAGTGTTTGTAGCTAATCCTGACAATTTGTGTTGCACATACTGCATTTCCCTAGATTTAAAATAACTTCACTTGCAACTTCTGAGGGGTTATTAGGTGTGAATTTCAAAAAACATCAAACTTTTACAGTGAAGTTCACTTGACTGAGAGCAATACTAGTTGGGGATCAGGCACATCAGAAAATCATATCCAGAAAGAACAAAACATTTTAGAAGATGCAAAGTGTATTTTTTTTATTCACATAATAGAACCTCTCAGTCTAATTTCTTCATTAACAATTGGTAGATAAGTTTCATATCATGCCTAAGACATACATATTTATCATATTCAGGCTACAGAGTGGTATTCCAGGGAACACCACTTTTTTTTTACTTCTCTAACTTCTTGGTTTTCTTTGCCTTTACTCTTTTCAATCAGGTCTAATCTTATAGCAAATTACCTGTCCTGCTTCAAATATCTGCTACTTCCACTCCCCACTTAGCAATTGTTTAACGTGTTTTGATATCACCAGACCTATCTATTAAAAGGCTTGTCCACAGCCCTGTTTTCCTCTGGCTCTCCACCTTTTCAGTCACTGTTGGTCTTTCAGGGTTTCACTCAGACCATGCAGAACTCTCTCCACCCCAGCAGAATTTGCAGTACTCTTTCAGTATCCAAACTGAATTAGTGATCTTATCCTCCAGACCCATTCCAATTAATGAATGCAGTGCTCCCTAAACACAGCATTGTTAAATGCTTGTGTTTCTGGAATGTAAATCTTCCAGCTTTAAATTATCTAAAGCCCACACAAGGTTTTGGGATAAGGGTACAAATTGTATTGCTTATTTCAGTTGCCAACCCTTCAAATCAAAACATTGATATATAAAATATTATCATCACTTTGGTCTCATTACATTCAAAGGCACCTAAATCTTTCTGGAAGTCTGGAATATGTCCTTTCCATTCCTTGCCTAGATCTCTGTAAATCTTTTAGAGATTGCAGGAAATAAAATATATTCCTGGGTCTATCATAAGAACATTTTGGCAGAAGATTTTTTTGTTGTTGTTTTTCTCATGGACTTTTGAAGTTGGTGAGTGCGTGTGTGCAAGATTATATTTAAGATTTAGTTGGTCTTTCTACTACTAAAACTTTTAGCTGCACACATTCCTTGTGATGGATCCCACAGTCTTGTCTGGTATCACCCTTTGGGTCAAGAGGTTACTCTGGACCCAGCCCTGAGCTGTCCTCTGCTCTTCCATTTAGGGGATAGTCTTTTCTCTCACCTGTGGCAGGAGAACAGCATTGTTCTGCTCTTGGCTCACCACAGATCTTTTTAAGGTTAGTGAAATGTTTTTATTTTTGCTGCACGAGCTTGAAGGTCTTGCCCTCTGGCCATAATAAAAAGCGTGGCCTTGTAAGAGACTTCTGTTCCTATGTTATCTGGAGGGAAAACTTCTTTTACTGCAATCTCTTGTGAATCCAAAGCTTGGAGGATATTTTATAGGAGAAGAAAATTGAAAATTGAATGTACTACAGACAAACCCTCATTTCTGACTCTGTACCTTTTTTAAAGCCAGTGGCTGCAAATCATATTAACAGCTACTGAAGATTGATTGGGATGAGCTGGGATGACTCTTTATTGTTCCCTCTGGAGGAATTTTTTTTTGAGTCTTCAAAGTGGTGGATATACCAAACCATTATTGAAAAGTATACCCTCCTCCTTAGACCAATGCAATGCCCATGAGAGAAGTGGTTTGTCTTCTCAGGTGGGATGGGAAGACAAGGAATGTGACTGATTCCTACAGTAAGGGCCAATGCACCTAAGGCACTTCAGATCTGTGCTATTCTTGCATCAGCCTTTTCCATTCAGTGTTTGGTATCTCACACACAAATGCCTCTCAGTGACCTCCTGAATTACAGCAAACTGTGACCTTTAGAAAGTAAAACAGCTTCATGAAGAGTTTGGAATCTCCAGCTTCAGAGGCTGAACTGTGGCAAGGTGAAACCACCAACCCATGGTGGAGGCAATGGACATGACGTGTCCCTTTGCAGCTACTCATGCAGGTCGGTTGTCTATCATTTTTCCTTGGAAAAAAGTGCTCCCATTTAAGAGAAAATTAGAAATTATTTTTGGAGAGAGAGATGCTTGCTTGACTCTTCCTTCTGTTAAAGAGTTATCAATATCCTAGATGAGGAGAACAGTACCAGGACAAGCTTCTGCTGGGTTAACCTTTCTTTCATTTACCAGACAACAAAAATCCTACACTTTCAGTAGAAATAGCTTTTCTTCTAAAAATGTCCAGTTTTCCCAAAAGGATATTTACATTCACAGTCAGCCAGTCCAGAATATATTTTTTGCAAATTATTACACCTCTATTTTCTTCTGCAAATACTTTGCTGACCCCAGTGGGGTTTTACGTGAAGGAAAGGGCTCGTTCATGGGAGACTAATTGTAAGAAAGGAGCAATTAAGTAAAAATGCTACACTTGTCATCCAATTATAGACTTGACTAGTTGATGAAGTTTTGAAAGCAGGTTTTTTAGAACCTTAGGGCTAGATTTTCATGTAATGGTTGTCCATCTCTATTGTCAGCTGAAATTGTTTGTTCTTAGGACTTCTGGAAAGTAGGGCTTTCATAGCTTGTTTTATACCTCACACATTTAAGAATTGTTTTCTGGGGAAGCTGCATGTTTTCTAGAAAATTGGAAAAGCTCTAAAGCAATTTTAATTTTACTTCAATATCTGTAAAAAAAAAAAAAAAAAAAAACAAAAAAGCTGTGTTAAGTCTTTCTTCTCCAAATAACCAAATTAAGGTTTGCAACTGAAGTTTGGCATCTGAAGTTTAATGCAGTCAAAGTGTACAAGAAAACTTGCACATAATTTAGAAGCCTAATGCATTTGTTTAAAAAGGAAGAGAAGGTTTAATTGAGCATATAACCATGTCAACTTGTCATTCCTGATGAAGGTAGTGTCTGCAGACTGGGGTTGCTAAATGTTGCCGTAGCTGTCTGAATAAATCCTGAATTTTCAGGGAAATCGGACTCATTCAGTATTTTTCTCACACCTAAAGGTCCAGTGGACAATGGAGGACATTTGGGATGTGCAATGGGTTCAAGCCTGGAGAGGTGTGGGGGGAAATAATGAACTTTTATGCCTTTGATATCTTGATACTGGAAGTAATTGGCTTATAAGAATACAGGTTAGAGGAAAGACATTAGTCCAACTTGGTGTCTCAGCTTTGGCCCAGATGATGCAATTGGCTTTCTGCCTGGTGGGGTCATAGTTAACCTGAGGGCAATAGTTTCCACAGGGCTGCAGAAATCCAACCAAGCAGGACTGGTTGCAACAATCAGAGCTTCAGTTGTTAAAAACTGAGGATCAGAAGCACTCATTAGACAAAGAACAGCATTTGGGGGAAGAAAGGGGGTACTGGATTTGGTGATAATGCAGCCGAATATCTAATATCACTGTATTATACTTGTCAACATAATTGCAGTTGTTTGTCTGATGATCCTATTAAGTATTACAGTTTTTCTTCCAGTTTTTGTTTGTTTATTTGTTTTAGATAATTTTGGAATCTGTTTTTTAGGTAGTTATATGTGAATTATAAAGGAAATGGGTAAGAGAAATTATTATCTAAGTTCTATTTTGAAGTGGCCTTTTAGAACATAAACAGCTATGATGACAGTCTTATATCTTCCTCCTACCTGTTTATAAGCACCAAGAGTTCATACTGGTAATTGCAGAGGGAGCAGAGGTACACAGTCTCAGGAAAGCAACACACATTTCTCAGAAAATTATGTAATAGAGATTGTTGTCCAGAGCACAATAACTGTTCAATCTAAAAACCTGGCCCTGTGGTCTACCTGGAGTGAAAGACTAGCTAGACAAAACCAGCAGAGGAAAGGGGCATGAAGAGTCTTGGGGGGGGGAAGATTGTTTTCTGAGGTTGCTCAGTATAAGTCAGCAGCAGAGAAGGAAAGAGAATGGAATATTTCAGCAGCAGAATCTCCTGTGCTGCCCTCCCGGTCTGCTTCCTTGTTGGCATATATCTGATTTGTTTTTGAACATGATGCCCCGGTGTGAAGCACCAACTAAACATCTGGGGTTCCCAGGAGATGGCCTGATGTCCAGCTCTATGGCATCAGCATGCACTCACCAGACATCCTGAGCTCCAGAATCCCTGGGGATGCAGTAGACGTGGAGGTAGTGGGTACAGAGGCAGTTCCATGGACCTATCCCTGATCCCTGCCTCCAGAAAGTTTGGAGCTGTACTCCTGGGGGTGCAAAGGGAGAAGGAGCAAGAGCTCAACCTGCACCCTGCAAGATCCTCCTTGAGAGAGCTGGGAAGGAGGAGCATCCTTCTGCTGCTGTGGAGACCCAAGGTGCTCAGCATCTGGCAATGTCCAGAAGGATCTGACATTATCACCAAACAGCAAATAATTAGGAGATTTGTGTGTCAGACTAAACATTTGAATGCTGTATTGCAAATACACATCATAAGCAAAAATCAGTTAACTTGCAAATCCCATCTAGACTGGGATTTTTTGCCTCTGTTCAGGCATTTGAGAATTTTTAAATACAATCACAAAATAGCACACTAGTAGTTTTGCTGTCAAATAAATACCTTTTAAGTATAAGGATTTCTTTCTCCCCACCATCACCACTTCATTTATCTTTTACTTAAATCCTTCCTCTCCAGAAATAATACAAATCAAGCCTCTGGGGCCTGTTTATATAATGGGGATTTATGTCATTTCAAGACAAATGGCATTTGCTAAGTTTCAGGGAAGCACCTGTATTAATTGTATTTCCTGCTCACGCGTTGCTTTTGTTTGCAATAAAAGAATTCATCTCAGGTGAGTTAACCTTGCTTTTAGAGAGGGCACCTGCAGTTATCTTAGTGATTATTGTAAATGAAAACATGTTGAGCCTTTAAAGCAGTGAAATAAAGAGGTGCTGACAAGAGGGTATGCCAATAGGATTAGAAGCTTTTCTCACCACTTGTATTATCAGGATGGAGAATTGAGTCACGTTAAATTACAGGGAGAAGAGATATTCCCAGAAGTTCCACAGAGCAGAGATTGACTTGCTCCTTTAGTAAACCTGTGGATAGGAGGTGCATCCTGTGCTTGGTGAGATTGGGGGTGGGGGGGGAGGGAACAAATAAGAGAAAAAGACCTTTTAGCCCTTTTAGCCTTAGGCATCTATAATTGACCAAGATTTTTCTGCTTGTGATTTGATCCATCCAAACCCTGTTAGAGGCACTTGCCCCCAACTGAGACCAAGGCTGAGGTGAATAAGAATTAGGTGACTCACTCATATGTACTATACATGTATTCACATCTATTAGGATAAATGACATGTCATTCAATTTAAGCACAGGCAACTGGAGATTGTCATATTTTGAAAATGACAACTGTTATTTATTTATTGAGAATATTTATACAGGTTCTTTCTAGGTACAGAGAATGCATTTTTCAGCAGCTCTTGCGACACCAGCGACTCAGACCAGAAAGGCTATTCCACAAAGAGAGAAAACAAAGCCAGTGGGCTATGGACCAACAGGTCTGGTCAGCAGAATCAAAATCTGGCAAGATCATTACTCATTTTCTCTGGTCATTTTTTAAAGTGCTCATCACAATGCTCTGATCCCTGCTATATTAACAAGGTGCCAAAGAAAGCACTGTTAGAAAGCAGGCAATGGGATTTAGCCCAGTTGTTAAGAATGGGAAAATTAAGAACAAAACGGTCAGATACTGGTTTATTGGATTCAAGGGCAGGAGAATTAGAGAAGGAGAGGCTTGCCTTGTTGCCCTGTCATCCCCCTGTATCTTTGCTCCTCCAGCAAGGCTGGCATGGTGCATCCCAGGTCACATGCTAAAAACTGGGGTGTTTGTCCTTCTTATCCCTGTTTAGATCAGGGCTTTCTGCATCTACTTGCAGGCTGTGAGCTGCTTGTTAAAAAAAATCATTGTTAGGGCTGTTCAAATAAACACAGATTGAAACTCTTTCAATCAACATCCTATCTTTTTATTAAGTACAGACTTGTTTATTAAATAGGTAGGACATAGGTACTCAAGCAGGTAGGTAAATAGATAAAAAAGAAGAATACACATGTTCATAAAAAGACAACTTTTACAAAGTGGTTATGAGTTTCCTTATTCTTCTACCTGTGGGAAAAAAAAAAGAAAAAAAAAAAAAGAAAAAAAAAAAAAAAAGTCTACCTTCTTTATCCAGATGTCCAACTTTCAGGCTGGATTCAGCTGTAAATTATCAAAGTGCAGCTTGATGGAACTCCCTCCAAAGTGGACACAGTATTGCTATTTTTTGTTTCTGGATATCTTTATTGTATTCATTTTCTGACCCATTCAACTTTCTTCAGAAAATCTAATCAGTAAAAATATGTTTCTGAATCCTTGTCTTCTCCACTGAATTTTATTTGGACATCTTTCATTTCTTTCCATAATTCTGGATTCTTCCCTGTACATTTTAAATGGGAAGCTAGAGCTCAGCACCTCTTGATAGGTATAGCTACTGTGCAGTTTTATGTCTTCTGGTCCATTTACACAGTGATATGATTTGTTCCACCTAAAAAATTCAGTTTTAGCACAATATTTGTCTTGTTTGGCCTTTTTTGCACTATGCAGTTCAGAGAATGCATTGCAGTGATGTGAATCACCAAGTGCACTCAGACAGCAGCAGAGGTCTATGAGCTGACTGGAGGAGAAATAGAGCTTTTACCTTGTAGCATAAAACACCTCTCTACACTGAAAAAGTGCCATCAAAGCACAGAGGCCAATGTCTTTGGTTGTGTGTTGGCTGAAGTTTGCAACCTAAATAAGTATCATATACTTCATAGAAGCACAGAAAAATTTGGTTTGGAAGAGACCTTGAAGGTCATCTAGCTCCAGCCTCCCCTGCCATGGGTAGGGATGCCACCCACTAGAAAAGGTTGCTCAAAGCCTCATCCAACCTGTCCCTGAATACTTACATACTTCTGCAACTCAAAATCAAAGTTGCAGCCACTCTAAAAACTAGATATGAGTTGGAAGAAATGTAACCAAAAGCCCCTCTCGAGACACCGCCCAGCTTTGAAACATTGGTCTTAGTGCTAACATTACTGATTTTCCTGAGGATGTACTTTATAGAGACTGGCAGAAAAAACAGCTAAGAAAAGCAAACTGAAGAGAAGGTACTGAGTGAGCATTAGCTGAACCAGACTGTTTCCCATGTGCTCTTCCAGTCAAGGACTTGTGAGAAGGATCAAAGGAAGGATGAGAAAACAAGACTCTGGATGACTGAATTATATTTATGTACAGGAGAAAGACTTAAGTACTGACGAGGCAAATCTGCTCCAGCTTGCCAGACACGGGAGGAGGAGTTTTGGTCATGCTCATGAGGAGTTTTGGCCATGCAGTTTGGTCATGTGGTGAGGAGGACAGGGCTGTGGGTTGGTGCAGTGTCTCCCATATCAGGTCCCACAACATGCACTCCATGTGACGTGGTACAAAACATGTCTCTCCTGTCACCCACACACCAGAATGCACAAGCAACCTGCTCTGCCAGCTACAAACAGGATTTGCAGAATTTTTAAAATTCCTTTATTTTTTCAAAGTCACCTTGTAATGATGTAATGCAAATGTAATTGGGATCCAGAGAGTTTCAATCCACTCAAAGTGAGGTGTTTGTGGAGCCATGGGCAGGTATTTTTATCCATATGAAAAAAAATAATGAGTGGCATTAATTAAACATTCAAAGTTACATTTTATTTCAGAAAGACTAATGATTTTATAGAGGGGAAAGCCTTGTCAGGTTTGCCTTTCCTGAATTTTTGCCTCCCAATATTATGGCCAAGGGGGTGCTGAAATTTTCCCTTGAATTTATTTGAAAGTTACAGACTTTCCTTTGCCTAACAGTATGTTTGTCAGGAATATTTTCAACACCTAAAAAATCTCATTAGTCACCTCTGCAAAAGGGACTATAGGAAGCTGATGTAGGGATACAAGTCCCTTTTTTTCCCTTTTGTGCCTCAGCCAAAGTCCTCGTGACCCTGCAGGGGTGACCTTCACTCAGGCTCTGCCTTTGCATGATAATCTGTGAGAAGCAAGAGCAGAGAAATCACAGGGGTGACTTTTCTCTCCCATCCATCTCCCATGGACCTTGGCAGAGCACAGGCCATCTACATGAGGAGTTACAGGGTACATCTACATCTTGCGTTCATTGCTCAGACCCACAGCTGATGTGCCTTCCTTGAAACAGACCATGAGGTACCAAGTTGCAGCAGGAGAGAATATGCTCTGGTAAATGTGGTCCTTGATGGATGTAGGAAGAGAGCAACCCCCAGCACAAACGAAGCAAAATGGGAGAGGAGTGGAATAAAACCCATTATCTGTGCCCCTGTGGTATACCAGAGACATTCAGAGAAACCAGCCAGGGAAGCTGCAGCAGAAAACAGCTTTTCTTGCTTTTTCCAAGGTCGTAGCAAGGATACTGCACTTTGTTAACAGTTAATATGAAAATGTTAGAAACGAACCAATATATGCTACCACAGAGATGCTTTAAAATAGCCTACTTAATTGTGGAGATGGTAGAAGTTATGCTGACAGTTAAAGAGAGAGTTCAATTACTCACCGTGTTTACTGAAGATCACTAGCCTTAAATTACAAATAATCAGCTCACTCAGAAATATCAATTGCAACAACAAAGGTGTTTCAGCTGATGCAGGAGGCTCATCCAGTGTGTATATGTAAGCCACTTACCTATGCAAATTGGACTGCAGTTCCCTGCCCCATCCTTCATGTTTTGCTCGTTTATGACACCTGATCATTGCTTTTTTGGGGATGTGTTCTCTTCTGGCAGAAGAATGGATCCCATTTCACCAGGTGATGGAAAAGTGCATACACCATTTATAGGGTCCAAAGTGATGGACAATGCCTGTCTCAGATCTCATGCTTCAGGAAGAGTTACATTTGTGGAAGCTTTTGCAATATTGGGAGTTTAAATCTTCTGTACAGCTCTTGGACAAAATGACCTTTAATAAAGAGGGAATGCTTCAGGAGGAAGTTCAAATTTAGCATCCTTTCAGGATATCCTTTCAGGAAGTATTTTCTCTACCAGGAGGTTTTGAGGAATATGTATTTCTTACTGTCTTGGCAACACTCCTCTTTATTCTATTAGGAGCAATACTTCAACAAAAATATACTTTTTAATATTGTTAGTTTCTCACTAATTCACAACATCTGCTCTCTGGGTCCCAAATAAACCCACGGAATCCTTACAAATCAGTCATCCCTTAGCACTGGCATAGTTGTCTGGGAATAAATTGTGCCCTTCCTACTAGTGGCTCCATGATGTGATTACCTTAGTATCACCCAATTATGATAATATCATGTGTCAATGATGTTTTGGGAAAACCTCATGTGTCAATATTTGATTATCAGAGAAGATAGACAAATTTTTGCTTTTATACACATCGTCCATGTAAATTAAAAGGTGGAACAATCAGAAAAAACTAATATAAAAATACACTTACTAAAGCATTTCTTAACAGAAGATTATTTGTATGAGGTTCAGAGGTTCTTTTAGTGAGTCTTGCTGTGGTCTTTCTGTAGATTCTGTAATAAAATCTATAACACAGTTAATTAAAGAGTTTATCATAAGCATCATAGCTAGGAGGCCTTAAAAGTGTGGCTGATCTTAAAAACTCCTGTTTGGCACAAAGCAACCATCTGTCAATATTTCAATTGCCACCCTCCCTGCCTGATCACACTTCAGTTGTTTTCCAATAATTATTATAATCATCCACCACAAGGGCAACTAGTTGTTTCAGGGTTTTAGGTGAGAGGCTGAAAAGAACTGAAAAACAAAAAAGAAAAAAACCAAAACCCAACCCCAAAACCTGCCCAGTCATTTGTACAGATCTTTCCTCGGGGCAGCTCCTTATTTGAACAGCTGCTGGTGAAACACAAATCAGCCTCAGAGCTAAGCCAAGCCTGGATGGTGTTATGCATCCTGATTTCTGGGGGTGGGGGGTGTTGTTGTTGTTGGTCCTAATTTGAGTCCTGCACATGACCAGCCACTTTCCCTACTGGAAATAATTTCTCTAAATTAAAGGTTGCTGCAGTGTTTCAAACCTGTCAAAGATCTCTAGCTGGACAGGCTCCTTCAAAAAAATAAAAATAAAAAAAAGTCAGTGTCTCAAATCTTAGCATCAGGAGATAGGTTTCACTTGATGAAAGGACTGGAAAATCTTTTGCCAATCACAGTAATTTTTCTCCATTAGATTTCATGGGAAGAAAAGGTTTCAGCTTTGGTTTTATTTTACAGGAATAAATGGCTTGGATCTATTGTTATTTGTGTGGGTTTATTCCCAGAGAAAAAAGAAAAAACAGAACCAGTCAAAGTTGTGGCCCACTCTGTTAACACTGCAAAACTTTGAAATGTTTAAGATGTGATGGAATCTAGTGCAAGGTGACCTAGAAATGCTGAATATCTCTGACATGGTCTCTTACTATTTAGCACTGATTTCATGCCAATCTTAGCTCATTTCAATGACTGGAATTTCACTAAATCTATTTCTTTGGGCTGCTGTAGGTTTTGAAGTGATGTTATAAATATTACAAAGAACAAAAATTCTGAAAATATGTTGAAATCTATTAGGACTTCAGTGGAGCTGGGAATTCACATCTGAGGATAAAAATCCTGTGGGACAATGTGTTGGATATTATTGTGTCACTCAATCCTGGCAATAATAATAATTTTTTATGCATGGGGAAGCCAGTGAGATTGCAATGCTAGTAATAAAAAATATTGTTTTACAACACAGAGGCAAAATGCCACACACTGGAGTGGGAGGAAGGCAGACACAGTGACTCTTAAATCCTACAGTGTTTGCACCAAATCTGGCAACCGGAAAGAGAGAGATGGACACCATCACTGACAGCCTGGGGAAGACTCCAGCCAAGAGCCCAAGAGCAAACCAGTCCTTTCTGCATGGGGAACAGCACACTGAGTGATACAGAGCCTCTGTCAAAAGCAGCAGAGGGGCCCCATCTGCAAAGCTGGGCAGAGCTCTTCTGCCTTCCAGCTCAGAGGAGAAGGGGAACCTGCCAGCCAAGAGACAGCTGAGGAGCCAGGCTGTCAAAAGTCTCCTCTGAAGAGAGAATAGAAAAATGGGGTCAGTTTTCAATAAGAGACAAAAAGAGGAGCCACAAGAAAAGGAGGTAATAGAAGAATGTTTGTATGAGAGAAATTACAGTGGGAAAGTCTCTTGTCTCTGATAATAAGCCAGAAAAAGAAAATTTTACATTTTTTCATAAGGGGGACTACTGAACTAGCAAACTCAGAAATGCTTGTTCTACACAGTGTGCAGTCAGTCTGCAGAGCTCCCTACCATCACCAGGTCCTGGGATGTTATGATACCCAAATTTGTATGGATATAAAACACATCCAGAATAACCAGAAGGGAGGATGATAAAAATAAAGGGAGAGCACATCTCTTGGAAGAGAAATCAGGTCAATAGTTAATTAGCAGAGCAGAGCAGGAACCTTAATGCAATGGAGTTCTTCCCAGAAGCCTGTGGAAGGCAATCCCTGCCTGGCAGAGGAGCAGCTCTGCTGCCTGGGAAGAGCTGGCAGTCTGCTCGGGCTGGAGGGTGCTCAGGGACCATGTACAGGGGCAGCACCAGCACCCCTCTTGCCACTAGCCTCTCTTCCAGTTCCTGAATCCCACCATCTTCCTCCTGGCTGTCAGGAGCATTTCCACACTGAAATACGTGTGATGTTTCCATCATCTCTTCCTGCTTCTGATGTCTGCTGTCCCAGTGAGAAGAGCACCTTCACTATTGATGAGATTAAGTTTGGTGCTGTGGCTGATGATGTTTCCTATGACAACCTTTTCCCCTCGCAACAGATACTTTGCCCTGATACACAGCAGTAGAACTTTTCAACTGGTCTTTGTCATCCTCACCCAGAGCTCAGCCTATTTCTTTAACTTGAATGTTGGCAACATAGATGCCTTTGTCCACTTTTCCTCTTCCACAACTTCTATCACATCCTCCTGCTGCAGAAGCCCATAAAGTGATTGTGTTTTATTGACTGGCTCCTGCCCTTTATGAGTTACAGGTATTTAAAATCTGATGCTCTCCTCGATATTTGGGAGATCAGTTATGAGGCCTGATTGTTAGATGTGTGTATTCTCCAGGTCACAGGAGAAATGGTTGTCACAGTTTTCTGAGAGCTCTGAGCCCAAAAACCAATGAATCCACTAACCACAAACAGCACTTTATGGAAACTTGTAGCTGGGATCAGACCACCACTGCCAGTATTTTTCAAATACACCACCACTTGAAGTAGTCCTGGGCATGTCAGCTGCTGATGTTTGACATTCTCCTGGCTTTGACCAAATGTTCTTTTTTGTGCCTTTTGTGAGATTAGGCATAAAATACGGGCAGGATATTTTTGAAAGAAAGTATGCATAAAGACTTATCTAGAAACAAATGTAGCTGTTGAGGTCAGCTTCGTGGTGGCAAACCTTTGCAGAGCTGATTACAGGAAAAACAGTTTCAATCCAGGTCCTGTTGGCAGTGCATAAACAGCACACACATTTATAGCATAAAGTCTATAAACTTTTCATTTGCTCAATTTGTGTGTGTGTGGTTTTTTTTTTAAATTCATATATTTGAAAAAATACAATTATATAAATATCGTATTTATATTACTTGACATATGAAATTCAGGTTTCCTTACCTAAATTGTGTAATTTTGTGAAGTGGTGCATTTAGCAGAAGTTGTTTAGGGTTGTATCATTAATTTGTGAAGTTAAAGTGCATCTCATGGTAAATAGGTTCCAACCCTTGTTGATTTGCAGCCTACAAATAGGCCATCAAGACGATTTACCATAATCCATTTGTCATTTATCATAATAGCTTATAATTCACTCCTATTGCTGCCACTTTCCTCCTCTGTCATGCTGCACTACTTCACCTGACCTCTGCTCACCTACTTGTTGCCTGCTCTGAGCCATTTTAAAGTGTGCCTCTGCTTTTCTTCTGCTCATTTGAGCTCCTGTTAAGCGACACTGCTCTGTTGATCCATCCTCAGACTGTTCCCTCTATGATCGCTCCAAATTGGCTCATACTTTGTGCTAGTTATGGTTTAAAATTAGGCAGCTACTCAAGTGCTTTGCTGAAGTTGGGCATCCTCCGTGTAATTTGGTTTAATCTTTTCCCTTCCTCACAGCTCTGCAGTGATTAGTACCGTTCTCCTCTGATATAGGCTCTGCCAGCAATGTCAAATTTGCAGTTACATTTCCTGTTGAACTGGTGAGAAAAGGTCATTAACTTGTTGTCTGCCGTCTATTCCTGGCTGCCAATGAACTGTTCCCCACAAACCAAGGGTCAAGAGCTGCACTAATATAGAGCTGATAAGCCCCTGCTCCAGCACTGCAATCTCTGCACTTGTACCACACCATCAAGAACAAATGTGCACCCAGCAGCAGGATAATGACACGGAGCCACCACTGCAGTTTTCATCAAGATGAGGTTTCAAGGACTGAAACTAATAGCTATTGCAAAAGCTATCAAAATTATATTAAAAGACACAGTATTGCTCTTTCTACTTAGGTCTTTTATCCTAGGATCCTAGTGCACATTACAAATACCAAGCTGGGCACTTTCCACTAATGCTGCTTCACTCTCCAAGGTTTGCACCTTTAATGCCACCCATCTCTCCCACAGCTTTGATTTCTTTTCTCATCTTTTCCCCTACTCAATTTCTTCCAGAGCTTACATACACTTTTTCTATTCCTGAACCCTTTGCAATAAGAATCCAGATTTCTGTCCCTATCTCCTGGTTTCTTCTCATTGTTTCTGTCCACTGCAGACCCTCTGCTGCTGTCCATTAACCTCAGCAGCATTCTGAGCACCACCACTGCTGTTTGCAGATGCAGAGGGAGCATCACTCTTTCCATGTCCTTTTCCGTCAAACAATGGAACCCCTTCCCCTTCTGCAAATGCTAGTGGTCCCTGCTGCCCTGGCCAAGGAGATCCTGTCCTGCTGGGGGTCAGCAGGGGCCAAATGTCTTCACTTATGGGTAAATCACTTTTTCTACTATTAAGGACAAGCAAATTTTCTTGTATAGTGGAAGCACCGAGATGCTCCGTAAGTGGTTCCTATAGCAACTGTATCCAGGTGAAAACTCCTGCAAGAGCTCCCCTTCCCCCTTCCCTCTCCCCACCTCTCCTTTCTTTGCAGTGGTTTTTCATGGCAGGGGGTGAGTGAAAGGGATGATAACCAGGATGATTTAACTGCCTACATTGCCCACACAGCACACACACTAAGGGCTGTTGCTGTGAGTGTGTGCCCACGGGATCTCTTGGGCAGTTCTGTGGCCAGTAGGGTGTCAGTGACTGTCAGTGATCGATAAGTGTGGACTGAGGAAACACCCTCATTTTGTGGAAAGAGGATAGCAGATAATTCTTAAGACATTGCAAAGGTGTTTATCTGACACCTCCATTTTATTGTACTTATCATCCAGATCCTGCTCTGTGCCCAGCAGCCCTGACATAAAAATTGCCACCTCCTTCCACAGCAAAATTATAATGGAGTGCTAAGCTAGGGAATTAAAAAGGTCTCCTGAGTGCAAGAAAGGAAATTCTACAGAATAAGTTGCTACAGCATCCAAAAGGGGAAAATACAGACATCACCTCCCTGCTGTGAAGGAAGGATGAGGCTGTGCCTGTGTGGAGAGCTTTTCCCAGGACTTCCATTCAGCCCTAATGATGGGGGAATGGCCACACACTGAGGTCCCTTTTCAGGTTTGCTGTGCCCCTCCTACCATGTGTGGGTGGAAAGGAGTTACCCTGATTTCAACCAGCAAAGCTGACTGGGTAAGAGCAGATCAGCATCCTCAGCTCTTTATCCAAGCTAGCTGGCTTTGCCAAAGAGACACTTCAGGTGTGCCCAAGCCCCTTCTTTGGCAGCAGAGTTGTAGGACAGTGTTCAGCAACGTGTTATGGTAATAAATGGCCCTTGGGATACGGGCACCATCAACAGAAAAATGGATTCCCCAGCCATGTTCAACAGCTGGAGGAAATCTTGTAGGTGATAACATAGCTTAGGCAGTACTGAGTTCAGTTGGGACAAAATCAGAAGCATGAAGGAGATAATGCATCATATCAGGAGATATCACACATCTGCTTTGCTAGTGTCTTTGCACAGGTTATTGGACCTCAAGCTTTTGTCTCCAGCAGTAAGAACTAAAAATGTACACTTCACTGGAACAAAAAGTTATCATTCTGAAACAGCAAGAGCAGTTAGGAGCTGTAAGTAGAACAATTTTTTTTCACAGTCACAACAAATATATAAAAATTGGCAACACTGAATTTGGTTACATATCTGATCACTTTCTAATAGAGACAGTGAAAAACATCCTACTGGTATCACAGTTTCCACATGTCCAGAAACTGCTATTTCTGCTAGCCATCATACCAGCTATGTGGTAGTTCCAATGTAGGAGCAAAAAATCACGAGAAGCTACACAAATCACCAATTTCAGTGTCATGTCCCATATTCAGATCTGAAGCTTCTCGGGGTTTAGTTCTCTGTCATCCTTAGCCCATGCTGCTCAGAGTAGCAATTTGATGCTGGAAAATTACTGACATGGTGGTATCCTTTGAGAAATTGCTGAAAACTCCGAACAGCCCCACAGCCAATGTTGAGGGTTAGGTCTCCCTTTCCTTGTCCCACCAGCCTCTGTTAGGATACAAACACAGCTGTATCCTGTATCCTGCAGGGCTTCATCCTGACCCACCTGCTGCAGAGACCTGAGTTTCTTGTCCCTCACTGCCAACCTGCAGCTGGAGGCACTCAGGATTATGTGCCAAAGTGTGGCTGTGCCCAAGGTACTACAATAAAGGTGCCAGCAGATATCCTGCACGAGGGTGTATCTTCTGCAGTACCACTCTGTGGGATAACCCTTAGAGCCAGAGGAGGGTCTTCCAAAACTCTGTGCCAGTGCTGTGTGCTCAAACCACAGACTATGGATTAGCTTACTGTTCCAGGATGAAGATGGAGACACTCTGTCTACACATTTATCACTTACCTCTCACAGGGAGAGGGATGGATTTTTTTCTGGTTTCCTACTCAGAGTTCTTTCTTAGGTGCCAGTGAAGAACCTCTAACTTTTGCAACTCTAAGTAGACCATCCTATACTGACCTGATGCACTCTATGGGACCACCAGACAATTAGAATGAGAAGGATCTCAGCAGGTCTGAATCCAGCCTCCAGTTCACAGCAGGGTCAGCTCGAGATTGAGATGAGATGAGATGAGATGAGATGAGATGAGATGAGATGAGATGAGATGAGATGAGATGAAGTTGCTCAGAGCTTTACTCAGCAAGAATTTTAACCTCTCCTGGGATGGAGACTGAACAGATACCCTGAGAAACTTGTTCCAATGCTTCATTGAACCTCCTTGTCAAGGACTGAGAAGAATCAATCCATTGACATTTTAGTGGAGTAGGTCTGGTAAAAGGAAATGTCTTGTGGAAGAAGGATAGCAAGAAGAGGCCAAGGAAAGGATACATAAAAGTAGCTCAAAATCAATGGCAGTGGGCCTTATCTCTTTGAATCTGAAAAAAAGACCAGATACACTTCCTTTGGACTACCACTTCTAAAGCCTGGTGCCCTAAATTCATAATTTGCCATTGCATCACAGAAATGAAGAGTCCTCTTGCTCCTGCTTGTAAGAGAAAATAAGGGTTGATTTTTGCTCTTGACTTAAAAAATCCTTTTCAAGAGGAAAATCTGGATCAGAATCTGTAGAATATATGTAGGAATTACTGGATGATCTTTAAGACTATCTGAAAATAACTCAAAGTCTCTGCTGATCTGAACTGTGCTGTCAGGTCTCCCCAGGGACTGCCACCCTTGGGGTAATTGTGATATTTCACGCATTGCTTGACACTTTGTGGAACAGGAGGAGCAGCACAGCCTCCAGAGACTCGGAAAGAGAAGTTCCAGACAAGCAAAAAGCTTTTTTTTAAGGAACCCGAAAATACAAGCCAGAAGAATTATTCTGACAATGCCTGAAGAGCTGAGAAGAGCTGGCATCTCCAGTGTTTCTTCTGTCACACTCACCCCTCCGCTCTGCTTCATTGTATCCATTGATAATGTCCCTGCTGCCTGCCTCATTGCTCCAAACTAATTTTTAATGCAAAAGATGTTGCAGCAATGGAGACACTGCAATGAACCTGTTGCTGCCATGAAATGACACGTTCAGCTCTCCAGCTAAGCATGGTTTTACAAGCTGTATTTAGAAGACTCATACTGTGGCTGAGTGGCAGAGTTAGCAGAGCCATTCTATGGCTGCAGAGTCCTGACACCAGTGACAATCCCAGTAAAACCAAGAAACAATCTCCAGGTGCAGCAGGAAAAATGGGACAGCACTAAATGGATGGTCTGGGAATCTCACTTTGTTGTAACATTGAATATCCCAGACATGGTCTGTCCTTCCTGAGAGCCAAAAGCCCCACTGAATGATGTGCCCCAAAAGAAGCCAACACAACATTGTCCTCCGTGTCACCAGACTCTGCCCAGTGACTCTTGCCAAGACTGAGGCCTTGAGAAGGCAAAGCAAAAGAGAAGCATCCTATTTAGCTCAGTTGGTTAGAGCATGGTGCTAATAATGAGCCCACGGTTTCAATCCCTGTATGGGCCTTTCACTTAAGAGCTAGATTTGATGATCTCTGTGAGTCCCTTTCCACTCAAAATATTCTGTGATTTGTGACTTTTTTTTTGTGCAGGTTTATGGCTAAGACAGGAAATAGAGGCAGCAATTCATATGCCTTTAGGAAGAAATGCCCTTCTGGCAATGATGTATCTATCTAGATTCCCATGGCTGCACATGGGAATTGTCAGGGGGGGGAAGGTTACAAGCTTTCTGCATAGCAAAATATGCCGACCCCAGTTTCTATTTACATGGGACTAGCAAAGGGAGCACTGGTGAGAGGGGTGAAGGGGGCTCTCGGGAAATAGAAAACAGCAGGAGAACTGGATTTTCTTTGCTACACTATGCAAATAAAGCAAGCAAACATGACTCTGAAACTGAGCTGATAAATCTGATTCTGATTTGTTAAGAAGGCTCCTCTTTCCAACCTGACAATACATACGTGTATTACAGAGGAGGCAAATTATTTTCTACAAATGAAAATCTTGCCAATTCATTTTTATAGTTTACCCAATTTCTCACCACCAACATGATTATTTGAAAATTGAATAATGCATAGAGATGTGCAAATAAATGCAAATAAAACATGTCAAAACTCCCAGAACTGAGGGATCAGATTTTTTTTCCACATGCAGCAGCCAAGCTGGTGCCACCAGGTTCATTCCACACAGCAGTGGTCAGTAAGAAACATTGCATTGCAAGGAGAAGGAATAACCTTAGTCTTGGCAAACTATGCGCCTGTGAGAGGAGCAATATTTGGATTCAGCCATGCTGGAAGCTTGCCACAGCTCAGGGAAAATGTGTGTGAAATGGCTGGAATCAAAAAAGAGCCTTTAATGAACCTCGGCTTTTCAACACATGTTTTTGGCTTTGGAGCTGAGTAACTTTATCAACTCTGAAGAATATACATAATCATTTTGACACGGAGGGAGCAGACAGAGAAATTACCATAACTGCAGGCAAATATTTGCTATTTCTGAGCAGTTGGCTGTGAACTTTTCCTAAGATGCTGGAAACTGATCTGGGGGATGTTGTCTGCATGTTGCAGATGCTGTGTTGTTGCTTGCTCAGTACACTGGGAACAAAAGTCCTGTTGACCTTCCAGCCACAGTGCTGGAGATTTCTACATCGCTAAAAACGTCCTTACATTCACAAACAGCACATCATCATCATCATCATCGTTGTTTCTCATTGAGCTGGTGCATTTGCTCATTTGGCAATTACTCAGTACTGGTAGATCAGTAATTTTTTTTTTTAATTTCCAGGTGTCTTTTAACATCACTGAAATACTCCTTATTCGGTTCAGGACTATCCCTTAGTCCTTCCATCTAATCTACCTCCTCTGGGCTGAAGGTTTTTAATCTGCTGCACACCTGTGCAGGAACAACTTCTGACACTGCCCCACTCCTGACTGACAGGACAGCGCTGAGCAGGTGACTCAAAGCTCCTTTGACTTCCCTCCCAACCAGGAGACACTGCTGCTGCCCCAGCTGCGGATGTCAGTTTTCCATCAGCTCTGGCACTCTCGGCATCACAGCCACTGCCCCGGGGAGCAATGGCTGGAATGCCCAGGGATGCTGGCAGTCACACCCTGGGGCCCGTGGCAGCAGCTCCTCCTCGGGGTGGGCTCAGCAGCACGGGAGGTGCTGGGACCTGCAGATGGTGACGCGTGTCTCGGTGGAAGATGTGTTGTTTTGCTGCCAAATGCTCTGCCTGCTACCATGCCAGCTCAGAGCTTGAAGTGATCCATGTTGCCTCCGAGCACACTTCACTCTAAAGGTGTTCGTGTGATTTTGGTTGTTTTGGCAAATACCATAGAGTCCTACCCTCAGAAGTAGCTGTTGTATATTTGAGGTCATATTAGAGAGAAGTGAAGAACTAAAATAAAAGACATCTAAAGTTTAATCTTAGTTTTTGATTCTCAAGTGGCAGGCTTTTAATTTCCACTTGCTTTTTCTCTCCTTAGTTTACTCTGGCATCAGCAGCAGAAATGCCAAACATCACATGACAAATTGTTCTCCTGGTAGTTCAAGCCCAGAGGGCAGGACAAAATGCTGGAAATATGGCAAGGAAGTCTGCACTATGTCATACCCACAAATTAGGCATCCCCCATTCAAAAGGCTTCTTTCTTTCTGGCATAAAAAATTTCCTACTTTTAGCATCGGTTGTTGCTGACTACAAGTTTTGACCTGGTTCCAACACATCAAGTCTACAGAAAAACCACATAATCCTTTATATCCAGCTCCAAAACACTCTGTATCACATACAAGTCACCTGCAAATTAGAAAAAAAAAATTGGTGTGGAACCATTAATTATTTTGTGGAAAAATTTTGTTTGATTTTAACAATTTAAAAGGCATAGGAATAATTTAAATGTTCTTAGAAATCATTGGTATTTAGGAACATTACCTAATGCAAAGTAGCCCCAGGTTTCTGAGATCTTAATCATGATGAGAAAACATGGCTCTTTCTCAGAAAAGTTATAAGCACAATTGTTTACAAAAAACAATGGTAAAGCATCAATATTCTTGGAAGAATGTAGTATAAATTAAAATGGTGTATATGCTCTGCAGTTACCCATGTTCATGGGCTAGGTTTCTGCAAACCGTAAGGGCAGCCCTTGGCCCAAATATCAGAAATAAATAATTGTACAATTTCAGCCCCCACTGAGCCTAGATTCTCCTGCACAAGGCTTTACTGGGCCTTTTCTTCACTCTCCTCTGTAGTTCAGGCTTTCATTTGTGTAAATCAGGTTTTCTTTGTGAAAACGTGACTATCGTGCAAACAAATAGACTTTATAGGGAGTCACCCTTCACCTGTCAGATTAAATAGCAGTTCTGTTTTACGAAGTACACTCCATAAATGTCTTTACATGTGTAAAAACCATGTCCTGTGTCTATAAAAAACTCTAATGTGACAGAAGTCCCAGAGTAAAGAAGGCAGTACCAGTCTTAAGATTAGTTATAATTGAATAGATATTCAGGTTTTTTTTATTGAATGATACCCAAATCACCTTATAGTTGCAATTGTATTTAGCAAGCAGACTAGAGAAATCTTTAGTATTTCAAAATAATTTCAATGGAAATTATTTCAGTTCTTCAAGAAATTAAAAGCAACAGAAATTAAATTTTTCCCCTCTGAGCTTCTGACTTATAAAAACCTACATGGTTGTGGTTTTGATAAATAATCATAGTAATGCAGAATGTTATAGTGTCTTTGAAACTACATGGAATAGACAATATTGTAAGTACTTAGTAAGTACAGCACAGAGGACATATTCTCTGCTCTTCATCTGAAATATGAAAGCTATTTAGTACTTTGTAAAACATGTTAAATGGAGTTTTCTCTCTTTTGGAAATAGCTCTTTTTTCTTCACTCTGTGCAGGTGGAATGTTTGAAAATTGCACAAGACAGGCAATTTTGGAACTTCAACTTGGAGGACCAAATGTTAGCAAATCATTCTGAATGGATCTGAAGTATAAGGCTGCAATGTTATTCTTTGTGACAGTGGATGCATTTTCTTTTTCACCTATTTACATATTCACAGTCAGAAATGCATGGTAGTTATTGTCTAAAAGGGGTCTATTTAGGAAGAAAAGGCAGATACCGTTTTTGAAAGCTGTTAGTCCAAGAGTAAATATGCACCACAAGGTTTGTAATGAAGCTTTATCAGGGATGTTCATAGTGCAAAGTAAGCTGAGCTCCTGTGGGTCATGATGTAGTAGAAAACCATTTCTTATGAGGAAGTTGAAGTAGTTCAGCTCTGTTTCTCAACAGAGAAAGTCCACATTGCATTTACTCAGGAAAGCAATAGCCCATTTTGGTGGGCATGAAACATCCCATCCAGGGGTCTCCTTCTGTCCCTTCTGCATTTCTGTGAAGATCTTAGGCCAGGGAAGGAGTTACAGTTGTGGTGACACTACAGTTTGTGCAACTGACGTTCTATTTTAGGTGGAGGGTTGTGACTGTCATTACTTCATTCTCACTGGTGTTTCTACTGCTAGCTTCCCTACACAACCAGCTCTGCTGCTTTTGGGAAACTCCCTGGTGCTCCTCTGAGTGAAATGTGCCACAGGAGTGTGAGAAAGGTTGGTCTCCACACTCTGGAGGCTCAAGCAGGAAACTGTGGATTTTGACTATAAAGTGACAGGACAGGATGAAATTTATTTAGCTATATGGTTTTTTGGGTTTTTAATAAGAGTTTTGTTTTGCTACCAGTAAATTATAGTGATGATGGTAGAAACTGCTTAACCACCAAGAGCTCTACATCAGCTCTGAGTTACGGCTCACCCAGAGCAGCACACTCTGGAGTGTGCTACGGATCCAGTCACCACCTGGGGACCTCTCCTCTAGATACCACGATGGCTCAGGATCACACCAGCTACTCAGGGGTGACAGAACAGCAATGAAAAGGGTACCTGAACTCTGGGGTCTAAATCTAATCTTAAAAGAGTCAAGAAGTACTTTTGTTGGAGGCAGATATTGTATTTTCCCATTACCAGCAGCTTAGATCTTTAACAAAATGTTGAGGATTACTGCCAGAAACAAACACAGATATCTGTGTATCCATGTTTCCCCTAGCAGTGGTGCTTATCTTCCTCAGCTTCTTCTTTCCATCCTGACTGAAGCCACAGACTGCTCACTCTTCTAGTTCAAAAGTCCCAGCCACTCTCTGCAATGACTATACTTAATATCCAGAGCATTAAAAAAATTGGTCTATGTGAGCTTTGGAAGAAAAGGCATTTGAGTTTGAATGCAAAGCCCAGTCCTGGATAAACCTGGGGTCACATCTGTGATAATCGGGGCTGAAAGGGAAGATTTAACCTCTGAGGCTGATGGAGAGCAAAATGATGAAAGGATTTTTTTAGTTGTGAAAAGACGGATCAAGAGTTTTACTAAAACCTGGGTCAGAGGAAAAGTTGAAACTCACCTCTGCTCTGAACCTGGGACGTTTCAGACTGAAGCAGGTGTGCCTCACATCTTGAATATTTCATGTGTGCTCACTTAATTCCTTGTATTTTCAATTCCCATTCCCTTAAATTTTATTTACGTCTTTCTTCCAACAATATGATAGCATAAAACAGCCTAGTTACATAGCTTGTCTCTAAATGCCTGATTTAAATAAAGCATCCATTAATTTCTGAACCAATAGTGATACAACATAAAATAGTACATTATTTTTCAGAATCTGGTTCTGCAAACAGTAGACCATTTGACTAAAATATTGCTAATGTACAAATAAAGTCACTCTTGTGCATTAGTGTTTTCAGGCTCAAAGCTTTAATGTGTTATTTTCGAGTACAAATATTTTCCAAGGTGAAAAATATAAATCCTACTATATTTAACTCCTCACTAAAATGAAGCACAAAAAAAAAAAAAAAAAAACAAAAAAAAAAAACAAAAAGAAAACAAAAACACTAGTGATGAAGGCTTTTCTTCTTGCTAAAGGACTTTTACCAATTTTAACAGAACATCCTTAATATCCACCTAGAATATTATGTGTATAGTAGGTTGCTACTCTGTAATTGGTTTGGCTGATTACAATGATTACAGTAAGTTGGCACAATAGTAGAGCTACCTGGAGAAAGTACTTCTGCAGAGTGCACAGAAATTTGCTCACTGAAGACCCATATGCTGTGTTTGGAGGTCAGAAATTCTGATTTACAAGAATGACAGCTTTTTAACTTTGCTTATATTTCTTTAAAAAATAAAAGTATCTTCCAAGTGCTTCTTAAAATAAAATTACAAAACCTTTTCCTATGGACTGAGATATTCATTTTGCCAAACTTTAAGAGATAGTGTTATCACTTTTGTGGGCTAATCCAAGAAAGGTTATTTCAAAGCACATTAAAGAAGTAATGCTTGGCTCTCTGTGTGTGAAATGGGAAGTGTTTAACACCATGGACTTGCCTGTGATCTGGATAGCACCTTTGCAGAGGGGATGCCCTTTGCTGGAGCTGCACTCTTCCACAGGGAGCGTTGGTTGCACTTTGGCAGGTGCTACTGGGAGGAAGGAGCAAGAGCTCACACCAGCCATGCCTGCCACATGTGTGAGGGGCAAACCTGGGCACCTCTGCTCTCAGACTTCTTTTTAACACGTAGATGCAGCAAAGAAGAAAGTAACATCACACAACTTCACTTTCCAAACACATCCCCCTCTGGCATCAAGGGCAGCTTGCTAATGGGTGGTGAAGCTGTCATGAAAGCCCCAGCATCCTCCCAGCAGGAATCCCTCTGTGTGTGAGTGCATTGTAGCCCTCTAAGGACTGAATGGCTGCCCACTGTGGCTCCCAGATGCAGGTTGCCAAGGGCTTTCTGTTGGCAACAGGGAGAAACACCCTTACTGTGGGGAGGATTCATTTGTTTTAAGCAAGGAATGACGGCCCTTCATGTTTTCCAAGAGAGGAAATTAATCTCCAATTAATTATGACACTTGATTAGGTTACTTAAATTGCTGAATTTCTAGCAAAATCAGCAGTGCCAGCTCCCCAACACCATATGTGTGATTTGATGGCCCTTATAGTAATGCAGCTCTGCACACCTCCTGTTTTATGGACATTCTCTTTGTTGTTACTCAACTTCCAACTCATCGCTGGGAGTGTGAATTTCCACCTTGTGACTTCACAATCTTTCTGAGCATTGTTCTGGTGATCACCCAATGATTTTTGGGCAGATTTTATTTCCTTGAAATGCTAATGCATTCCCAATGAAAATAAACAGGGGCCTGTGACTATAACACTGCCTTTGGTCAGTTTTATGTCAATTGAAACAGAAATGCAACTTCAAAGCCCTTGAAGCAATGGGTGACCATGCAAGGGACCATTGGCCTCCAATAACATAAAAGACCACTAATTCAAAGTCTTATAGGAATTTCTTCTGATCATTAATAGCAGGTAATTTCCTTATTTTCAAATAGTAAGAGTGACAGTGGTAGTAGCAAAGCAGAATACTGAGAGTGCAATACTGCATTGTCACTGTGCTAACCCTGCTGAGAAGCCAATGTCTGTTCTTCCCACCTCAATGCCTTTGCCAGCTCTGAGGTAGGAGCTGAGGGGAGCCTGCAGTTCCCCTCTACTCCTTGCTCTCCTGGAGCTCCGTGCACCTTCCTCCCACAGCCCTTCCCATAATCTCCCCCATTTCAGAGCGGGGGATAGTTTTTAATCTGCACACTAGAAATGAAAAATCTGTGGGCAATTACATGTACCATATTCCCTGATGGAAGTGGAAGGGCAGATTAGAAGATGTGGGGTCCATGGGAGGTATAACAATATATGGACCCATCTGGGTTGCACTGAGATCAAAGCTCTCCTGTGGTCTGAAACCCTATTAAAAGACAGTTGTGGCAACCTGGGCAAGACTGTTTAGGCAGGAGAAAGCAGAAAATGAGGCATCTTTTAAGAGAAGGTACAAATTTCAGATACTTAAGTGTTGAGTGATTGAAAAAAAAAAACAGTGAGAACAATGCTGCTATAAATTCAGCAAACTTTACCACATAAAAATGACCAACAGGGTCCTACACGATGAATTCCTTAAAACAGCAAAAATAGGTGAATAGGTGGTGTGGAATTTAAAAAAAAGGGGGGGGGGGGGGGGGGGGGAGGGAGTGAGAGGATTTTCCGTTTATTACCATTTCCTCAACATAAACCCAGGAGCTCATGAAACTCTGCATGACAAGTGACAAAGTCACTGCCTGGCTAATCAGTGCTGGCTCTGGCTGCCACTCCTACACACAGAGCCTCCACTGGTGGGTGCTTGGTAGGGGAGTGGAAGGGACCTCCGCCCACCCAGCTGCTCCCTGCCCTTGGATAAGGAGCTGTTGGTATCCCTGTAGTCTCCTGCTCTCCTCTGTGTTTATCCTGATCTCAGATCTGACTGTAGCTCAAGAAGTTACATTCCTGCAGACAATCTTGGCTCCAGGAACTAAAGATTTTCTAAAAACCAATCATTTCTGTACACAGCCATTGTGGCTAACGCCACAGGGTGTGCCCAGGTGGGGACATGCAACAGCTTGCACAACACGGTGTCCTTGGAAAACCAGCAACTATTTCCAACATTTCAAAGCAAGCCAAACCAGAACACCCTCCTGAAGGAGGAGTATCTACCCATGGGAAGGTTTCTCCACACAGGACATCCAGCTGGGAGCTTGCCATCACTTTCTAAAACAGGTATGTTGACATAGAGAGGCACAGCCCAGGCCCTGGTGCTGCTCTGCATACCAGGCACTGGCGAAACACAGTGCTCAGGCATGGGGAGAAGGCACAAGTGCTCATCCTAATGCAATGTGTACCTCCCTGGGAACACTGGATCTTTTGCATCTGAGGAGGTCACAATCTGGATTCAATCTTTCCTATCCTCTTCAGTTCAGTGGCTATTCAGCGGTTTACCTCTTCTACATTTTCACATCTCTCTTGCTGTCTCTACAATTATATTTTTCATTTTTCAAGCTCGTTAAAACAATATTTTACTTACCCCATCCCCTCCCAAACAAATCAATATATTTGTTGTCAAGATTTTCCAGAGGTGAATTATAGACGTTCAACTTCTTTCATGAACATTGGGCAGTTTCTCCAATCACTTGAAGCTTCAGTCAGAGCAATCAGTGGTGAGGGTTAATGGTACTCACTACAGAGCTGATGCTGAAGTGCCTCAAACGATCACTGTTTCTTGTCACTCAGCATAGCTATAGAAGTCACCACCTTGCACCATGGAGATATCCACACATGAAGGCAGAAACACTTCTCCACAACCATTTTCCCAGTCAAAACAGGAGCCCTGTGTCTACCTGCTAGCAGCACTAGTGGCATGTCTCTGAAGGGGAGCTGTGGCTGTAGGGATACTCCTCCCAGCCAGACTCTCCTCACAGCTGACACCTCTGGGCACAGAGTCTCTGGTCTGACCTCTCACAGTTGCTCTTCAGGCGTGTGGCACCTTCACTATATTAAGATGGTTTTGTTCTGTGACACCTTTGTGCTATGTTGGCAATATGCACAATAGTCTTACTGTGGGGAATCTTTCTTGAGTCAGCTCCAGTGTTCTTCCTTGACTCCTTCTCTTGCTTTTAAAATCTTTGTGGCAATTGCAAAGGTGAGCCCAGCATGAGACTTTTCCACCTATTGGCTATAGCAAAACTGAGGAGGAAGCTCCCCAAGTGCTCTTGCTAATATGACTTCAAAGGGTAAAAATCACTTTCATGTTCCCAATTCACAGAGCTGAACCCCACAATATGGTTCCTCCAGGATGGACTCCAACCACAGCTCCTTGGAAATATTGAATATTTGAGAATTTGTACACCTTGCTCAGTATTTGGAAATTTATAAGGAACTGGAATCTAGTTAAGGCTTTGCATTTAGATCTCTGTCTCTGCAGCCTTCTGGAAGAGGAAGAAAAGGAAACCCATAGCCCACACACACAGAAAGACCCAGCAGTCCAGTGAGGCCTGGGGAACAGCTCCACATACACCACAAACAGCCCTGTGGTGGTTCCTTGGGATCTAAGACCATTTTTGGGTGCAAGATAATTTTTGCCCTATGTTCTCAGGCTCCAGGTTCTGATCCCACATCAATTTGAAATTGACAAACACCCTGGGACATCAAGGCAGCAAAACCAGGATGAGATAAAGACCTGGAAAGCAAACTGCCTGATTTAGGTCCTTCTTTCATGGAAGAGTTAAAGAAGTCACAACATGAACTCATGCCATGCACCATTAATGCACAGCAAAATTGACTGCTGTGCAGAAGGAAAACAGGAAAGCCACGATGAGGAAAGACTGAAACACTCATGTCGTTATCCCCTTTAACATGTTCATATTTCCATCCTGCCAATCCTGCATTGCATCTCTACCATCTCTCTCTCAGCCATCACAAAGCACCAAGAAGAATCTTGATTACCAGTTCCATGGTGGGCAGACCACTATATCTGAGAGTGGTTCAGTTCAGAACCTGCTGCAAAAACATGCATCATAGAATTGTCCAACTTGCTCTACCTTTATAGTGAGGTTAAAAAAACCCTCTCCTTATGGGACAATTTTCTTCATACAGGAACTGTGATTAGATCACCATTCAGCTGTCTCTGAGATGAAACAAACCGACTGAATTCCCTATTCCCACACCTTTCAGGTGTGCTGTTCTTCAGGTTAGGAAGAGAGCTCAATTCACATCAGCCTTTTCAATTCAGGTGCAACCTGGATCCAGTCTGTTTTGTCCATGAACCAGAACCAGTGTCCCTTGCTTCCTCCCAACCCCTTCACTCTGGCGACTCCTCTTTACTTCCATCTGCCTGACCCTGAACACCCACTCTTTGTGGTCTTTCACCAATGGCCATCACAATCCACTCCATTCTCTCCTGCAGAGTATCCTGTGTGCTGTTTCAGTGTCATTGACAGTTTCAGGGCAGGAAGGCCATGCCTGATGCTGTGCTTGTAAAAGCACCATGTATGCCTGTTCTGACAGAAGACTACTGCTAAAAGGTGTGTTTTCTCAATAAACAACACAACCTGCAAGCCCTAGATATCTGTATAACATCAAAGTTATTTTTAAAAAGAACAGCAATGGCTAAATATTCCACAGGAACTGCAAAAATAAAGAAGCCTATTTAAAAATGTCATATATATATATATATATGTATATAATTTTTTTTGAGATGAGTCATGCAGTCTCTGCAGCTCCATCAAGTTCCAATCAAATCTCTACTCGCTGGTTTTATTACTCTTGATTACTTTTTTAACTGCTATAATTCCTCTAAGGCTGGCTTACCCCATGCCAGACCCTCTTTGTGGTACAGACAGCAAGCACCTACAACGGGAGCACACAGGCTCTAACGAGGCAAACTTCAGCCTAGAAATGCCTAGAAATGACATCCTGGGAGGGATGTACAGTACCATGGTAATCTTACTCATGCTCACAGCCAGTGAAACACCATTGTGCTCTCTCTTCTAATGGGCATTGATCATAGAGTAGCAGAGCAAGGAACAGAACCCAGCACATATTTTAGTGAAATCACTTTAGTGAAATTTCTTATCAGCTAATACTTCATCTATGAAATATCATGTCACAGGCTGGGAGAAGATCACATTCCTAGGCTGAAGCTGAGGCTCCCCCTGGGCAACAGACAGTACTACCCATTTGCTGCCACCTCTGCACAGCCCATTTCTTGTCTGAGGTGCCAGGGATCAGCTGCAGCTGGAACCTGGCTCTAAAAAGCCACATCTGGTTGCAGCATTGAGCGCTCAGGAGCTGGGCCCTGCAGATGAGACCCAGAGAACTAAGGTCATACCTGTTGGATAAAGTCTGCTTTGCACAGCACCCTCTGGAATTTCAATATGCCCCAGGAAAAAAAAAATAATCAACCCTAAAAAGCCACTGAAGCAATAGTCTTCAAATGGATATATTAGAGGTCCTGCCATTTCACACATATAGTTTGGAGTGAATTGCCCTTTACAGTGATTCAGCCTGTGATGTGCTCACATACCCTCTCAGATGATGCTTTCTGTTTAGGAGGGATTTTTATCCTTTCCCATTTTAACCTTCAGAGCGAAAACAGGTGGTTTTTTTTTTTTTTTTTAATTTTGCTGCCATGGTTCCTTCTTTGCCCTCATGTTCTTCTGGGATCCTCCTCCATGGCTAACTGCCAGCCAAAAAGAAAATGTACTTGGGTCTCAGCTCTGCCAGTTCACGCTTACCTGCACAGAGCACACAACAGGCAGCTTGGGAAGGGAGAAGGAAAACTAACATCTTAGATACTTCAGAGTAAGATTGATCAAACTCTTCTTCCAGAGCTTACACCTTGTGCATTTCTGGCCTGAACTGGGTATCTTTGGTGTAAGAAAGCAGTACCGAGCTGAGCACAAACAGAATCATTGCACCCTTGTTTTCTGGATGTGCTGTTACCACCCAGTCACCCCACTACTTTTCCTCAGGGAGAAGTGGCTGATAGCATCAGTTTGTTACCCAAGTCTTGAAAAACAGGGTACAAACATTACTGCCAGCTGGACAGTGTCGCTGAACAGCCTGATGACTGGGACAATTCCTTATGTTACAGGAATCTTTGTTAGAGGCTTGCATTGTACAGTTCCACCACATCCCATTTGGACACTGCAAACCAATACCATGAGGAAGGGAAACACAGCCCATCCCCCACCCTCCCCAGCTGCCATCTTGCCTTTCACAGCTCAGAGACTACCAGCTCCCTCGTGAAGGAAGGGCTTTATTTTGCCCTTTTAGGAGGGACCCAAGGCAGGTGAGGTGGCTGGAGCATTGGCAGAGCTGGTTTCGCCTCCCGGGTGAGTCACCGAGCTGCCTTGCCTCCATCAGGTGCAGTGTAAATCCAGACCAGTGCCTGTTCCTTTTCATTAAGAGCCTTGAGCTCACTGCAGGAAAGATGAAAAGGGTTGGTCATTATCCATTACATGTGACCCATTCACTTGCTGATGGGCTGGTTTTCATCTCCCTGCCCTGCCTGTAGGCAAGCATCCCCCAATACCCTAATCTGCTTTTTTTGTTCTCCACCATTTATTTTCCTAGGAGCCTTGTCAATAGTGGCTCCATTCCCTTCCCATGCCTCCCAGCGCTGTAGATTCAGAAGCCTTAAAGGGTTCCAGCTCACGGTAACACATTCCAGAAAGTCTGACCGCTTATTATAAAGCCAGTGTAGGAAGGATTTGAGAAAAGCACGATGTAACAAGAGAGCTGGGTAAATGCAGAGCACACGCAGCCTGGAAACGCTCGAAGGTGAACGGGAAGGGGAGGCGGGGGCATTTGGAAGCCCATTAAATGAGAACTTATCATCCGATTTATGTAAATCACTTCAAATGCCTTCATTTATTAAAAGTATTAAGCGGCATTACTGTTTGCCTTTGGTCCCCTAATTTGGTTGCTAATGTCTAAAACAACTGTTGAAATTAATTTGAAATTAATGTTCCTATATAATTACTTAATGAATCTCACATTCACTGCCCTTAGCTCGCAGTCGACAAAGGATCTCTCACCCGCCACATGAAAGAGGTTGGAATACCGACTGTGATTTTAAAACGGTTGCTAAATTATAGTTTGCAAATATTTTCCATTTATATCACACACTTCATCTTGAAGGATCTCACTGTGTTTGAAATGTTACATAACATTTATTCTTTAGTAAAATTCCACCACAAAAACTTTCTGGGCATCAATCTTCTTATTTCCCTGCATGTCTTGAAATTAAATCAAATTTAGCTGTATCATTATGCAAACAAAAAATCATACCTGCATTAAAAGATTATTATTAGTGCTGTAAAGTCAGACAGTTAAAAGATAGGAAATGCTGGAACTGAGACTCTGAGCAATATAAGTTCCTTTTCCCATACATATGTCTTCTCATAGTCTTTAATTTTATGATCACATATTTTCTTATATGCACCCCTCTCTCAGGGGACTTATTAGTCCTTGTTAGTGTTCAAGAAAAAACAGGATAAGAAAAAAATAAGGTTCAAGAAAAAGCTGGCAGGGAGAGGTAGCCATTTGTGGAGTCCTTGCCTCATTCCTTACAAAAGCTGCACAGGTTGTAATGCATGTGCCTCCTTTTCTGGGTGGCTGACTTGGTACCCCATAAATCCTGATTGGCAGACATGCTGAATATGCACAGCAGTAACTGAAGCTAAAGAAACATTTGAACGTGCAGAGCATTTTACATACTACCAAACCCAGTGAAAGATGAGGTCCTGGGATCTCACACTTAAAATAATCGTACACTTCAAAGGGGGGAAAACACTTCTCCCTCTCCCAGGGACAGTGGAAAATGTATTTGAGCAATTGCAAACCTGCCGAACTGCTGTGTTATGGAGACCCACATGTACTGTTCTCTCCAGCACCACGTGGACACGGTGCAGCAGGAGGGGAACAGGACACACTGTGACCCAGCAGCAGCAGATACCTGGGGAAGCTGCTGGTGCTGTTGCACAAGCTAGCAGAGGGAGGCAGGCGCCAGGGGGAAACAGCAAAGGCTATTTTGAAACAAAAGGGCCGAATTTAAGGCCTTCCAAACAGCCTTACTTTGGACTGCGCACCATTCTGTGTGCTTACCTGTGACTTTGCATTTCTTCTTAGGTGTGTATGGCTTCTTAAGGATCAAGGCAAAGCACTGAGTGCCTAACATTGGCAATCAGGAATGTTCCAGAGCCTTCCTCCAAATTAGTTGAACGCTTTGCCTTGACACATCCTCAGCATCTAGGTCACAGCAAGTCACCCTCCCCACACTGCAAAACACCCCCTCCTTCGTCTTGCAGAGAGCTGTAGATGTGTGCCACATAGCCTGGCATGGCTCAGAGTAAGGATACTGGCCAAGAGTTCCACAGCTTGGCTGAGGGATGGGCCAGTGAAGAGGACAGGTCCTCAAACACGGACAACATCAACCTAAATCTCCTTCCTACAACCGGGAACAGAGACTACCCAGCAGCCCACACCCAGCCATCGCCACGCACACACCTCCACGTGCTGTCCTACTTTCTGAACTAGAAAGACCAACCGCTCCTCCGCTCAGATCTTTGCCAAACCTCCCTCTCTTCAACACACTCCCACCCTTGACAGGCTGCAGATCTTCCTTCCGAAATCTGTCTTCTCTCAGTGGGTCCTCCCTCACAAGCCCAAAGTATTCCTGTCTCCCACACTTCATGCATTCCTCAGCTAACAGGGATCATTACAACACCTCCAGGAACAACCGCCAAAGGAAACCACTCCCAGCAAGGCCAATCTAAAAAACTCAAGTCTACAAGCACACAGGAATACTAGTTCCTTTTAAAGGTGAATAGCAGGAACATTAGGATGAAATATACTGTGACATCCTGGCCAACCACCTCAACATCCTTCTTGAACACCAAAGCTGTCAAAAGTGAACCAAATGGGCACAAAGTTCCTGGCTTGCCTCAAAGACAGCAATTTAAGACCATATCATCAAACTGACCTTCAATGCAGATTGCTCTCCTTTTTTCCAACTGGGGATTTCATACCAGAACCCAGCAGTTGAAGACTGATACTGTGAGAGTGCAGAGCCACTACCTCAGCCTAGGCTTCCATTCTAATTCTGCTTTTGTGAAAAAGAGGGAAAGATAAAGATGCTAATACAACTGAGACTCAGCAAAAACAGCAAAAAACTCAGCAAAAAGCCCCTTTCTTGAGGCAAAGGTGCTTTTCCATCTCCATGGCTTCCTCCTGCTGCTTGCAATCACTGGGACAAGGCTAGTTTAGTCAGGTTTTCAGAGTCCTGTAATGGAAAGCAGCTGTCCCTATCCAGATTGCACCAGACATCTCCACAATTATTTTGTCATCTTCTTTTGGTCAGTTGTGTTACTCAACTTCCCAGTACTGCTGTGTTAATAACAACAGCAATCCCAGGACTGGACTCAACATACCTTTTTCCTAAATTTCCAGCACTAACCTGAGGATGTTTGTATTGCTATTTGCCATTCAATACACAGACTTTACATTTGTTGTGTGTCAAATTATGAACTCCAGAACTCGTATTCTACTGATGTGGGCTGCATGACCCACATATCTCAATGTGAACAATTTAAGCGACTAGGGCAAGCCCACTTGAAAAGCCTTCCCTTTCTTTTCCCAAACTGCACAGAGCTGGACAAACTGCCAACATTCACCACCACCTGAGACATTCAGTTTTGCAGAACCATTCAGATGGCAATGAAGTTCTCAGTCTTTACACAGCTATCTTCAGAATGCAGTAAGTCACAGTGAATATTGCCTCCACCATTAAAATAGCACCACCCAATAATTTTGGGGAGGGGAAACTTCCTCATATTTTGCATTAATCAATGTCATTACAACATAAGATACTCAGTTATTTAGTTAACAAGGTCAAATAACTGCATGTCCATGAACTATACCTTTATTCTGAAAGCTAACTTTAAGTAACAATTAAGTCTCCATTTCTCTAAGTAAACAGCTAAAAAGCTAGTAGCTCTAATTCCGTATGTAACTATAGTTTGCCCTCTATTAAAAAAACCCTAATTTAATTTGGAGCCATGGCTGCCATCTCCCTCTGTCTTTGCATACACCAGCTTTAACAGGTCCTTTGGGGAGCGTTCATGAAGTGGTAATAGGTGTGGTAATTCCCACTTTCTGTTTTCTAGTTCAGAGAGTAATTGAATCCAGCCACTACCGCGCTATCTTTCTGGCAAATCTTGTTGGCCTCCATGAAATGAGTTGGAAGTTTGATTTCTGTTCTCCGCAGGCATGTTTGCGTGATACAGATGAACTGCTGTAACTGGCAAATTGGAGGCAATTTCAGCAGAGACTCCTAGGCTTAAATAAGTGCAAGAACAGAACTTTCACCTCCAGAGAAGTCTCATCTTTAATAGTCCTGAGAAATGACAGGACGAGATTGGTGAGTTTGGATTTCTGTTGTTGCAAGACACTTTGAACTCTGTTTTATTAAACCAGCACTCACCTGAAATAACTAAAAAAATACACCACCAAGTCATTATGAAATAAAATGCTGAGGCAATACAAGCTTTATCACTCTCTAATACTGCTTCCAATCTCTGCTGCATTTTAATTGGAATACACAAGTATTTTATTTCCTGTGACACCAGTATTCATTAGTCTTCATTCTGGTTACACATGTTTAGCCCCCGGACAGCAGCCAGTGCAAGAGCAAGAGCTCCTGACAGACCACTAGTGGCATTCCAGGCAGGTCCGTGAATTGCGCCACACAAGACACTTCAGAACCAAAATACAACGTACCAGGTGAGTAGAGGCTAAATGTATGACCAGGCTAAGATTAAAAACTTTATTTTTTATACAAAACAATAATAAATCCAAGCAGATAATGAACTAAGTGTGTCTTCCCATTTTCCATCTTCTTTTCTCAATAAAGTCTATCCACAGTTCAGTGTTAAACCACTCCATATTCTGCAAAAGCTATGACGTTTCCATCTTGTATCCATGTTTTTCTAATTCAGCTCTGTATAGAAGAGAGACAGATATATTGAAACACATACACAATACTGTTAGATATATGGTTTTTTTAAAAAATTAAATATACTACACAATATACAATCATTTTAAATAGCAATGTCGTACTGCTTTTTTATTTATACCAATTACCTTAACCTTACTTACTCTGTAATTCTTAAACTCCAGTTTCTTATCTTAAATCACTGTGACTTCTCAGTGAAAAATTCAAATATTTGTTTTAATCACAGTTCTTGCCCTCTGACCCACCATATGGCACGAAGTAGCACCTATGCACCTGCAGCATCTCCAAATTCACTAGAACAACCAAATAATTATCTTATACATACTCTCAAGCATCTTATACATTATTCTCAATGTTTCCTTAACTCAAGCAAACTCACTATTCTATTTGACTTAATTGCATGTGCTTCCAAAACAACTGTAAGCTTTTTTTTGCTTTTAGAATAGTGCAGTCTGGAATTGTTATTTATGTCTTGCTGCAATACACCTTGCAGTGAACAATTCTGAGGGAAACGATTGCTTTGTTGTCCTTAGTTGTGGCCAGGACAGCAAGTCAGGAACTACATTTATCACTCCTGCCCTGCCACCACTTCGCCTCTCACCTGCCTCTGAACACCAGCCAGGATGCATCCTGTTTTATCCTAGCACATGTGTATCTAGATACAAAAGTACAAATCTCTAAAAATATTTTGGGTTAGTTTGCACATTTAGTAGTAGGACTTTAAAAGTGGAGGACTGCAGTGTCTGCTTTCTAGAGATGGAAGAAACATGCTACAACCAGGCAACACTGCAAGCCACTATAAGGTCACCAATACCACAGGCTGCAACTAAGGCCTTACACAAAGTTTGTCTAGATCAACTATGTCTATCAAGAATTATACTATTTCTTGAAAGTCTGTTTCATTACATGTTTTCCAATATTACCATTTAACTGCCTTTGAACCATATATGAAATAACTATGCCAAAAATTTTTTTTTTGCAGAAGACACAAAAATAATTCCTTTCCCTGTAGTACAAGGGAGATCAACCCAGGAACTGTTTAAGCAGGCTGTACTACAGACAGTTTGCTCCTCATGCAACACACTGAGGGATTAATTATAAAATCTGGCTTTGTTCTGGATGCTTGAAACAATTTAAGTTATAATTATGCGTCAGTAAAGGATTACTGAAACTACAAGTGACAAAGAGGATTAAGCAACTGGTTTAGAGGTACACAAATTGCTATCACTTCTTTTAAAGCATGTAATTAACAATTACTTTGCTGTTGTTGCTCATAAACAGTATGTTCATCACATAGGAAAGAACTTTAACGTTAATACAGATCACTAATCTCCAGAAAATTTGCCATTTGGACAAAGAACAGCAGTGCTGTTTTAAAGTACAGACATAAAAACTGTAACATACTTTGCACACCACATAGCACAAAGGGATAATCTTGGATGCCTTGCCATTAATTTTGGCAGTACAATTCAGAACTTTCACACACACACATACAAAAGTCATTAGAAAAGGATCCACTCATGTTAAATTGACAAAGTGTCAACTATAGCTCAACTTTCCATGATCTTTGCATTGTTTGCGTAACAGAGCAAAATTCTGTCACCACAATGTCCTAAGGCATTTTCAGTAGAATTATTCGAAGATGAAATGCTGATCAGTACTTCAGAGTCTTGTAATCCCTAACTCTGGGTCTAAAAGGCTTTAAACAGAAAAGCAAAAACTAGAGCTTTCATTTATTTCCATTTCAGATCTTGATTTCTTTAAAATAAGCAGATCTCAAACTTTTAGATATTAACTAATCAACTCCATTTAAAGTATTTTACCTGTCTTATAGAACAGAAAGTTTAAATAAAATTACCTTAACTGATTCGAGAAATCATCTTCTACATTGTCATCATCCCAGTTGTCTTCCCAGACATGTGCATCTTCATCTTCATCTAAACCAGTCCAATCTAAAGACAGAAAAGCAGGTCTAAATATTGGATCCTGCACTGCTTTGGTAGCATGTCTTACTGAGCAATTAGCTCAGCCAGAGGGAAAGGCAAACTTCTGGTAAATTTAACAGAGAAGCCTGGAACACATTCAAGTGTTTATGAGACAGGAAGATCTACAACACATCTCAAAATTTCTGTAATTACAACAAAAACCAAACTTGGTGGAAAAAAATCATTACACACACATCATGGCTTGCAAGATTAAATATTCCTAAGAGATATTTTGCATACTTATGGATAAACTGTAGCATCATCCTTCCAGATTTGTATTTAAACACCTTTTCCAGATTAAAAAAGTAAATATGCATCAGATGCTTTTGCCAAAACACAGACACATTCTCTGTTCCCTCAAATCAGATGCAGTCAGCCTATGGACAAACGACAAAAACTATCTGTCATGCAGAAGCAAACGCAAATTGAGACAAGCATCTGCAAACAGCACTAGATACCTCTAATCAACTATTTCTGAGTTCCCAAGACAGCAGAAGCTGTCTTGCCTTTGTAGGGAAACACTTTATGTCCATTTACTAACTTTATTTATATTTTTCCTATACTAAAGTAATCTGGCACATCAGCCTTGACAAATTACTCATCACACGATCTTTAATTTTTTTCTAATAATGAAACAAAATAGTTCAGAAAAATAATGTAAATGAAAGGCTCAGAATCAATATGAAAACATAAGTTGACTTACTTGATTTTTTTTTAGTTTCTCAGTTTATTCCTACTAAAAGACACACAGTTTTTCAAATGTCAAAAAAAAAAGAACCCCCCCCCTAATTTTGACACTTGCAACTTTTTATTTCTCAAAGTCTATTACTTTGTAACACTGTTCTTCCCCTTTCATTCTAGTAAGCCATCTGTTGCCCATGCACAGAAAGCTTTGAGGACTAAGGCCTAAAGTAACATTAAACACTGATGAAGGCATGGGGGGAGCAGGGGAGAAAATTAGTGGGGTAAAACATCAAAAACTAATTCACTGTGAACAGCTAACTTTCTAAGAATGAAGCCTGGTCTTTGCATTTTCTCCTCCTTTTTCTAACACTGACAGGCAACAAAATTAATATTTGAGATTCACCAGGACAGGAAAATCCATTTGTCACTGATTAAAGACACACGTGTGGAAGGCATTACAATTAGGTTTCCTACTCAAATAAATTATATAATAGGAAAAGATGAAGGAGAATAGAAACTGTGCTGTGAGAGCAAAAGAAAAAAAACTGGGAAGAAAAGGTGAAGAAAAAATGTTGCATATAAAAATGCATTGTTTGGATTTAATCATATTGCTAGTTGTTCAAAGGGAAGGGCTTATCCTTTAGAACTACCCGCAATAAGCTTTGCCCTTGCCAATTTATATTCCATTGATTTTTTTTTCAAAAAATAAACAACTTTACTGATTAACTGGATTTTGAAGAGAAAAAAAAAAGCTCAAAAACCTTAATATTAACACAAAGTCAAACTTTTCTATCTACAAACATCTAAGTAGCTCAGACAAAACTACAAACTTGAAAAAAAAAAAATCTCCCAGTAACTCATATCCAGCAGCTTCAGTCACAGAAGATCAGCAGGGCAGATTGCAAAAAGATGCTCTAAATCACCCTGAGTAAAGAGGAGTCAGAAAGGCACAGCTCAGCTTCCTTGCTGGGGTGGGGAGGGGAGTGAAAGTAAAGCCTAAATTACATTCTCATCCCTGGAGGACAAGGTTCTGCAGCATCTGTATATTGAAACTATTATCCCAGAATTGTACAATGCAGTTATTACTCCCTGCTACATTATTTGCCTGTGACTAAACAAAACTAAAAAAGGTAGAGCATTACCTGGGATTTAAAGTATTAAGGTGACTTAAGAGTCCACTACCATTAAGTATTACTAATATACACCAAAATTACAAGCTTGTCATGGCTGAACTCCTTAAAAATATACTTTTATATGCTGATCACTGATTGCTTTATTTTGTACTTGGGAAACAAAAAATAATTTTTCGGATTTTAGGGTTCTTTATCCCCTGCTCTATTGCTTCACATTTTTATATTCTGAAATGCACTGTACAAAAGATTCTTAAGTGACTCATTTACATGTATTTTCATCTACTATAGTATACTTATGCTATACTTCAAAGTATCCCATAAAAATTGGGCATGTCTGGTTTTGATACATAACTTGATTTCATAAATTGTTTAAGTAAATTTTTAGGTTGGAATAAACCCCAAAAGTCCATGTTTTCATCCCTTAACATAGGGATGAAATTATCTAAATTTTCTTTGGATAAAAACTGGGTAATAGAACACAAACTTCTTCTATTGCTAGAAAGTGGTGTTTTAATTTGAAACAACAACAATTTGGACTGGGTTTGAGCCCAGTTATCACAGTTCTTTCCTAAATACTGGAGATAACAGACAAAGTGGTCTGAACACCCAACATCTCAAAACTATAACCTCACTTGAGGATTCAAATGGGGCCTTTTAAAGGTTTTTATTTTCTGCAAGAAAGAACATCGAGAAGCCTGACGATGGTCACTTTTTAGTAAGTTTCTGTTCCACCCAGAAAGCCTGCACAGTACTTTGCTTTAGCATTACAGCTGGAGTCAAGCAAAACTAATTTCACCTTCTGTAACAGCAAGTCAGGGCTCTGCCCAATCCAAGGTCCAGAAGCTTCAGAGACTTCCCCTACTGTGAATACTTAATTTATATTAAATATTTTTTTTTCTATTTAGGAAACACTTATGAAAAAGAAAGTACGGTCTTGTAAATTTATTTTTGCTAATATCCTAACTAGGTCATGAACTTTATTAGTACCCGCAAAAACATTAATTTTAGCAGAACTAAAGGGCTCAGAACACCTAAGGCTTGTAAGGCCACAGAAAAACCACATGCAATAAGGACATTATAAAAAAAAACCTGATGTTACATTCATCCTGATATATATAATTTCTCATAATCCACACCCTGAGACAGAATTAAGGACATAAAAAGTAAACATACCCTAATAGGGATGTTTTCAAGACTATCTCTGGGACACTGTGTTGTTTTATTGAATTTAACTTCCTTACTAAGTATATTTGTACCTACGAAAAACAAAATAGCATATATATATATCTGTGCTTCAATAGGTAAAGAGACTAAGAGTAACTACAGAGCGCAGCATTTCATTTTCACACATTTTTCCACCTTACGCTCAAGTTTCCGGCCCTTGTCCCTCCTCTGCCTTGCGATTCTCATCTCCAGTGTCAAAAAGCAGTAAACTTCTCCCGCACTTGTTCCCAGCCCTCTGGCACAATGACACAGCACTTCCAGCGCGATGTGCCCAGCGCCGTGACACCTCCACGGAGCCGGGCACGGGCACCACGATCGCGCTCGATCGCGGTCTGACGGCGCGGCAGCCCCTGCCCGGGCGGGGGCTGGGCAGGGACCCGCGGGGCACCGGGGAAGCTCCCGCGGGGTCAGCCGGGCCCTGCGGAGCGGCAGCACGGCGCTGCCCCGCGGAGCGGCC